>NC_041353.1:22560773-23278273 GCF_004354835.1 Perca flavescens | reverse complement strand
CCATCCATATGCCAGGTCTACAGAACCTACTATTGCCTACTATTTAATATATTTTTTTGCAAGTTAGACAGTGTGCGGGAGTTTCTCTGCAACTACTGACCTACTTATCCCCCTCCGACGCACCTGTCTCACATTATAGACGTGCAAAGTATTTTTCTGTACTAAAAAAGCTTTAAAAAAATGTACAATAATTTGGAGGCCCCCCTGCAGTAACTCTGAGGACCCCTCAGGGGCCCCGGACCCCCTGTTGAAGATCGCTGACATAGGGGGTTGAGTTAAATAAAAAAGAATAGGGTTCGCAGTACGTTTACGGCTCAGCCCCTCTCATCGGCAGGCATAGTAAGTGCAATATAACATATTAATACAGTAATAACAATAGAATATGGTGCGTTGTTCTTTTGTAAAACATGTTTCTTTTAGCATATTTAGCTTCTTATTGTAAATAATGCTAAATACATTGGAAAATGCATTATTTGTGATTTATCTTACACCAAACAACATTTTTAAAGTGATTCCACTGTCCCAGACTAATTTCCAATGTCTGAATGAGATCCTGAGAGTCTTGCTAGAGTCAGGGCGCTCCCGTGGTCTCCATCGTTTGGTGTAAGGTGGTCATAAGGTGGTCTTTTTCCCGTCTTGACTTTCCGACAAAATCAAACGTGTTTGATATTATCGTAAGTTTTAAGTCTTGGTAGTGAAGTTAAATCACGTGAACATTGTCAACAACCAATGGGTGCGCTCCCTCCAGCACCAAACAGGAAGCAGCAAATGGCTAGAGCCTGTGCTGTTTATGGTTGCTGTAGCACCGTGCTAAGCTAAGCTAAGCGCTAAAGAGGGATTTTCAACCCTTCTGAAGCAAGTAACTCAACTGGAGTTTCACCTGCAGATAAACACAGACCTCCGGGTACTGGAGACATTCATCTGCATGTACAGCTAGAACAGAAAGTCAGCAAACTTTCCCTTAAGTTCACCAGCTAACGCTACAAGCTAGCTTGGTTGTAGTCTTGCAATGTGTGACCCTGCAAGATCCCCAGTCTTTACATATTATGACAGTCTTTAACATTAGATGTGAGATGATTGTCTTTAGATGTGAGATGGTGTCAGACTGTAGTCTTATATAAGTCTGTTCAGAGTCTCCTAGTGCATGGTAGGCATTAGTCGTAGGGGATGTAATTCAGGAGACAGGGCTGGCGCCATTGTTGCATTGATGGCATTATTGCTGTGGAAATGTACATTGTGCTGAATGTCATAAGCCAAAAGGGAAAACATGGAGGAAGTGTTCAGTTTGCATTAACTGCAAATAGCTGCAACAGCAAATTAAAGCAGGAGCGGATCAGAAAACAGGGAGACGTCTTACTAAAATGCCATGAGATAGAATTATGAGAAGAGGCAGACATTTGCAATAGAAGCTCAGCAATCGAGTTGAATAGGGAGTTTACACGCGCACACATACATGCACATACGCAGCGCTGTGAACAGACACACGATGCATTTGTGTGTAATTTTTCGAGCAATTATATTGCCAACGCCATGTGGAAACCTTATGATTCCAAATTTATCTTTTTCTTTTATATATTTAAACCCTAATTAAAGGGTCATGCTGTTCTCTATGGGCTGAGAAAATTATACAGGCTTGGGCTAATGAAAACTTTTCAAAACCCCAATGGATGAACTGAAAAATGCATTGTGGTTATGCAGTAAACAAGGCTGTTGCGTTCCCTGACAAGTTGACAGATGTTACTTTAGCCATACGTTCCACTTCAGGGGTTAGGGTTAGGGTTAGGGTTTGGGTTGGTTACGGTTTTCAGCCGGATGTCCGTTACCTTCCGCGGTCCAATCTGAGTTTTCTGTTGCACGACTAAAACAACTTGTGAACGTACACATGTTCCACCAAAAAGTAGTTCCTTCCCGAGGCTATTTTGCAGTGGCAACGTGCGTCTGATCAGCGCCGCCAAAGACGATTGTGATTGGTTTAAAGAAATGCCGATAAACCACAGCACGTTTTTCTCCCATCCCGGAATGCTGTGTGGACGAGGCAGACCCTCCTCCGCAGCGCTGTGGAAGGAAGGTCTGGCAAAGCGAGACTATTCATCTCTTATATTTTAGATTTGTTCAAATCTGTGAATACAGACTCAACAAAGCTCTTCATTTTTCACACCCGCTGTCAGAAGTAACACTTGTGCGACGCTACTGTGTTTGGCGTTCCCTCAGCCAACCGGGAACGTTGCTGTGCTCCCATCGCAGCCCTTTCATTTCCGCATCACCATGGCAACCCCATCCCTCCTGCAAAGCGAGCTGGTAGTAGGAGGAATGTGTAAAAGCTTTGTGCATTTCTTTTCCCCCTTTCCCTCTGCCATCTCTCTCTATCACTCTTTGTTCCTCCTTCTACCTGACGCTCCCTCCATCTTTCCCCTTTTTTTCCCTCTATCAGCAGGTAACAGATGCCCAGCCGGTCCTCATTAATACCTCCCAACCGCCATCGCCGGTGATTCATGAAGCACTCAGACGCGTAACCTTCGGGTGCATGTACAATTCTTCCACATGCACAGGAGGACAAGACGGCGGAGGAGTGACAGATTACTTTGAGGTTCTCCTGAAGGTGCCTGGGGGAAACATCTGGGCTCCAAAAAGATGGAACACAGTCCCTTAATTGGACTATTTTCAGAGAAGAATCACAATTAGAGAACTCAAAAACAAGTCAAGCAAAAGAAAATCCTAAATCAAATATTTGATTGACAAAACCTGTCAAACTAAAAAAAAACTTGCTTTGTTTAACCAAAAGAATGAACCACCGAGTCTCCATCCTCCCTAGACTGGGTAAACCCAGCCCGATCTGCCGGTGATTTGATTTCTCCCTGAAGCTCAGGCTGGAAACCTGTACATTTTTCTATCCTGCTTCCGTTACAAATTTGCGGGAACCAATCACAGACTGGCTTATCCACCTGGCGCGCTATTGGCGGGTTTAACACGATGACGACAGAGAAGCAACCAAGCAGCTTCTTGTTTACATTCAACATGGCGGCCACCGAAGCGCAGCAACCCGTTGATGCTGCTGTCGCTGTCGCTGCTACATCACACGGATCGTTGTTCTGATTGGTTGAAGGACTATCCAATTGCGTACAGAGTCATTTGAACTATGCCCGTAGAGCACGCCTCTTGTGCAGTAGGAAATACAGAGCAGACTCCCCAGACTAATGTTCAGTCTTAAAAGATCGAGCTTGGTCCTCCCCCCACGGAGCATAACATAACATAACACCCCCCCAGCTGTCATTAAGCCTCTGGTATTATGACGTTGTGGATGTGGTTTGGCTGGAGCCCGGCTCTGACTCTCCAGTACAGTGAGCAGACTCGCAAACATCTCGGCTTCTCTAAAAAGTGCTACGTGTTCTGTCCCCTTTTTTGTACCGTCACGACATCAATATATACATTTTGAGACTTTGGTATAATTACTGTGAGGACAGGCTGTCGCAGAAGCCTCCGTGCGTTAGCTTAAGTAAAAGCACTAATACCACACTGTATAAATACTCTGTTACAAGTGAAAGTCCTGCATTGAACTTGTTACTTAAGTAAAAGTATGTAGTATCATTAGCAAAATGTACTTAAAGTATTAAAAGTTAAATTAGTCAGTGCAGAAAAATGCTCACATTTTAGAAACTGGAAAAGATCCAAACAGTTCTGTGTTTAATCTGCTAATCAGTGCAACTGTACTTATCAGGCACGGCGTTATGGGTGGGCCTGACGGGCCTAGGCCCACCCACTTTTCAACAGGCCCACCCAAAACATTTTCTCAAAAAACATTAATTAATTAATATATTATAATTTGGTGAAGAATTATTAAAAATCGGCAAATAATCTCATAATTTGTGCTAAAATTGTCTAAATGTTTAGTTTTCAAAAACAATTTTAAAAAACTGGTCATGTCTATTTTTATGTTTCTGCGCAAGTTCAGCAGACAGTGAAGTTGGGATCGGATGTAGCTTGTAGGTATGCTAGGCTAGCTCCCAGTGATCTGAGAGTGTGGAAATCATTTCCAGTAAAGGACAAGGTTGTAACAGCCGTTGTTTAGGTACCTTAAACGTGCACCAACGGTCTCAGAGTCGTCGCTGCAACCAGGAGATGAAGGAGAGCTGAGATCTACAACGCCGAGCACGTCTTTGTCTCGGCCACCGCAGGATGTTAGCGCTAGCGCGGTTAGCGCGGTTAGCGCGGCTAGCGCGGCTAGCGCGGTTAGCGCGGCTAGCGCCAGTGCTATAGTGCCTTTGCCTCTGCCTCGCGAGTGGATGATATATCCCCTATGGATATAGCCCTGTGGATCGGTCTTCCGTGGATGAGCCTGCAACTCAACCAGTGCTAAAGTATCCGGTCACTTCTTCTGCTTTAGGGAGTTTAATTGTGTAGGACCGCCAGAGGATAACCGTAAGGTATGTGAAGGCTACTCTGCCTGTATTGTATTATGTCGTTATATGAGATATATGGATTAAAATAATCAATTCATAACCCGCTACAGAGCTGCAGGTGCAGTTCTATTTCTATAACAGCTTGTTACTGTTGTAAAGTTTTCCCTCATGGTTTTCTCTTGTTATGGCCAATAATGCTTTAGGGCTATTAATGCGATTTATTTATTTTTGTTAAACATGTTTATAACATGAATCATCGCACTAAAGTAAGAAAATAACTTGAGTCTTGTTTTACATGACAGATGACGTTGTCAATGAACATGTTCTGTGGCCGAGTATTGATTGATGGCAGTGTTGTTGATTTGTATATTGTTGAAAACTTAAAACAATTGAACAGAATTGTGAAATATTCGGCCTCATGTTATACGAGGGAAATATGTTTTGGGGAAATATTAGATTCCTGACCACTTTTACAGTCTATAGGCCTTAGGTTAGGAGATATGTGCTATAGCACAGCCAGGTATGGTGCGTAATGGAGATTCCAAAGCGCTCTTCTTTTGGGCAGAACCAAGGAGAGCGATCGCGGATAGTTCCTTCCTTTGCACCGAAACCTTTTACAATGCAACAACATATAAATAGCATCAAGCTATAACAATCTTTATTATGTAAGCACATATAATACAGTATATATAATATAACAGTATATTAGCCGGTCATTTGTATTAGGTTAAACAGGGATTTGACAACGTTTTTAATTTAAGGCCCACCCACAAATGGTCTGGCCCATCCAAAACTGGAATCCTGGTGCCGTGCCTGGTACTTATAGGCCTATATTTTGTTGCACAGTTTAATTTATAATAAAACACCGTATTTTATGAACTCCTTGTGTTTTGTGTGCAAAAATCTTAATTTTCAAAGTAACTAAAGCTGTCAGATGAACATAGTGGAGTGAAAAGTCAAATATTTCTCTCTGAAATGTAGCAGAGTAGAAGTAGAAAGTGGCATGAAATGAAAAGAATCAAGTTAAAGTACAAGTACCTCAACATTTGCACTTGAGTACAGTACTTGAGGAAATCAAATCTGGCGGCATTTTACAGGGAGTTGGAATTTGAAGGGAACAAAGGTGGATTCTTTTCACCCGGGGTCTCTGCGTGAATCTTTGATCTGAACTGGCCACATACAGTTACCAGGAGGCGGAAGTGAGTGATAGGCAGCGAGAAATCACTTCCACCATGTTTATCTGCTTTTAGAAAAGCCAAAGAGAAAACAAAACGAGGGAGGCTCAAGAGCATAGACGGCCATCAACATCCTCTTCGAGACAGGAAGCATCGGGGTTTAGGCAAAATGTTTTCTCGCATTGCTAGCTCCATCTCCGCAGCGCTGCGGGCTAAGGTCTGGCTCCTCCACACCAGACTGATCTCAATAAGTGGCGTATGTATGACACGCCAATGCGTATGCCATTTTGGCGTGTTATCAAGACGCATAATCGCCGTGTTTATCAAGCCGTTTGGCCCCCATTGACTTACATTACCTTGCCATTGCGTCAATTTCCGCCAAGTTCTACTGAGAAGAGAACGGTAGCGAGTAGTACAAAAGGCCGAAAATCCGCGTTGGGAAGTTGGTCGGGGGGGTGGATGGGTCAAACAACACAGGACTTTCACCGGGGAAGGGGAGACCGGGGATTGTGTCCCGCGTGTCACGTTTCCTAAACCCAACCGTCCCGTTGTTCTTTTCCTAAACCCAACCCGTCCTCTGTGTACGGCACTATACTGCGTAGACATACACGCGGATAGCTAATTAATGCGTACAGATAACACGCCACTTGGCTTTAGAATCATAATCGTAACCGTCTCGGGTGACGCTAACTTCCAGACGCAGAGACGGTGGCTCTGCTAAATAGTCTCAGGAAGGAACCTGTTTGGGTGGAACATTTGCAGGCCACAAATATACAATACAATATTAAGTGAAGTGTTCACACAATACAGTAACGTGAGCTATTTTAATTAGCTTGATACATGGCTAAACCTCATTTGCTGTTAACAGTGTATCTTCTTTTGTATTTTGTCCATAGCAAATCCCCACCAATAGGTCCCCAAAACGTCCCAGTTAGAGGGGAAATACCCTAAACATATTCTTTGTAAATCTTAACAATCATTCCCTGAAAGAGCCAAGCAGGCCTGCCTTGTTGCACGATCCAAATCTTTTTCAAAAGTTTCTTATTTTCAGCGTGGAGCTTGCTAGCTCGAAGTCTGTTGTTGTTTCCCGAAGCGAAGGGAGTTTGAGAACGGCGACACCCAGCGAGCGGAAGGGGAGAGGCAAAGGCTTTATCCTAAAAAAATGTTTAAAAAGGACTTCCGTCGATCCAGACTAGGGAAAATGTGGTACTGCTTTTGAGAAGCAGCAGCACTGACATCATCAGTGGCATGAGACAGAATCTGCCAATCATTAAGAGCTGGTCATTTATTCCAGCTTCACTACCGCCAGGAGAACACTTGCATTCTCTGCATCCTCGATGCCCTCGCTTGATCTCCGTTCTCTCCGCTGCTTGCTATTATTTCCTGTGCCTTCCTTCTCTTCCTCTCTTTCTAACCTTCTTTTTCTTTCCCATTATCCCTGTGTTCCTGCTCTCTTTCCCCTCAGCCACATTGAGACACGGTGTGGCCTGGCGTGACCCGGCCAGACAACGCACCACAGGCGCTTCCTTCACAGTGGTTTGGAGGGGAGGTGGGATTGGGAATATTTGTGTAGATAGAGAGAGAGAGAGATAGAGAGAGAGAGAGAGCACACCAGAGAGCAACGCAGGCATTTAAGTGGCAGTGGAGTTTTTTTGTGATTGTTGCGGGCAAAAATCCTTGATTATGCGGCACGTTTTCTTAAAAAATGCGATGGAATATGCGGGATATTTATGCAATTTTAATGCGATGAAAAAAAACTTCAGTTTGATGAAAAAGAGAAAAAAAAGTGATTCCCCCCCAACAGCCTGCTTTTCGATGATGTTCACGTCGCGTAATTGCGTCGCTTCATAACGTTCCCATGGTAACAGGGGGAAACCCTGTTACTCTTTGGCTGTGTGAAGTAAATGCAACATTTTTCAACTTTCCGCTGACATATATGTGACTTTTTTAGATCGAAAATGCGGGGGTTATGAAATCGTGCGAGCCCCGCATATTTTGCACGGAAATCGGCAGTTTATGCGGCGAAAGTGCGGCGTATTTGATTGCATAAATATGCGGACTTTGGCTGATTATGCGTTGAATTATGCGATCACATAATCGCGTTTTTCTGGAGGGACTGAATAAGGAGCGGCTCAAATGACTTTACTCTAACACCACTTTCAGTCCGGCAGACTGCGAGGGGATAAGCTAACTGTGCAAGAGACAAGGCTCATTTGTGGAGCAGGATTGCCTTGTCAAACCACTCCGCAGCTCCATCTTCAAGGTTTGTTAAGTCTAATGTGTGTGTGTGTGTGTGTGTGTGTGTGTGTGTGTGTGTGTGTGTGTGTGTGTGTGTGTGTGTGTGTGTCTTCTTGCTGAGTCAGTGATGGGGGAGAGGTTAGTTTGCTCTGCTCTGCCAACATGTCCGCCCTAACCCCTTTTTGGAGGGACATGAGAGGAGACTTTGAGTCTCCAGCCGAGCAGGCTCTGTGCGCTGCCACGGCCCACCGCACCGTTGAGTCTGCAGCCGGGCCGATGGCAGCATCCGCCAGCTCCGCGGGGCCAAAGAGGCCACGCTGGCAGGAATAGCCGTGGCTGGAAAACCTTCCCCCCCAACACTGAGCCCAGATGGACGGATAACGGGGGGAGGAGTGATGCATGGTGGGGGAAAGAGAAAGAAGATGGAAGAGATGTGGGAGTTGTGAGTGATGGGGGAAATAGTGTTTGGCTGCACAATTAATCAGGTAGAAGTGCACATAATGGGTTTAATCTCCACAGATATTAGTTGTCATGTCAGCTATTTTGAAAGAAAAGTAATTTCACTCTCAACAATAAAAAACGGTGATGGAAACTGGAAAATGTCAAGACATTTGTATAAGCAACAAAAGAGCTGGAAAATAGCTTCTAATCCTAACAGTCTCAAACACTTTCCTGATACACCTTGTGTTGTGCAGTGTACTGGGTGTACAGTCAGTACTGTATTATACATTCAGGGTGTGATTTGTGAAGAAAGAAGAGGGAGTTTTTTTTTTTTATCATGCACAACAAAACAAAACACGCAAGAATGAAATCCCCCTTCCAATACCACCATGGATATAGAGCCACTCGGCCAGCCGTGCCAAACAATTATGTACTTCAATGTTCAATAGAAAATAACCTCAAAATGAAATAGCACAACGTGGTGTCAACATAAAAATAAAGCGCTTTCAAGCCGGAGAGCGGAGTTTGTGAAAACAAAATACTTTCACCCAGGAAACGCTTGTTCGTTCCTCGGGAGGGTTTTAATCCAAATCCGATCTTTTCACTAAACTTAACCAGTCGTTTTGTTGCCTAAACTTTACTGCCATCGCCGCATGATGCTTACTTCTTCTGGCTAAACTCCACTACCACGGCCCCTGAAAGGAGCATCATCTGGCGGTGCCTGTACCCGACTCACAAGCTATGTTTCCATCGACCCGCTTTTATCCAAATTAAGTGATATCAAATGAAAAATGCCTTATGGAAACAGGAAAATCCGATTGAATTTCATGAATATAGACTCAAAGAAAATACACTCAGTTTCATCGGATTTTCTCTTGATTGATATACGGCTTATAAACGCTGATGGAAACGTTATTTGCCGAATAAATAATGAATTGCGATTAAGTTTTAGGTCATTTTAGGGTTGCAACCCGCAATAAAACGAAGAAGTTTCAGTTCATATCCGCCCAGTATTTCCGCTCTGTTTGAATGACAGGTGTTAACAAAAACAGATTTAAGTGGACAAACGAGGAGACAAGATACTTTTTTAATTTAATTTACCAGAAAAATATAACAGCTATTTTAGATAGCAAAAATCTAAGAAACGCCATCATTTATCAGGAGCTCGCGAAGGAAATGACCAACAAAGGTTACGACAGGGACATTCTAAAAACGCTTTAACGTGAAAAAGCTTAACGTGGTTTAATGTATCTAAACAATGATCAATCATCAACAGATTTATCATAGTCATATCTTGTCATGAACACTTAAGCCTGTCAAAAAAAATAAAATCGAAATCCAACGATTATAGAAGTTATCTCACGTTGTTTTCTTCATCAGTGGCCGTATGGCGAGGAAAAAGCTTAACGTGGTTTAATGTACCAAAACAATGATCAATCATCACCAAATTTCTCTCTCATATTACCCATCATAACCACGGAAAACTGTCAAATAATCTAACCCAATGTCCAATTATTATGGACGTTATCTGACATAAAGCGTTTCTGCTTCAGGGCAGCGGAGCGGCTGGGGGTTGACTCTCCACGAGTCTCATTGGCTTTATAAGTCCTAATGTGAAAAAGCTTAACGTTGTTTAATGTACCTAAACAACGATCAATCATCACCAAAATCATGACAAGATATGACCATGATACATCTGATGATTGATCATTGTTTAGATACATTAAACCACGTTAATTTTTTTCACGTTAAGCGTTTTAGAATGTCCCTTACGACAAGCCGTGGGACGTCCTGCGGAGTAAATGGAAGTAGCTCAAACAGCGATACACGGCTCAAAAAAGAGAGTTGTCTCGTAGCGGTGCCGGAGGGAAAATATAAGGCAAGTTCCACCTTTTTGATGAGCTGGATCAGATCCTCAGCCAAAGGCCCATCAGAGTTTATAGCTTGGCTTCTAATATTAACAACAACAACAACAACAACTGGCAAAACTTTGTTCGCAAAAGTTCGCTTGAATCTTGTGCGATTCAGTGCAAAAATGAATGGAAACACCTTAAAATGTCTCAAATCAATTCGATATACCAATTTAATCGCAAAACAGCATGTGACGTCATTAAGCACAGGTTTTTATTCGATTTAAAGCTGTTTGATGGAAACACACTTTCACCAGCTTTATTCGCATGAGTTTTTTTACCGAACTTCAAATAATTCGATTGAAAAGTGGATGGAAACTTAGCTACAGTCACCTGTTGGCGGATAAACAACTGTTGCTGGTAGCTGGAGTCCTGGAGCTATGTTACAGCACTTTACTTAGTTTAAAATACTCCGCACTTTTGCCGCATAAATTGCCGATTTCCGCGCAAAATATGCGGGGCTTGCATGATTTCATAATCCCCGCATTTTCGTTGCAACAAAGTCACACATATCTTAGCAGAAAGTTGAAAAATGTTGGGTTTACTTCACACAAGAGCAGCCATTTTCCCCTGTTGCCTTGGGAATGTTATGAAGTGACGTAATTACGCACCATTTTGTCCCCACCGGAGATAAAAAATAAGCACCTGTATACATATTTATTCCTGTGGGAATAAGAGGCTTTTTTTCTAGCATGACAAACAACCTTTTACAACCAGCAGGAATCCATCAAGAAAGATACACAGATGCAAGTTTTCTACACCAATCATAACAGAAATTAGACCAGAATGCAAGCGGGGACAAGACATTTTGCCTTTTTAAAGTGTTTTTGAAAAAGAATGATGCAAAAATATTGATGCGGTAGAGGCCGAGATATCCTGCCTTTCTGTCCATTGTATCCAAAAACGCTGCACGTTCCCCATAATGCATCATAACTGCCCCTATCCCAGTTTGTAAGGCAAGCTTTTTGTTGTACGTAAATGTGTACTGTAGTCTCCGAACCCAAACTGAGATAACCCTGATGACCTCACTATGACATCATCAGGGTTATTCTTATCTCAGACGTTATACAACTGATTTCACAGTCTAAGTAATACTCAGTAAACTGACTTTTATGTGTGAAACTGGGGAAAGCCAGGGCTCAAACTGGATGGATTGCACTTCGAAATTCTCGAAATGTAGGAAATCTCTAACTTTAGTAGAGCAAGATGGGGCGCATAGCGATGGCATTTAGCAGTCTTTAAGGACTAGCCCAGGGTGGATCGCTCCTTTTCTTAAGCGAAAAGAACGAGTCAAAATCCACAGAGAGAGACTGGAGAAGAGAGAGAAGGAGGAGGAGGAGTGGAAAATCCCACCCAGTTGTTCAGTAAAGTGTCCCAGTAGCTGGTGTGGAGCAGCCGTTTAATGAGACACGGCTCAGCCCTCCTCCACCTAATTAAACCATGATTCACTTCTCTTACACCATGCAGTCTATAGTACATCTTGTTTTCTTTTCTGACCACACACACACACACACACACACACACTCTTTTGGGTTGACTTTCAAAGAGCTTATCATAGCCACTTACTTTCCCTGATTCCTAAATCAATGTTTTGATATTCCCAAAGATAAGGATTCCAGTCACACACACACACACACACACACACACACACACACACACACACACACACACACACAAACTTGTTGCCCTATCTTCTGGAGGCAAATATGTAAGATTTTGCCCATGCTGCATGCCTACTCAGACATCCTGCACTTACACAAACACACTCTCACAAACACACACTCCCCTGGCTCCTTGCACTCCAGAGGTAAACACTGGCTGTGAGATCTGGTCTGAAAGCCGTCCTGTCACCGCCTGAAAATGCCCTCGGCTCCTCCCCCCCCATGCTCTGCCGTTATGACTGTAATGCCCAAATGTGGCTTACGCGCGACACTCACACCCTCGACTTACTGCTCGGGGCTAAAACCTAACAACCGAATCAATATTTATCGCAGCGGCGGTGTGATTACATTCCCATCTCCGCCTGCTGCTGCTGCTGCTGCCCAGGCCCTGCAGACGAACAGGGGCCAGCCATGCATAATGACCACGGTGGCCTTTCCACTACCACTACACACTCATCAACATGCCAGCACACACAGATACACACACCCAGGGAAGGGGGCAGCTAAGGACTACAAGATCCCTTAGACATGATACAGCACTGAGCCGTGTCACTACCAGATCCGTACAGGAAAACCAATTTGTTTTTAAAGGTCCCATTTTGTAAAAGGTGAGATTTCCATGTCTTTTTTTTAATTATGAAGCAGGTGGAGTTGCTGTATAAATACTGTGAAAGTATTAAAATGCGCAATCCACAGAGAAAGGCACACAGCCAGTATTCAGAAACGGTGTCTTTAAACGAGCCGTCAGGACTTCCGTACTGTTGTGATGTCACAACTATACTATATATAGGTAGAAAGTGACGCCACAATGCCGTTAGAGTCATTCCCCGGCTGCAGTGACGGTGCAGGGCCTCGACCCGTAAACGTTGACCAATCAGAGCAGACTGGGCTTTTTCGGGAGGGGGGCTTAAAGAGACCATTTTTTAACAATTGTATCGCATTTTCCGACCATTTGTGGCGTTTTTTGATGCTTTTGGTGCTGTTCCTGACATTTTGTCGTTTGGTTTTTTTTGTTTGGTTTTTTACATTTGTGGCGCTTATTTCGACATCTGATATTTTCTGATATAAAATAACTCAAATTTGACGCGAGGACAACATCATGGTTAAGGACATTTCTGCTCCCAGGACATGACAAATCAATACTAATCAGTGGAATGAAATATGGCTTCCTACTCTGTCCACAGAAAGGTGGACTCAATAAAAGCTCTCCTGCTCCTACAGTACTTTCCTTTTACCATCCATTTGGAAAGAACAACGCGCGGTAAAATCTCAGACGAGTGCAGTTCACCGGCTCTAATTACATGACTCCTGGTTGCCGGAATCACATTTGATGACACAAATTCACATTTGTGCCGCTACCTTTGAAGTTGGCGGCTTTTAAAAAAAAAAGTGCATCCACTTTTGTTTTGGAAAATCCATTAAGTGCTGGCCCTTTTCCTTCCAGTAGCAGACACCCTTTTCTCTTGCACACACACACACACGCACACACACACACACACACACACACACACACACACACACACACACACACACACACACAGAAAGACAACCACAGACAGACCAGATGTCAGTGTGGAACATGGAAGTCTGACAGATGTTAGCCATGTCTCAGTTTACTGCCGTACCAGGTTTGAACCCGGCACACACAGTCACACCTTTAACAACCAGCACACTCACGATACGGTAAGATGTTTTTTTGGCAGTATATCCATCCTTTGGGAAACCGTCTGATACCAGTCAGAACATGCATTTAACAACCCGATCGACCTGAGATGCATTTAATGATGCAGATGTTGAGGCGCGGACAACGCTGGGGTATCTCCTATATCGTTAAAGTCCACACGTCTGATTCATGGGAATCCAACTTTTCTTTCTCTCAGAGATTGCGAGAAAGCCCCTGAAACATCTGGGGAGGCTGCCATCTGTTAAACACAGACGTCTGCGCCGCAACTCGCCGCACCTCTCAACCGTTTGTGCTCCAACACGAGAGTTACACACACACACACACACACACACACACACACTTCAGGCGTGCAGTTTTATGACACTGTTTGACATAGTTTGGTCGCAATCGCAGACTTTATAACTTGGCCTCGGATCACAGACACAGCAGACGTGGGTTACCCAGACAGACAGAGGTTTTTCGGGGGGGGCAACTCTACCGGTATGTGTCTGCTGTGAGAGATTAGGAGAGTGTGTGTGTGTGTGTGTGTGTGTGTGTGTGTGTGTGTGTGTGTGTGTGTGTGTGTGTGTGTGTGTGTGTGTGTGTATGTGTGTGTTTCAAATGTGTAACTCCCCTCAGACAGGGAGGACTCCGGATGATGCGCAGATGAAGTTATAAAGGCTATTCTCTGTCTCTAATACACACACACACACACACACAAGGGCAGACAGTGTCTGTTTTTGTTTCCCCTTAGAATAGCCTGCTTGTTGTTCTGAGTAATGGAGATGTCTCACTGTTTCTGCTAATGACTTAAAGGCTGTGTGTGTGTGTGTGTGTGTGTGTGTGTGTGTGTGTGTTCCATTTCTATACTTCCAAGGACAACAGGTCTTCACAAGGCTAGAAAGATGAGGATTTCTTTCCGGTCCAGGCTAACATTTTCCACGCACTTTTCAATCGAGATCCCAAAATAGTGAGTGTGTGTGTGTGTGTGTGTGTGTGTGTGTGTGTGTGTGTGTGTTCTTGTTTAACTACATCCGTGGGGTCCAAAAACCGTTAATACAGTATACTTGTGGGGTCCGGACAGCTTTGTGGGGCCAAAATGCTGGACCCCACAAGGTTAAAGGGCTGTTTGAGGGTTAAGACTAGGTTTTAGGATTAGGGATAGAATTAGGTTATGGTACGGTTGAGGGTAAGGGTTAAGGTTAGGCATTTAGTTGTGATGGTTAAGGTTAGGGTAAGGGGCTAGGGAATGTATTATGTCAATGACGGGTCCCCACAAAGATAGTGCCACGCACTAGGTGTGTGTGTGTGTGTGTGTGTGTGTGTGTGTGTGTGTGTGTGTGTGTGTGTGTGTGTGTGTGTGTGTGTGTGTGTGTGTGTGTGTGTGTGTGTGTGTGTGTGTCCATGTGTCCTTTGTGGCAGCGCTTTCATCGCCCCTCTAATGAAGTCCAGATGCTGATGCAGATGGTCATCAACTCAGTCTAGTAAATGAGGAGTCCTCAGCGCCGGCCTCCGGCTGCTGGCCAACCCAAAGTCCAGACGGCGGAGCGGCTCAGTGAGTCCGCTCTGAATTACTCAGAGAGAGAGGAAGACGCCGGGCAAAACAGGGAAGACACAGCATGACCTAAAGCCAGATTATACCCAAATTGAATTGAATGCATTTTTTGGTGGAGATTTTAGAGGGACTGTAGCAGTCTGTGCAAAGGAATTCAGATCAAAAAAGGACAGTGGGCACATTTCCTGACAAACAGAACGGCAGTGCTGGTGCTGGATGTGGACGCTATGGTGGGACCGAGCAGAGGATCCACCCCCCCCCTCCCCTCATGGTGGGATGTTTGATCCGGGATTTGGGCAGGAAAACAGCAGCAGCACTAAGATCACACAAACAGGACGTCCGGGATACACTCTCACAATACACACACATGCTTGGGCAGGGGACAATGCACAAACACGCCCACAAATTGCGTGTGCAATCACTCACACACACACACACACACACTCACACACACACACACACAAACACAGCTATCTTGTTTTCATCTCTTTGGGCCATCTCCTCGCTCAGCGGCCCTCACGGTGTGCGATATCATCATAGAAGCTGACAACAAAACAGGAGGACAGACCTTTGAATTCGAGGAGCAGGCAACGCACTTAACAAGCCAGGAGTTCATGGGTTGTCTGCAAGGGCACAGGCTTGGTTTCAATATTGGGGGATATCTATATATACATATCCCTTGTATCCCTCCAATCTGAGCCTCCTTGAGTGATTAATTGGGGCCAAAATACTACATTTTCAAAGAAAGACTTAGGACCCACAGAGCCACCAAATGAACAAATTTAAAGGTCTCATATTGTAAAAAGTGAGATTCCCATGTCATTTTTTTTTATTATAAAGCAAGTTGAGGTGCTATTTAAATACAGTGAAAACAAACACACAAAAAACGCTCAATCCAAAGAGAAATTCCACAACCCGTATTCCGAAACTGGGCCTTTAAACGAGCCATCAGGACTTCCGTACGGTTGTGATGCCACAACTATACTATATATAGGTAGAAAGTGACGCTACAGTGCCGTTACAGTCATACCCCGGCTGCAATGACGGTGCAGAAACTCTGAAAGCGCAGATGTGGAAGACCCAGAAAACGCTGACCAATCAGAGCAGACTGATCTTTTCCAGGAGGGGGTCTTAAAGAGACAGGCGCTAAAACGGAGCAGTTCAGACAGAGGGGGAATACAGGTATATTCAGACGGACAGTATGAGAAAAATAATATTTTTTGAACATTTAAGCATGTAAACATGTTCTAGTAGAATCCCAAAATACAAGTGTGAACCTAAAAATGTGCCTAATATGGGACATTTTAATGAGATGTACTCATTTGCCAGCTAAGGCGACCTGAATTCTCAGAGTTCAAACTTATCTAATATTTGACCCAAACCTGCGCTGTTGGCCATTTGTACACCAACACTGACTACAATGACAGAACACAATGAGCCCAAAATGGTGAACACTTTCATGTTCGCTGTGTCACACGACCTGCAAGTAGTACATACTGTACTAGCATGACCAGCACTACAACTGACAACTACTCATGGTCTTCGGTGTCAAATAACCCCATAAGATTCTGAATATTGACTTTCATGACAACACAAAAGAGAAATCTCAACTCGCTGAGAGGAAATCTCTTAGAATCACTCCGAATGAGAATCTCCCAAGGCAATACCGGGGACTTTTAGGAATGAAGGTTGGAGGATGGGAGCCCACTTCTCCGATTACAGGGTCCAATGTTTGAGGTCACCGACCCCGGCGACTCCGCGGTCTCCCTCGGCACTGCAGCAGCAGTAACAGCTGACGCTACCGCCACACACCAACGGAGGTGAGGAATTTCGAGTTTCCCGTAGAAATTCCAAGGCAAGTACATTTCATTCTTTCCCCAAGACGTTCCCATTCCTTGCTTGCTTCAAACCAGCGTAGCTTTGTTGCATGTCCGCAGTTATGGAAATCTCTCCCTCACATACACGTACACACACACACATACACACATAGGCACAGACAGGTTGGGATTTCAAATAAGGGCCCCCTCAGGTCTGTCTCTGGGCGCAGCTGACTGGGACAGAGGCACAAGGCCTTAGTGGGAGACATGATGTGTGAGCGGGCGACTTTGAGGCTTGGGTGCACAAGAAGGTTAGCAGTCGCAGGCTGAAAAAAAATGACACAGTGTAGTGGGTGAACAGAACTGCAGCCTCAGCACACACACACACACACACACACACACACACACACAGAGTCCAAAATATCCCAGAGGCACTTCACAAAGAAAGCAAACAAGCAGCTCCACAGAGCAAACTGCCTTATTAGCCGCGCTGATCTCAGCAGCAACAATGCCTTTAAATGGGCAGCAGAGACTCCGACTGATGAGGCAGGCTAGATCTGTCACACACACATAGTCACCTCAGACTCAAAGTGAATTCAGACAGACAGAATGGAGGTGGAAGGGCACAGGTCCTCCTTCAAGCCTGTCAGCAGGCAGCGGCTAAAACTAAACAAGCCGGCCCTTTCGGCTGGAATATAACAACAGGGGTGGCAACCTCCATTTGGCACGGATGGCCCACGTTTCATCAACAGGCTGCTTGTATTTGTGTGTCTGCCGCTTTGTGTACTTTGTGTACAGGGAATCTATTGTGTCTTGGGATATGCTTTTAAAAACCCTCATTTTGGAAAAAAGCTTTTTGCTGCTCATGACTCAATAGGCTGGATATTTCATTTTGATTTAGTACTTTAAGGACTCCACCAACTTTTGGGGATTTTGGCCAATACACGATGAGAGGTTTGGCCTAAAATCACCAGTCTCTGATGGATAACTCTATGCTGGTCGTTTTATAATCGTTATGGCAATATCAACTTGCACAATAAACACATCGCAAAAGGCTGCAACATTTCAAATACAATACATATTTACTATAGGTTCAATCTGCCACTTTGTTTTTAAAATAATTCCAGTGCTGCTTCCACAGTATCAGAATTTTTGATAGTCACCATGGAAACATGAATTAGTCATGTGACAAGGGCTAAGAAGAACATGCAGTCAAGTGACAGTACTCTGATCCAATGGAAATCTCAATTGTAAGACTGACAGCACTCTAGCTCAATGGATTGGGGGGGCAACAGAGGAGAGGGATCATATTTCGGGGGGGTAGCGGGGGGCAGTGCCACCCCGTGCCCCCCTTCTTGCCCCGCCCCAGCACAAAAAGGAGAAGTAAAAATCTTAACAGGTCTATTTCATTTTTATTTGGCACATTCTGCAAGTCTTTAAGCCTTGCTCGGTGTGTGTTTGTTAGCTAAGGTCACAGTGTGATACCACTGTCTCTCTTCACCCCCCCCTCTGTCTCTTTAACAAGAGGTCACAACCCCGCAGGTCCTGGAAGGGAGGTGAGAGTTTACATTGGGGAGCCAGACGGGATTCCCAGGCCCACTAAACATGCCTGAAGCACGGCGACGCTGCCTGGAACTTGATCTGATGGACAACAATGGTGCTGTCATTTGTGTGTGTGTGTGTGTGTGTGTGTGTGTGTGTGTGTGTGTGTGTGTGTGTGTGTGTGTGTGTGTGTGTGTGTGTGTGGAAAAAGGGGAGGAATAGGGAGAGTGAAAATCAAGAAAGAGGATTACAAAAGAGGATGAAGTCATTTCAGAAAGAAGACAGATAAACAGATTTAGATAGCAACAGCGATAAGAAGGGTTGTAAAGTACGTCAACAACAACACACACACACACACACACACACACACACACACACACACTGCTCGCTAGTATCCGTCTCACCTGTGCAATCACGCATAAATACACAGTGCAGCATTAAAAGTCATATCCCAGCTCCTGCACAAACACCCTGCTGCAGACATTTCCTCTTCAATCACGGCGTCCTGCATGCAGCACCCTGTCATCACCGCCACACAATAAAACATCCACGTTGGGACGTGTGTGTGTGGGTGCGCGTGTGCGCGTGTGTGTGTGAGTGAGAGAGCGAGAGAGAGACTCGGCTCATTTAATGTACAGTAGAGGAGAGGTCTCACTCTGTACAAAATCTCTTTCCCGTTACCCTGGATAATTCGTAAAAACATGCCTTTCTCTGTTAGAGAGATGTTCCTAAGAGAACTGGGTTCAAATGTCTTTTTTTTTTTAAATGCTTTTTAATTATTTAATTGACTTGAACTCAGAAATCTCAGAAGCTCAGCAGATAAAACCCAAACTCTGAATTAGTATAGAGGCTAATACTACAGCAGTACTAGTACGCTGAACTTACCCTTTAACCTTACTTCACCTTCTTTAACTTTAAACATACTAACAGGGCTGAAACTAGCATGCACTATCAATATCTGTTGGTTATTTTATTAATTGTTCATTTCATGAAATGTCAAAACATATATATATATAACATAATTATCTTACACACACACACGCCAAGGTCGGGGCCACCGTGGGGTGCAGCTTCCTCTTCCGTTCTCGCAACCTACAAACAATGCACCTCTATGCCATAAAAGCCTAAGCTATTTTTATGACTTAAGCTTAACTTTCTGTGCATCAGAGGTCACCCGGAGTACTTCTAACCACTTCCTCAATGACTAACGCAGCTCTCTAAACGAGACTTTTTGCATTAATAACAAACGCCAAAGGCACCTGACCAAGCAGTGCTTTTTGACGCGATCGGAAAGAGAATGTGTTGAAAAAAACATAGGTATTTCACGTAATGGGGAACAATCTGTGAGAGCCGTGTGGGGGCAGCTGTTTATTTTTTTTTTCTTCAGTATTTCGAGTACCGCCCCTTTAAATGCAGCAATTTTGTCATACTACAGTATATGACAAGCTTGAGCGAAAAAAATGTTTAGCATTTTTTTCCCCTGTCTTTGCTTGAAAATGACTCAAACAACTAATCTGTAGTTGCACGTTACTGTTCCGACAACCCAACTAATCAATTAATCGACTAACCCTTTTAGCATGATATTTCATGGATTTTCCTAATGTACTGAGAATTGCTTCTAAACATGATTTTGAACTGATGACAGAATAACGGGCCCCGGCCGTGAACATGGTTAAATATAAAGGTCGCTGTGTCGGGCCATACTTTTCGCAAAGCACTTATTCGATTTCTGTTATTAGAGTTCTAAAAGGGTTTTGTTTATGAGATATTTAAAAGCCCAGTTTGTAGCAAAGGCCAGGGTTACCCCATCACTACTTTCCTACATGCTGGGTGTTTAGTATTATCAGAAGAAAGAAAAAATGACAAGTACACAAACAGCAGTGGGGTCTGAAATTAAAGCCAATGTCAACCAAACAGTGAGTGGTCCAATCACTGAGGTGTTTGGCAGTCCGCTGACATGCGGGAGGTCTGATACCTTCCGAAAATTGATTCAGAAAGGTCACTTTATTCTCAGACGTAGTGGAAAAAGTGAATAGAACAGTGCAGTCTGGCCTTGCATCTCACTACAGGTTCCCTGCAAATGTGTGTCATGGTGATTCTCTTTGGATTTAGAAATGTCTATTGTCCACCGCTGCCAGCAGCAATACCGGTGACTCACACAGAGCGGCTGTATCTAAAGAAGAAACCCCTCCTGATCACAGAGATGGGCTTCACGCTGCTGTGGACGATGTGCTTCTCTCTGTCTGGTGTATGATTCATCCCTCGGCAGCCCCCGTTACTCACACACGTCAAGAACTATACTCTGTTTCCACATCGTCACCTGTAGACCAGCGGTGGAAAGAAGTATTCTGATCCTTTCCTTAAGTCAATGTACTAATACCGCACTGTAAACAATGCGAGGTAAAAGTCCCGCATTGGAAATGTTACTTAGTATCGACAGGAAAATGTACTTAACCCTCATGTCGTCCTCGGGTCAAATTTCACCCATTTTCAAATCAGAAATATGGCTTTCATTTCAACCACATTTCCCAAAAATAGCAAGGATAGTTCCATCTGCTAATTGGTGATCACTACTTCTATGGTCTACCCGGGAGAAAATCTGCGATCATCCATGAACATATGTTTCTCTGACCTTAACTCTTGTGTGGTGTTCAAGTCTGTGGGACCCATTTTCAGTGTTTGCTAAAAGAAAAATTATGCTATTTATTATTTATTCTAACTCAATCTCATTGGCCTTGGCTCATTAATAACTTATTTTCAATGACTGCACATGGTCCAACACTTTTTTTTAAGTAACAACAGGAGGTTTGGGGAAAAAGAAAGTGCTCTGAGCTTCTGGAAGACATGTCAGATCACTCAAACTAAGATGGATTTTAATTAGAGAATCCATTATTCGAACCTGGCCCTATACTGATACAGACTATGACTATGGGAAATCAGCCACTGAGCCTTCGCAGACACACTGTCTCCAACAGCAACATTATGGGATTATCATTTCTGCTTGGGAATGATTCCCTTTCTGCTAATGGAAACCAAATACCCAGACAGATTCATAATTCTGCGCCGTACAGTAAACCTGTTGTAGGCTACTGTGGGTCAGCAGCACTCAACGCCGCTGTTTGGTCGGCGGCGCGCGCTCTTCCTTTTTGCGCGTCTGAACGCAGGGTTTCTCGGATTTTGGCGCACAGATACGCTGCTGTACTACTGTTAGAAGAGCGCGGATATCATCCACGGGGCGTTGATTCAGTAAAACAAAAACAGGTTTGGCAAAGCAACATGTCAGATCTCCTCTTTTCACATCCTAATTGGATGAACATTCTCCCCCGCGGAACCGCCGCTGGCACGGAGAGGATTATCTTAATTGTGCGATGAATTGTTAAACGGGTCTCCAGACGCGCACGGATTAGAAATGACGGTTTAAATGCTCTCTAAATAGGGGGTTTCTTTTAAGACGTGTGGTCCAAACAGACATCCCCTATCACAGCCTTGGTCTTTACTTTCGATCCAGATGGCAGCACTCTCTACGTGGATCGCGTCAGCCTGCAAATGCCCACTTTGCCAAACCCCAGTCAGTGCCGCCCATGCAGGCGATTCCCGTCGCCAAGCCACGTTTCCAGAGACAAAAAAAAAAAATCTCCATGCCACTTGTCAGCTGGGGGGGGGGGAAGGAAACGAACAGCTCCTGGACGTTTCGTTGCTCACATACAAATCACAGCCAAACGCACGAACCCACACTTCCAGCAAAGAAAGAGAAAGAGCCGCTCCACAAAAACCAGCCCCCACAAAAAAAGCGCAGCAACTAGACAATCAATCCGGACTAATTGTGCCACACGAAAGATCGATTTATAACGGTGTACTCCGGCTGGATGACTTACGCGTTCACACATGTACACTGTATCAATTATGTATTCGCTGCGTTACTGTACAGCCTGGACCAATCAATATGTCAACAACATGCCAGGAGAGGCTGTCAAACGAGATGTCTCACACTCACACACACACACACTCTCACACACACACAGCGCGCGCGCGCGCACAGAGATAAGAGAGGAGGCAGAACCTACCTGGTTGGAACATACTTTGGAAATAAAAGATGACCAGAATAAAGGATCCCAAACAAGTGGCAAATACCATCCGGCATATCCGGCTCATCCTCATCAGTTCGCTAAGGGTCTGTTTCATTTCGGGACGGGGGGGCTGGAGGCTGCTGCTGCTCGCTCTGTGATGGGGGGGTGGGGGGGAATGACGGGCCGGTGTGTTGGAAGCTCCGGGGCTCTGCTGGTACTGATGAGGATTGTCCGCCGGTCAATGAGACTGAACGCAGCCAGCGCGGAGCGTACCACTGCTGGGCTGCTGGAGGGGGGGGTGAGGAAGCAGGGAGAACAGGGACAGCCTACCCACCCCCACACACACACACACACATACATCCCCCTCTCTGAGGAAATGAGCGCGTCCAGATGTGCGCTTCTATCCAACAGCATCACATTAGAACCTGTTGTTTAACCTCATATGAAAGTGTACAGTTTGTGTTCTTTTCTTTCGCTTCCATCCAAACAAATAAGCATACTGCGTCATTCATTTGACGCTGTTACGCGCCACATTTTAATATTCATGAGTCTACATTTCTCCAACCACAAACCATCTTTTTTATTTTCGAAAACGAACTCAAACATTGCATTTGTAATATTGTAATAATGCGAAAGCTAAAGTAATAGAATTATGTTTTACACACGTTGCAGATAAAAAAAAAAATCCTATTCCATAAATAGTTGTATTTTTTTTGGACAAATGAGCTGGTACTGGATTGCATTTTCAGATGTTTTCTTCAGTGGTGAAATAAGTACCCAGAACATTTACTTAAGTAAAAGTATTTAAGTACCACAATGTAAAAATACTCAATTGTAAGTATAAGACTTCACTACAATTCTGATGGAACTTTTTCAATTCCAAGAAAGTCAATTAATTTGCAGATTAAGAACTGACATAGGCTACACAAAAAACTTAGTAATATATGATGTTCAACACACATTACAAGTTATAATAACAGTAGCAGTAGAAACATTAGAATCAGTGTTATTGTTATAGGTTTGCTCAACCCACACACATCATTGTATCAGGAGTTTTTTCTTTCCCTCAGCATTGCTTCATTTCCTTATTCTACATACAGATACAGTGCCATCTAGTGGTGTAACAGCACACACTGCACCCCCTCTCCCCCCATACACTGTCTGACACAGGCAGGCAGATAGACCTCTGTGCAGCATCTTAACCTTGCTGCTAGACCTGCACAAAGTCACAGCAGCTGATCAAATTATGCCCTAATGGCATTTCCAGCCACCTGCCAAAAGAGAGAAACTCCTGTGCACTTTTTCTAATTAGGATATCTGTCTTACTTAAACAAGCAGCTCGGTCAGGGGGGGGGTCCGAATCAGAAGGCGGTCTGGAGGCAGGGGCGATTCCAGGATTTTTGAAATGAGGTGCCACAGGTAAGGGGCGTGGGGGACCGATAATCAGTCAGGAGGGGTCACCGCCACATTTTCTAAAGCTCAGTCTGCCACTTTAAAAAACAAAAAACAATAAGTGATGGTTCAATTATATCAGATTTTTGGATAGTCACCATGGAAACATGAATTGGTCATGTGACAAAAGCTGGGGAAATCGGTAGAAAAGGCAGCCAAGTGACGGTACTCTGATCCAATGGAAATCACAATTGTCAGATTGACAGGACTCTAGCCCAATGGATTGGGGGGGGGTGGAGGGGGTGACCCACCCCGAGCCCCCCCCCTACCCTTCTGGCACCGTCCCTGTCTGGAGGATAACCTCGAAAAATGTACATCTAATGCTGCCACGTTCGGCAAGCAACAGCACGATACACGGCAGTACAGTCAAGTCCAGTGGCAGTTCTAGACCATTTCCAAATTGAGGGGTGGGGGGTGGGCAAGGCTGGGGCCACATGTGATTTTAGACAAACCCTCCAAAGGGTCAGCGTCATGCTTTCAAGAAATACCTTCACTCCGGTCCCTGCATTCATCTGTATGAGACACTTCAATAAACGATTCCGCATGAATATTCAACAGTTGTTATGCAACCGCCGCTATGGCTGGCGGCACTGAATCAGAGGGAGAATATAAAAGAGGTAAAGCAAACAACAGGAACTCTGGCCTTTCTCTCAATGAGGACACCGAATGCATCAATTAAAGTGAGAGCACTCGCCAATAAACGCTTATTAATTTGGGTGATTCCATAATCCCCATCTAGTTCATTACATGAAATTAAGGCTGTAAAGCCCTGGAGGCTCGCGCCATAGCGATAAAAACACAGAGCATAAGCCTGAGCTTTTGCTCCATGTAAATACATCAAATCCCAGAGTCTTATCACTCTCCTGCAGCCTTTAAAAACTCAGCTATATTAAAGCTTACAGAGGCTTTCAGAGGCCGAACCCCAGGGAGCATCTTATCTTCCTCGTTGAGAGCCATAAAAATGCCATAAAAATGCATCAATGGTTGTATATCAATGTATATTTCCTAAAAAACACAAAAAGCAGCGCAGACACAAGTACACGGGAAACAAGACGTGTGTCTATCGATGGTTAGATTATTATACAATATCCCCAAACCCCTTCTAAGCTGACATCTCCAGCACCAGCGACCTCTATTTAACACTCCGCTGAATGCCTTATTAATTAAGTTTAGAAAATGTCAAGTATTAACCCGCTCATGTACTCTGAGGTCAGTCTCCACGGAGATGGACTGCAAGGTTTATTAAATATTGCCCATGAATAATTCACACAGGCAGCATTCAGAGCAGAAAGCTCATTTGAATCTGCTGCTCTGGCATTGACCCCAGACAGCAGCGCTTTTCCAAGGACTGAACATAAAATCTGAAAACTGACCTCTCAGCACAGCACCTCAAACAGAGTGTGACGGGACATCAAGGAAGTGACAGTGAATTAATTTCATCGCTGGGGGGGGGAAATCCATATATGTCAATAGAAGCTGGTGCTGGAGCCATATTGTAGCCTCGTGAGACTGTCCTGATCTGGCGAGCTCCAGTTTTCCACTCGCAGATCAGTCTGGCATCTTGTGATAGAGAAAATTTGGAGCCGTTCACCAAACGATTGACCAATCAGCGTTGGTTTTGAGGCGGGTTTAGGTGTGACGCAACGAGATGCGACGGTTAGTCTAAACAACGTGCTAGCTTCCACAGATGAGATGAACGTAGCTATCGCGCAAGTTTTATCCAAATTAGAAAGTATTCCTTCATTGAAAGAAGAGCAATAAAACGGCACTGGAGGCTTTTCTCGGAGGAAAGAGTTTGATCTGATTGGTTGATTTGGCCCGTCTATCACCAGCACAGGTGGTGATAGACAGATGGTTTATTCAATCAGCTAACCAGTATTTTTCGCCCCTTCCCAAAAGTTCTCCAACGGAAAGTTCCCAGATGGATATGCCGAGCAAATGCGAAGCAATCCATCTGGCGGAATCAGGTTAGCCATATTGTGCCTTAAAGGCTAATTTCGGTATTTTTCAACGTGGACCCTATTTTCCCATGCATTGGTGTCCAAGTGACTAATATGAACATACATTTTTGACCAGTATTGAGCGAGAATGTTGTTATCTGCCAGCTGCGAACCGGGCTGCAATGTAAGCCTATAGGGCAAATGTGCATCTTCAATTTCCGTCCACTAAAAGTGCTGTTTCTGCCACTAAAAGGCTCAGATTAGTATTCTAACTGTCTGACAACATTATGGAAAGGATCCCTACAGAGATAGACCTTTTTGTTAAAAAGTAAGATCCTTTTTGTTTAACCAAAACAGCCCCGAAAATCAGCATCGCAAAACCCACCAGACTCCATTCAAATAATCAGTACTTTTAGCGTGTATAGAGCCAGCATAGTTTCACATGTAAGTGTGTGAATTAAGGGTTTATTTCAACCACATCAGAGAAGTGATTGTTGGAACAGCGGAAAAACGAACCAAGACAGCTTTGGGCTTATTTTATTTTGTTTCTGTCGAATTTGATTGAAGTATGGTTTACAATAATAAAATTACTGTTTATTTAAATGGAGTGTGGTGGGTTTGGATATATATATAAAGGCTCAGTCATTTCCTAAAACAGCTGGTTACTGTAGTTTTTATCAAACGTTACTCAAACAGGAGGAAATAGAGCATTTGTTGGGGACTATTTTCAGCAAATTAATCTACAATGGGTGTTCTAGACTATTTGTGGCAGCAGGACATTGTTGAGAGAAAATGAACTACAGTGTGTGTAAGTGTGTGTGTGTGTGTGTGTGTGTTCATGGTAATATAACATATCATATCATAACATATCAGCCGGTGCAACAGTGTGGCAAATGAATGTGATTTAATAGTTTTTGGACACGATGGAGCTCTATGGCACAGAGGAAGAAGATATATAGTATATATATATATATATATATATATATATATATATATATATATATAGTGCTTTTCATAGGATTTGTTGACCCATGTTAAGAATGTAGAAAATGTAGAACATTGACAATCTATATTCTTTTAATACATTTTTACAACATCACACGTACAGTGTCATATTTTATACCACAAAGTACCAACTCTTTCCTCCTGAAGCATTACATTACATTTAAACCGAGTTCAATTTTCAAGTCCAAGATGCCACTTTTTATGACTACAATGTCTAGTGGTAGTTTGCATCTTTGTCGGAGATTTCTCCCTGCGTTGCAGTCTGATCTTTGGAAACACTGGCTTCTGGACTGCAACATGAAAGACAAGCTTGTGTGGGGTGATGTGGGTTGGATCTATAAATCATGTAATGGTGGACATCAAAGGGTCTGTGGGCCTAGGCCATGGAGGAAGAAGTACTCACATCAATTCCACAATTTGAAAAATTCTCCATTACATTCCTACTTTGAAAAGTGCAGTTTAGGTAAAAGTACAGAAGTATTAGTATGAAATGTAGTTGAAGGATTTGGATCTTTTGAAGTGGGGGTTGTATGAGCTGCTTCTCCATAATCAGTGTGTTGGCTACAGTAGATGGTGGGCGGCACGCCCCCAGTTTAGGAGACGCAGACGGGAGTACTAATACGGAAGCTAAGCAATGTCCTGCCGTGGACTGTGAACACACTTTAAGGCTCTGACACATCAACCCGGAGGCCGACTGTCGGACTTGGCTCCCCGAGGTCAAAAAAGTGCCTCGGAACACACCGAAGCGACACCGACGACGTAATACGTCTCCATAACAGCAGGCGGTGTTAATCTGTATTGTCGCCCAAAAAACTGAAAACTGCAAATGACGGAACATCTCTCTAGACCTAGTAAACACAGAGCACGCTGTCGTCACTCATTGTTTTCATCAGAGAGTGTTGATAGTAGTCAAGAAGGATCCTTGTCGTCATTACTCGCTGAACAGAAGAAAATACCATGGCTAGTAACAAGAAGATACTGGCGTTGTCAGCTCCGGTTTTCTCGTACACTGATTTGCTGGTCAAGGGCTAGCACTCCACCAATCAGATTGGTCATTGAGTCCGACTGGCCACAAACTGAACGCCAACGGCTCCTCCGACGGACGACGGCGCGGAACACACCGAACAGACTCGAGTCACCGACCTCGCCACACTGTCCGACAGCCGATAATCGGGTTGGTGTGTCAGAGCCTTTACACCTAAAAAAAAAAAATCAGTTTTAAAGCTATAGTGCGTAGCTTCTGTCTCCCCCATGAGGAATTCTAAGTAATGACCACAACATTGTCGGTGCATCCACATGATACAAGCCTTCCGTGATTGCGCTTTCCCCCCACCCCTCCTCCACGAAGTTGCTACGTAGCCAAGGAGGACATGGAGGATTAAAAAAAAAACATGATGGACTCTTCAGAAGAGGTCATTCTTTTATTCATTATTATATATTTTTATTCATTCTATTCTATTCTATTCAGCCAGGCCTGGATGCGTGCTTGCTTGCTTGTTTGCCCGGCGCCGCTGGGTCACGTGACGGTACAACATCAAATCACAAAAGGGGGGGAGCAAAGTGTGCCTGCTCCGCGCTGTGTCAGCCTGTGTGACAGGAGCGGCAGCAGCACAGACACTGACAGAGACAGAGACAGCCAGGTCGTCTCTTTGATGAATCCGCAGCAGTGCACACTGGAGAGAAGCTAAAATGAAAGTATCCATCTCATTACACTGGTATTGGTCAATATCACTACCAACGTTGGTATCGATATTATTGATATTTGGATCCATCCGCCCACCACTAACTGCACGGCCTCCACCAGCTCCTTCCAGCCACGGGACACTGAAATGAAGCCAACATTCTATACTTGTGAACACTTGGTACAGATGGTTAATATGGTTCATGTATATACAGTGGGGGAAATAAGTATTTGACCCCTTGCTGATTTTGCAGGTTTGCCCACTTACAAAGAATGCAAAAATCTACAATTTTAATCATATGTACATTCTAACAGTGAAAGACAGAATCCCAAAGAAAATTCCAAAAAATCACATCATATGAATTTATTAAAATTGATAACCATCTGATGAGGAAAAACAAGTATTTGACCCCCTGGACAAACAGCAAGTATTCTGGCTCCTACAAGCCAGTTAGTCTTTCTTTAAGACACAGCCCCAATCCGAACCAATTATCTACATCAAATACACCTGCCTCACCTCGTTACCTGTATAAAAGACACCTGTCAACACCCAAACAACCAGCATCCAACATCACCACCATGGGCAAGACCAAAGAGCTTTCTACGGACATCAGGGACAAGATTGTTGATCTGCACAAGGCTGGGATGGGCTACAAGAGAATCGGAAAGCAACTTGGAGAGAAAAGATCAACTGTCGGTGCAGTTATCAGGAAATGGAAGAAGCACCACACCACCGCCAACCTCCCTCGGTCTGGGCCTCCACACAAGATCTTGCCTCGTGGGGTGTCCCTGATCATGCGAACGGTGAGGAATCATCCCAAAACCACAAGGGGGGAACTGATGAATCAACTGAAGGCAGCTGGGACCACAGTTACAAAAGAAACAGTTGGTAACACACTACCCCACCATGGATTGAAATCCTGCAGCGCACGCAAGGTCCCCCTGCTCAAGAAGAAACATGTACAGGCCCGCATGAAGTTCGCCATTCACCACCTGGACGACTCAGAAGAGGCCTGGAAGAAGGTGATGTGGTCAGATGAGACCAAAATAGAACTTTTTGGCCTCAACTCAACTCGTCGTGTTTGGAGGGCAAAGAACACAGAGTACAACCCAAAGAACACCATCCCCACCGTCAAGCATGGTGGTGGCAACATCATGCTTTGGGGGTGCTTTTCAGCCAAGGGGACGGGACAACTCCATCGTATTGAGGGGAGGATGGACGGGGCCATGTATTGTGGAATTCTGGACCGACATCTCCTTCCCTCAGTGAGAGAGCTGAAGATGGGTCGAGGATGGGTGTTTCAGCACGACAACGACCCTAAGCACACCGCCAAAGCAACAAAAGAGTGGCTGAAGAAGAAGCACATCAAGGTTCTGGAGTGGCCTAGCCAGTCTCCAGACCTGAATCGATTGAAAATCTTTGAGGGAGCTTAAAATTGAGTTGCCAGGCGACAACCTCGGAACCTGAATGATTTGGAGGCTGTCTGCAGGGAGGAGTGGGCCAACATCCCTGCCGAAATGTGCACAAACCTTGTCACTAACTATAAAAACCGTTTGACATCTGTGCTGGCCAATAATGGCTTTTCTACAAAATATTAACATGCTGTTTGTCCAGGGGGTCAAATACTTGTTTTTCCTCATCAGATGGTTATCAATTTTAATAAATTCATATGATGGGATTTTCTGGAATTTTCTTTGGGATTCTGTCTTTCACTGTTAGAATGTACATATGATTAAAATTGTTAAAAGTTTGAAATAACTGAAAACATGTCTTATATTTTAGATTCTTCAAAGTAGCCACCCTTTGCTTTTTTTATTAATAAGGGAAATAATTCCACTAATTAACCCTGACAAACCACACCTGTGAAGTGAAAACCATTTCAGGTGACTACCTCATGAAGCTCATTGAGAGAACACCAAGGGTTTTCAGAGTTATCAAAAAAAGCAAAGGGTGGCTACTTTGAAGAATCTAAAATATAAGACATGTTTTCAGTTATTTCAAACTTTTTTGTTAAGTACATAGTTCCATATGTGTCCATTCATAGTTTTGATGCCTTCAGTGAGAATCTACAATGTAAATAGTCATGAAAATAAAGAAACACATTGAATGAGAAGGTGTGTCCAAACTTTTGGCCTGTACTGTATACATATAATGATTTATATTAGATTCTGTTGCACTGTAGATTTTGTCACATTTATATGCTGCAAACATGTTTCAAGTTTTGACTTCAAATTTGGATTTAAAATTTGGATGATCAAAATTAGTATTATTGATTATTAGTAGTAGTCACACAATTTCCAATTCCAGTTTTATATATTTTATATATATATTTGTTTTTTTATTACCATGCTCTTTCAACCTTCTGCCATATTTCTGAGAGTCTTGAATAGCTTTTCTCAGCAGAGATGCCTGTTGTAGAAATGTCCTGATGCTATCCATCAGTGCAATGTTGAGACTGGAAGCTCCCAGTTCTGGAGGAAAAAAAGAGTAAAGAAACAAACTGAAAGAATAGAGAAGTAAAGGAAAGGAAAGGGAAGAAATCAGAGAGGAGGAGAAAATAGTAAAAAAAAAAGAAAGGAAATAAAAGGAAAACAGTTGACAAAAGGAAAGACACCAGAGGAAAAGAAAGAGAAGAAAAACATGACAACAAAGAAAATGAGACGTGAGAAGATGAGAGAATTTCTGACTAATATATACTATATGTCAAGCATCAATAAAACTCAGTAGGAACACAGTGGCTGAAACATAGAGCCAACAACATAGATAAGATAAGAGAAGAGAAGAGAAGAGAAGTGAAAAGAAGAGAAGAGAAGAGAAGTGAAAAGAAGAGAAGAGAAGAGAAGAGAAGTGAAAAGAAGAGAAGAGAAGTGAAAAGAAGAGAAGAGAAGAGAAGAGAAGAGAAGAGAAGAGAAGAGAAGAGAAGAGAAGAGAAGAGAAAGGATTCCTAATCCCCCTCTCTCTCCAGACTGGGAGGATTAAATACTCAAACGTCCCCGAGAGGGAGCCGCGGGGTCAAGGATCAGCACCTTTCTCCTCGACGCCGCCGCTTCCTGGAGGAGCGAGAGAAGAGACAGATGGAATAAATGAGAGCCACAGAGTCAGACGGCAAAGGAGAAAGAGCTGGGAAATTAAATATTGAATCGGGTTAAGCGTTTGTCCTTCTCAACAATCGCAGATCCTGCACCCTTCATCTCATTTTCCACTTTTCCTCTAGAGCTGCTCGCAGATCACATCATTACCATAAAGCCCATTAATATGATAATTATCTGAGCCGGGCTTTGGCAAAAGGGTGCGTTCGCTGACCAAATTAGCGGTAATTATGAGGTTGAGTTGGTGGAGTGAAGCCGGAGTTATAGCTAGATGCAATGCAGAGGAACTTAGGGCTGGAGGAACTTAGGGGGCAAAAAAAAATCACAATCACAATTATTTGGGTCACTATTGAATATACATGAGATTACATGGATTTATACTTTCTTTAGGTCCTTCTTTCTGTCAGTACTCTAATCTTAAAGCTTTGGAGAAGATAGAAGTACAAGGAGAAAGCAAAATAAGTAGGAAAGAAAAGCGTGTAAATACTGACTGCAGAGCTTGTGTTGACCCCCCCCAGTAACAAGCAGGTCGTAGTCATAAGGACCCAGTAAGGGGCGCAGTTGGCGAGTCCATGTTTTACTGCTACACCCAGTGGTGTAGTCTAATGTATTGTAGTGGGTATACTGTACTGTATATTGACCATAATCTGCCTTTGGGGGAGGCTGCCTTTGGAGGAGGGGGGGCATATCATAGTGGGGGGGGTCAGGGTGTCCTCCAACAGGGAAGTTTTGAGCATCAACGACTTCATTTCCTGCATTCTGATACACTTTTATACACCGATTTACAGTGGAAATACCTTTATTGTGTGTGAAGAAGTAAAACACAGATAACAATTCAAAATATATCCAAAATATAATGGAATGTATGTTGTTGCGTGTCATTGGGCATTTTTAAGTGGGTATATGGAAATCCTGGAGCTTTCTCAGTGGGTATACTGCGTATAGCTGCGTATCACGTAGACTACACCACTGGGAACACCTATCTCTGGTGTTAGTCCTAAAAGCACAGACACATAAATCGAAGCCAAAAACATCAACATTGTATCCCTTCTTCAGGGGTGCTGAAGCACCCTTAAACTTGATCCTGGCACCCCTAAAAAATGATTGCTAAAAAAAACGTCTGTGTTAATCTATTTTTAGTTTATATCCACAACGCTCCACTTCCGGGATTGCTTTCATTCAGGATGTCACGCTTTTCGGATGTCCCGTCCCCTTACTCTTCCTTTGTGTTGGTATTCTAACCTCCGGTGGATTTCTGAGGACTATGGTTAACTGCTCCTCAGATCTCTGCAGGGTAAATCCAGACAGCTAGCTAGACTATCTGTCCAATCAGAGTTTTCTCTTGCACGACTAAAACTACTTTTGAACGTACACACGTTCCACCAAAACAAGTTCCTTCCCGAGGCTATTTTGCAGAGGCACCGTGGCTCCGGCCGGTGCTTAGCGCCGCCCGAGACGATTGTGATTGGTCTGAAGAAATGCCAATAAGCCAGAGCACGTTTTTCTCCCATCCCGGAATTGCTGTGTGGACTAGCCAGACCCTCTTTTGCAGCGCTGTGGAGGAAGTTGTGGGAATGCACGAATAAACTTTTGTGAGCTGAGTAGTTCCGCTCTGGGAATATCACAGCATTGTGAAACTAAACCCAGAATCTAGATGTCGAGGTCATTCAGAAAAAAAAATAAAAAATCTGAGCCATTAGTCAAAATTTCATAAATCTGCATTTTGGAAATGTCTGCTTTTCCATGGATAAATATGATTTCATTTGTAATAGCAACCACCTCACCTTTGTAGTAATGGCCCAAAAACCAGTGTTTTGGCATACATACAACAGTTGGCCAAAACTTTATTTTTGGTTAGCAGGAAAAGCTGTTTAGGATAACATAGTCTACCTTCTTTTTGTCAAAAAAGGACAGGTGAAATTAAATTAGCACTTATCAGAACAGTTTTCTACTTATCGGAACAGTTTTCTACACAAAACCTCGGCCTCATTGCACTTACATAGTCTCTGAATAGTCCTAAATAGGCTCTCTGTGGGTATTTGGTAATTGTGCAGAACTCCAGACGCCTGCTGGGCAGTATTCTTGGAAGAAAAGCCGAGGGCAGAAGGTGACACATTTGAGGGAACTTGTTGGCTAGAAGAGATGCATTCCCGTGCAGCCATAAATGTAGGAGTTATGATAATACAGCGGGATTTCGACTAGAAAACTTGCCTCTGAAAGTGCAAATTGCATTGAGTATTTTCTGTTGGTTCAGAATGCAGTGACTCTGTACTTAGACTTGATTAGGTTTGATTATAAACCACAGACGCTAAAGTACACGTTTTGAAACACAAGCGATTTTTACAATTTCACAGTAACGACTGATGTATATTTGCACTGCTAAAATTGCTAAACCTGTGAGGTAGGAGCTTGCGAGGAGTCCCTAAACGCAGCACGGCCCTCTATCGGCTAGCGCCGGTGATGCAGCCGCGGCTACGCGCTGGGACTGGTCCTTTCGCAGCCATTTTCTGTCCAACCAAACAGCCGTCTCAGGAAGGTAACCAACCAGGGCTTCATTGCAGGTTTGTGCCTGGCTCCGGCCAATGATTGCTAACCGATTTCTCGTTAGCTCGAATGGAAATGTCCGTCTCTGTCTGATTTTTTATTTGTTGTCTGAGTGGATGAGGGCTGCTCATCAGGAAGTATCCAGCGGGCGAAAATTTATAAACGATTATTTAACATTTCGGCCCCCGGCCACGTTTTGCTCCGCTCGGTATGACAAAGAACAGGCCTGTCTCTGCAGGCGCGAATTGCAGTGGACTTACAATGAACATGTTTTCAAGGGACACTATGTACCTGAATAGGTTAACGTTAACTACAGAAGGTAACGGCCCGCTGGACAGCCTCTCTTCATTAAGCTGAACTGATTAAGTTAACGTCAGTTGTATTAAAACATGGAAAATGGCTTGCTAGCTAGCTCCATTCGTGGGTTGATATTAGCTAACGTTAGCTAAATGTCTCACATACCCGCGGCTGACATCTGCTAGTTAGCATACTAAAGCTAAACACAGAACAATGTATTTGGCGCGTTGCTAGTGTTAACGGATCTCACTGCGGGTGTACAGCTGTGTAACTAGCACGGTTTTCATGTAAGTTACAATGCTGGCTAACTTCACCAACACAACGTTAACGCTAGCTCGCAACCCCAGTGCCGTGCCAAAATATCGCTTCAGAACTTATTCCCCCGAGCCAGCAAATAGCTATATTTCATCATACAAAATGCGTGTAATGTGGAGGGGGGGTTATTGTGCCAACATTGATTGTCAACCTCTAAAGATATCACCGTTCTCTAGAAGATGCAACACAACTAACGTTAGTCAGTGTCTTTAAAGTAGAAACGTATAAATGACGTAAACGCTAGCTAATGACCTGAATGCAACATCTGGCACAAGACCAGACCCGCTTTTTTCGCCAAGTCAAACGTTACTGAATGGGAGGTCAGCTGCGGTCTAGTTAACACACAGAGACAAAGCAAAACACAAATATGGTTCTTTTCTAACAACTTCTCAACTACAGCCTTTCAGTAGGTGTGTACTTTCAAATTAAATTCGAATTACATGGAAGAAATCATCACAACACTCAGAGGCCCTTTCCGGCATTCATTTGTTGCTATTACAATGTGTTTAATATGGGAAAGGAAAACCCCCATGTTATCTATAGTATACTGCCTAAATGGCAAGATACACATATGGATTAAACTCAGATATTAAACAGTTTAGGGTTGGGAAAATGTAATTTACAATTTCCCTAATTTGGAAAAATAAATTATTTTGGCGCTATATCTAAGTTAGGGTTGCACAATATGAGGAAAATATCGAATTGTGATTATTTTGACTGATACAGCGATTGCAATGTGATTCACGATATTGAAGGGAATGATCATGTTTGTATCATTGTTCTCATTTTCATTGACTAATATTAAATCTTAAATTATTAGAGCTGCACCGATTCCAACTTTCTAGGCCGATTCCGATTTTCTTTGAGTTAGGCCAGCCGATACCGATTTTAGCCGATTCCGATTTCATTTTTTCTAACCACTTTACAGAATACACAATCTATCTTTTTCTTTAACAGATAATGGATCACTATAAAGTAGAACTATATAAATTTACTCCTGGTGTGGGAAATTCACACACATCTAACGTGCAATGTTGGAACCATTTCCTTCTTTTCACATCCAATATCCAACAAAAAAAAAATTGTTTTTGGTGTCATCCCTCCACGCCCTACTTTTTCCTTGCAAGTGTTGCATATTGCAGACTTATCTTCTGCACACACGCTGAAGAATCTCCAAACAGTATCCGTCCTTGAGAACTGTAACTCGTATAACTTCTGTATCAGTTAATTGTACCGTTGACCGGCATGAAATCGGCATATGTCAGACTGACCTGCCGGTTGCCGGTCATGGCCAAGCACGTGAAAACCGGCCAATTCCGGTCACCAGTCGGTCTATCGGTGCATCTCTAAAAATTATGATTAGTGTGATTTTTGTTTTTGTTTTTTTGTTGCTAGGATCTGTACCAAACAATGTTGTTTTCTATAGTCTGTAGTATAGGATTTGTAGGCCGGGACGTCTCTGCAGCACCACACTACTTCATTCAGAATGGTTGGACACATATTTTGCCTTTTAACAAATATTGCGCCCCTGTGCAATTTGGTTATTGCACTAGTCCGTATTGCGATTTCCATAAAATTGCGATTCATTGTGAACCCCTAACCTACATGGAGATTTGCTCCTTGATGACGGTGTGTGTAGGAAGCTTTGTAAATAACTCAAGTCAAGCTTTCAGTGTGATTCCATGGAGTGAGTTTGAGATGCTTGGTACATTTTAGGCTTTTAGATGTTGAAATGAGACAGCTGTGGGTTTTATTTTGCAGATGGACGGAGACAGCTCGACCACGGACGCCTCCCAGCTGGGCATCGCCGGAGAGTACATGGCATCCGGTCACTACGTTCTCCAGTCTCAAGATGGTGAGGAGGAGACAAAATGTATAGCTTCAGAAAACAACCGTCAGCGTTGCGTTTACGCTAGGGCTGAACAATTGGGGCAAAACAATCTAATTGGGATTTTTCTGCCAGATATTGCGATTAGATTCAATTTGCGTTTAGCTAATATTCACTATGTAACAGATAAAACATGTCATGGAGCATTAGAACATGGGACACCATCAAAATTGCTCTATATTCTTATGGAACATGGATATGAACAGCCAGCAAAAATTGTTTTTCTTTTAATAAGCATGGAACATTGAAGAGTCGAACACAGAACATTCATCACAAAAGCTAAAAGTTATAATAATAGAAACAATTCCAATAAAAAATATCACTACTTCACTGTAAACTGAAATGTCTGATATGACTCAGTTCAGCAGCAGCATCTACATAATGCACCTTCATCATGTTCAGTGAAGTCATAAAAAACTATGAAAAATACACAAACAATAGGACATTTCTGTTAATCTGTAATATGTAACATATCAGCATTTATCTTATGAAAAAACAGTGAATATAATAATAAAAAGAGGAGTAAAATATGTTACACCAAACATTCAACTAAATATTGCACATTTGATTAATCGCGGTCTTCACGGTTTAGCTTATCGCAGTCGTTCAGATCGCGATTTTCAATTTGAAAAACGATTCATCGCTAAGCCCTAGTCTTAGCTCAGGTTTCCACGGAGCCGATTCAATCTTGTGTGTTTGTTGTCTGCAGATGACGGCGAGGAGAATCTGAATGACCACGATGACAGCGGTATCAAAGAGAACTTCAGGGAGCAGGACATCTATCTTCCTATCGCCAACGTGGCTCGCATCATGAAGAACGCCGTTCCTCAGACTGGAAAGGTTAGTGGAAGGGACGGAGCAGCCCTCTAGTAGCGCCACGGAGCAGTTTTACGGAGTGGTTCCCCGTTTTGTCGGTCGCGTGCCTGTGGTCGTTACTCTACCCGTGGAACAGCACCTCAGGGGCTTAAAGCTTGGGCTTTATATATATATGTGTGTGTGTGTGTGTGTGTGTGTGTGTATGTGTGTATGTATGTATGTATGTATGTATGTGTGTATATATATATATATAATATGTGTGTGTATATATATGGCGATATTGTGGCGATATTATAGGGTTGACAATTGGTGCTTATAAAATAATATCTTCACAATGAGATTTAAGATAAATAATCTTCAGTAATGTGGACATAATGACTAAGTGGGTAAAGCTCGAACAGTCTGGTAACACAGAAAATGACATCACTTTACTGCAATGCAGCCTTTAAAACCAGGAAAATACAACACTTGCCATATTACGATATTATGATTTCCAAAATCTAAGACGATATCTAGTCTCATATCACGATATTACTATAATATCGATATATTACCCATCCCTAGCTTAGCCTCTACACTGACTATGGAGAAGTACCTCGTAGAACTCCCACCAGGGCTGTGACAATAACTGCATTACCGCAATTTTTTTAATTTTAGTTTTTTGCTGGTGAAAGGTACAGGAGTGCATATGTCATGTGAAGTGGAAACGTTGTGCTGCGACATATGTTGTGAGGTTGAAGACGGAAGTTTTTTCCGGGGGTAACGCCATTTACTTTGCCGGCAGCATTGAGGCAGGGTTTCCGCCAGGTCTTAAAAAGTCTTAAATTCGCTCGAGACCTCCCTTAGAAATCCTTTCCATAATGTTGTCAGACAGTTAGCCTGCCAGCGGCAAAACAAGCACTTCTGTGAAGGTAAATACTCTCTCTTGCTCTCTCTCCCCAGTATCTTCTTCTTCACTACTTATTTGGAATACCTACAGTATCTTCCTAATCGGTTTTATTTTGTACTTGTACAATAAATAACTTCTATTATGATTTATTTTGGTCTGTAAGGGTTTTATGTTGAAATGTTGAATAATGGATGGGCGGTGTAAGCGGCCAGACACGAAAATAAACACTTCATTCATACAAGCTGCACAATCACCCAGTTCACTTACATTGGAGCTTGTTTCACCGCTGCCGACTGCAGTGATCTCTCTTAATACTGGACCAATGTCAAAGATTGTTGTTCCCATCAGTCACTTAGACACAAAAACATAGGAACATAGGGTCCAGGTTGGAAAAAAAAAAACGGTAGTTGACCTTAAAAATTATCAATTTTGGGATTCCGTCCATGATTCTGTTGTTTTTTTTTTTTTTTTTTTTTGGTTAGCCAAATTGGAAGCACTCAGGGTCATGCTTTCAGTTCTCCTGCAATAATATTTTTGTGTGTACATTCCCATCTCCTCGCCAGATCGCGAAAGACGCCAAGGAGTGCGTTCAGGAGTGCGTGAGCGAGTTCATCAGCTTCATCACGTCGGAGGCGAGCGAGCGCTGCCACCAGGAGAAGAGGAAGACCATCAACGGGGAGGACATCCTGTTCGCCATGTCCACGCTGGGCTTCGACATGTACGTGGAGCCGCTGAAGCTCTACCTGCAGAAGTTCCGAGAGGTGAGACACACACCGGGGTCCAGGTGACCGCGTGGACATGACGATTGGGGGAAATAATTGGGATTTTTCTGACAGATATTAAGATTATGATTCAATATGTGATTAGGCTATTTATTTTTTTAAAGTTTACATAAAGTTCAATATTCACTGTGTAACGTATAAAAGATGCCATGGAGCATTAGAACATGAGACACCATCCAAACTGCTCTATATTCTTGTATAAGGATGAGAACATGGATATGAACAGCCAGCAATAAGTGTTTTTCTTTTAATAAGCATGGAACATTGAAGAGTCAAGCACAGAACATTTATCACAAAAGCTAAAGTTATAATAAAAACAATTCCAATGAACAATATCACTATTTCACTGTAAACTGAAATGTGTGATATGTCTCAGTTCAACCGCAGCATCTACATAATGCACCTTCTACCATCATGTTAAATGAAGTCATACAAAATAAATCAAAAATCCACTGAAAATAGGGCATTTCTGTTAACAGTCTGTGATATGTAACGGTATTCCGGCATTTATCTTATGAAAAAACATTACATATAATAAAAAGAGGAATAAAAAATGTTAAACCAAATGTTACGCCAAACATTTGATTAATCGCGGTCATCACGATTAGCTAATGGTATTCTTTCAAATCCAAAATTTTTATTTGAAAACGATTAATCGTTCAGCCCGTTCCATGGAGCAGAGGCCTCAGGTTTATCGATGATTTGCAACTTTGGCAAAACTCTGTCATATTAGGTTTCAATGTAGCATTGCCAGATTGACTCCAGTCTGATAATTGCGCAAAGTTCATCCACTGTTTGTTAAAGCTTTAGTGCGTAACTTTTTGATATTAACGAACGTCCGTTAACATTCCAGCCGTTGCCAAATGAGTAGCTCCAAAGCTACTTAAGACTATCAGCTCCACACAGCTCTCTCTGGATTTCTCAGTAGGACTATGTTCAGAAGATTGTGGCGTCCGGTGACTTTCGTGTGCAGAAACTCAAGTGAAGATAATGACCTCTTCAACAGAGTCTGTCATGTTTTTTTAATCCTCCGTGTCCTCCTTGGCTACTAGCAACTGCGCGATCACGGAAGGCTTGTATCATGTGGACGCGCCGACAGTTTTGTTGTCATTACTTAAAATTCCTCATGGGGGAGACAGAAACTACACACTATAGCTTTAAATCGGGTCAATAATTCCAAATCTAAAAAAAAAGCTGTATGATTACATAATTCGGTAGCAGGTTTTGAGCACATATCCAATAGTCCCAATCATCTTAACCAGCCCAGTTTGTCTGTCTGCCCACTAACATGTTTTTCTGCCCACTGTGAATAAAAAAGCAGCCTAGCTGGCAACAGACAGAGCATCAAGCAGCTGGGTTTCCAGATGGGTTGGGAACTTCAGCGACAAACTGGGTAGAGTCATAACTTGTGTTGAACTGTCTAAAATGCTTAAAGTGTTGGTTCGGAGTAATTTCAGCCTAGAGTCCTTTGCACCATGACCTCGAGCCAAACACCCCCCCCAGAAGCTTTTTTCACCTGGGTCTAACATTGGGAGAGTTAGCGTAGAGTAGCGTTATCAGCTGAATAGCTTAGCACAGGGGCTAATGGACCCACGTTTGTATCTGGTAAATGACCCCACTAATAATGCCCGAAATGATACCAAACGTCTACAGTAGTACATATAGGTTATGTACTCATAAAACGATGGATTGGAAAGTTTGTAAGTACACCAGAAGTTTATGAACACTTGCCTGCTCTCTTCTGCTCTCTGCTGCTGCTGCTGCTACCTGCAGTTAGACGAGTGCTTAGGGCTGTCTACAAATTACTACACCGAAAAGAGATACAACAAAAATATTTATTAATTTAATGACTAAATAAGGTAATGTCTCCAAACTTACCTCAGTTATTACTTGTCTCCTGCTAGTTATACTACAGCACTTAGTTAAAAAAAAAAGTTAAATTAATAAATATTTTTGTTGTATCTCTTTTCGGTGTAGTAATTTGTAGACAGCCCGAAGCACTCGTCTTACTGCCGGTAGCAGCAGCAGCAGCAGAGAGCAGAAGAGAGCAGGCAAGTGTTCATAAACTTCTGGTGTACTTACAAACTTTCCAATCCATCGTTTTATGAGTACATAACCTATATGTACTACTGTAGACGTTTGGTATCATTTCGGGCATTATTAGTGGGGTCATTTACCAGATACAAACGTGGGTCCATTAGCCCCTGCGCTAAGCTATTCAGCTGATAATGCTGCTCTACGCTAACTCTCCCAATGCTAGACCCAGCTGAAATAAGCTTCTGGGGGGGTGTTTGGCTCGATGTCATGGTGCAAAGGACCCTAGGGTGAAATTACTCCGAACCATCACTTTAAATACAATCAACTTGATTACCCTAAAACAGACAATGGCATTTCTCTGGTTCAAGGGGAAACTTTGGTATTTTCACGTTTTTGTGTCTTAAGTGACTGATGGGGGGACGACGACTTTTGAAATCAGTCCAGTATTTAGTGAGCGCGCTTCAGACTTCTTCTTGAGCGAGACTTAGTTAATGGTCAAAATATTATTAATAAATATTCAAATATAAATAAACAAACTTGGAATATGATTTTTGGGCAAAAGTCAAAACCCTATTCAAAATGTTCTATCCTATTGGAGCTACATGCAGTAACGGGGCATAATCTAGAACCTTGTAATACTTGCTCACAATTATATATAATCATGAAATTGAATTATATTGTAATTATTATATTATATTGTAAATCCGTAAAAACAGTCCCATACACAGTTGTTAATGGGTAACGTGGGACAGTAAAGCTTCATCATTTTTATACTTCCATAATCCACACTGAGCTCTAGTTATTTGGCTGCTAGACAAAAAAGTCAGTTTTGCTCCCTTGTAGGGATCCTTTCCATAATGTTGTCAGACACTTAAGACTACAACAATCTGAGCCTGCCAGTGGCAAACGCAGCACTCCATGTGCCTTTGCCCCAAATACATTGCAGCTCAAATATTTCCCAGCTGCAACCTGCAGCGCGCTCTTGCTCAATGCTGGACCAGTTTAAAAAATGATTGTTCACATTAGTCACTTATTGGTTCAACCACACATCACGTAGGTACAAAGGCCATCAGAAAACGGCGTCGACAAAGAAAAGGTAACGTCTGCACGCTGCACAAAAGTTCAATGCCGTTTTCATTTAGACCCAGAAACGTGGGACAACAGGGTCCAGGCTGAAAAATACCAAAGTTTCCCCTGCAAGATAATCTGAAAACAATGTCTGAAAAGCTGTTTGTAATTTGTATTCTAGCCAAACCAATAGCAGCCCCTTCTTAATTCAAGGTTTCTACGTTTGACTGCAAAGGCCTGAAAATGGAATCCGTTAATTCCCAGTTAACGCACCACATTCTTGTTGAGTTCCAGACGCCGCCGTGGTCACGTGTGTAACGTGTTCTGCTGCTCTGGTGTGTTTTGTTTTTTTTCCAGGCCATGAAGGGCGAGAAGGGGATCCCCGGGGTGTCGGTGGGAGAAGGCCTGGGAGATGAACTCACGGACGACAGCTTCAGTGAGTGTCAACGGCTTGAATGTCTTTGAGAATCGGTCCTTAATGTTTGTTTCTTTTCAACCTGTTTTGACATTTTTTTTTTTTTATTATTATTTCTTTATTTTAAGTTTCTATGACCGCTCTTTTACATCTGAATTTCAGTCTGATTTGTAATCCACGTTTCTGCCCTCTCCAGCAAACCCACTGCCAGCTGGGATTATCACAGCAGACGGTCAGCAGCAGAACGTCATGGTGTACACCACCTCATATCAACAGGTAAAACCCACATACTGTCCTCACTGCACACTTGTTCTATACGGTTGAGTATCGTTTAGGTTTTTATTTTTTTTTATTTTTCGATACCAGTGCTTACGCGGTACTTTTAAAGCTTCTGAACCCCCACACAGGTGTTTTTCAGTTCTTCTGGCTGATCCGACTCTTTTCAGGTTGAAGGTGGACCGGAGCTCTGATGGGAACTTATTAGGCCACAAATTCTTTCTACCAATAAGGATGACAAAGCTGTCATTTGTGGAGTCAGGAAGATGTCAATCACTCAGTCTTACCACACCCACACAGTCCTGGAAAAGGTCCAATCAGACACATTAACTATATGTGCTTGTTCAGGGCCTTTTAAATGTATTTATTTTTAAAGTAAAAAGAAGAAGAGCACAAAACAATGGTGGGCAACATTAAAGAACAGCTTGTTTATTGCTAAGGCCATATGGTCAAAATTAAGTTTTTTTTTTTTTTTTATAAATGTAATAACAATAACTTATTTCACCAGTGAATTGCTGGTAAACGACAAAAACAACCACCGGATGGGAAAAGGGTATTTTACAATAACTTTGAATGCACCATGAGGCAAGTTTTTAAGTAAACACAGTCTCTGTTGTTTCTCCAACAACGGCAGCTGCTGACTGTTGGACGTCCCGTTTGTGTTCTCCAGTGAAATACGGTCACGCTTTACACTGTTTAGCTGTCAGCATCTGAACCGTGTTTAATCCAGCTGCTGGCTAACGGTAGGCTAACGTTACCTGCTGTCAAGTGTAATGTTAACCAGCGTCACATCAACATTTTTTGTTGCCTCTAACGGATCAAACGACACAATAAATGCCCTCAGATATCACTGTTGTCATAGTCACAAACATGAATTTTAAAATTCATAAAAGTCAAATTGTCTATGAGATGGCCATGTCTTGGAGGGGGGTGGGGAGGGTTGGATGCCTTCCAGTTTAAAGCTATGCTAAGCTAGCTACTAAATCTACTATTTTTAGTCACTGTTCAATTATCTTATTGTGACTATTATATCCACTGTTCATCACACCCCCAACCAGCACCGTCAGACACCCCTTACCAAGAGCCTGGGTCTGTCCCAGGTTTCTGCCTAAAAGGGAGTTTTTCCTCACCACTGTCGCACTAAATGCTTGCTCTTGGGGGAATTACTGGAATTGTTGGGGCCTTGTAAATTATAGAATGTGGTCTAGACCTACTCTATCTGTAAAGTGTCTCGAGAGATCTCGTTAGGATTTGATACTATAAATGAAATTCAATTGAATTAAATAAATAGTTTTAAATTGGACTGAAAGAGGCCATTATATTGTCACTCCCAATTATTTTGGAGACAGTTAACTCGTCCGGCAAACATTTGGAACCGTTAACAGCTCAAAACCCTGTGACTGTGTTTGCAGATCCCCACCGTGCAGCAGATCCAGTTTTCATGACGAGGCCTGACCCCCCTCCCCCACCGAGCCTGAACACGGCGGCTCGTTTCACCAGGCACCGATCGGCGGGTTGACCATCTGACCCCTCCCCCCCCGCCACAGGGTAGAGGTTATCAGACAGACAAGGAGAAGGGAGACGGAGGGGGGGGTAGAGGGATGCGTCTGCAGAAACCCCCTCATGTACAGAGCAATCACTACTTGTTGAGTAGAAAGTCTAGTTCCTAGTTGTGAGGTACCAAATGTTTTGGGAGTGCAGTCCAAAGCAGTTGGCAAAATTGAGGCTTTATTTTAAAGGCTAGTCTTTATGACATGATTTAGTGGTCGGAATATGTTTTGTGTGCGTTCATGTGTTTGCTTTTATGCATTTAATTGATTTGCGGAGGAGGTTGGGGTGGGGGGGAGGGGGAATAATGGGAAGTGTTGGATGTTTATTTTTGAACACCTCTGTGTTAACGGAGAGAAGGCACGTTGTTACTGCCACATCAGATCATGCAGCTCTTTTGTAAGTTGACACAATTTACCATGTGCTTTAATGTTATGTAAATCCTTTGAATAAAAATTCAAAAGTGATGTTAAAAACTTCTCCCCGTCTTTTATTTTCGCACATAGAGCACATCGCACCGTGTAGCATCGTTACGTGATCATATCTTCAGCTTGTTCTTGTATTCGTCCATGTACGGTTGAACTGTCCTCCAGACCTGAGAGCAACAAAAAAACACAGCATGACGTCATAATGTAGCGTTATTACTAGGGCTGCACGATGAGTTTTTTTCCAACCTGGACCCTATTTGCCTATGTTTTTGTGTGTAACAATCTGTGACATTGGTCCAGTATTAAGCGTAAATGCTGTAACCGGCATCCACAGAACGGGCTGCAAACCTATGGGGCAATATATGCATTGTCAGTTTGGTCCTTTTAAAAGTGCTTAATTTTGCCACTGACAGGCTCAGATTAATATTCTAAGTGTCTGACAACATTATGGAGAGGATCCCTACAGAGATAGACCTTTAAAACCTCTTTAAGACCCTTCTGTATAACCAGAAACAGCTCTGAGGTCGCTAGTGCTAAACCCACCAGACTCCATTTAAAAAAAACAAAAAAACAAACAATACTTTTAGTGTGTATGCAGCCAGTGTATTTTCTCATGTAAATTGGTAAACTATGTGTTTTATTTCAACCAAAACTAGAGTTGTGATGGTTGGAAAAGTGGATAGAATGAATGAAGTGTATTTTACGATGCTAAAATGATGTTTATTTACATGGTGTCTGGTGGGTTTAGCAAACACAGTTTCGTGGATTTTTTTATGTTTAAAAAAAGGATCCTATTCTTTAACAGAAAGGTCGACATCCTTAGAAATCCTTTCCATAATGTGTCAGAATATTAATCTCAATCTGTCAGCGGCAAAACGAGCACTTTTATGAAGGTAAATACAAACTGGACAATTGCCCTGTTAACTTATATTGTAGCTTGTTTCTCCACTGCCGACTGCAGCGATCTCTCTTAATACTGGACCAATGTCAAAGATTGTTGTTCCCATTAGTCACTTAGACACAGAAACATAGGAAAATAGGGTCCAGGTTGAATAAAAACGGTAGTTACCCTTTGGGTATCACACTAATCATTTTAATATGAATATTTTTCAATTTAAATTATAATAATTACCTCAAATATCGTGAATCATATCGCAATCGCAATTTCAGTCAAAATAATCACACTTAGATATTTTCCTCATCGTGCAGCCCTCGTTATCACACCACTCCAGTAAAATGTCAGGTATGTTAAGTTTTGGGGCTGACTTGCCTTTTGCTGTCTGACGAGTGCGTGAGCAGCTTCGATGTCGGGACTCATGATGCGGTCTTTGTCCCAAGGACTGGAGAGACAAAGAAGATTAAGGACATGCTCATAGAACTCTGGCCATATAACATGATGTGTATTCATACTGTGTTTCTGAAGAGGGAACCTAGAGGATCAAATCTAAACCGCTCTGCGACTTACATGGCTGTATTCAGAGGGCTTTGCCATAAAGCATGCTGGGCCCTATTTTAACTATGGTGCGTTTAGGGCGTGTACGAATCCACTTTTGCTAGTTTAACGGCAAAATAAAGGGTCCATGCGCATTGTTCAAAAGGGTTGTTTGACCGACACGACTGAAGCGTGGTGTCGCGACGTCATGCATCCATTGTTGATGCTCCACGCCCCTTGACCGGCAGCTGATTGGATGAACGCGTGACGCGGGTCTGGCTTCTCGAGAATTTCAACCGAGTGTCATGGCGGCTGGTTGAGAATACAATCTCGTATTTTTACGAAAATAGTTCACCGAAACGTGTGTCTGAAAACATTTTAAGCAAGAAATAGGCCGTGCAGTTGCTGAATCCTGTCTTCATTTCAGGTCGACGAAGGTCAGTTTGAAAGATTTTCGTCTACTTTTACTGGATAGTCGCGTCGCGTTCAACGGATTCATTTGCATGAAGGCAGTCATTGGCCAGCTTTTTTCAAACGCAGCGCCGTCTTCCCGAGATGCTGAATTGAAAGCGCACAAGCAGATCATGTCATAATACTATTTCACATTGTAATATTTTTATTTTTAATCTGCATGCTTGTGTGCTGCTGTCCCTGTGTGTGTAACAAGCATAGTGTGTGTGCGCTGTGCACGAGGCTAGGAGCATTTTACTAATGCGCTTTTGAAAGAACAATTAAATGCTGCGTTATTGACTTTAGACCAGGTTTTTGTTGACAAAAGACATATTTCAGCATGATAAATTTCTACAGTTTAAAGTCCTGCCTCACACTCTATATCTCTGTATTAACCATTGTATGGCTGTATATTTTAACAGAAATGGTCCACAGAATGTGATTCACAGTTGTATTTCTTTTTTTGGGGACTGCATAATTCGTGCTCTGACAACTTTTGGCGACCACAGAGTTTGGTTTTTGCAAATTAAAAAGGAGTCCACGAGTCAATGTGCTTACTGGTAAAGTGGGCCAAAATAGCCAGAACATGCACTCATTATAGTTAGGCTACGTCATTGCCACAAAATACTATTTTGTGTAAACAAATTACTAATTTGTGGCCACAAATTAGGTAGCCTAGGTTGAGTTTTCTGTACCTGACCACGGAGCGCAGCAGCTCGTGGACCTTCTCCAGAGGAGTGGTGGTCTTCAGAGGACGCAGGAACTCCAGAGCCTGGCAGGCAGCCAGCAGCTCTATGGCCAGCACTGCAACACACACACACACACACACACACACACACACACACACACACGGTTGTTTCATTCAGTTGCTACCAGAGGCGCACACTGCTGAACTGTGAGGATTCGCGGTGGGCCTGTCACCTTGCTCCACGTGCTCCACCACCCTCAGGGCTTTGCGAGCGGCCCAGCCGCCCATAGACACATGGTCCTCAGTTGCTGCGCTGGTGGACAGGGAGTCAACGGAGGACGGGTGGCACAGAGCCTTGCTCTCTGACACTGTAGAAATGGAAAGTTAGGACCGTTAAAGCTTTAGTGCGTAACTTTTTGATATTAATGAACGTCCGTTAGATTCCAGCCGTTGCCAAATGAGTTGCTCCAAAGCTAATGAAGACTATCAGCTCCACACAACTCTCTCTGGATTTCTCAGTAGGACTATGTTCAGAAGATTGTGGCGACTTTCCCGCGCAGGAACTCGAGTGAAGATAATGACCTCTTCTGAAGATTCCGTCATGTTTTTTTAATCCTCCTTGGCTACTTGCAACTGCGCGGAGGAGGGGTGGGGGGCTGCGCGCGATCACAGAAGGCTTGTATCATGTGGACGCGCCGACAGAGTTGTTGTCATGGGGGCGACAGAAACTACACACTATGGCTTTAAAACACACTGCAGGCTAGGAGCCACCGAGCTGAAACTATGAGAGAGTAGCGTTTTGTTTTAAATACTTATAGATGGTGTACTTATAGATAGACTTATAGATGGTGTACTGTAAGGTATCCGTTGCAATACACATTTGTAATATTCAATCTGACTGCTGGTCGTCCACTTTGGTCCAGACAAAAATTTCGAGGGGTCTCCAGAATTAGGTTTTTGCATGACAATAGTATCTCTTAGAGATGCATAGAGACAGACCTAAGGCAGCAGCAGTGCAGTGTGCGATCATGAAGCCAGAGTTGAGCCCTCCGTCCTGGACGAGGAAGGCCGGCAGCTCGCTGAGGGCCGGGTTCACCAGCCTCTCAATCCTCCTCTCACTGATACTGGCCAGCTCGTGCACACCTATGGCCAGGTAGTCCAGGGCCTGGAACAGAAAAGTCACGCTCAATCCAAAATATTTACGAAAGACGACAGAAGCGGCGGGGCTAGAAGGGGGGCCACCTTGAAATATGATGGCCCACCCCCCATCCATTGGGCTAGAGTGATTTCCACTGGATCAGACTACTGTCACTTGGCTGCCGGTTCTGCCAATCTTCTCAGCCCTTGTCACATGGCCAATTCATATTTCCATGATGAGTAGCCAAAATTCTGATACCATGGATCCAGCACTGGAATCTTTTTTTTTTAAATGGCAGGCTGAGCTATAGTAAATATGTATTGTATTTGGATATCCAATTTGTTTAAAATGAAAACAAGTTAACCTAATAATGAATGGGAGTTTTTATTTAGTAGAATTACATTATGTTCTTCTATCTCTATCTATCTTATTCAGTGGTGGAATGTAACTAAGTGCATTTACTAGTACAAATTTGAGGTACTTGTACTTCACTTGAGTTTTCTTTTCATGCCATTTTCTACTTCTACTCCGCTACATTTCCGAGAGAAATATTGTACGTTTATTGATTGACACAACTGATTTCCACTTTCTAAAATGGGAGGATTTTTCTGCATTGAGCACTTTTACTTCTAATACTTTAAGTTGATGTTCCTGATGATACTTACATACTGTTACTAAAGTAATATTTTCAATGCAGGATTTTTACTTGTAAGAATGTATTTTTACAGTGTGCTATTAGTACTTTTACTGAAGTAAATGATTTGAATACTTCTTCCACCGCTGATCTTATCCTATCTTATCAACCCAAACACAGACCAGGAGGAGACATAGTTGGGGTAAAAAGGACAATAAATAAAGCAGAGATGTTATTAGTTAGTTCAGTGGGACCTTACCTTGGCTGGATATTCTCCATGGAAATTCCCACCAGACATGATCTCCCCGGTTTCTGCAAATACCAGCTTTAGATAATTTAAGGGTACATAAGTCGGATTTATGTCATGTTTTTGTTTGTGAAACACTGCCACCTTGTGGTAAATTATTTCTGTCACATGCTGCTGGTGTGAAAATGCCCCCAATCAATTTTTCCCAAAAATGGGGGCTGGAGACCCCCACGGTTCCTTGAAGGGGTTCCAGGGGGTCCCCAGTAAAAAGGATTTTATTATTACTATAATTCCCTCCATAAGTAACACAATGACATTTGTTTATGATGAAGTTCTAATGTCACTGGTTAAAGTCTTTTTGGGGCGACCCCAAGTAGAATAGCTGCTGCAGTGCTGTAGCTAATAGGGATCCTATTAAACTAAAACAGTCCAAAACTACATTTTTTAGTTTACAATTAGATACGATAAAGACAAGGAGCACATCATCGTGTTTGAGAAGCTTCAACCGACACATGTTTAGAATTTTTGCTTGAAAAATGAGTGATAAAAGATGAATGTATTCATATATTGTCTCAAGGATACTGGGTTGTCCGTAGCACTGTTCAGCTCAGTGGAAATCACCTTCTGGACAAAAGCGACTGTGTCATGAACCACTCCATGAACCTGCGACAAGCAGAGACACAGCCATGCGTAAGTCATCTCCCTCCGCACTCGCTCAAGGCTTTTGTCTGCAGTGAATCAGCTATGATTTCTCCTTGACAACTGCACATTTTTCAGTTTATTGTGCAGCCAAAGGCTCAACGCTGTTTTTGTAGAGCTGAAATGGAATGACACCTTGAAACTCCGAGTGTGTACTATTATATCTTTCTCTCTCTTGCCCTCTATTACCCCTTTTCCACCAAGGCAGAGCTGGTGCTGGTTCGGAGCCAGAGCCTAGTTTCAAATCGGTTCTTTGTTTTTGGACCATCAAAGCACCAGCTCCGAACCAGTAAAAGTGGTTCTTAAGTAGCACCAAATCATTGCTGGGCCAGAAGTAAGAACCACTTACGTCAGTGGCTGGGGGGCGGGGTTACCGTGACCAAACAAGACAAACAGAAACTTGTGACCGCCATTTTTGAATTAGCAGATAAACACGATGGACGCGACTAAACAAGGCACTATAAAGGCGAGCCGCGCGAACGCATTGGATCCACCGAGTTTGGATCGCGATGTAGGTCCGCAAAGCAATGAACATCAATGCAACAGCAAAGCAACGTCCGCCATTGTTGATGGTGTGTGTGTGTGTGTCGCGCCGCCGCGCTAACGTTGCTGGGAAAGATGAGACGTATAGAATGATGTAAGACCTGGCTCTGTGCCGGCTCTTTAGCCTGTGGAAAAGCAAACTGGTTCTTTGGAGGCTCGTCAGTCGAACCAACTCTGAACCGGCACTAGCTCTAGCTCTGAACCAGCACCTGGTTCTTGTTGATGGAAAAGGTGGAAAAGTGCATTAATGTCCCATTTCCACCCCCAATTTACCCCCAATTTCCACCAACTGCGGAACGGTGGCGGAGTCAGTAGGTTTCCATTAAAGTCACGGCAGCCCTCCTGAGCAGATACGCAGAGCTTCTATTTTTGCCGGACGCCGGAGAGCTCTGCGGCAATTCAGCACACAGCAAATTGTGCGGGACAGGAAGTCGAGCACAGAAACAAAATAAAACATCCGGTTTATTTTCAAAATAAAATACACCATGCTCACGGCGGATCATATTTCCCTGCACTACATCTTGACAACGTCATAATGGGCGGAGACAGGCCTGAAACAAACTGTTGTTGGTTTTGTGGTTCCGTTTATAGAAACTACATCCTGTTATAAGGACCCATGACTTCAGCTGGCAGCCGTTCCGCATCAAATCCGGACCTGGTAGGTATTGAAGGACGACGGAGCACAGGGCCGACACGCCGCGGAGCCGATCCGCAGCCGTTGCGGTGGAAATCCGCCGTTAGCGTCTTCCCCCTGGAGTCCTTGTGCTTTCTCGCCACGCAGATTTCCTTGGATTGTGGTGGCACCTGGATCGTGGTTGCAGCTGCTGCTGTGGTCCTGCTACTACTACTACTACTATTAGTATTATTAGTAGTCATAATTTTATTATCTTTACTGTTTCTATAACTGTCACTGTTGATCATGTCATTCTATTATTCCAGCTGCTATAACTATGAGTCAAATTTCTGTATTAATTGTATCAGTACCAGTTGTGAGAGATCGCTGCCCACCAAGTTGTGTCTCTGTAAATTATATAGTGTGAGCTAGGCCTACTCTTTCTGTAAAGTGTCCTGAGATAATGTTAGGAAATTACACTATAAATAGAATACAATTGAATTGACATACACACACACATACCTGTGGGATACAGCGCAGGGTGTAGGCATCCTGAACACGATCGCATGATCTATGACTCTCTACAGGAAGAACATCATGAGGAAGTCAGAGAGAGGAAACCACCAAAATAACATTTGAAAAATATCCCAGAATGTCACTTTAGGAAGCTTTTCATTTTGTTCCCAACGTTGCATGTTTTGGTTAATTGCCCAGTTTGAGTAGATGTGTTGCATGTTTTAAAAGTTATTATTTCCATGGTTTTGTGGATTTGCTGTGTTTTTTTAATTGTTTGTTGGACTGGGAATTAGGATTATGAGAAGCAACTGTGATTGCCTGGACCACCCCCTCCACAGCTCATGATTGGTTACAAGATCTAATGATCTGCTTGTTAGAGGTGGACGCGAAACAGGTGCATGGGTAGGAAAAAGGAGGACAAAGAAAGAGAATCCCTGATGTGACCTCCCGGAGTTGTGATTTTAGGAGAGTTGTTGTCATTTTTTATTGCTGTGCAGAAGTAACCAGTTTGATTTTTAAATAAATACATTGAAGAAACCATTCTGTGGAACTTACGTTTTTTTTTTTAACAATGGAAACAATGGTAACAAAGGACCTCACACAACCATGTGACAAATCAATGTGTTGTGTTATCAGTGCTGAATTCATAAAGGCCAGGGGCCAATATTGCGCTGTAGTCATGCGGTTTCTACCTGAGATCTGAGAAGGGAAGACGTCCGAGTCCAACAGAGAGCGAAGCCTCGCAGCCACCTCCATCTGACCGGGGTGAGGTCTCACTGCATGAATGGCTTCAACACAACAATTATGTTAATTGCAATGGTGTGGTCTGTAGTGTGCTCAAGTGTGCCTGTGTACATAAGCAGGGATTCTAAAAGACACGGTTGCAATATCTGTGTACCAAAAGGCAATAATAGAAAACAGAAATTATTGTCATTGATACCACTCAAATGTTCAAAAAAAGCCAAGTTCAAATTACTTGGACACTCAGAAAAGTATATTGCCATATTGATTAGTTGGCCCATCCTTTAAATGTAGTGGCATGAATTGAGTTCCCTGAATATTAATTGTCTAAAAGGGCAGCTCTCCCTCCTTAAAGCAGTATTAATTGATTATTTTGGCCACTTGCTGTAAAAAAAAGAATTATATTTATATTTCTTTGGTAGAACGAGTGACACATGGCTCACGATTGGCTGCCTTTTATGTAACAGTCAGGGAAATTAAAAGTCTTCTTTAGGTACCGCTGTGGAAGGCTTTTGTGGTGCCTTTCAGGGCTTCAAAACTCAAGGCAGCAATGATGTCAGCTTGTCTGGCCACGCCCAGAGCTCTCTCCACAGCCTCCGCACCCAGAGATGACATCAGCTGAGTCCCATTGATCAGAGCGATTCCCTGTTCAACAACCACAATCATCCAAACAAATCCATACTGATCAACTGAACTTTAAATACACATCTGTCTGTAAAGCTGCATAACAACTACTGTTTATGAAAAGTTAGCTATCATAACAACAATGTTCTCCACAAAATAACTGTTGAGATCTACAAGCTGTTAGACAATCAGTCAGGTTGTGAACAAGTCCATACTTGTGAAAACAACTTTATTTGGAGGTAAAACCAAAAGTGAGCGCGCCTGAAAACATCATTTTCAATCGACAGTTCCTGAAACACATCCATTGTAACATTTTTAAACTAGGGGTTATTAAGTGTTAACCGACATTGAGAATTTTGACTGATTAATACTATCGGTTTTGATTGTATTGGCGGTACTCGAACATCCGCACAAAGCCTACGTGTATACCCTTTGATGACGAGATGTACGTCACATGGACTCCAAACGTACAGTCAAATTTCGGCTATATGCTCCAGTGTCAGACACACAGACGTGCAAGGGGTTCCAGGAAAATGGCTGCTTTTTATGTAAGACAATACACGGAACATTGTGGCTGTGCAACCGGTACAAGTCTGCAGCCGTCCGCGCACACAGACATTTTCGGCATTTTTTCTAAAGAATCTGTATTTTAACTGTAGCTACACACATAATTTCCATTTTTTAAATTCGGGGCAAAGTCCGGGTAATGAGCTGCCAGGAACTTTTTCTGTTTTACGCATTTATTTCTTAGTTCATTAAATGAACTGTTTGACGTTCAAAAGGGGCGATCCACAGAGCCCTGGGTTGTAATGTGTCTCTCTCCCCCCCACCCCCAATGTTAAAACCAATCCTACACCCGTGTCCGAGCCTCTTGGACGGTTGAACAGGTACTTATTGCCTGAAATGGTAGTAGCTCGTACAGCCAATAATGGTCAGCCTGCAGCCCGCAGCCTGGAGTAAACGTATTGCTAGCTTGACTACCCCCTGTTGGTCACTGGAGCCTTGCCTTGCAGGTCATAGTTTTAATAAAGAGTAGTTTCCCCTTAAGAATAATAGTACCTCCTTTGGTTTCAGCATGAGAGGTTTGAGCCCATGGCCTTCCAACACCTGTAAAAAATGACACCGCGGACATAGTTAGGTTCTTATAAGGGTTTATAAGTAACTAGTGGTAACTTCACGGCTGTAATTTAGTAATAAATCAAAAAGAAAATAACTTTTGAGTTGCCAGGTTGTAAAAAACAAACAAAAACAATTTGTATCTTCCTCTATATCTTTAGACAGGTCTTTAAACTATCAGGAAGATCCCAACGAAGAACCGTTTGACAACTAACCTGCTGAAAACTAGCTGCAGAGTAACCAGACCAAAATCTGTTTATTAATAACATATAAAGAAATATTGGCCAATGACTTATTAGCATTTATTACAACCTGTTCTTGTGGCATTCCTAGTGACAGTTCAGTTCATTCGTCATTAAGTAGCTAGTAAGTAAAGGGTTAAGTCAACACATTCTCACTCCCATTGTGTAAAATAGGGAAGCTCGGGCGTGTGCCTTTGGCGTTGGTCGGGACTCTTGACGTCACTTTTGACTCTCTGGGTCTGGGACGTATGTTTAACCGACAAGCGGCACAAGAACAGAACAGTTTAGGAAAAGATGGTGGGTGGGGTTATAAAATGTACGTTTCAGTGACACGTGGGACAAGAACGGGACATGAATCCCGCTCTCCTGGCTGAGAGTCCTGTGTTGTTTGACCGACGCACCACCCCAACCAACCAACATCCCTACGCGGCATTTTGGGCCTCCATACTAATCGCTACCGTTGTTGCTCTTATCACTACGTCATCTTACAGCGCCGCGGAGCTGCTGCTCTGCCCGCTGCTCTGCCCGCTGCGTTCCATACAGACGCTGAAGGGGGATTTTTGTGTCGTATCTGACGCTGAGAGCAACTGACCAAGCGTCAGCGTTTTACGGGTTGGGAGTGAGAACAGGTTGGATAAGCCATGACCATGAATTCTAAGGAGTTTTTTCAACCTGGCAACTTAGAAGTTGTTCTTTCTTGTGACTTGTTGCAGACATGATAAAGCATTTATTGGCCATAAAGTAAGTCAATAGTTACAATATCTGAATTATTATTAGAAAAGTGGTATAAAAAATAGCTTGGTGTTCATAGTGTGAAACACACAGCCTTGGCATCAGCCCAGCCGCTCTGTGGTGACCACATCCGGCCCTCTCCCATCAAGCCCAGGGTGAGGTGGGCCAGGGGCGCCAAGTCTCCACTCGCTCCCACGGTACCCTTTTCAGGTACCCAGGACAAACAGGATGCTGGAACACACACACACACACACACACACACACACACACACACACACACACACACACACACACACACACAATTTAGTATTAGGCAATATGTAATAAATTTACAAAACTCACTGTATTTAGACTAATATAGGCCTAACTCAGTAACACTAATCTAGCTACAAGGACATTTTGAAGTAAACAGATTATGAATGATTAACAATGTAATATAGCACAGTTATAGCACAATATAGTCACACGTTTTTATATTTTACGCGAACGGTCAAAATTTAGGATTAAGCACGTACAACTCCCCGAAACAAGTTAACAGCTATTCTAATGTACATAGTGCCATGGTTAGCATTACTAGGCCTCTGTCATGATTGATAGGTCCTTGTGTAGCCACGCCCATGAAGCATCCCCTGCTTTATCCATTTTAAAATAAAGGGGACCATAATATACTAACTATACATGTATTGAAAAAGACTTGAAAGAAGCTCTAAACTCATTATGAAAACGTTTAACTTTTATTTATATAGCACCTTTCATAAAACCCAAGGACACTACAGGACTACAGTGGCTATACTAAGGGAGGTTGTAGGATGTGGTAAACGAGTGGTGTTTCAGGAATCTTTTAAAAATGTAATAAATCAAGTGTGAAGTACGCTCATTTTCTCATAGACTTCTATAGAAACTGACTTATTTTTGCAACCAGTGGAGTCCCCCCCTGCTGGAAATTTGATAGAATGCAGGTTTAAAGCACTTCAGCATTGGCTTCACTCTTCGGGCCAGGAAGCTTGGTTCATTATTTTTACGGTGTATGATTAAAACTGAGCAAACTATTTGTTGATGAAGGCCATGAGATGCAACTGGACGAATTTGTTTGAGTACATTCAACATTAAATTATCATCATAAACCAGTTATGGTTGCTTCGTAGGAGAAGTTACAAGTAATGAAAAATCAAAACCTAGAAATGTCCTCATATCTGCTTACTTTATTTTAGTGTTATGTTTATATACGGTGGTTGTATGTGTATATATAAGTGTTTATATACACCATATACTAATGCATTTTCTTCACCTTACATTAATTACTTACAGTTGCCATGTGTTTGAAAGATGCTCTACAAATAACACTGCCTTGCCTAGTGTATATTTTGCTTATAAATGCTAAAAAGGGGGTTAAAGTAAAGTGCTACTATAGCAACATAGAATAGAATAAAATAGAGTAGTGGTATACCATTGAAGGCCTTGAGCATAGCGTCAAGGGTTTCCTTGGAGACGCCGCTGTAACCTTTCGCAAGGACATTGATCCTCAGAGCCAGCAGCATGCGTGTCCTCTCTACACTCAATGGGGCACCCAATCCTTCACACACACACACACACACACACACACACACACACACACACACACACACACACACACACACACACACACACACACACACACACACACACACACACACACACTGGCATTTGAGATACACACTCACCTTAAAGATTATTAGGAACACCCGTAAGATTTCTTGTTAATGCAATTATCTAATCAACCAATCACTTGGCAGCTGCTTCAATGCATTTAGGGGTGTGGTCCAGGTCTAGACAATCCCCTGAACTCCAAGTGAATGTCAGAATGGGAACGAAAGGTGATCTAAGCAACTTTAAGCGTGGCATGGTTGTTGGTGCCAGACGGGCTGGTCTGAGTATTTCACAATCTGCTCAGTTAGGATTCTCACACACAACCATTTCTGGGGTTTACAAATGGTCTGAAAATGGAAAAACATCCAGGATGCTGCAGTCATGGGGGGCAAAAATGCCTCGTTGATACTAGAGGTCAGAGGAGAATGGGCAGACTGATTCAAGCTGATAGAAGATCAATTTGGACTGATGAGTCTCAATTTCTGTTGAGACATTCAGATGGTAGAGTCAGAATTTGGCGTAAACAGAATGAGAATATGGAGCCCTCATGCCTTGTTACCACTGGGCAGGCTGCTGGTGGTGGTGTAATGGTGTGGGGGATGTTTTCTTGGCACACTTTAGGCCCCTTAGTACCAATTGGGCATTGTTTAAATGCCACAGCCTACCTGAGCACTGTTTCTGACCATGTCCATCCCTTTATGACCACCATGTACCCATCCTCTGATGGCTACTTCCAGCAGGATAATGCACTCTGTCCCAAAGCTTAAATCATTTCAAATTGGTTTCTTAAACATGACAATGAGTTCAATGTACTAAAATGGCCCCCACAGTCACCAGATCTCAACCCAATAGAACAGCCCTGGATGTGCATCCCACAAAACTCCATCAACTGCAAGATGCTATCCTCTCAATATGGGCCAACATTTCTAAAGAACGCTTCCAGCACCTTGTTGAATCAATGCCACGAAGAATTAAGGCAGTTCTGAAGGCGAAAGGGGGTCAAACACAGTATTAGTAGGGTGTTCTTAATAATCTTTAAGGTGAGTGTATACTGTGATAGTGCTGCCAACATTTATGAATGTATAACTACCACTGGAAAAATATTGCAATGATTTGCACATGCCTTTAAATCAGTTATTGAAAGCCATGAGGAAAGAGATGTTTTTCTTTGAGTGTATATTAAACAGCTGTTGTGTTTTAACTTACCAGCGCAATGAGAGCGAATCACATTCGCCTGCAGCTGCCTAAAGGGGGAGGAAAGTGCAGGCCAACTATTACACATGCATCAAATAATGATTTACACCTCGGGGGACCTGTGTGTTCAATCAGATGGTTTGGGTGTGGTTTTCTGCCACACCCAAACCGTGGTTACTTAACAACTTTACTTACACCAGTTGTTCCTTGGGTATGAGTGTCCGTGCAAACATTCCAAAACCAGTGTTGACTCCATACACAACTGCAATGAAAAAGCACACACACTGTTGCAGTATCTGACATGAGCTATCTGTTTCAGTTCATACAGTAAAATGCAGAGCTACCACCTCTACGTACCTCTGTCTTCTCTTATAAAAGCGTCAATAACCTCTCGGCATTTTATGACTTTCTCCTCAGCTTCAGGGGTTAGCTGGGAGGAAAGGAAACAACGTTTTCTCTCACACAAAAGTGTTCAACATTTCATCTCGGTACAACATCTGCACCACCAAACACAAAACTAAACCTCTTTTTATTACCATCAGGCAGACGGCACACAGTGCCACTAGCCTGAATAAAACATTTACAACATACCCTTCATTCCCTCTACAATAGCCACCCTGAAAAACATAAAATACACACAGCTGCTGTTTTGTATGTTTTAAATGTGTGGAAAATAGCGCTCCCGGCTTTGGAACAGACAGTGAAGTCATCTCTACCTATCTATCTATCTATCTATCTATCTATCTATCTATCTATCTATCTATCTATCTATCTATCTATCTATCTGGTACTTTGTGTGTGTGTGTGTGTGTGTGTGTGTGTGTGTGTGTGTGTGTGTGTCTGTCTGTCTGTCTGTCTGTCTGTCTGTCTGTCTATCTATCTATCTGGTACTTTGTGTCTGTCTGTCTGTCTGTCTGTCTATCTGGGTTACTTTTCTCACCTTTATTTTGAACAAGCCTTGACCCAAGCTGACCAGAGCGGCTGTGGTCAGACTTTCGCCATCCAGGGAAATGTACTGGTAGTAAAAGCCATCGAGAGGTAACAGTTAGCCGCACAGAATAACAGCTTTCTGCTCGGGTCATTTTTATTTTTATTTTTTTTTTTTAATTGCAATATTTGAAAGCATAACAAAGATCAACACACCCACCTCTTTGGGCTCTTGGTAAGAGGTTTGCCTATTTGCAGCTGGGTTAAGGAAAAGTGAACGTTTGCTCGTGCAATTATTTGAAAGCACATTCGTACATTTTGCAGTTGACTGGTCTTGCAACTTGGTCCAGATTAAAGATACTTCAACTGGATGAATTTTCAGGAAACTCTGCACCGACATTTAGGTGGTCTGGTGCCCAGAGGATGAATCATTTCAAAATCTAGTAGATGCACTTAACGTTGTACAGACATTCATGGTTCCCAGAGGATGAATCCTAATGACTTTAAAGACGTGTTTAAAATCGCGATCTTTACATTCAAACTGTCTGGTTTTTACATATGAGAGCAGAAAATGTGGGCTGGTAGGAACGACCCATTTCGGCGTATAGATGGGAGGACCTATTGCTATTGTTTAAAATTCTGTTCAATAAAACATCCCATTTAATATTAATTTCACTTGTTTTCATTTTAAACAAATTGCACATCTGAGTATAATACACATTCAGTGTTTTCCCCAGGTTTGTGGAAGACTTAAATGCGCACATGTGGCAGGGTTTAGGTTTTCTTCCTCAAAAAAATGTGTTTTTCAATAAAAAATGTATTCATTTATTGTGGGCCATTATTTGTATTACCATATCTGTGTCTAAAACATTGGAAGAGCATAGAATAGATAACACTCAAAAACGTAAAGACAAAACTTAAAGTTAAAGAAGTCATTGGAAAGCACTTTGTAATTTCATCTAAGAAAAGTGTTTTGTAAATACATTTTACTTATGAAATAATAGCCTATCCACTAAACATTTGAAATCCACAGGATCGGCTGTAATTAAATGTGTCTATTTCAATTATTTTAAAAGTCAGAAGAAGGATACGGCGCCATTGCCATGGGATTTTCTCCTGCAAAGACTCCAAAAAACAAACAAAAAAATCATATGATTCTCAGAAAATCAGCTTACAGTGATCTGCAGTTACATGAGCTGGAGACCCTTACCCAGCTGCACAAAGTCTTCGTCCTCCAGAACGTCCTGTGCCCTGTCCTCGGGGTGAAGGAGCTCTCCACCCTGACACCGCCGCATGCTGAACTCCTTCTCCCCATCTCCGTCCTCTAGCTTCTTGGCCTGACGGTAGCGCCGCAGAGCCTCGGACCCCAACGAACGGACAGAGACCGAGGGGCCGCCACAGGGCACCCTGAACCACTCGCCCCGAACATAGAGAGACACGCAGTGCATCGTGCAGAGAGATTTGCAAACGGCTTCACAGGTGCTGAGGCTGAAACACTAATAGCTTGGATGATAAAAAAAAAGAGGTAGGCTCTTCAACAATGACGAGTCCAACTCGTTCTCCCTGGGAGCAAATTCCCACAGTCCCTCTCTGACTTATTAACATGTCATGTAAATGTTGTACCTGCTGTCAGACATGTTGGCAATCTTTAATTTTAGACACAATTCTTTATTTTCCTCACACATGCCTACCAAACCACCAACCGTGACATTTTTATTTGATATAAACATAATTTATGATGAATGGTGTATCATTATATTTGTTTTCCAAGAACTTGAGGTTACAAAGAACTTGCTGAGGCAGCTTTCAACCATTGATTTGGGTGAATAAGGTAAATTAAATGTCAGCCATGGAAACAGCCAGGACAAAAAGAAAAGCTTGAAGTGAGATTTTCCATTTGAGGAAAACTTCCTTCAGGTCCTCTGCAGCTGGTTCAAATGAGTTTTATTTACTGCAGAGTGGAGACAGGAGTTAACAACAAAGCTGTAGAATTCTCCATGAACACAGAACTAGAAAATGCATTTCCTGCAGAAAATGCTTGTAAATGCTAAATCGCTAAACTGGACTGCTGGCGTAATTGTGTATGAAGAAGGTGAAGAAGTGAGGATAGTTGGAAAAGTGGGAAGGGTTTTAATTAGTGTACTATAGGTATTTAAAAAAACGGAATAAAAAAGTCATAATATAGTTTGTCGGATAAAATTATGAAAAAGACAGTATAGTATGTTGAAGAAAAAGTGATAAAAAAAAGCCATAGTATAGTATGTCAAAATAAATTATAAAAAAGCCAAAGTATAATATGTCGAAAAAGTTATAAAAAAGCCATAGTATAGTATGTCAAAAAAAGTCATAAAAAAAGTAATAGTATAGAATGTTGAAATAAGTCATAAAAAAGCCATAGTATAGTATGTCGAAATATTTGCTAAAAAAGCCATACTTTGTTTCATGCAATAAAAAAAAAAAAAAAAAAAAAAAAAAATAATAACAGAGTGTTGGCAGTAGTTCAGTCAGTAGGGCGTTGGGTTGGGAACCAGTGGATTGCTGGTTCAAGTCCAAGTCCCAACCAAAGTATCATGATGGGCTAGTATAGCCATAGTATAGTATGTCGAATAAGTCATAAAAAAGCCATAGTGTTGTATGTTGAAAAAAGCCATAATACAGTATGTTGAAATAAATGATGAAAAAGCCATAGTATATTAAGTTGAAATAAATGATAAAAAAGCCATAGTATAGTATGTCAAAAAAAAGAATTATTATTAATATAGAATGTCAAAAAAAAGCCATAGAATAGTATTTATAAAAAGTGATAAAAGCCATACTATAGTATGTCAAATGAAGCCATAGTATGGCTTGTCGAAAACAGTGATAAAAAAGCCATAGTATAGTATGTTGAAAAAAGTGATAAAAAAGCCATAGTATAGTATGTTGAAAAAAGTGATAAAAAAGCCATAGTATAGTATGTTGAAAATAGTGATAAAAAAGCCATAGTATAGTATGTTGAAAATAGTGATGAAAACATCATAGTATAGTATGTCGAAAACAGTGATAAAAAAGCCATAGTATAGTATGTTGAAAATTGTGACAAAAACACCATAGTATAGTATGTTGAAAATAGTGATGAATACACCATAGTATAGTATGTCGAAAATAGTGATAAAAAAGCCCTAGTATAGTATGTTGAAAATACTGATAACAAAACCATAGTATAGTATGTCGAAAAAAATTATAAAAAACGCCATAGTATAGTATGTCAAAAACAATGAGTGTCGACAGTAGCTCAGTCAGTAGGGAGTTGGGTTGGGATCCAGCAGGTTGCTGGTTCAAGTCACCATATAGACCTAAGTGTGGTGATGGGCTAGTAGCTGGAGAGGTGACAGTCAACCTACTGGGCACTGAAAAGGTGTTCTTCAGCAAAGCACTGAACCCCCAACAGCTTGGGATATCTTTCTAGTGTTGTTATTATTACTAATATAGAATGTCAAAAAAGCCATAGAATAGTATTTAAAAAAAGTGATAAAAAAAGTAATAGTATAGAATGCTGAAATAAGTCATAAAAAAGCCATAGTATAGTATCTTGAAATATTTGATAAAAAAGCCATACTTTGTTTCATGCAAAAAAAAAAAAAAAAAAAAAAAAAAGTAGAGTGTTGGCAGTAGTTCAGTCGGTAGGGCGTTGGGTTGGGAACCAGTGGAGTGCTGGTTCAAGTCTAAGTCCCAACCAAAGTATCATGATGGGCTAGTATAGCCATAGTATAGTATGTCGAATAAGTCATAAAAAAGCCATAGTGTTGTATGTCAAAATAAATGATGAAAAAGCCATAGTATATTAAGTTGAAATAAATGATAAAAAAGCCATAGTATAGTATGTCAAAAAAAAGAATTATTATTAATATAGAATGTCAAAAAAAAGCCATAGAATAGTATTTATAAAAAGTGATAAAACAGCCATAGTATAGTATGTTGAAAAAAGTGATAAAAAAGCCATAGTATAGTATGTTGAAAATAGTGATAAAAAAGCCATAGTATAGTATGTTGAAAATAGTGATAAAAAAGCCATAGTATAGTATGTTGAAAATAGTGATAAAAACGCAATAGTATAGTATGTCGAAAACAGTGATAAAAACGCCATAGTATAGTATGTCGAAAACAGCCATAGTATAGTATGTTGAAATAAGTGATAAAAAAGCCATATTATAGTATGTCGAAATAAGTGATAAAAAAGCCATAGAATAGTATGTCAAAATAAGTGATAAAAAAGCCATAGTTTAGTATGTCGAAAACAGTGATGAAAATGCCATAATAATTTAAATGTATATAAAATAAATGTTGTTATTAGTATTATTAATATAGAATGTCAAAAAAGCCATAGAATAGTATTTTAAAAAAGTGATAAAAAGCCATACTATAGTATGTCGAATGAAGCCATAGTATAGCTTGTCCAAATAAGTGAGAAAAAAGTTATAGTATAGTATGTTGAAAAAACTGATAAAAAAGCCATAGTATAGCATGTCGAAAAACACCATAGTATAGTATATCGAATAAGTGATAAAAACGACATAGTATAGCATGTCAAAAAAAATTATAATAAACGCCATAGTATAGAATGTCGAAAACAGTGATGAAAACACCATAGTATAGTATGTCGAGAATAGTGATAAAAAAGCCATAGTATAGTATGTCGAAAACAGTGATGAAAACGCCAGAGTATAGTATGTCGAAAACAGTGATAAAAAAGCCATAGTATAGTATGTCGAAAACAATGATGAAAAAGCTATTACATAGTTAATTTAAAATACATACAAAAGTATATACTCTTTGTATAGCATGTCGAAAACAGTGATGAAAACACCATAGTATAGTATGTCGAAAAACACCATAGTATAGCATGTCGAAAACAGTGATAAAAACGCCATAGTATAGTATGTCGAAAAAAGTGATAAAAATGCCATAGTATATGTCAAAATAAATGATAAAAAAGCCAGAGTATAGTATGTCGAAAAAAACTTAAATAAAAAAAGACTGTTGACAGTAGCTCAGTCAGTAGGGAGTTGGGTTAGGAACCAGTGGGTTGCTGGTTCTAGTCCCCATACAGATCAAAGTATGGTGATTGGCTAGTAGCTGGAGAGGTGACAGTCAACATACTGAGAAAGGCACTGAACCCCCAAACCATACTATAGTATGTCGAATGAAGCCATATGTAGTGGCAAATTGTCCTCAGACTGAACAAAACAAACTAAAAACTCCAAAGTCCAAAATCCACTGAGGCACCGAAGTAATGAATCTTCCGCGGAGATAAAAATGTTCATCATCCAGGCAGAGATGGCATTTCTGTGAGGTTTATTAATCCAATTTCTCAGCAACAAAACAAACAACAAATTTCACACAAAGGAGCCCTGTAAAACCATTTGTATCATATTTGCTACGCAAGTTTTTGAAACCTCTATCTCATCAAGTTGATCAATAATTTCCTTAAACACCTGTTGTATATAATCTGATACATGTATTCTGCCCTCTAGTGGAGTATCATTCCACTACAAGCAGTGGAAAGGATTTTTTTTTTACCTTTTCAAAATGGCTGCTGTCATTAAATCCTCCACACACTTTTGGCAGGGAACAAGTTGCTAATTTTCATATAGTTATGGTAAGAATAACATTTATGTTATTACTATTTTTTTTAAATAAACATCTTCTTTATTGAAACATTGCATAATTACCTAAAAATTTATTATTTATATTATAGTTAAATCGTGTTAAAAATGTGTGTATCAAATTTGATACTGCAGGGATTTAAGGTTCTTTATCCCTGAACTTTCAAGTCACATTTTTGTAATGTAATCTACATAATGCCTACCACTATACAAACACACACTATTTTGATGATTTAATTAATGTAATTAATGACTAAAATGCCATCTTAAAATACATTTTGGGTATTTTCAAAATAACAATAACATAATCGCTATGCTATATTGACCAATTTGTGTATTTTTAGATGTGAAAAAGACTAGAGGAAGAAGAAGTATATTAAAAATGTCATTAGCATGATAGTACATGGCAAATCAAGTGACATGGAGCAGTTAGGGGAAGATGATGATGAGGAGGAGGAATAGACTCCTAAGGTTATGCATGATAATGGAAGTTCAGATAGCAGTGATGAGGAAGACTATCCAGATGAAAGTGTAGCCCATACAAGCATGGAAGTTGAGGTCCCAAAAACAACAAATTTTTGTACCTAAAATGAACATTGTTGTGAGTAAAACGTAGCCCAAAACGCCCAATGTATCAAACATGATACAAAAAATATATCATAAACAAAACCATATGGCAAAAAAAAAAATTTGGAATTTTGTAATAAGGTTTAATAAACATATAAATTCCAAAAAATTTGAATTTTCTGGTTATTTTATCATGTGTCAGGCTTTACAGGGCTAGGCTCTGGTAAAAAACCATCAGCCCTCCCCGGTGTCTACCTCCCACATACCTGTTCACCCATATTTGTAGACGTCACCTGTGGCTAAGGTTGCTTGGTATTTTCAAAACAAAAGCACTAGATGATACTGAAAATGAGCAAAATAAAATACTAATGATAAAACAAATTCATGTAGCTATATGATTTAAGCAAAAACCGAAATTAAATAAATTAATATTTAACTATTAAACATAAACAATGACTCTGGCTCTAACAATAACAAAACAATGAATAGCTCCAACACCATAGTATAGCTTGTCCAAATAAGTGAGAAAAAAGTTATAGTATAGTATGTTGAAAAAAGTGATAAAAAAGCCATAGTATAGCATGTCGAAAAACACCATAGTATAGCATGTCGAAAAACACCGTAGTATAGTATGTCGAAAACAGTGATAAAAAAGCCATAGTATAGTATGTCAAAATAAGTGATAAAAAAGCCATAGTATAGCATGTCGAAAACAGTGATGAAAACGCCATAGTATAGTATGTCGAAAATACTGATGAAAAAACCATAGTATAGTATGTCGAAATAAATGATAAAAAAGCCATAGTATAGTATGTCGAAAAAAGCCATAGTATAGTATGTCAAAAACAGTGTTGAAAACACCATAGTATAGTATGTTGAAAATACTGATAACAAAACCATATTATAGTATGCCAAAAACAATGATAAAAACTCCATAGCATAGTTTGTCGAAAAAAGTGATAAAAACTCCATAGCATAGTTTGTCGAAAAAAGTGATAAAAAAGCCATAGTATAGCATGTCGAAGTAAATGATGAAAAAGCCATAGAATAATATGTCAACATAAATGATAAAAAAGCCATAGTATAGTATGTCGAAAAAAAAAAAAAAAAAAAAAAAAGAGTGTTGACACTATCTCAGTCAATAGGGGGTTGGGTTGGGATCCAGTGGGTTGCTGGTTCAAGTCCCCATACAGACCAAAGCATGGTGATGGGAGGTGACAGTTAACCTACTGGGCACTGAAAAGGTGTTCTTGAGCAAGGCACTGAACCCCCAACTGCTTGGGATATCTTTGTAGTGTTGTTGTTATTATTATTAATATAGAATGTCAAAAAAAGCCATAGAATAGTATTTTAAAAAAGTGATGAAAAGCCATACTATAGTATGTTAAATGAAGCCATAGTATAGATTCTCAAAATAAGTGAGAAAAAAGTTATAGTATAGTATGTTGAAAAAAGTTATAAAAAAGCCATATTATAGCATGTTGAAAACCGTGATCAAAACGCCATAGTATAGTATGTCGAAAATACTGATGAAAAAAACATAGTATAGTATGTTGAAAACAGTGATAAAAAAGCAATAGTATAGTATGTCGAAAACAGTGATGAAAACGCCATAGTATAGTATGTCGAAAATACTGATAACAAACCATAGTATAGCATGTCGAAAACAGCCATAGTATAGTATGTCGAAATAAGTTAGAAAAAAGTTATAGTATAGTATGTTGAAAAAAGTGATAAAAAAGCCATAGTATAGCATGTTGAAAACAGTGATGAAAACGCCATAGTGTAGTATGTTGAAAATACTGATAAAAAACCATAGTATAGTATGTCGAAATAAGTGATAAAAAAGCCATAGTATAGTATGTCAAAATAAATGGTAAAAAAGCCACAGTATAGTATGTCGAAAACAGTGATAAAAACTCCATAGTATAGTATGTCGAAAACAGTGATAAAAACGCCATAGTATAGTATGTCAAAAACAGCCATAGTATAGTATGTCGAAAACAGCCATAGTATAGTATGTCGAAATAAGTGATAAAAAAGCCATAGTATAGTATGTCGAAAAAAGTGATAAAAAAGCCATAGTATAGTATGTCGAAAACAGTGATGAAAACGCCATAGTATAGTATGTCAAAAACAGTGATAAAAAAGCCATACTATACCATGTCGAAAACAGTAATGAAAACGCCATAGTATAGTATGTCGAATAAGTGATAAAAAAGCCATAGTATAGTATGTCGAAAAAAACCATAGTATAGTATGTCAAAAAAGCCATAGTATAGTATGTCGAAAAAAGTGATAAAAATTCCAGAGTATAGTATGTTGAAAACAGTGATAAAAACGCCATAGTATAGTATGTCGAAAACAGCCATAGTATAGTATGTCGAAAACAGCCATAGTATAGTATGTCAAAAACAGCCATAGTATAGTATGTCGAAATAAGTGATAAAAAAGCTATAGTATAGTATGTCAAAATAAGTGATAAAAAAGCCATAGTATAGCATGTCGAAAACAGTGATAAAAAAGCCATAGTATTGTATGTTGAAAACAATGATGAAAAAGCCATAGTATAGCATGTTGAAAACAGTGATAAAAAGCCATAGTATAGCATGTCGAAAACAGTGATGAAAACACCATAGTATAGTATGTCAAAAAAAGTGATAAAAAAGCCATAGTATAGCATGTCGAAAACAGTAATAAAAACACCATAGTATAGCATGTCGAAAACAGTGATAAAAACGCCATAGTATAGTATGTCGAAAAAAGTGGTAAAAACACCATAGTATAGTATGTCAAAATAAATGCTAAAAAAGCCATAGTATAGTATGTCGAAAAAAACTTAAATAAAAAAAGACTGTTGACAGTAGCTCAGTCAGTAGGGAGTTGGGTTGGGAACAAGTGGGATGCTGGTTCTAGTCTCCCCATACAGATCAAAGTATGGTGATTGGCTAGTAGCTGGAGAGTTGACAGGCAACCTACTGGGCACTACAAAGTTGTTCTTGAGAAAGGCACTGAACCCCCAACTGCTTGGGATACCTTTCCAGTGTTGTTGTTATTAGTATTATTAATATAGAATGTCAAAAAAGCCATAGAATAGTATTTTAAAAAAGTGATAAAAAGCCATACTATAGTATGTCAAAAAACAGTGATAAAAAGCCATAGTATAGTAGTGAAAATTGTCCTCAGACTGAACAAAACAAACTAAAAAAACTCCAAAGTCAAAAAAGCCACTGAGGCACCCATAGGATAGAATCTTAAAAGAGATAAAAACGTTCATTGTCCAGGCAGAGATGGCATTTCTGTGAAAAATCCATAGTTTCTCAGCAACAAACATTTAAAAACACAAAGGAGCAATAGTATGTCTCTAGGGCTCTGGTAAAAAACCATCAGCCCTATAGTACCTCCCAAAAACCTGTAAAAACCCATATTATAGACTTCGAACCTGTGATAAAAAAGGCTGCTTGGTATTTTCAAAACAAAAGCACTAGATGATACTGAAAATAAGCAAAATAAAATACTAATGATAAAACAAATTTATGTAGCTATATGATTCAAGCAAAAACCGAAATTAAATAAATTAATATTTAACTATTAAACATAAACAATGACTCTGGCTCTAACAATAACAAAACAATGAATAGCTCCAACACCATAGTATAGCTTGTCCAAATAAGTTAGAAAAAAGTTATAGTATAGTATGTTGAAAAAAGTGATAAAAAAGCCATAGTATAGCATGTTGAAAAACACCATAGTATAGTATGTTGAATAAGTGATAAAAACGACATAGTATAGTATGTCGAAAAAAATTATAATAAACGCCATAGTATAGCATGTTGAAAACAGTGATGAAAACGCCATAGTGTAGTATGTTGAAAATACTGATAAAAAACCATAGTATAGTATGTCGAAATAAGTGATAAAAAAGCCATAGTATAGTATGTCAAAAAAGCCACAGTATAGTATGTCGAAAACAGTGATAAAAACTCCATAGTATAGTATGTCGAAAACAGTGATAAAAACGCCATAGTATAGTATGTCAAAAACAGTGATAAAAAAAAACATAGTATATAGTCAAAAGTATGATGAAAACAGCCATAGTATAGTATGTCGAAATAAGTGATAAAAAGCCATAGTATAGTATGTCAAAATAAATGGTAAAAAAGCCATAGTATAGTATGTCGAAAACAGTGATAAAAACTCCATAGTATAGTATGTTGAAAACAGCCATAGTATAGTATGTCGAAATAAGTGATAAAAAAGCCATAGTATAGTATGTCAAAATAAATGGTAAAAAAGCCATAGTATAGCATGTCGAAAACAGCGATGAAAACGCCATAGCATAGTATGTCGAAAATACTGATGAAAAAGCCACAGTATAGTATGTCGAAAACAGTGATAAAAACTCCATAGTATAGTATGTAGAAAAAAGTGATGAAAACGCCATAGTATAGTATGTCGAAAAGAATTATAAAAAACCATAGTATAGCATGTCGAAAAAAGCCATAGTATAGTATGTCAAAAACAACCATAGTATAGTATGTCGAAATAAGTGATAAAAAAGCCATAGTATTGTATGTCAAAAACAATGATGAAAAAGCCATAGTATAGTATGTCGAAAACAGTGATAAAAACTCCATAGTATAGCATGTCGAAAACAGTGATGAAAACACCATAGTATAGTATGTCAAAAAAGTGATAAAAAAGCCATAGTATAGTATGTCAAAAACAGTAATAAAAAAAACATTGTAAAGTATGTCAAAAACAGTGATGAAAACACCATAGTATAGTATGTCAAAAAAAGTGATAAAAAAGCCATAGTATAGTATGTCGAAAACAGCTATAAAAACGCCATAGTATAGCATGTCGAAAACAGTAATAAAAAAACCATAGTATAGCATGTCGAAAAAAGCCGTAGTATAGTATGTCGAAAACAGTAATAAAAACTCCATAGTATAGTATGTTGAAAACAGTGATAAAAACGCCATAGTATAGTATGTCGAAAACAGCCATAGTATAGTATGTCGAAAACAGCCATAGTATAGTATGTCGAAATAAGTGATAAAAAAGCCATAGTATAGTATGTCAAAATAAGTGTTAAAAAAGCCATAGTATAGTATGTCGAAAACAGTGATAAAAACTCCATAGTATAGTAGGTTGAAAAAAGTAATAAAAAAGCCATAGTATAGCATGTCGAAAACAGCGATGAAAACGCGATAGCATAGTATGTCGAAAATACTGATGAAAAAAACATAGTATAGTATGTCGAAATAAGTGATAAAAAAGCCATAGTATAGTATGTCGAAAAAAGCCATAGTATAGTATGTCGAAAACAGTGATAAAAAGCCATAGTATAGCATGTCGAAAACAGTGATGAAAACACCATAGTATAGTATGTCAAAAGAAATGATAAAAAAGCCATAGTAAAGTATTTCGAAAAAAGTGATAAAAACGCCATAGTATAGTATGTCGAAAAAAGCCATAGTATAGTATGTCGAAAACAGTGATGAAAACATCATAGTATAGTATGTCGACAACAGTAATAAAAACTCCATAGTATAGTATTTTGAATAAGTGATAAAAAAAGCCATAGTATAGTATGTCGAAAAAAACCATAGTATAGTATGTCAAAAAAGCCATAGTATAGCATGTCGAAAACAATGATAAAAAAGCCATAGTACAGTATGTCGAAAACAGTGATGAAAACGCCATAGTATAGTATGTCGAAAACAGTGATAAAAAAGCCATACTATACCATGTCGAAAACAGTGATGAAAAAGCCATAGTATAGTATGTCGAAAAAAGTGATAAAAAAGCCATAGTATAGTATGTCGAAAACAGTGATAAAAAAAACCCATAAAATGTATGTCCAAAAACAGTGATAAAAAAAGCCATAGTATAGTATGTCAAAAAGTGATAAAAAAAGCCATAGTATAGTATGTTCAAAAAAATAATAAAAAGCCATAGTATAGTATGTCGAAAAAAGTGATAAAAAAGCCATAGTATAGTATGTCGAAAAAAGCCATAGTATAGTATGTCGAAAACAGTGGTAAAAACTCCATAGTATAGTATGTTGAATAAGTGATAAAAAAGCCATTGTATATAGTATGTTGAAAAAAGCCATAGTATAGTATGTTGAAAAAAGTGATAAAAACGCCATAGTATAGTATGTCGAAAAAAGTAATAAAAAAGCCATAGTATAGTATGTCGAAAAAAGTGATGAAAAAGCCATAGTATAGTATGTCTAAAATAGTGATAAAAAAGCCATAGTATAGTATGTCGAAAAAAGTGATAAAAAAGCCATAGTATAGCATGTCGAAAACAGTGATGAAAACACCATAGTATAGTATGTCGAAAAACAGTGATGAAAAAACCATAGTATAGTATGTCAAAAAAAAGTGATGAAAAAGCCATAGTATAGTATGTCGAAAACAGTGATAAAAAAGCCATAGTATAGTATGTCAAAACAGTGATGAAAAAAGCCATAGTATAGTATGTCAAAAACAATGATAAAAAAGCCATAGTATAGTATGTCAAAAAAACAGTGATAAAAACACCATAGTATAGTATGTCGAAAAGAAGTGATAAAAAAGCCATAGTATAGTATGTTGAAAAAGTGATAAAAACGCCATAGTATAGTATGTTGAAAACAGTAATAAAAAGCCATAGTATAGTATGTTGAAAACAGTGATAAAAAAGCCATAGTATAGTATGTCGAAAACAGTGATAAAAACTCCATAGTATAGTATGTTGAAAAACAGTGATAAAAAGCCATAGTATAGTATGTCGAAAAAAACCATAGTGATGAAAAAGCCATAGTATAGCATGTTTAAAAAAACAGTGATAAAAAAGCCATAGTATAGTATGTCGAAAACAGTGATGAAAACGCCATAGTATAGTATGTCGAAAACAGTGATAAAAAAGCCATACTATACCATGTCGAAAACAGTGATGAAAAAGCCATAGTATAGTATGTCGAAAACAGTGATAAAAACTCCATAGTATAGTATGTTGAAAAAATTATAAAAAGCCATAGTATAGTATGTCGAAAAAATGGTGATAAAAATAGCCATGGTATAGTAAACAGTGATAAAAAAGCCATAGTATAGTATGTCGAAAAAACAGTGGTAAAAAAAAGCCATAGTATAGTATGTTGAAAAAGTGATAAAAAAGCCATATTATATATAAAAATGTTAAAAAGCCATAGTATAGTATGTTGAAAAAAGTGATAAAAACGCCATAGTATAGTATGTCGAAAAAAGTAATAAAAAAGCCATAGTATAGTATGTCGATAACAGTGATGAAAAAGCCATAGTATAGTATGTCGAAAATAGTGATAAAAAAGCCATAGTATAGTATGTCGAAAACAGCGATAAAAACGCCATAGTATAGCATGTCGAAAACAGTGATGAGAACACCATAGTATAGCATGTCGAAAACAGTGATGAGAACACCATAGTATAGTATGTCGAAAACAGTGATAAAAACATAATGAAAAACGTCAGTGATAATAGTATAGTATGTCGAAAACAGTGATAAAAAAGCCATAGTATAGCATGTCAAAAACAGTGATGAAAACACCATAGTATAGTATGTCAAAAAAAGTGATAAAAAAAGCCATAGTATAGTATGTCGAAAACAGCTATAAAAACGCCATAGTATAGCATGTCGAAAACAGTAATAAAAAAACCATAGTATAGCATGTCGAAAAAAGCCGTAGTATAGTATGTCGAAAACAGTAATAAAAATTCCATAGTATAGTATGTTGAAAACAGTGATAAAAACGCCATAGTATAGTATGTCGAAAACAGCCATAGTATAGTATGTCGAAAACAGCCATAGTATAGTATGTCAAAATAAGTGATAAAAAAGCCATAGTATAGTATGTCAAAATAGGTGGTAAAAAAGCCATATTATAGTATGTCGAAAACAGTGATAAAAACTCCATAGTATAGTATGTTGAAAAAAGTAATAAAAAAGCCATAGTATAGCATGTCGAAATAAGTGATAAAAAAGCCATAGTATAGTATGTCAAAATAAGTGGTAAAAAAGCCATAGTATAGTATGTCGAAAACAGTGGTAAAAACTCCATAGTATAGTATGTCGAATAAGTGATAAAAAAGCCATTGTATATAGTATGTTGAAAAAAGCCATAGTATAGTATGTCGAAAATAGTGATAAAAAAGCCATAGTTTAGTATGTCGAAAACAGCGATAAAAACGCCATAGTATAGCATGTCGAAAACAGTGATGAGAACACCATAGTATAGTATGTCGAAAACAGTGATGAAAACGCCATAGTATAGTATGTCGAAAACAGTGATAAAAAAGCCATAGTATATCATGTCAAAAACAGTGATGAAAACACCATAGTATAGTATGTCAAAAAAAGTGATTAAAAAACCATAGTATAGTATGTCGAAAACAGTGATAAAAAAGCCATAGTATAGCATGTCGAAAACAGTGATGAGAGCACCATAGAATGTCGAAAACAGTAATAAAAAAGCCATAGTATAGTATGTCAAAAATGGTGATAAAAAAGCCATAGTATAGCATGTCAAAATAAGTGGTAAAAAAGCCATAGTATAGTATGTCGAAAACAGTGATAAAAACTCCATAGTATAGTAAGTTGAAAAAAGTAATAAAAAAGCCATAGTATAGCATGTCGAAAACAGCGATGAAAACGCAATAGCATAGTATTTCGAAAATACTGATGAAAAAAACATAGTATAGTATGTCGAAATAAGTGATAAAAAAGCCATAGTATAGTATGTCGAAAAAAGCCATAGTATAGCATGTCGAAAACAGTGATGAAAACACCATAGTATAGTATGTCAAAAACAATGATAAAAAAGCCATACTATACCATGTCGAAAACAGTAATGAAAACGCCATAGTATAGTATGTCGAAAACAGTGATAAAAAAGCCATACTATACCATGTCGAAAACAGTAATGAAAACGCCATAGTATAGTATGTCGAAAACAGTGATGAAAAAGCCATAGTATAGTATGTCGAAAAAAGTGATAAAAAGCCCTTGTATAGTATGTTGAAAAAAATTATAAAAAAGCCATAGTATAGTATGTCGAAAATGGTGATAAAATAGCCATGGTATAGTATGTCGAAAAAAGCCATAGTATAGTATGTCAAAAACAGTGGTAAAAACTCCATAGTATAGTATGTCGAATAAGTGATAAAAAAGCCATTGTATATAGTATGTTGAAAAAAGCCATAGTATAGTATGTTGAAAAAAGTGATAAAAACGCTATAGTATAGTATGTCGAAAACAGTAATAAAAAAGCCATAGTATAGTATGTCGATAATAGTGATGAAAAAGCCATAGTATAGTATGTCGAAAATAGTGATAAAAAAGCCATAGTATAGTATGTCGAAAACAGCGATAAAAACACCATAGTATAGCATGTCGAAAACAGTGATGAGAACACCATAGTATAGTATGTCGAAAACAGTGATGAAAACGCCATAGTATAGTATGTCGAAAACAGTGATAAAAAAGCCATAGTATAGCATGTCGAAAACAGTGATAAAAAAGCCATAGTATATCATGTCAAAAAAAGTGATTAAAAAACCATAGTATAGTATGTCGAAAACAGTGATAAAAAAGCCATAGTATAGCATGTCGAAAACAGTGATGAGAGCACCATAGAATGTCGAAAACAGTAATAAAAAAGCCATAGTATAGTATGTCAAAAATGGTGATAAAAAAGCCATAGTATAGCATTTCAAAATAAGTGGTAAAAAAGCCATAGTATAGTATGTCGAAAACAGTGATAAAAACTCCATAGCATAGTAAGTTGAAAAAAGTAATAAAAAAGCCATAGTATAGCATGTCGAAAACAGTGATGAAAACACCATAGTATAGTATGTCAAAAAAAGTGATAAAAAAGCCATAGTAAAGTATGTCGAAAAAAGTGATAAAAAAGCCATTCTATAGCATGTCGAAAACAGTGATGAAAACATCATAGTATAGTATGTCGAAAAAAGCCATAGTATAGTATGTCAAAAACAGTGATAAAAACTCCATAGTATAGTATGTCGAAAAAAGCCATAATATAGTATGTCAAAAACAGTGATAAAAACGCCATAATATAGTATGTCGACAACAGTAATAAAAACTCCATAGTATAGTATGTTGAATAAGTGATAAAAAAGCCATAGTATAGTATGTCGAAAAAAACCATAGTATAGTATGTCAAAAAAGCCATAGTATAGTATGTCGAAAAAAGTGATAAAAAAGCCATAGTATAGCATGTCGAAAACAGTGATAAAAAAGCCATAGTATAGTATGTCGAAAACAGTGATGAAAACGCCATAGTATAGTATGTCGAAAACAATGATAAAAAAGCCATACTATACCATGTCGAAAACAGTAATGAAAACGCCATAGTATAGTATGTCGAAAACAGTGATAAAAAAGCCATACTATACCATGTCGAAAACAGTGATGAAAAAGCCATAGTATAGTATGTCGAAAAAAGTGATAAAAAGCCCTTGTATAGTATGTTGAAAAAGATTATAAAAAAGCCATAGTATAGTATGTCGAAAATGGTGATAAAATAGCCATGGTATAGTATGTCGAAAAAAGCCATAGTATAGTATGTCAAAAACAGTGGTAAAAACTCCATAGTATAGTATGTCGAATAAGTGATAAAAAAGCCATTGTATATAGTATGTTGAAAAAAGCCATAGTATAGTATGTTGAAAAAAGTGATAAAAACGCTATAGTATAGTATGTCGAAAACAGTAATAAAAAAGCCATAGTATAGTATGTCGATAATAGTGATGAAAAAGCCATAGTATAGTATGTCGAAAACAGTGATAAAAAAGCCATAGTATAGTATGTCGAAAACAGTGATAAAAAAGCCATACTATACCATGTCGAAAACAGTGATGAAAAAGCCATAGTATAGTATGTCGAAAAAAGTGATAAAAAGCCCTTGTATAGTATGTTGAAAAAAGATTATAAAAAAGCCATAGTATAGTATGTCGAAAATGGTGATAAAATAGCCATGGTATAGTATGTCGAAAAAAGCCATAGTATAGTATGTCAAAAACAGTGGTAAAAACTCCATAGTATAGTATGTCGAATAAGTGATAAAAAAGCCATTGTATATAGTATGTTGAAAAAAGCCATAGTATAGTATGTCGAAAACAGTGATGAAAACGCCATAGTATAGTATGTCGAAAACAGTGATAAAAAAGCCATAGTATAGCATGTCGAAAACAGTGATAAAAAAGCCATAGTATATCATGTCAAAAACAGTGATGAAAACACCATAGTATAGTATGTCAAAAAAAGTGATTAAAAAACCATAGTATAGTATGTCGAAAACAGTGATAAAAAAGCCATAGTATAGCATGTCGAAAACAGTGATGAGAGCACCATAGAATGTCGAAAACAGTAATAAAAAAGCCATAGTATAGTATGTCAAAAATGGTGATAAAAAAGCCATAGTATAGCATGTCGAAAACAGTAATAAAAACTCCATAGTATAGTATGTCGAATAAGTGATAAAAAAGCCATAGTATAGTATGTCGAAAAAAGCTATAGTATAGTATGTTGAAAACAGTGATAAAAAAGCCATAGTATAGTATGTCGAAAACAGTGATAAAAAAGCCATAGTATAGCATGTCAAAAACAGTGATGAAAACACCATAGTATGGTATGTCAAAAAAAGTGATAAAAAAGCCATAGTATAGTACGTCAAAAACAGTGATAAAAAAGCCATAGTATAGCATGTCGAAAACAGTGATGAGAACACCAAAGAATGTCGAAAACAGTAATAAAAATGCCATAGTATAGTATGTCGAAAATAGTGATAAAAAAGCCATAGTATAGCAGGTCGAAAACAGTGATAAAAACTCCATAGTATAGTATGTTGAATAAGTGATAAAAAAGCCATAGTATAGTATGTCGAAAAAAGCAATAGTATAGTATGTCAAAAACAGTGATAAAACGCCATAGTATAGTATATCGAAAAAAGTGATAAAAAAGCCATAGCATAGTATGTCGAAAACAGTGATAAAAAAGCCATAGTATAGTATGTCGAAAACAGTGATGAAAACACCATAGTATAGTATGTCAAAAAAAATGATAAAAAAGCCATAGTATAGTATGTCGAAAACAGCGAGAAAAAAAAGCCAAAGTATAGCATGTCGAAAACAGTAATAAAAAAGCCATAGTAAAGTATTTCGAAAAAAGTGATAAAAACGCCATATGTCGAAAATAGTGATAAAAAAGCCATAGTATAGCATGTCGAAAACAGTAATAAAAACTCCATAGTATAGTATGTTGAATAAGTGATAAAAAAGCCATAGTATAGTATGTCGAAAAAATTCATAGTATAGTATGTTGAAAACAGTGATAAAAAGCCATAGTATAGCATGTCGAAAACAGTGATGAGAACACCATAGAATGTCGAAAAAAGTAATAAAAAAGCCATAGTATAGTATGTCGAAAATAGTGATAAAAAAGCCATAGTATAGCATGTCGAAAACAGTGATAAAAACTCCATAGTATAGTATGTTGAATAAGTGATAGAAAAGCCATAGTATAGTATGTCGAAAAAAGCCATAGTATAGTATGTTGAAAACAGTGATAAAAAAGCCATAGTATAGTATATCAAAAAAAGTGATAAAAAAGCCATAGTATAGTTGTCAGGGCCCCTCCTCCCTGAGCTGTCTCCCCTTCCCTTTTGTGTGTCTCCCTTGCCTCTGCCCCTTTTGTGTCTGTGTTGTTTGTATCCGTCCGTCTCTTTTTGTTCCTCAGTGCCCTGAATCCCCACTTCCATTGAAGGCACCCCGGCACCAAGGCTGCTGCAATCACTGCTCATCTACTACACCTGCTCCAGTCCACGCACCTGGGGTTGATTGCCACTCTCCCTATATTACGGAGAGGTCTGCCTTCAGTCCCCGCCAGATAATTGTTTCAGCCACGTAAATATCTCTTGCGTTCCTGTGCATTATTTAGCAATCTACAGTTCTAGTCATTATTCTGAGTTTCCCGTAGTTTTTGCTTTTTCTTTTCCTCATCATGTTTTGTGTTCTGCCTCCCAGACGCCGTTCTCCCTCCACCGCCGGTCACTGCTTTTGTTCCCTCCTCAACTGGATCTTCTGTTTGGACTCCTCGTGCCAACCTCTACCTTGCCCTCCGTGTCTCTGGACCCCCAGCCTGTTCCCGACTATTCTCGCCTGCCGTTTGTACTTCTGCTGAGCCACAACCTACCCATTCTCACTCCCATAACCTCAACGACGGAACACCATCTACATTACCCATTTTCTAATAAACAGTTGTATAATTGAACTCGCCCTCTGTTCTGCTTTTGTGTCCTGCCCCGTCCAGAACGTGACAGAATTATCTGGCCAGTATGGACACAGCAGGCACAGGCGACCTCCGTGAAGCCGTGACCCACCAGGGAGTTCTGATCGGACAACATAACACCGCTCTCCAGGAGATCATGGCTACACTCCGGGAACTCTCACACAGTGTAGCAGCTCTGGGTACCCGTCCCGATCCACCTGCACCTACAGCCCCTCCTGTCCCTCCCCCTGCTGCTGCCACAGCAGTCCCTGCATCCACCGGACACCGGGAACCCTGGGTATCGGCACCCTCCAGGTATGCTGGGGATTTGGGGGTCTGCCAATCCTTTTTGTTACAGTGTGGACTGGTGTTTGACCAGCAACCCGCCACATACGCCTCTGAGAGGGCAAGAATAGCCTATGTTATTAGCTTGTTGGATGGTGAGGCGCTACAGTGGGCAGGAGCAGTTTGGGAGACCCTGGTACCAGGTACGGAGTCATACACCGCCTTCACGGTGGAGATGCGTAAAGTGTTCGACCACCCCTTACATGGTCAGGATGCTTCCAAAAGATTATTTTCTGTAAAGCAAGCTAGTCGCAGTGTAGCGGAATATGCCATTTCTTTCCGTACACTGGCGGCGGAGAGCGGCTGGAACCAAGAGGCACTATTGGCGGCATTCAGCAATGGTTTGAATGAAGGCATTAAAGACGAGTTGGTTTCCTACCCTGAGCCCAATACCCTTGATGATTTAATAACTTTGTCTATGCGTATCGACACCAGGATGAGAGAGAGACGGAGAGAAAGACGGAGCAGGAGGAGTCAGTCACCACCACCGTCACGATCCCGAGGGGGCGACGCTCATCCCACGGTCCCTGTTCGGACCCCCCTTACACCAGAGCCGGAGCCTGTTTCCGAACCCATGCAACTCGGGCGATCTCGCCTGACCGAGATGGAGAGAAAGAAGGATGGACGAGAGACGTTGCCTTTATTGTGGGGAGATCGGGCATTACATCTCCACCTGTCCAACACGTCCGGGAAACGGAAGGGCTCGCAGGGAATGAGGGTCACCCTTGCGGGCCAGACCACCGCCACCACCGGATCGCGGACCCGCACCACTCTCCGGGCTGTCATCAGCCATAAAGGTCAGTCCTATCCTTGTCTTGCCTTAATCGATTCGGGGGCGGATGACAGTTTTATCGATGATGATTTGACCAGGCAAATGGGGCTGAACACAGTACCTCTCCAGAGGAGAATAGAGGCCAGGGCGGTAGATGGACGCCTGCTGTCTAATATCACCACTAGGACAGAACCCCTCAAACTCCAGTTGTCAGGCAACCACTATGAGAATACCAGTTTTCTTGTTATTCAGTCCCCTCAGACACCAGTTATCCTAGGCCATACCTGGTTAGTGCGGCACAACCCACAAATTGACTGGGTCTCGGGAAAGATAACGGGATGGAGTACACCTTGTCACAATCTGTGTTTACAGTCAGCCTCTCCCAATGTCCAGGTCCGCATAGACACACCTGAACCCCCTGTAGACCTCGCTACTATTCCCAAAGAGTACCATTGCATCAGTAAAGTGTTCAGTAAAGACCAGGCGCTTACCTTGCCGCCACACCGTCCATATGACTGTGCCATTGACCTGATTCCCAATGCCACTTTCCCCAAGGCTAAACTGTAAAGCATCTCTAAGCCAGAGAGGGAGGCATTAGAGGAGTATATTCAGACAGCACTTACAGCGGGTCAAATCCGCCAGTCTTCGTCACCCCTGGGGGCGTGGTTTTTCTTTGTGTGGAAAAAAGGACGGGGGTTTGCGTCCCTGTATTGATTTCCGGGGCCTTAACGATATTACTGTCAAGAATAAATACCCACTACCGCTTATGAACACGGCTTTTGATTCCCTACAGGGGGCGAGCATCTTCACCAAACTAGACTTACGAAATGCATACCATCTCATCAGAATGAAGGAAGGTCATGAATGGCTTACAGGTTTCAACACCCCCCTCGGCCACTTTGAATATACAGTCATGCCTTTCGGATTAACCAATGCTCCTGCAGTGTTTCAACATTTCATAAATGACGTCCTGAGGGATTTTATTGGGAGAAGCGTGTTCGTGTATCTGGATGATATATTGATTTTCTCACCAGACTACTCCACCCACGTTCAGCATGTCCGTCAGGTCCTCGATCATCTCTTGGAGAATAGACCATATGTCAAGGCGGAGAAATGTGCTTTCCACACATCCACCACTTCGTTCCTGGGATTCACCGTTTCCAAGGGGGTAGTAAGCATGGACCCCACCAAGGTACAGTCCGTCCTAGATTGGCCCACACCAAGCAATCGTAAACACTTACAAAGTTTTCTGGGGTTCGCCAATTTCTACAGACGTTTTTATAAGGGATTACAGTCAACTTGCCTCTCCCCTCACAGCGCTCACCTCCTCTGCTCAGCCTTTCCTTTGGACCCCTGCAGCCAACCGGACCTTTCAGAACCTCAAACAGCGTTTCACCATAGCCCCAGTGTTGACGTTACCTGACCCTACCCGTCAATTCATCGTCGAGGTGGATGCATCCGATACGGGACTTGGAGCTGTCCTCTCCCAGCGCTCCGCCACCAATGGTAAGGTCCATCCATGTGCTTTTCTCTCCAGGCGTCTCCTACCGGCCGAAAGCAACTACGATGTGGGCAACAAGGAACTGCTAGCGGTCTTAACCGCACTCAAGGAATGGCGTCACTGGCTGGAGGGGGCAGAGCTGCCTTTTGTGATATGGACGGACCATAAAAACCTCCAGTACCTGCGCACCGCAAAACGTCTCAACCCAAGACAAGCCAGGTGGGCTCTGTTTTTTGAACGTTTTCAATTCACTATAACATACCGTCCAGGTTCCAAGAACGGGAAGCCGGATGCCCTGTCCCGCATGTACGCGAAGGAGGATAACTAATGCCCCTCCCCTGACAAAATCATCTCCAGCCAGTGCGTCATCGGGGCCATTACATGGGAGATAGAGAAAGAGGTTATGGAGGCTCTTAAAACCGAGCCCAACCCTGGTAACGTACCACCCAACCTCTTGTTCGTTCCTGCTACTGTCAGATCTTCTGTTTTAAAATGGGCCCAATCCTCACGCCTTACCTGTCACCCTGGCATAAAACGCACGCTGTTTTTCCTCAAAAGGAGATTTTGGTGGCCCTCCATGAAAAATGACGTGACTGCTTACGTTTCTGCCTGTTCTGTTTGTGCCCTCAACAAGACCCCGAATCAACCCAGTTCTGGTCTCCTACGCCCACTACCCATTCCCAAACGACCATGGTCCCACCTGGCCCTGGACTTCATCACCGGCTTACCTCCATCTGACGGTAACACTGTAATCCTTACCATTGTGGATCGTTTCACCAAATATGCTGTATACCTACCTCTACCTAAACTACCCACTGCTAGAGAGATGGCGGACATCCTGGTCCGTGAGGTGTTCCAGCGTTACGGTCTCCCTAGTGATGTCGTATCGGATAGAGGACCTCAATTTGTGTCCGCCGTCTGGAAGTCATTCTGTCATGCCATTGGAGCCACGGCAAGCCTCTCCTCAGGATTCCACCCACAGACCAACGGGCAGGCGGAACGTGCCAATCAGACACTCGAAACCACCCTGCGTTGCTTGGTGTCCACTGACCAACAACATTGGTCATCACAACTGCCTTGGGTGGCTTACGCCCACAACACCCTGCCTACAGCTGCTTCCGGGATGTCCCCTTTCCAATGTCTTTTCGGTTACCAACCACCTCTGTTCCCCTCTTTTGAAAAAGACTTGGCGGTGCCCTCTGTGCAAGCCCACATTCACCGATGCCACAGGACCTGGCACCGTGCACGGAGGGCACTGTTACAGACCTCCGCTCTGTACCAACAACACGCCAACAGACGTCGTACCCAAGCACCCCGTTATGCCCCTGGAGACAAGGTTTGGCTGGCTTCCAAAAGCATCCCTGTCAGAACAGAATCCAGAAAACTCCAGCCCAGGTACTTGGGCCCTTTTGTCATTCAAGATGTAATAAACCCTGTCACCATGAGACTGAAACTGCCACAGACCCTCAGAGTGCATCCGGTGTTCCATGTCTCCTGTTTGAAGCCTGTCCGTCTCTGTCCCTTGTTGCCCCCGCCTCCGCGACCTCCTGCCCCGCGCCTCCTGGACGGTGATCCCATCTACACCGTCCGCCGTCTGATGGATGCCCGGCGGCGGGGGCGTGGGATCCAATACCTGGTGGACTGGGAGGGCTACGGTCCCAAAGAGAGGAGTTGGGTTCCTCGTCGCCACATCCTGGACCCCTCTGTCATTGGGGATTTCCATCGCAGCCATCCTGATGCTCCGGGTGGACCGCCCGGTGGCGTTCCTAGGAGAGGGGGTCCTGTCAGGGCCCTATATTAGGGAGAGGTCTGCCTTCAGTCCCCGCCAGATAATTGTTTCAGCCACGTAAATATCTCTTGCGTTCCTGTGCATTATTTAGCAATCTACAGTTCTAGTCATTATTCTGAGTTTCCCGTAGTTTTTGCCTTTTCTTTTCCTCATCGTGTTTTGTGTTCTGCCTCCCAGACGCAGTTCTCCCTCCACCGCCGGTCACTGCTTTTGTTCCCTCCTCAACTGGATCTTCTGTTTGGACTCCTCGTGCCGACCTCTACCTTGCCCTCCGTGTCTCTGGACCCCCAGCCTGTTCCCGACTATTCTCGCCTGCCGTTTCTACTTCTGCTGAGCCACAACCTACCCATTCTCACTCCCATAACCTCAACGACGGAACACCATCTACATTACCCATTTTCTAATAAACAGTTGTATAATTGAACTCGCCCTGTGTTCTGCTTTTGTGTCCTGCCCCGTCCAGAACGTGACAATAGTATGTCGAAAACAGTGATAAAAAAGCCATAGTATATCGAAAACAGTGATTAAAAACTCCATAGTATAGTATGTTGAATAAGTGATAAAAAAGCCATAGTATAGCATGTCGAAAACAGTGATGAGAAAACCATAGGATGTCAAACAGTAATAAAAAAGCCATAGTATAGCATGTCGAAAACAGTAGAGTAAAAAAACGCCATAGTTATTTTCATAATATCGAAAAAAACAAAAGGTAAAGAGTGTTGGCAGTAGCTCAGTCAGTAGGGAGTTGGGTTGGGATCCAACAGGTTGCTGGTTCCTCAACTGCATGGGGTGCTTTTCCCTTGTTATTATTATAGAATGTCAAACAAAGCCATAGTATGTTGAAAAAGTCATAAAAAAGCCATAGTATAGTATGTCGAAATAAATCATAAAAAAGCCATAGTATGTTGAAAAAGTCATAAGATAGGTTTTATGTGTAAAGTATTTTACACTCTATTCTTCTATTCTTTTTCTAAAATTAATGATATTTTACATGGAATCTGGTGGTTTTAGCGAACATGATTTTGTTGTTATGTTTGAAGGTACCATGGCATGAACATTTCTCTTGAGGTTTTTTAACATTAATATGCGTTCCCCCAGCCTGCCTATGGTCCCCCAGTGGCTCAGATGGGCCAATCAGGAATCTTGCAAAGTGGCAGTTGGTCAAGGCCACACTTTAACAGAAAGGTCGACCTCCTTAGAAATCCTTGCCATAACACTTAGAATATTAATCTGAGCCTGTTAGCAGCAAAAGAAGCACTTTGTGTTTTTTTGCCCTATTAACTTACATTGTAGCTTGTTTCGCTGGCTGCCGACAGCAGCCGTCTTGCCTTATACTGAACCAATGTCAAAGATTGTTGTTCCCATTAGAGACGGTTGCGTAAAATGAGGAATACTTTGAATGGATTAGCATACATTGAGTAGGCGCTCTTTAATGTAGACACATCTAAATTTTTTGAGATGGGATCTCAATGTGTCCTGAGAGTGTAAAAGTAAAACAAAAGATACGGATGTCAAAATCAAATTTATTCTGCATTATTCGGTTAAACGATGAGTGAGGAAATGGTGCCAACACATCACATAATGAACATGAATTGCATTGACATACAAAAATGATATCATATACAATTCAAAGCCGGTCAACAATACACAGACCATCTAATCATCATTAATAAAGAAATAACATCCCACCATATCTCTGTGATTAACTGAGGCTTTTTCCAAAGTTTGCAATTCATGTAAAAATCATTACAATAATGCAAATAATATTTCATACTAGTGTTAGATAACAAATGATGAGTCCAATTCTCAGTTTTTAAACCATATTCAGTAATAGAAAATAAAAAGTGAATAGAAAATGTAACATAAAGATTATTTAATTAAAATTACACAAAGGAGGGGCGCCCCACGTACCAAGGGTCAGTCCTTACCGTGGCGGCCCAGGTTCGAGACCGACCCGTGGCCCTTTGCTGCATGTCATTCCCCTCTCTTCCCCCCTTTCCTGTCCTCTCAAATAAAGGGCACAAAAAGCCAGGTAAAATTACACAAAAGGCCCCTTTTTGTGTATAATGTTGAACTCCCAAAAAAATTCCAAATAGGAAATATATGAAGCAGACAAAAGCAATGGGAACACATTTGTAATAAATCACTCTCACAACAACAAGTAATGCTCACGTAATCTCTTTTTGGAGCTTTTGACCACATCCCATAACCTTCTTTAGCAATTCAATTTCCTCAGAAAAAAAAATTTCATCGAGGAAATACTCCAATCAATGGACGGTAAAACAATCAGCCATTGTAGAAGTTATTATTTGTACTAGTTATGGAGTTTGGAAATCTTGATTACTGAAATAAATGCAAATTTTGAGAGCAATAAAAAAAAAAAGATAATAAAATCAATTTAAAAAAAAAAAAAAAAAAAAATAGTACAACATAGTACTACAACTTTCATTCATTTCTTAGAAAGTAACAATCCAGGTGGATCAAAAAGGGCTCAACGCTAACTTTTTAAAAAGTGGTCGCCATATGGCCTTAGCAATAATGTCTAATGTCGTTTTGGGCTCTCGTATTTTTATTGTGACTGCGTTGGTGGCTTTTAAGGGTACCCTCTGAACCAAAGCTCTTCCCGCATTCTTCACACCAGTACAGCTTCTCTCCCGTGTGAATGCGGCGGTGGACTTCCAGGTTACCGCGAATGCTGAACGTTTTCTCACACTGGTCGCAGCTGTACGGCTTATCTCCGGTGTGAACCCGTTGGTGGGTTGCCAGGGCCCCCGATGTGATGAAATCCTTGTCGCAGAAGTTGCACACGTACGGTCTCTCTCCGGTGTGAGTGCGTCGGTGGACGTCTAAGGTGTAGCCCCGGGCGAAGAGTCTCCCGCAGATGTCGCACCAGTGCGGTTTCTCTCCGGAGTGGATGCGCAGGTGGCGAACCAGCGGCCCGCGCCTCGTGAAAGCTGCCCCGCAGTGCTCACACTTGTGCGGTTTATAGCCCGCGTGAATGCGCTGATGGTTCTTTAGGTCACCTCCGGTGGTGAAAACTTTCTCACATTGGTCACAGTTGTAGTGTTTCTCTCCGGTGTGAATGTACCGGTGAGTTTGGAAGTGATACTTGTGTAGGAACGCTGCCCCACATTGGTCACAGGTATACGGTTTGGCTCCGGTGTGTATGCCGTAATGGACTTTTAAGGAGCCCGCTCTCGCAAAACCTTTTCCGCACTGGTCACATTTGTACGGCTGGTCCCTGGTGTGAACGCTTTGGTGGTTTTTCAGTTGACTCGACTTTTTGAACACTTTGTCACAGTGGTCGCAGCTGTATGGTCTCGCTCCAGTCCCAAGTCCCAGGTGAGACTTGGGACGTGCCTTTTGTCCCCCACGTTTCTATAGCGACAGGGAGAAAGAGAGAGAGAGAGAGAGTTAGTGGGATGTCACGGTGGAGCGAGCTATACAAAACATTCAGAGCCACGGATGTGAGGACATCCTCAACTCACAATCATATACGAGTCACGATTTTAAGTAGGGCTGTGCAATTACCCGAAATCTAAAATCGTGATTATGGTATTGGCTCCCAAAGCTGACAAAAAAACAGAATAATTGAGAAAAACTATTATTTAGCTCCTTACGTTTGGCAAGTAAACTCTTATTTTCTCTTGTTCTGAATGAAAAAATAAATAGGAAAAGTATTAAGGCAAATTTCACAGGTGTATGTGTTGTTTTTTTTTACTGTAGATTTATTTCACTTTTCCCACTGTTTTTTAAGTTCAGTAATGAAGTCAACGAGTAATGGTGTTAAATTATCGTTAAGAGATGGCCCGATACCAGTATCTGCTCCGATACTGCCTAAAAGGTTGGTATCATATCGGGAAGTACTGGAGTTTATTCACCGATCCGATACCACGTAATAAAGCCCTAAAGAAAATCTAAGTTAAGTAGTTTATTTATGTTCTTTTTCCGTTACAACTGACTGTCAAACTGGAGAATAAAAGAAAGTTCTACGGCATTCATTGTTTGTATTTGTTCATGTTTCACAAAGAGTTTAACCTCAGCCAGACAGACAACAAAGATAGAAATCATATGACATCCATACAGGGATAGTAGTATACATCTGTTAAAACATAATAAAATATATGAGACACTGGTATCTGATCGGTACTCGGGATTGGCCGATACGCAAGTTCAGGTATCAGAATCGGGAAGCAAAAAATGGTATCGGGCCATCTCTAGCAAAAACGCAGGTCTTTCCATTTATTTTGAATGCCTGCAGCAAAAAGGTAAGTCCGATTCAACTTCTGGAGAAAAGCGACCCAACGCCAACCTGTGGTGGACAATCACGTAACCGGAGATCAGACCTGTCTGTCCGTATTGCGGCGTGCAAGGCACGGTAACGTAAACTTTATTAATCGGTCAATTACTTTCTTGATTAATCGATTAATTATGAAAAACGGCGATCATTGTTTCCCAAAAGCCCAAGATGACATCCTCAAATGTCTTCAGATATTAAGTTTACTACAGAGGAGAGAAGAAACTAGAATTGTTTAATCTTTTTGAATTTTTTCTTCATAAAAATGACTCGACGACTTGGCGATTAATCGATTATCAAAACAGCTGCCGATGAATTTGATAATGACAACTAATAGATTCATCTTTGCAGCTCTGACACCTATTACATTTTCTGTCAAGTTTGCATAGGGATACATTTCCTGCTGCACCAGAGCAATCTTACCCCTTTGGTTTTATGTCTGTGGTACAATCAGGAAGAGACTCGCGCCAATAACACGAAAGCTGATTGGCTGCAATATAAGTTGCATGTTGGTCTCATTTGTAGTCATTTGGACTGGCGAAAGAAAAAACTACACCACGGAATTAATAACAAAAGAGCATTAGAGGCAGAGTTGCATGGATATAGGAAAATGAAGACCGGTTTGAAATTATTTAAGACCTAGAAGACAATACTTCAGCGAATTTAAGACTTTTTAAGGCCAAACATTTTGATTTTGAAATGTTAGCCTAGACTTTAAGACCCCACGGAAACCCTGTGGAGAACTAAATCCAGTCAGTTTAAGATTAATTTACATTAAGCAACTGCTAGTACTGTTGGTGGAGAAAATCGGACCACGTCGCCGCCATATTGGACCAGTAAACCACGTTTTTTATCTAGATAAAAAGCACTATATGTTTACATTTCTCAAGCGACTTTAATGAGTTTTAGTTTTTACTGTAAAGTTTGGACTCCTGTTATTGAGAATCTTGATAGTTCGGCTATAATCGTATATTTTCGGATACATTTGTAAAAACATGATTTGGAGGGGAAAATAACCTCTACGTCTCAGTTTGTTCCGCGCGCGAAAGTTTTTATTTTAAAAACAGAGCTTTTGCCTCGGGTCGAGCATATAAACAAAACCTAGGAGCGTAATACCTTACAAATCAACATAAAGAATGATATAAAAGAAAATAAATAAAAAAAACAAAATATCCGCGCGCCAAGTAGTTTGTTTGAGTCAAGATGAAAAAGCAGGAAACATAAAAACTCAAAAGAAAATGTACACATTTAATCTCTAACAGATACGCCGGAACCTTCGAGATTCTTTTTCGAACACTGACCTGAACATTGTTGGTACCAGAGGACGGCCCTGTTGCTTGTCTTTCGGGAACGCTGTTGCTCTGCTGCTCCGGGTTCTGGGTGTCCTCCTCCATGTCCTTTCTTGTAGTGGTCCCAGTCGGTCTCTGTGTCTACCTGGGCACTAACTTTCGTGACGCCTTCTTTTTCCTTAGTCTTTTTCTTCTCCTTGTGTATTTTAACGGTGTTTTGCATCCATTGCGGTGCACTACCGCCACCTACTGGTGACCCATTTCACCTACAGTTGCCTAATCCTGCTAACTCCTGCCTTGTTCACCTCCTCCTCCTATTCCAGTAGGTTTCCTGCTCTTCTCATTCCCTCCATCATGATCTTTCTCTCTACCATATATTTCCTTCATTTACATCATGTTGCACAAGTTCTGTATCTATTACACAACCCTGTTGGATGTTTCCCCATGATGAAAAGGGTACTATTCAAATAAGTATGCCCAATTGTCAGTCTGGTGATGACTGTCTCCTCTTTCCTATTTCCTCCTCCTCTCCTTACGTTACCGACACTATTTTGGATGTTATGTAATTGCCTTCCACTTTTGTTGTTGTTCACAGGGCCGTTCCTTCCACACAAAGCTCTCTCCTTCTGTTGTTGATAATTTAATAACTAGTGTCTATGTTTCCCCTCGTCACCGCTTGCTTGGCTAGCTTGTCCCACCCTCTCATTAGCCAAAATGCCTATGTGAGCAGGAACCCACCACATACATACAATATTCATGATTTCACGTCATGATTTCATTAGAGCGGCTCCTGTCGACTAGATGTTCCTGACCTTAGACTGTACAGGGCAGACTGTACAGAGAGTCCCTACAGACTAGGGCCTTCTTTGTCAAACTCAAGGCTCGAGGGCCAAATCCGGGCCCTCTCAGGTTTTGATCCGGCCCGCATTTCAAATTAGGTTCACTTTTTTTCAATGCTTTAGGCACTTTGTTTTAACGGGTTTGACGCTTTACTCAATGTTTTGCCACCTTTTCTGAAGTTTTTGGAGCTTTTTACAATGTTTTTGCCACTTTTCAGAGAATTTTGATGGGTTTTTTTGGGCCGTTTTCCAACTTTTTTGCCGCTTATTTGCCCAAAATGTAAGTGAGAAGACCACAGTATATGATACATGCAATAATACAGTCAAAATATTGGACTTTTTCTCTTAAATAAAACACAATCTCTACATGTCTGGCCCTCGATGTGATTCTCATTTTCCAGTGTGGCCCTTAGGGAAACTGAGTTTGACACCCCTGGTCTATATTCTCCCACCCATTCCACAGCCATCAATATAGCATATAGCTCCACTGTAACTCGGGGCTACAATAGCAGATCCAATGTTTCCTGTGTGCTGGGCGGTACACACAGTACTTGTCCCATCTGCTATCTGGGGACATGGCGTTTGCGTGCGCAAATGACCGCACATGGATTATCAATGTTGCTAACTAGATTCCCCCTAGCCCGTTTTATTTCTGACTTGCAACAGGAACGCAGTCAACTTGGTGGGATGTCATTCCCACTTCTGACCTCTGACTTAAAAGGGAAGGTAAATGGAGCGCAGCAAAAGTACTAATCACCACAATGTTGAAAACCCCTTCATACTCTTCCTTTAGTAAGTAACACGCAATCATGAAAATGTGGCTAAAGAACTAGAAGTATACTGTAGGCCAGCATCCGAGCACCGATGGGGCAAAAAAAAACTTCCCCAGATTACTTTTCACACATTTTTCTTGAATTTGTTTCTGTTCATTATTGAGATTGCTAGGTGAAATGTGCTGGTATATTTGCCATGTATTTAAAGATATAGTGGAGTATAATGGTGTCCTGAGCAGAGAATGAAGTCACATTCCTGCTGTGTGTCTAATAGAAGCTTCTCTGTCCTTAGTCAATAGCCGGTCCGGGCATGTGTGCATGGATATCAGACCCAGACAAAGCGTTGGTATTTTAGGAGTTGGGGAACGGTCTGTGGGAGCCAATCCCAGAACACTTTTTTTTTTCTCTTCTTCATACCGTGACGACTTAAAACCAGCTCTGTGTGATGGACGACTTCCCTCGGTTGCTCTAGCTATCAGTTCGTTGGTCTAACCTGAGCGATAGCTATTGTGCAAAGGAATTAGACGTCATAGCTGCTGTATAAGGTTATAATATATTTGAAAGTTTGACAGTATAAAAGGAAAACAGAACACAAACTGAGAATGTCTCACTTATGATCCCAGAATTTCTGAACCAATAAACAACTGCTGGGACCAGGGCTCAAAATTAGCACAGTTTACCAGCCAAATGCTGCTAAAATATGCAATGGGCTGGAAAATTTGCTTCACTCACCGGCCCAAAAAAAGACAGTAATCTATCTATCCATTTGGTGGATGAAAAAGTTAATTTTGAACCCTGTCTGTGACACTTTGAGGAACATAAGCAAAGCAGCCGGAATACAGACTTTAAAATCAGGATGTCAGCTTTCAGTTCTTCCTCCATCTCCCCCCCCAGGCGTGTCCCTCTGATGTAGATCCTCCAGCCTCTTCCTAAGCTCTGCGCGTGAAGTGCTGCGAGTCTCTGAACTCCAGGTAGAGGCTGAACAGCAGGTGCAGAGACTGGATCCGGCTGCCGTAAACGGGGATGTCCAGCAGGCCGCAGATGGCGTCGGTGTACTCGGCCAGGCTGCAGTTGAGGCGGGCGGGCGGCAGCTGCAGGCGGCCCAGCAGCTCCTCCAGCTCGGCGGGCCACTCCTGCATCAGGCTGTCGATGTCCGGCATGGCGCGGCTGTACTGCACGCTGGCCGGGGGCTTGGAGCGGTGCAGCGCGCTGATGCTCTCCACCCAGCTGTCCACCGCCCGAGGGTTGGACTGGGGGCTGGCTACACTCGTCACCTTCTTCAACTGGAAGTGAGAGAGGAGAGAGAGAGAGAGAGAGAGATATATATAGACAGATAATAAATTATAAAAAAAAAAAAGAGGAGCTTAAAGAGACAGGCGCTCCAAACAGAGCGTCTCATACAGAGGGTGAATAAATGAGCAGCAACGGGCAGTATGAGAAAAAGAAAGTGTTTTTGAACATTAAAAGCATGTACGGTAAACATGTTCTAGTAGAAACCCAAAATACAAGTATGAACCTAAAAAATGCTATATAATAGGTCCACTTTAAAGTTAACTGGGCCGAGCCCTCTGTTGTGTTTTGATTAGAATTATTTCAACAGGAGCTTATGCCTTTGAGAGGGGAATACACCTCAGAAACTACCGATTACCTGCTGTGGGGGTCATTTATTTTGTTTTGTAGATTTGATTTGCAAATAAGTGTATAAAAGTAAGTCGGCACATCCAGTTGCAAAAAACCAAGATGGCTTATATCGCCAAACTTGAGGCTTCAAAACCTCCACAAACCAAAAAGGTTGACGTCTCGGATGCTATGTCCATTTTATTTTTATTTTTTACAGCCTACGGTTACCTAAAGGAAACACACGTTGCCTACGCCACATGACGCCTGTGGAACCGTTGTGAAGTCTGTGGACCCTGTGGGTGTAATGTCAGAGGTTGGTCAGATCCAAGAGGCGTTCGAGGTACTGCTGCGCATGAAATTCCTGCCATTGTAAGGTTTAGGTGCAGCACACTAAGCCAAATAAATGCAACTAAAGGACTTTTCTTAGACCTAATGATTGTGGTTGGACTTCTTAAGCTTTTTTATTGTTATTTATTGATTATCTGCTCTAGCTTTTCCAACATTTCAGACAACAGATACGGTGATAATAACTGTCCAAAATGATGTGAAAGAGAGACACAAAGCTACCACAAAGGGACACAAACCGACGCCAAATGATACAGAGAACCAAAACAACCCCAGAGAAAACAGAAATGACCAAAAAAGGGACACAACACTACACTACAAAGAGACGCAAAAACCCACAAAAGGGACACAAAATGTATGGCATTTTTTTCTTTAAATTGAAAAAGTCTTAGTGGTGTGAATATTATCGCCTTCACACCCCCAACCAAAACAAATTATAGAGTGTGGTCTAGACCTACTCTATCTGTAAAGTATCTCGAGATAACTCTGTTATGATTTGATACTATAAATAAAATCGAATTGAATCTTCACTGGTCTCACAATTCAAATACGGTTATCCTGTCAACAATTGGCATCAATATCACGATGCACACGCATACTGTCATCAACAAATTCCAGCAGTCAGATACCAACTCCCCTTTTTATTGTATCTGCTCTTGAAAAAGACCCTTCCTGAATGTAGCGGGGTCTCAACCCAGCAGACAAAAAAAGCAGCGACTAGAAAATCAATAAGCAACATCAGTAGGCAATAATCGATTATGGTCTGTCGCTGCATCGAGGAGAATCCTCCTGTTATTCGTTATAACACCCCTATTCTTTAGCAAGTTTTGTCTTTTACCTTTTTAATTGTTATTTATTTGTTATCTGCTCTAGCTTTTCCAACATTTTAGATACAGATATGGTGATAATAACACAAAATGTATGGGGAAATTGCAATTTTTGTATTTATTTTTTAATGGAAAAACGTAAAATTTTCTTGAGGGAGGACGCCTAAACCCCCCGCTGAACACGCACACTTAAGTCTGCTACAAAGATAGGGAAAACACTAAGTGTGTGTGTGTGTGTGTGTGTTACAAGTTGGCGATGACCATCAGTACCTCGCTGGCTCCGTGCTGCTTGGTCTCCTCTGACAGCCAGAGCGACAGCACCGTGGGGTCCGACTGTTTCACGCTGGGCTCGTCCAGACACAGCATACCCAGGTCGTCCGCTTTACCGTCCGGCCTCGGCACCTGAACGCCACACAGAGGACACAGTCAGGTCACGGGGGTCCCAAAGATGAAGGGGGGTGTTGTGAAATGTTTGTTTAAAGCACTTGAATAAGCAATTAGTGTTGTTTAGTTTAAAACAGTCTAAAAGGAAATAGTAAATTATAGTGTGGTTAAAACTCATTGTTTATATTATTTACAGTACGTGACTTACAGCTGATATGTGAAGAGGTACACAACCTCATTCGTTTAACAGTGATTCAGTTTTACGTCTAACCGTCACAGGAAGTGCTTTTATTTTGAAGTCGCCTACACGAAAGTTGTCAGATGTGTACTCTCACTAGCTTGTGATGAGAAGAACGTGACATGGTAGATGCAAAATGTCTGTCACGCTTAAGCTTGTTCACTTTCTTGTTTGTAAAACTACAACATATTGAGCAGTAAAAGACAAGCGTTTTTGGTCATTTTCAGGACTACTACCAGTAGAACTTGGTCAGGTGTAATACAATGGGTATTTCACAATGAAAAAGAGACTAAAACTAAAAAAGAAAGTAACATTTGAAAGCTAGAATTGTGAGGAATAAAAACTCAAAAGATAATGTGAAGGATGGACAAATTCATTTTTGTATTATTATTCCAATTTGTATTTTTTTTGTCTTATTACGAGTTGCCCGAATCGCACGCACTGCAGCTCCTAATAGGTCCAACAGTTTCCTCCAGCAGACAATAATATATCTTGCTCAGAAGTTGACTGGTGGGTCCATCCCGCTGCAGTTAATAAGAAGAATCTTCAGATTCAGCAACGTTGTGTCTCTCAGTGATGTTATCGGATGATTTACGGACAACCCACCGAGACGGACAACCGGGACACGAAAACGCGCAGGCAGCACAAATGATCAGAAAAACATCAAATGAAAAATGCACCAACAACAATGAGACTCAAACAGGCTGCTTCTGCAGCCCTAGTGAACAAGCACACAGTTTGCGTTGGTACCTTCAGGAAGGCATCGATGTCACCGACAGCTGGGATGAATTCTGGGATGAAGGGCTTCAGGCTGTGCTCCAGCTCGATGGGCTGAGGGCTGTAGCTGAGGGGAGACAACAGTCTTTTTATTTGGATGTTTATGGTTTCTCCCAGAGAAGTCTTTTGTCACACAAATGACCAAAAAGAGACACAACACCATTACAAAAAGATGGAAAATCACACAAAGTGACAAAATCACACAAAGTGACAAAATCACACAAAGTGACAAAATCACACGGAGAGACAAAATGTATTGTATCTGAATTGTATTATTTTTTGTTGTTGAAAAAAAAATGTTCTTGAGACCCCCCCCTGCAAAATACGCCCACCTAAGTCTTCCACAGAGCTAGGGAAAACACTGATCATGTTTTCCTCCAGCTGTGCGTTTCTGTTTACCGTGTGATATACTGGAACAGCTCTTTGATCTCGGTGCTGACGGGCAGGTTGGCGTAGTCGGCGGGGTTGTACGCGCCCTCGGGGGCCTCGCCCAGCTCGTCGTCATCGTCTGAGTCATCTTCATCGGAGTCCTCCTCTTCCTCTTCCTCCTCCTCCTCGTCGTCCTCCTCCTCCTCCTCTCCGTTCGGACTGACGCCAGGCAGGCCGCCGGCGGGCTTGTTGGGCCTCTTTTGCTTGAGGTCCTCAGTAAACTCGTCACTGTTGGCCGACATCAGGCCACGCCCTTTCCTGCTCCTCCTGGACTCTGGCTGAAAAGACAAGAATCGTCTTCATCTGGGGCACGTTCAATCTCAAAACGGTGTGTGCACCGCTTTGCTACGGTTGCCTCGGAACTAGGTCTGCACAATATATCTTTTTAAGTTAAGTAAAGTATATCCTCCGTCACACACACACACACAGAAACACAAAGTATATCATGGGTCTACACATTACACACGCACACAGAGACACACACAAAGTATAACCTCCATACACGAACACACACACACACACACACTGAAACAAAAGGTATATCCTGGGTCTACACATGCTCACACACACACACATTCTCCTCTACACGAACAGAAACAAAAGGTATATCCTGGGTCCACACTTGCGCACACACACACAAAGTATATTCTCCAAACACACACACACAGAATATCCTCCTCTACACAAAGTATGTCCTGGTTCCGCACACGCACACGCACACGGAGACACACACACAGAATATCCTCCACACACACACACACACACACACACACACACACAAAGTATATCCTGAGTCTACACATGCACACGCAGACACACACAAAGTATATCCTCCACACCCACACCCACACCCACACACACACACACACACACAAACAAAAGCTATATCCTGGGTCTACACACGCACACTCAGACACACACACCAGGGCGGGCGGTGAGCCTGCCTGAATGCCCTGGAGCCAGGCAGTGAAGCCGTGGACGTTACCGGTGATGGCCGGTGGATGTTACCTGACGCTGGCTGAGGGGAATCGGGCTGTAGACGCTCGCCTCCTCATCAGGGTCATTCACCTCCAGGCTCTCGTCGTACGGCTGGTTCTTCAGCAGTCGGGTGTCTTTCCCCCGGCCAGCCCGCTCCATAGGACGCTAACGGATTACCGGGTGAAACCAACTAGCTAGCTAAGGTTCCAGAAATGTGTCTACCCGTTAGATGCACTTAAGACTGAGTGAACCGTTTAACTGCTGCTACAGGTTTTATGACCGACTAGCATTGGCCACCCAGCTAGCATCTAACAACGAATCACACCACCGGAGGTTTTAAACCGTCCGAGACAACAAACGCACGCTTGAACGGATACAAGCGCCTACAACGATAAAGTGACTCTCCTTGTTTGTTTGAAATATCTCTCTAACTGTCTGAGTTCACTCTGAACGCCTTTATCTGCGTCAATGCCTGTTAGCAGCTAGCAACCATGGAGCTGGCAACTAGGTGCTGCTGTATCCTGGCAACGCAACACGCAATGCATCGTGGGATTGTAGTTTTCTTAAATAAACTATTGAAATCCATTGGCAAATACACATAAGGCAATAGTGCCATCAAGCGATGAAACTAGAAAACAGCAAGATATAAAAATAAATAAAGCGCGAGAAAAAGATAATTTATAAAAATAAAAAATGCCTAAAAAACAACCACAATAAAATAATGACACATAACATAACAGAGGGTCAATTTTTATCCAGATGAGGCAGGTATTGCACATTTGAATGGTTTTGACCAAGACTGTCTTTGATTGTAAATTTAAATTTGTTAACATACAATTTTGCCATAGAAAGAATTGAGGCAAGTGTTATTTTCTATATCTAATAAACCAAATATAAGCTACACTATTAACATCATCCATATAATTAACTGTGAAGATCTACATGTCCCTCCAGACTTTTTCAGTAGGCCCAGAATAAATGATACAGCGTTTCAGGTTGTAATTCACAGAAACAAAGTCATCAACATCAATATTACTTTTGAACAAACTTATTAGATATGGAAACCCATGCAGGTTGTAGACGCCACACGCATTGGAACAGTAAAAGTGTTGTTTAAGTTTTTATTTTGTCTTTATTTCTTTGGGTACCATAAAGACCAATGCATAATAATACAACCTAACCCCTGCACTTGGACTATAGGCTTTTGCAACTAACTGAAGAATACTGTACGTTTAACTTTCCACCAAATGTCCATCATTTGTGTCCCCCTCTCTGCTTTCTTCACAAATCGCACCCTGATAATATGAATGCAGTCCATTTATGATGCAATTCACCTTTCAAAGGTACTGCTGCAAAGGACTCCACAGGCTCTGAGGCCGAAACGCTGATGTCTTTGATGTCAAAGATCACAATGATGGGTCGGACCTTTTCTCTCTGGATGAAAATTCACTCAGTATTATTTTCTTCTACACCATCATTGACTTGGTGGGATTTCTTCAGCTGGTGCAGGAAGTACAGCCTCTGCTCTGCTGTGCCGTTTTGATGAGAGAGCTGATGTTCAGCTTCTGCCAGGCCCTGTAAAGTTGTATCTGTGCTCAAACATTCTGTAAAACCTTTAATTTGAGATACAGGCCAGACAAAAATTCTTTTTTTCTCACATACCCACTGCCAAACAAACCATAACATCTTTATTTGATTTGATTATGGTTACGATAATTTCAGACGGAATGTGTCTTTTTTTCTGCGTCTGGCCAAATTGGCTGATACAAACGGTCTGATTTTCCAAGAGCTTTATGTGAGGCAGGTATGAACCATTAACTTTCAAAAGGTGATTTTAGGTTAATGATCTGGAAACCAGGAAATCAGGACAGCAAGTACAGCTTGGGGTATGTTTGGAGATTTTCTCTATGATGACTGTCCTAACTACTGAAAAGAAATAAAAACAGGGCGCTAAATGGAAGGGGGACATAGATTTATGTCACCTAGTGATCTAAAGCCACGTCTAGCGTTGTAAAGTTATTTTATGAATCATTTACAATCCCCTAATTGTCTCCATCTGTTGAAATCCGGACTGAGATTGACTCAGGTTTTTGCCAGTCGTCTGTCATTTTCCCTTTTAGCTTTTAGTTGCTCTTTGTTTAATTCCCCCCGTTTTTTTTCTGTGATGGTCCTGCCCCAGTGTCAGCCATAACTACAGCAGATAACTTCTACAATACAATTCAAATAAAATTAAGGGCTATATAAAGAAATGTCCTGCTACCTTTTACCTGGCTGGATACAAATAACAGGCTTTTGCGCTGTTACAGCAAAATCCAAATGTCTGCAATTTAGATTACATGTCTTTTATCCAAAGCGACTTACAATTGCTATATATGTCAGAGGTCACACTGGAGCAACTAGGCATTAAGTGTCTTGCTCAGGGACACATTGGTTGATGTATCACAGTGGGAATTGAACCCAGATCCCCCAAACCAAAGGCACGTGTCATATCCACTGCACCATCACCACACCTCATTTTGTGACTTTGCGGGAAATATCGGATCCAGGCAAAAGCATTAATAAATACTATATAAAAATACACTGTTAGTCTCCTTTGCTGTTACAGGTCATTTATGATAATCAGATGAAAAATTACACAGTTTCAGAAACATTTAAAAGTTGCATATAGTCACTTTAAATACCATTTTGGAGTAACAGAAAATTGTTATTCACTCCTTCGTTCCTTCTGATCTTAGTCAATTTCTGACACTATTGTACTCAGTCATTCTTGATAAGCTAAATACCTCAATGTGCATGTAATGTAAATGTCATATTTCCTGTGGGTGGCCCCACCTAAGGGCCCCTGGGCTGGAAATAGTCTCCGTCAGGCCCACGCCCACGTGGTTCATTTCCTCCTATAGAGCGGCGGGCGATCGCCCCTCGCCTTTTTTCCCCGGGAAGCTCCTGTTTCTGCCGTTTCCTGAGCCCCCCCCACACTCTGTGAATACACAGCACACCTCGGTGTCCTACATCCCTCGACCGACAGACAACAGACGCACAGTCTCACAATAAACTGGACAGCACATCACTCTTTCTGTCTGAGCAGCTACGGGCCAACAAAGACCCATGCTCACAAACCAGCCTCCTCCCTTTCCTCTTCCTCCTACAGTTTTACCCATTTGTCTGTTCATCCTCCTTATCCACCCACCCACCCACCCACTTGGTTGTATTTAAGACACTATAAATAACCGCAAACAATCTTGTAGAGTGAACTGTGGTTGTATTTATAAAGACTACACATTTTGAGCGAAATAAAAGTTTAAAGTCTCAGGACAAGATGATAGGAAATTAGCTGTTCTGTGGTTCTTATAGTGCGATGTTTGTCCTGAGGGTGGCGCTAGAGGAAAGACCATGGGCTCAGTACATTGACAAGGTTAGAAGATTACCCCTTTGGAGCCATGGACTGTATAGTCACACACTGGTTTGTGGACCACCGTTTTTGAAGCCTTGAGTTTGGCAATTTGGCTGTCGCCATCTTGGCTTTTCTTAAACCGGACAAGACGATTTTGTGAACGAAAGGGTGGAGCCATGATGACGAGGCGAAGCCAGCGTCCTCTATGATTTCAATGGCACTGCACTAAACCAAACGCCAAAGAGGGAAAGTCGCTGATGTTCAACCGGAGACCAACAGGTTCTCATTCCCATCTCGTAAAATACGGACGCCTTCTCAGGTGCCTTTGGCCTGGTTATTATATAACGCGCTTTAGCTAAATGCGCTTGGTCGGGACTATTGGCGTCCATTTCGACGCAGTTAGGTTAAGGAAAAGGTCGTGGGTGGGCTTACGTTTCCAGTTATGTTAAGGTAAAGGTCGTGAGTGGGCTTACGCTTCCGTGACACGCGGGAATAACGGGGCGGTTCAGACGCTGACAGCCATTGTCCAAACGTCCGTATTTTATGAGTGAGAACAGGTTGCGGAGACTACATGATACTCTTGTAACATCTACACTTGGACAGCAAACACATGTTGACAGCAAAGATGCCTTTAGAATATATGATGGAATTCATTCCATCATATAGACTAAGGTTACTAAGGTTAGCTGGTGCTAACTAGCTACTAAGCCACACACACACACACACACACACACACACACACACACACACACACACGCAAGGTAAGTGGACCCGCAGCCTAATGTAGTGTAGTCACTCCATGCACATGCTGGAGGATTTGGCGTCACCTTTGACTAGCGGTGCCATACAGTGTTATTTTGTGTTATTATGAACATTGTCCTTGACTGTTGATGTCAATTACTGCAGGTTATCCTTATTATTTGTTGGAAAGTCGAGATCTCGAGTTTAGTGTTTGCCTCCAGTACATGTTTTTTTTTTTCTCATCTTTTTTTTCTTTTTTTTCCTCCATGTCACAAACTGGAGATCTCACAAAAGTGTTTGGCCCCAGTACATGTTCGTACACGTCACCTCCGGGGCTCCGTATGTCAGGGCATGATTAAACAATAATAAGTATTTTTGTGTTTGTTTTGTTAAAGCCATTCACATATAAGGATTACCATGTAGCGTCTACCCATGCCACCCTGCCAAGACCTCTTGTCCCCCCCCCTTTGCCACCCCATGTAACATTTTCTAGATCTGCCACTGCACCCCGAACTCCGTCCTACCAACCGCAGTCAATGTGGTGCATACAGCTATAAATACAGGGAATGCATGCAAAATGATAGGAAGAGCCAGACTGAAGAGATGTTACACCGCAAGGAAAGAACATTCCTCGCCCATAAAGGAGGGAAAACGCAGAGCTTTGACATCAGTGCACCTGTTCGTTGGACATATCTATCAGTGACTCATTGTTGCTGATGTTTGCCAGAGAGAAGGTGAGTTTGGAAATGACCTCGAGAGATTTCCTCTCATAAAAAAAAACACAGAGCCTTGTTCACCAGGGAGCAGCGGACAGTGGGTGTCTGCTGTGGATCTGGCCGACAGTTTGCGGTGTCAGTCAGAGACGTAGCCACATAGTAGCACCTCCAGATAAGTCTCGTGCTCTGCGTGTCCTGTCCTATCACGGGCAGATAGAGGTATCTGTCTGTCAGCTCGACCCCTGCTGTCACCGATTCCTCCGAGGCTCCTCGGGCCCTGATAGCTGCCCCTCATAGTGTCTGGAGAATGTTCCTCTAAGGTGCACACAGACACACACACACACACAAACACACACACACACACACACCATCCTCCACCCTTCCACGTCACCTCCTTCCTTTTAACCTTTGACCCCTTGCCTCTCCATGCATTCTGAAAGGGAATGGCGATTGCGCGGCAGTGTGAACTGAAGGAAGGAGGGTTAACAACAAAGGTTTTTCACAGTCAGAGCAGAGGAAAGAGGCATTGGCTCAGAGCAGAACCTCCTGACATTGAATGTTTTTCCAAAAAATCTCTTTCAGAAACACACACACACACACATATCCTGTATTACGGCTCCAGATGCAGCTCCACTTGGTACCAGGCTTCTGATAACAAGCGGTGGAGTGCTCTGCGTGCTATCATTACTACATCACTGTCAGGCCTCCTCCCCTGCACTGCACATCATGCTGTGCTGAGCAAACAGCGAAGACCATTTTCCCAATGAAAGATTTGACATTCTCACTTCAGCCATTACCCAATTAGGTGTCACTCATCCCCGCATCTAAACATCATGCAAATATGCAAATTATTCCTTAAGTACGGAGCTGCAGAGAGAGGAACATGCACATAGGACAGGTTCTGTGTTCACAACAACAAGCTGGATGAATGGTGTTTATACATATTTTGACAGATTGGAACATTTTTGAGTGCACTAGGAGTGCATAGCAAGTTATTAGCCCTGATTTGTCCTGATCTGTCCAGAGCCAAGGTAACGGAGGTGGATTTTTAGTTGGAAATGTATTCAGTTTATGTAAATAACTGCCTGAAAGTATCCCTCTGGTGGGCCGGTCAGTACAAACTCACGGTCAGAATTCACAATCCGATTTTTGTGTAATCCAAAGAGCTCTTTTTAATCTTAAATTGACTTTTAAACCCATGCAAAACAAAGTGATTTTCACAAGAAATGTGTCTACTGTGATAACTTAAAGAGCCATCACCAGTGGATGATAAACTGTATTTGAAACCACACATACAGTAACTGAACCTGTTAAGAAATTAAAACCAAAATTAGCATTGTGATGGAAATAAATCATGCCTCACCCAAAGTTGTAGGAAACAGATAGTTCAAGCTACGTTTCTATCATCTTTAGATTATATAGGGAATATCATTTATATGCATGCGGCTTCCTTTACATTGAAACCACTTGATGCAGTTTATCAACAGAGTATACTGTGTATCAGTGGTTCCCAACATTTTTGTTCTGAGGTACCCCCACGTACCCCTTCATTTATTCCCAATGTATGTTCCAAATGTATAATACTATTCATTATATAAAAGTGGATATTGTTATTTTTAAATACAACTGAACTATGTTTTGGCACCCAGTTAGCTCACAAGGTAGCTGGTACGGGGGTACCATTGGGCCTGAGTCCTGACTTAATGTGGATATATTTTAATCAAATCATAATTTCTATTTTTTCAAATTAGTAAAGCTACTCTACAATCGTTGCGACTACCCCGTGGCAACTGCAACCCCTGGTACGCTGCGTTACATAGCCTCTTCCTAATTTGGTCATGAACAACCAAGTCTTTTGTCGTTCCTTAAAGTTGTCTGACCATTTCCGCGTCTGCCCTTTACCAACAGAAGTTCCCAAATCTCAAATTTCTTCGTGTAAATCACCCTTCTTCTTCACCCTCACATGTGTGTATTCTCCCAGTTTTGTGCCAGCCGCATGATAGAAGCATCATCAACACTATGGAGCTGGCAGGGTAAAGTCCGGTCCAACAAACCTATGTTTGTGCAAGTTGCACTTATCCCAATACTAAGTGCAACTTGCACAAACATAGGTTTTGTTTACATCTTTATAAATACTATTTAAGTAGTTGTACATTTTTTTATTCCCAACTTGAATACACGTTTGTACATTCTTTCCTTGTATGTTCTGGATGTGGGCTCTGTGTCTGATATTTTGCTGCTGTAGCACTGACATTTCCCAATTTGGGGTCATTCAAATGTAATCTAATCTAATGTAATCCAACTGATTCTCACATCTCAAAACTCCTCCTGGTAATGTCGAGATAATTCCAGGGTTGCAGTGAAGGGGCTTATGTTACAGTCACAAAGGGAGGAATACCATGATTCTTCCATCCTCAAAGCTAGTTAAAGGAAAATAAAAATGGAAACTTTTAAAGAATAGAAATGAATTTGCATTTGCTGTGTCATAGAAAAGAGCCTTTTGGCATTAGTGTGGTAAACATGCATCGATAGACTTGTACTGTAAGAGTGGTAGACATGCCGTAGCTGCACCTTTTGTGTTGTTTTCCACAGCGGTTCTGTTGGTTTTTACTTTCCTTTCCCTAATTATTCCCCCCTGTTTATGCTCTGAAAGATAAAGGAGTGACATGCCCATGCAGCTATTACTCAGAGAGCATTACTAAATCCTAAAAATGACAAAGTGAGAGTTCATTATGTGTCACAACTATCTGTCAAATCTGTACGATAAGAAAACTTGCACCCATGCGCGCAGATGTTAGCCGCAGTAAATCTGCTCTGACTGGCTACAAAAATAATGCACTAAATAATGTCTTATCTCCGCATGATTGGTACCAGGTCTCAAGAGAATTTTCAGAAAGCGGTGATCTGGTCTGGGAGAGAATGCCAGGAGCACTGAGGAGATGTGTAAAGGGCATGCTATGTCAGATGTGGAGGAGTGTCTGGAGGAGTGTGTGGAGGTAGGGTAGTGAGTGTTTGAAGGAGACTCAGAAGGTGCTGAGGAGGTTACTGGTGGGAAGTTTTTGGGGGGGTACGAAGAAGAATGCGCTCTCACATTCCTGGCATGCCCGCCTCATTGTCGTGAGCTAATGAGGCGAGGGAGGGAGCGATGGCTGCCCCCGGCGCTCAGAGATAGGACAAAACCAGGGGAGCGCCGACCGGCACGGAGCTGAGCTCACGGCTGAGGAATTCCAAACGCCGGACATGAGAGGGCACGGCTCGGCTCGGCGCCAGCCGTTTGCTTTCTAACAGCACACGCACATATGCGTATCAGTGTGACCGAATCTGGGCTGGCGTGAAAAGTCAGACAATCAGACAGTTCAGGTCAATTTAATTCATGGTGTCATATCACAAGTGAAATGATCTCAGGACCCTGTACAGATAGAGTAGGCGTAGGCCACACTCTATTGTTTACAAAGACCATTTAGTGCGACATTGGCGAGGAAAAACTTCCTTTTTACAGGCAGGAAACTCGGACAGACCCTGACTCTTGGTGGGCGGCCATCTGCCGACACAGAGACACTGATACAGATATATACAGAAATATAAATCATAATAATTATCGCAGTTGGCATGATGCACCATGGCAAATTATAGTAACAATACAGATGGAACTGTGACTAGAAATACTAGTTGTAGCAGCGCAGGGCGTAGCAGGGCGTTGAGCAGGACCACGGCAGCAGCAGCCAGGATGGAGAGTCCTCCCTATTTTCTTGGTTTATATTTAGTTTTATTTCTTCATTTAACATCAGTAATGTAGCCAATCTGGAATTTCACGAGTTTTGGTATCAATGGAAAATTCTAGTGTCAAATGAGGATCTGTTTTGGAAGTTTTTCCACCCTGAAAGGAAATAACCATTTAGGGAAAAATGAAGACTTGGGTGTTTAGACACAAGGTATTTTTAATTTGTGTACAATAAAGTTGAGTGGAAATGCCAGGAATTTGAAGAAGAGCTCAAATAAATAAAAACATTATTCTTGGCTGAGGTAGAAGTTGTCATATAAACTCTGCTGTCTCACTTGAGCTAAATTGTACAGTACTGTAAAGCAGTTGCATTTCACAAAGTTAGCAATGAGCCTCATGTTTAGCTTCACAATTTTCCCCACTATTGTTTTGAATCCCAAATATCCTGATTACTTCTCACATGAATTTGCTCTGGCTAGCTAGTTTCCTCCATTACTTGTTAACAAAGGGATTTACAGTTTACTGATGGGACTACAGGACAGTGGATTTTGGGAATGCCACCTGCTGGAGTAAAAGGCATTTTATGACAATTTTTTTGGAAAACAAGCTGGACACACAATAAACCATCACCTTTTAGATGAGGAACTTATTAGCAAACACTTGCCTACTTACAAATTTAGTAGTCACGGAGCAACAGGATCTTTGATTATGTAGTCGTGTTTGTGTCCACCTGCTCTCTTTTAGCTCTGTTTTGGTCTCTACCAACTCCTAAGGGAAATATCTGGCTCTTCAGCTTATAAATGCTCCACTATTTTTTGCCAGTCTTCAATTCCAAATTAAATGTGATACAGACATTAAAGGCACAGAGAGGTGGGCATCAAACCCGGAGACAATGTACTTACATGGTATGTTACTTAACCACTTACGAAACTATGTTACTTGGGCGACCAGATGCCACAGAACTCGCGCAAAATGTGAACGCAAACAAAACTGCATATGGATTTGCCTAATTTATACAGTTTCTCTCAGTGTGTTTACATGATGCATACAACCATTTTCTCTGTTAAAACAGAGTGATGCCCAGACCTTCCATAATCAAGCACAGGCTGTTGGAGAAACTGATTGGTGTTAAATAATCCATAATCCAGGCCAGGTCATTACATACACAGAAAAAAATGAATAGCATTTACTTTTTGGGATAAAAGTGTTGAAATTTAAATTAAGACATTTGCTGAATATTGGCAGAAAAAATATCAACACTGGTGTTGGCCTTCAAATACTAAGCATGCGTACAACATGCAGTGGCAAAAGCCAACGAGCAGTCTCAAACACAAAGAAGTTGGGATCATCAGTCTATATATATATATATATATATATATATATATATATATATATATATATATACTGTATATATATATGAGTGGCAAAAGTGAACATCAAAGTGGACAAAGAATATCCTTCCTGCTTGTGAGTCCCCACTGACAGCAGACCAATGACCAAGAGAAACAAAGTCAGTCACAGTCGGGAAGCTCTATGACACATCCTTCCCTCCATCCCTCCCTCCATTTCTCCCTCCGTCTGTCATTTTCTCACTGATCCTGGACCCAGCTGACCTGATGAGGTGCATCACAGAGGTAACGGAGGGTGAAATCCATGAGGAGCTCTCGGATCAAACCACTCTGGAAGCACTAAAGCTAACATGACATTCCTCTGACCAGCTGCAGGAGTTAGGATGGCTGCTGGCAGTCATGCATGCAGGCAGGCACACTCGGTGTGTTCATCAGCGCTAATCTGCGCGTGCGAGTGCAAACACAACTGACATAACTGCTTCACCTCGCCCCAGCCACAGGAGTGCAAAGAGTAATCTCCTATTACCAGACCTACTGTAACTCCACGGCGCTGCGGAGGAAGGTCTGACCCCTCCACACATAGACTCCTGGATAGGAGAAGAAAAAGCTCTGGATTGTTAGCATTTCTTTAAACCTATCACAATCGCCTTGGACGGCATTAAGGCCTGGACGCAGCGAAATGCAAAAAGAACTGCCGTTCGGATTTTATTGTTCTATGGCACTACCTGTTCACGTTACAGCTCTTTAGTTTAACATACATCTAATTTAGGTATATACTGGTCTATTGGTGAAGTACCATTGATCACTGTGAGGAGGGGGGATACATTTTGTCCCCACCGGGGATAAAAATAATTCAGAAGAGGCAGGGATATGTAGACCAGAAACGGGCATATCCCATTCATCCCCCCGGAAAATCAGTCCCAGTCTCATGGAAGTTCGTGAAATGGTCACGTTATGTAATCTATTGATTCGTGTTGGCCAGCACGAAAATGTAAACTAATTTAAATGGGAAGCATATGTCGTGGTCACAGCACGACTACGGTAGTGAGAAGTATGAAATGCCGAAAATCCGCCTAAGGAGGTTAGCTGGGGTGGTGGATGGGTCAAACTATTCAGGACTTTCACCCTCGAGATTGGAATCCTGTTAATGCATATTTTCAGACATGTTATATATATATATACACACACACACACACACACACACACACACACACACATACATACATACATATATATATATATATATATATATATATATATATATATATATATATATATATATATATATATATATATATATATATATATATATATATATATATATATATATACATATACACACACACAGTACAGGCCAAAAGTTTCTCATTCTCTGTATCCCTGTACTGTGTATATAAATAATATATATATATATATATATATATATATATATATATATATACATACACACACAGTACAGCCTAAATGTGCGGCCAATGTACACACATACACATATCCTCCTTCTTCATCCATTGAATACATCACTCCCATTAAAGCCTTTTCAGAAAAATTGCAATTAGATTTTTTTTCACTGAATGGTTCAGCCGTAGTACGCACTCATAAATGGCACTAGCATGAATGACCCTAATGCGCGCGCACACACACACACACACACACACCCCAATACACACACAATTACACAGCCATCCTGAGATCACTTAGTGTAAGTTTTGGAGATCTGCAGTCGGAGCGTGACTCCAGATGTCTTTGAAGCTGGCTCTCTAAAGCTTGTTATTAATGACTCCTAAATGTTCCAGTGGCAGGAAACACCCAGGAAAACCTCCACACCCCTGATGGTATCTCTCCTATATTTGTTTCCCAGACTTCCCATCAAGCAGCCATCGGCGCTCGCACCACGTCCCCGAAGGCACAATAGCAGTTAGGTAATCACATCAAGTCTTTTTTTTGCATTTTTGCATTCAGAGAAGGATGTGGATTCAATCGAGTAGTGACCAGTCGGCCAAAGGCAGATTTTTGGAGCTAAGTGAATGGAGGCATAGTAGAAGTGCCCTCAAAGCAATTCCTGGGACGTTTGTGAATATCCGTCGTCATAGCTACAAGCGACTGAGTCAACTCTTTGGCTCCAGCAGGGACAACAGTCTGGCCAAACTGCCTTGAGCTTAATCCAAAAGGGAAACACAACGCCAGCTGGACCAATGGGCCTGTTTCTGGAGTAAATTGAAACTGTCATTGTGGGCGAATGGGGAAAGGAATGAATTCATATTCATCATTTGAAAGTCCCAGCAAAAGAAAAGACCCGACTGGGAGGGCTTTATTAAGCGTTGCTATTTGGCTTTTTCGTAGTCCCTGGGCAGAACAGATAACAGATTTAAGACAACATGTCAGACTGTCTTAAATCTAGTCTCAAGTCCACATCCTCACACGTGAAAGCAATACGCATCTACGCTGGAAGACAGCTACTTCTCTTCTTCTTCATACGATTTCAGCGTCATCCGAACGATGTCTAGTAGGGAGAGAAGTCTCACAGCAGTTTAACAAGTCTTCATATTGTGACCGCAGTTACAAGGTTTAAGGTTTGAAGCCACATGTCACACTTTATTTAGCCCTGTATGTGTGTGTGTGTGTGTGTGTGTGTGTGTGTGTGTGTGTGTGTGTGTGTGTGCGTGTGTAAAAATGGACAAGCTGACGTGAAGACCCGCTGACTCCGTGGATCTAAACACTCCTTTCCCGTGATCAAACGACACCAGTGCCGACGTGACTTCACCCCGCGTCCTTGGGTCATAGACCATTTTTAGGAATGAATCAAATCCAGGGGGTGGGGGGGGGGGACACACACACACACACACACACACACACACACACACACACACACACACACACACACACACACACACATATTGTCTAACTGCTTCCTTTGTTATTCAAAATGTCCCGGCAGCGGTGAGTCCAGAGCTGTGGGATTGGAGCAGAGTGGCTCTGATCCTGGTTCCTCATGATAAGGGCGAGCAGCAGCAGCAGTGGAAGAAGTATTCAGATCCTTTTTACTTAAAGTCAAAGTACTGATACCACACTGTCAAAAAAAAGTACACTGTAACAAGTCAAAGCCCTGCATTACTAATGTGACTTAAGTAAAAGTGTGTAAGTATCAGCAGGAAAAAATGTACTTCAAGTATTAAAAGCAAAAGTGCTCGATGCAGAAAAATCCTGACGTTTTAGAAAACTGGAAACGATCCAAATACAAAAGTGTTTATTCAGCTAATCATTAAGCTGGATTTGTAGCCCCCCCACCCACTTCTGAAATGAGGGCTACGCCCCTGCTTTTGACTGACCATAATACAGCATCAAGCCACTGTGGGAGGCAGAGAGAGAGAGAGAGAGAGATATTTATATTTGCCATACGTGTTGATGTACATATAACGATATATGATGTATTATTGTGTTTTGGCTGATGTTTTGGCAACATAGTTATTGAACCTTCCATACCAATAAAGCCCCTGGAATTAAACTGAATGGAATTATGGTAACACCAAAAAAAAACACAACTGTTGCTTTTGCATGAATGTTACCATAATGTTGTATTGTCGGCATCCTACTGTAAAAATGATTGCTAATGTCAATGTGTCCCTGTTGTACTGTGTGCTAATTAACAATACTGCGTGTCAACATGGTCATGCTAATAAAGCCTCTTTGAATTGGAGAGAAAGAGAGAGAGAGAGGTAGAGAGAGAGATAGAGAGAGAGGTAGAGAGAGAGATAGGGATAGAGAGAGGTAGAGAGAGAGGTAGAGAGAGAGAGAGGGATAGAGAGAGCGGTAGAGATAGGTAGGTAGAGAGAGAGAGGTAGAGAGAGAGAGGTAGAGAGAGAGGTAGAGAGAGAGAGAGGGATAGAGAGAGCGGTAGAGATAGGTAGGTAGAGAGAGAGAGGTAGAGAGACAGAGAGGTAGAGAGAGAGAGAGGCAGAGAGGTAGAGAGAGAGGTAGAGAGAGAGCGGAAGAGAGAGAGAGAGAGAGAGAGACAGAGAGGTAGAGAGAGAGCGAGCGAGAGACTGAACAGACCGCAGCAGATCCCCCAAATCCAAAGAAAGAAGCCGCAGCAGCAGCAGAAGAAGAGGCAAACAAAAGCATTCTTGGCTTTGAGTTTCAAGACAAGAAGGAGAGAGAGAGAGAGAGAGAGGGAGAGAGAGGGAGAGAAGAAAAAGAAAAAGTTCACAATAGCCTACGTTGGGGCGAGATCATTTACTCGAGATCCAAATTGAGGGAGAAAGGCGTGACAGGACGGCGTCAGTCAGCGGCCACACTCGGCTCTATCACCACCCCGGCTCCGGTGCACCGAGGGACGGATTGTCGCGCAGCGGCGCCGCGTGAAGCTTACACCCAGCGGGTAGACAGGATGAGAGCGACCGGGAGGACGGCGTGGCTGCTGCTTTCACTCAGTGAGTAGTTCCATTGATTGGAAAGTTCGTAGACACCTGTGGCGGTTCCGTGGAGGGGGTCAAGGACGCAGATTTAGCTTTAACATTGAGGGGGACGCATTGGAATAGGGGGGTTTGTGGGGGGGGACGTCCAGTCTAAAATATCGAACATCAAAAACTTGATTTCCAGCATTCTGGTGAAATTATTATTCTCCGGTGTGGCCCTGAACCTTTTTTTCCGTATGTTATACTGGTTTGTTAACGTTACTTATGTATTACTGAAAAAAATACAATACAGCAAGGTATACTTAAACATTACATTATATTTTAATTATACAGTACAGGCCAAAAGTTTGGACACCCTTTCTCATTCAATGCGTTTCCTTTTTATTTTCATGACTATTTACATTGTAGATTCTCACTGAAGGCATCAAAACTATGAATGAACACATATGGAATTATGTACTTAACAAAAAAGTGTGAAATAACTGAAAACATGTCTTATATTGTAGATTCTTCAAAGTAGCCACCCTTTGCTTTTTTATTAATAAGGGAAATAATTCCACTAATTAACCCTGACAAAGCACACCTGTGAAGGTAAAACCATTTCAGGTGACTACCTCATGAAGCTCATTGAGAGAACACCAAGGGTTTGCAGAGTTATCAAAAAAAGCAAAGGGTGGCTACTTTGAAGAATCTAAAATATAAGACATGTTTTCAGTTATTTCACACTTTCTTGTTAGGTACATAATTCCATATGTGTTCATTCGTAGTTGTGATGCCTTCAGTGAGAATCTACAATGTAAATAGTCATGAAAATAAAGAAACACATTGAATGAGAAGGTGTGTCCAAACTTTTGGCCTGTACTGTACATGTTTATGCGGATGAATGCATTGTATTGAATGTGCAAAGCTGTTAAATAAATGTAGTGGAGGTAGAAGTATGGAGGGGCCAGCATGTAGCCTACTTTCCACCACTGCCATTATGTCTTTGAATGGTCCCCCCCCCCACTGTGTGATTTTATGATTTTGTTGGACTTAATGGTGCATATGAGTGTGTGAGCATCCCGTTGTAGCTGAGGCAGGTGGATGCCAGTCTGATGCCAGTCTGAGCTGTTGTGTGGTTCCCAGTTCTTTTGGGGTATAGGTGGCTGTCTGCTTGTGACCCGAGCAGTTGGCCTGAGAGATATGTTCTACTCAGACTGTACCCTTCAAAGAGTTCTTAGACTTACAGCATAGAGCCCTGATGGAGAGAAGGTTTTTTTTTTGTAATAGAAATATATTTTTTTTTTCTTTTTTTTTTTTTTTTTACTGGCTTCTCTTCCCCGGCTGGCTTCTCTTTTTTTAGCCGTGATCCAGAATGAATCACAGACACAGTTTTTTAAGCAGACTGATTTTTTTGTTTGTGGTAGAACTACCTTCTGAGTATTATTTTTATCTATTTTTGTAATTTGTTTCAAATCGGCGGAAAATTCTGGGGAATCCTGCGCCTTGAGATTCCGTGTGGCCCAGCTGATCAGTATCTAGTAACTATAGCTATGAAATACATGCAGTAAGTAAAGGACTGCTACCTCAAACGTAACGTATTTTGCCTAAAGAAAAGTTATGCAAGTGTCCTTTACTGTACAATGTAGAATACAATATGTATGAGTCTATGAACATACAGTGCACGCATAGGCCTATAATCTAATAATATAATTAAAAAAAATTGGGAAAATATATATATATATATATATATATATATATATATATATATATATATATATATATATATATAGTTGACTTCCCAATTTTTTTATTACATGTACTGTAGGTATGTCATATACCATAGATACAAATATTTTGTGTACAGCAGTTGCATCTAAACTTTGAATATTATTTTAAGCATTTGTTTTAATAAAATGTATGTATGTAAAACTACATATAGGGGGAAACGAGATGGATGTTAAATGCAGAAAAGTCCGACTACTCAATTAGTGAAGCCAGTCCGGCTCTAAGAAGCGAGGAGAAGACAGAAAGCGTCAGTGAATGCTGCCTGAGAGCCAGCCAAACCCGAAACGTGCTGCAGCCAGGGCTGCTGCCAGGGCCGGGCCTTTTTGTCTTCTTCTTCCTTGTGTGTGCCTTTCATTTGTGCGTGAACTGAGGAGAGTGAAATCCTCAGCATTGAACAGCTCCCCTAGCTTTTTTCTTTTCTTTTCTTTCTCTGTGTTGCTGTTAAGAGCTGCACAGATGAATGAATACGTGGTCAACCACGGCTGAGCGATTTAACGTCTTCAAATCGAAATAGCGATTTGAAAGAACGCCAATTAGCCAATGGTGAAGAGCGTGATTAATCGAATGTGCAATATTTAATTGAATGTTTGGAGTAACATTTGGTTTAACATTTTTGATTCCCTTTTAGGATCATATTTACAAGTTTTTTCATAAGATAAATGCTGGAATGATGTTACACATGTCAAAGATTGTTAACAGAAATGTCCTATTTACAGTGGAGCTTTCATTAATTTTGTATTACTTTATTTAACATGATCGTAGAAGGCGCAATATGTAGCTATCTGAAAATCGTAATCACAATATATGGCAGGAAACTTGCAATTCCACCCCCCCCCCAAATCGTTCAGCCCCATTGTCAACTATTAACCTTTGTGTTGTCTTCCTGTCCACCATGGACTCTTTTTTTAATAACTTTTTTCAACTCTTTTTAAATTCATGGTCAATAGACCTAATGTTTATGAAATAAGCCTAATTTTGGAGTTTAAAAAAAGCAGAAATTATGAATTACTTTGACTAATAGTTAAGATCAGAGGATGGGGGGTCGATCACAGACTGGTTTATGTCAAAGTTTAGTCAGGAGACTGTTTTTTTCAAATGCTATAAAATTGAAGAAAACACCCCAAATTCAATGAAAGTTATCATTTTATTACCTGCAAAAGATCATCCATGCGTCCATGTTATTTTGGGGCAATTTGCTTAAAACAAATCCCACATTTCTGATATAAAAAAGGGTTAAATCAACCGCTTAACTATTTTAATATTCGATTCATTGGTTTGAGGCTCAAAATTCTCTGATTCCAGCTTGTTAAATGTGAATATGTTCTAGTATCTTCTCTACTCTGTGACAATAAACCAAATATCTTTTGAGTTGTGGACTAAACGAGACATTTGAGGACATCATGTCAGGCTTTGGGAACCACTGATCTACATTTTCAGCCAGTTTCTGACATTTTAGAGGCCAAGCAACTAATCGATTAATCGAGAAAACAATCCACAGATTAATCGACAGTGGAAATAATTGTTTTGTTGCAGGTCTTGGTTGACCTGCTTGGGAGGACTGTATAAAATCTGTGTGAAGATGGTAATTACATCTGCCCCTCCACCATCCCAGCAGTAAGGGCTCCCCAATTCCCCCCCTCCCACACACACTCCTCCAATAGCCGCGGCTGTGGACAGAATGAGCCTGAATAATGAAGCGCACCCCTGACCTCCCTCCCCATGGCTGAGAGGCGAGGAAAGTGTTTTTCTTTAATTATGCACCTGCTGCTCTCACCACGCACGTCAGTAGGTGGACTCAGACGGGAGGCTTTTATTTTTCCAGCGTGTGAAGAACAACATGTGACACAGCCCACAAAAAAACTCAATCTGAAAGCAGTCAGCCCTTCTTTCTACAAAATAAAAGCCTGACACGTTGTTTTTTGTGTGTGTGTGCGCGTGTGAACGTGCATCTGCGTCTGTGTGTTTAACGGTTATCACAAGTAGGGCTGACAGCAAAGACATGCAAACCGTTGTTTGCATTGCTTTAGTTGTAAAGTAACTTTGAGATTGCAATTGAGTAGCCTTTCTGCACTCTTTCAGACCTTTCTAAAAAATGAGCACTTGTAGTTGAAATTGCCATACTTGATAGCTTTTGGAAAGCCAGAACTTCAGAACAATCTGCTGTTCGCTGTTGTTAAGTAAGGGGATTTTTTTCATAAGGTGATGTATGATAGAAAAACATGGTCACCATTGAACTGCAATGATGTCAGAATGCAGCGTTGGTCAAGGAAAGTTTCCCAGTCTCCAAAAGAGCCCCATTTGCACTTTAACTTGTGTTCGTGTGAGATGAGAAGATCGATACCATTTTATACGTCTGGAAACTAAATGAGGCAATGTCTGTGAAGTGGACACAGAGTATTATGACTTTCAGGATCATAAAGTGATGCACACACCTCTCCATAAAGCATTTTCCCATACACTATATAGCGAACGAGCGGCTTTAAAAAATGTGAATACATTTTGTCTGAGCAGCCTTAAACCCCTGAAATGACTCAGGATTACACCTTCTCTGAATGTGGTATCCAAGTTGTCCTAGACAGGGCTTTATATACCGGACTCTTTCTTGGCGGGGTGCAGTAACTTCCTGAAGTCTCAGCTGGTTGTCCCGGTGATGACAAGACTTCAGGAAGTTACTGCCCCCCTGCCAAGAAAAAAAGGTCCTGCACATAACCTCCCGTCAATGTGGAAAAGTGGCAGCATATTTCCCCAAAATGTCAATCTGTTAGTTTAGCAGATTGTTTGGAAAATTTGGTATGAAAGGGGGGAATCGACACATTTGTTGTTTGTGTGGATATGTTCTTAACCTTTATGTTCCCGGGGACGAAAATTGTTCAAAATGGGCACGTTTGGTGTCTTTGCGATGGCTGTTGGTTCACTGCAACTTAAGCAAATTGGTCTTGTGTTTCCTGCAGGCCAAATGAACATGTATTTCTTCTTCTGACTAAACATTAACATACAGTTCGCAGTCAGCCTCTCTTTGCATCGGCTACTTTGGAACATGCCATTTCACTTTTCTAACCCCCCGAGCGATGTTCCTGCTAACTGCGGCTACTAGCGTCTGAAAGGTTAGAAATAAAGCCAACGCTTGAATCCAAGATTTAAAAAGTGCAGTCAAAGGTTAACTAAATCATTTGGACCCTGGGCTTTATGAAGGAGGCAGCATCATCAGTTATCAGTCCTCTCCAGGACTTCCTAACCCCTACGCAGACCATCTTCCTTGTGCTTTTTACCGGTTCATGACTCCCGTTTCCTACCAGATAACAGGCGGTCACTGTTCCTGGCTCGTCCTGCACACCAGCGGCCCGGGGAGATGCTGCCTGCTTGGCAACACTCGTCTGGTGTCTGCGCTGGCCGGCTGTACATGGGAGAGAACAGAGAACAATAGATAGGAGGGGAAAAACAAACATTATCAACATCCCAGTTCCCAAGGAGGGCGTGGCGACAGGAGACGGCCTTGAGCCACCCTCTCCCACTCAGTCATGCTGGGGAAGAAACAGGCAGAATTGATGTGGGCAGATGGAATATTGCAGAGCAAAGGACATACTACATACAACAGAACAGGGCTGTTTCCAGCTACTGACCCCGGATAACCATAATCTTTACGTTTGGAAAATATGGTTCTAGCTAAACCCATTTTCATGAATTGGTTTATAGGATATCGTATGAAAAACAAATGTACACAAAGTTTTGCCTGTCCCACGGCAACCGATAGTGTGACGTGACCGGTATTAAGTTTAGCGGTCTTTACAGTTAAATTTAGCCGAGAAAAGATTGCACGATCCACCATCTCACACCTAAAGACAATCATCTCACATCTTTAAGACATAATGTCATAATGTGTAAAGACTGGGGATCTTGCAGGGTCACACATGACTACACATGACAAGCCTACAACTAGATTTGTTTTGAAAGACTTAACCAAGCTAGCTAGCTACCGCTAGCGTTAGCTGGTAACTTTAGGGGAAAGTTAGCTGATTTTCTGTCCTGCCGTACATACAGATGAATGTCTCCAGTACCCGGAGGTCTGTGTTGAAAATTGGCAACTTTCCTTCTTTAGCGTTTAGCTTAGCACGGCGCTACAGCAACAATAAACAGCACTGGCTCTAGCCGTTTGCTGCTTCCTGTTTGGTGCTGGACGGAGCGCACCCATTGGTTGTTGACAATGTTCATGTGATTTAAGTTCACTACCAAGACTTAAAACTTAGGATAATATCAAACACGTTTTGATTTTGTCAACGAACGTCAAGACGGGAAAAAGACTGACTGGGACTGAGTTTTATGACCACCTTACACCAAACGATGGAGACCACGGGAGCGCCCTGACTCTAGCAAGACTCTCAGGATCTCATTCAGACATTTGAAATTACTCTGTGACAATGGAATCGCTTGAAAAGTCATTTGGTGTAAAGTTGGCATACGATTAAGAAAAAGGTTGTGGTTTGGGTTAAAACACCGGTCCTCATAGGTAGTATTCTCGGGACACAAACATCTGTTTCCTGGGCGAGAGTCTCGTGTTTTCCCCTTAACTTCTTTCAGGACATGAACTCCGCTCCGCCACGCGAAAGCCCTGCAGTCTTCGACAGCAGCAGTCAATGTAATGAATGCGTGGAATACATACTAATTACAGTGCATTACTTTTCATAACGATATGTACAAATGGATCATGAGAACAGCCTGTCTAGGTGTACAGAACTTTGATGGTGATGACGGTTCTGCATCTTTAGCAATATGATAAGAAACAATTTTCCAAGTATACCGTCAGTTAAGATTTTTTTGTCACGAATGAGATTATGAGTTGTGATTTAGAAATGTAAATGATCTGCAGTTCAACGAAGCTGTGCCAAGCCAGTGTCTCTCCTGGAAACATAGATTATTGAGCAGTGATTAATTGCAAAGCGTTCTGATAACTTGTTGATGTATACAGGGAAAACTACTTTCAAGTCAGGTCAACTTAAACTGTCCAGTCATCACTGCCTATAATTCTGGGTTCAGTCTCATAATTGAATATCCAATGTATATTCACTCAACTAATCTAATGAAGTAGTTTAGAAACGTGATATTAGCTTAATCGCATATGAGTATACATTGTATACCTAGAAGACTTTCTTCTTTGTAATTGGAAGAAAGTATGATGGAGGCTTGGTAAAATGTCCATTCACATTTTGAGATTTCTAACCTTTTTTTGTTTGTTTTTTCCAACTGTTTTGAAGCGTGTTCGAATGCAACATAGCGATCATTTAGTCAGGCTGGTGCATTCCAGACCCTGGAACTTTCACAGTTTTTAATCAGCAGATGGAGTTGGCTCAGTTGTTACGGGCATAATGTATCTAGTTGTCGTTCTCTATGATTTGTTTACATTTCTTTTGTCACTAAATCATTGAAAATATTAATAATTTAAGGTTTTAAACATTTCTTTAACAAAAAAAAGATGTTATGGTTACCAGACATACATACATGTATTAAAAGCCATTCTAAATGAATAAGTGTTGAGTTTGGATCTAAAAAAGAGCTACATCTGTAATAGTGTAAATGTCACCTGTTCCCATAGTAACGAAGTAGAACTACTTCACTACTCTACTTAAGTACTAAAAGGCTGTATCTATACTCTACTGGAGTATTATTATTTTTTCCTACTTCCACTTTTACTTGAGTACATATTTTCGATGAGTTTAATTAAGTTTTAAACGTATAGTACAGGAGAAGCTCACAGGCAGTTTATTATTTTCATTTTTAATATAATATATTTAATATTTGTTAATTCCTTTGGCTACAGCCAAAGGAATTGTGAGTGTAGGCTAAACATTTGAAATAATATAAACAATATGATATTCACGAATGCTTTCTTTAATAAATACATAACACAATACTTGTACTTTTACTTTCAGTTATTGAGTAGTACATTTTAAAATAAACTACTTGCAATACTTAAGTACAAAAAATGTTGAATACTTTAGTACTTCTACTTAAGTGTGGTGCTTAAAGAGCACTTCAACTTCTACTCAAGTCACTTTTTTTGATAGAGCACTAGTACTTTTACTCAAGTCTGGGTCTCTAGTACTTTATACATGTCTGCTTGTTCCACAGTCTTGGGGCAAACTAACTATAACTATATTAAACTAGCCAACAATATAACGGCCCACAAGTCCCGCTGAAATGATCAGACCATTAAACACACAACAGTTTGGATCCTTTACACTTTCTACAATGGGAGGATTTTTATGCATAGAGTACTTCTACTTTGAACACCATTTTCCTGATGATACTTACATACTTTTACTTAACCCTTGTCCTCGGGTCAAATTTGACCCGTTTTCAAATTTTTCAGAATTATGGGTTTCTTTCAACCATATTGCCCAAAAATAATTTGGATGCATGCACGTACGTTGTATGGAACCCATGCAACATTCTTCGCAGGTAAAACGAATGATTACTTACATAGAATTTGGGGTGTTTTATTCAATTTTATTAGCCTGACAAGCCAGACCCACATCCAGATGTAGGGTCTGGGAACTCACCATTGACGGAGCTCGATCTGAGGGGCGGGATAAACGGTTGTCTTTCAAATTCCCTCTGCACGTAATAGGATAGAGGATACAACCAGGCAGAGCAACGAAGAAGGTAGCGGAGCTAGTTGATAGATTAAACTTTTGCCGTATCCGGTTGGCAAAACTCCGAACACATCTTCCTTTTTTAAGAATGATTTCTGTGATGTTCTTTGTTCTTTTATCAAAGAAAAGCTTAACTCCAAGTCTTCCAGAAGTCCGCTGTTCCCAGCAGCAGCAGCCATAAGCCCCGCCCACCGACTCTATACACAATGTGATTGGCCTGACCAAAATTTGGTTTTGGCAGCTTGAAAGTCAACGGAGAGTGCCTAGACCCCCCCTGGCTGCCAAATAAATTTGCTGCCACTAGGGGGAGTCTAGATTTCTAGGCTACAATTTTATAGCATTTAAAAAAAAAATTTAAATGGTTTTCAAAACAGTATACTCACTAAAAGTGACAAAAACGTTAGAAACGGCGTCAAAAGCATAGCAAAAAAGCGACAAAAACGTTGGAAAAAGCACCGAAAAAAGTTCATTTTCTATTTTGACCCGCAAGGACAACAAGTTAATGGTCTACGGGAAGACAACACAAAGGTTAAGTAGCACTTTCAATGCGGGACTTTTACTTTACAGCGTGGTATTAGTACTTTTACTTAAGTGTAGGATCTGAATACTTCATCCACCGCATGGTTTTCCAAAATAGTCGGCAATATGTATGATGTGTAGTTGGCTCTTTATGATTTTGAGCAGATATGATGCCACAGAGGGAGACAACCTTGCAAAGACTAACACCTGCAAAGCAATTCCCCCATCACTCGTGATTCTGTTCAAAGCCGTTGGAAATGAAATGTGCAACTCACATTCCTGACCTGGCTCGAGGACTCTTGAAGGTCCGAGGCAGACCTTTTTAGGAACCGAGTGTGCGCCGTCCAGATGCAGCGGGTCTTGTTTTTCAAAGGCCAGGCATGGCTGGCATGTGGAAGGTTTCCTTCAGGGGAGGAACCTCTGCTCCCCGTAAAGCAGAGCGTTTCATCACTGTCTGATGCTGCAGATACAGAGCATGCTCGCCTTCACCTCTACTGTAACCTCGCACTCCCTCCCCTCTACCCAGCATGCCACGCTGCACACGCAGGTGTCCATTAATCAGGCCTGCGGCTGGTACCGTCGTGGACCTTCACTCGCCTCCTCCTCTCCCCCCAGAACCTCCTCATTCCTCTCCTCCCTTCATCTTTCGCTCCTTTACTTTCTCATCACTCTTTTCATCTGCCTCATCACTTTGTGTGAACTCCCCTCCCTTCTCAGGTTTAAGGAAAACAGAAAACGGCTGCTGCTCCATTAGCGCCAAGCAAAGTGTGTGTGTGTGTGTGTGTGTGTGTGTGTGTGTGTGTGTGTGTGTGTGTGTGTGTGTGTGTGTGTGTGTGTGTGTGTGTGTGTGTGTGTATATATAAAAATGAAACATGCCTACACACTGAACCTCTTTTAATTCTCTTAAAGGATTGATTCACCAAAAGTACAACAAAAAAAACACTTCTTCCACTCACCTTTTATGGTATTTAGACAGTTGCACTCCAAAAAAAACAAATAATAATGTGTGATGTATTGTATTGTATTTACATGTATCATACAAGCGATTGTATCCCAGCTTATTTTTCCATCACTAAATGATTGAATCATTGTGTGAAAGCCCCACATCAGCTTGTCTCTACATGATGTTTAAATAAATTGTTATAGAGTCTTTAATGTCCCATAGGGATAACCCTTTCCACACTGCAAATCAACGGAGGGGACAAAACTTTGAAAATAGTTCAGAGCTCTGTATCGGCGGCCGGATGGAAGTAGCATGAAGAATAGATTCAGGGGATGGTCTGTGTAACCATAAATATAAAACACGCTTACTGTATTCACTTATGAATAGACATTATGGCATATGGCGCCCGAGTGCATTCAACAGAAAGTGTTCGCTCCCAGGTCCCACTAGTGGGACTGTTCTCATGAACCATTTGTACGTATAGATATGAAAAGTATAATAACACAGGGCTTTAAAAGGAGTGGAGCGAGTCGTGTCCTGGAAGAAGTGGAGTGTCCCAGGACTACTACTTAAGGGGGCCGGTGTTGTTTGTAATCCAAACCGTGATCTTTTTTTTCTAATCCTAACTAGACGTTTTTGTGCCTGAATTTAACTGTGATAAGATAACTGATAGGAGCAGTACAAGTTTTAAAGTACATTAAGAACAGATACAAAATGTGCGATTAACTATATTTTAACCGACTGACAGCCCAAATATGTGTAAGCCTATTTATTACAATATGGCACATATAGCTGCTAATTACGAAGCTATAATGGTTTCAGAGAGGGGGGAGCGGGGGGGGGTTTGAAGCTCTAACATTGAACTGTTACAATCAGCACACCCCGCAGCTCTTATAAACACACATACCAGTCTGGTCTCCAAGGACAGGGAGTGTGTGTTGTTTGTTGATTGTGTGTGTGTGTGTGTGTGTGTGTGTGTGTGTACACTTGTTTTACTATATTCGTCGGGTCCAAAAACCAGTAATACAGTATACTTGTGCCTTGTGGGGCTAGGGATAGAATTAGGTTATGGTTAGGGTAAGGGTTAAGGTTAGGCATTTAGTTGTGATGGTGAAGGTTAGGGTAAGGGTTAAGATTTGGCATTTAGTTGTGATGGTGAAGGTAAGGGTTAAGGTTAGGCATTTAGTTGTGATGGTGAAGGTTAGGGTAAGGGGGTAGGGAATGCATTATGTCAATGATGGGTCCTCACAAAAATAGTGAAACAAACGTGTGTGTGCACCTAAATGGCTTTGCATCACTGAAAATAGCTAGAAAATAAGTTTGTATGTGGATGACGATGAGTTGTGTGTGTGTGTGTGTGTGGTCAGTCATTTCCATGTGGCCGTTAGATTTACGGTGTCTCAAACCCCTCTTCACTTTCTTTCCTCTCATCCCTCCTCCCCCTCCCCCGTTCCTCCTCTCCTCCCTTTCACTTGTCTCTCTTTTATTCCCACCGAGTGTTTCTACATTCACTGCTCCTCACCTCCCTTCACTGGAGCGCACAATGTAAAGCAAAGACCCCACCCCTCCCTTCCCCTCCCCTCCCTTCCCTTCCCTTCCCTTCCCCACCCCCAGAACCACAGAAAGCTGAATTACCTCCCTCAATAGGACAAGGCTGGGGTGGGGGGCCAGCTGAAGCCCTAAAAAGGCCCCGGCTGCAGCAGGGGTCCGCGGTGAGGCCGTAGCCCATTCTTGCATGGCCGCACGTGGGGGCCAGAGGGGCTTTTGTGTTGGCTGTCACCAAGCTAACGGGGCAGCTTTGTCCCGCCGGTGCTTTGGAGCGACAGCTACATTTATTTATTTACTCTCTCTCTCTCCGTTTGGCGGCGGAGGGGGGGGGGGGGCAGTGCGTGTTCATGCTCAGACGCACATCAATCCAGGGTTACAGTCAGGGTGCCTGGCAAGCTGGAAGGATAATTAGGCTGGATAGCTGGTCCTCTCACACACACACACACACACACACAGACAAACTGTTCCATTAGCATAACCGTATGACAACATTATGCAATCCTAATACAATAATCCCCTTAGTAGATACAATACAGTATGTGTATATATACTTTAATGTCGCCATACTGGCTGTTCTCATTAACCATTTGTACATATAGCTATGAAAAGTAAAAACACAGTGCTTTCACCCAGAAAATGGGTGTGCATGTCCCAGGAGAAGTACCTAAGGGGACCGGTATTTTAATGCCTAAATGGAACTGTCGTCGCCACAGGACAGTCACCTTTTCTCCGCTAAATTGAACTGTAAAGGCCCCTAAACTTAACCGCCATGTCGCATGACCAGCCAGCCGTCACTGTAGCTTTGTAGGATATCCTACTAATTGTTGCGCATAACCTTTCGTCCGTTATCATGCGAACACATTCACGAGAATGCCATTGTGTTGCTCATGTTTAGATTCAGGTGTTCTGTCGTTTTGCGGCAGAGGGCCGCAGGTCGGAATTGAACCTGCGGCCGCTGCACCGAGGCCTAGGCCTCTGTACACGTTGCCGCACGCTCTACCAGGTGAGCTACCCAGGCGCCGCACGGAAATCTTTTCAGTGCAGCTATATGCTACTTTGGTTGAATGACGGCAAATAATTCCACTATTATGAATAGTATTTCCTCAGGCTAGAGCAATAAAAGTGTCCCCCTATGTCCCTTTTCTCTCTTCATCCTGGTCCTCTCCATGTTGCAGTCTGTGTGGGGCCTTGTTCCTGGAGGGGGGGGCATTTATTTACAACCTGGCAGTCAGGATTCAACCAGTCTCCACCCTCCGGCCACACTGTCAATGCGTACGCATGGTGGTTCTCACACTGCAACGAGCAGCAGTGGGGGACCACCCCCCCCCCGCGCCCCTGTAGGGAGAGCAGGGAGACAGAGAGCCCCCTCTGACCTCCTCTGGACCTCCACTTAGTCTCAGTGAATACAAGCTAAACACTGTCACGCTCCACAGGCTCACTATAGGACCAGCTTCAAACGTAGATCAGGGTACTGTGTGCAGACGACACATTTTGGCAAATGGTCTTTTCTTTTTTTGGCTCTCTGCGGCTACGGAGGCTGATTTGTGCCATGAAGTAATGAAGTAAGTCGAAGAATCAACCGGCAAAATTGTAATTTACTTCATTATGACTGTACAAGGATTAATTGATAACTTGTTTCTAATTAGGGGACGGGAATCACACGGTAGCCCACGATATAGTCTCGCATAGCCAGACCTTCCTCCACGGCGCTGCGGAGGAGGGTCTGGCGAGTCCACACAGCATTCCAGGATATTAATAATACATTTTAGGTCAAATGCTGCAGACAAACTTCCCCGTGGCGCTAAATGATAGCGTACACCTAAACCCAAGTGAGAACAATAGAAACAACTGGCAGAACTTAAAGGGGTAACTACCGTTTTTTTCCCAAACCTGGACCCTATTTCAATGTGTTTTTGTGACTGATGGGAAACAAACAAACAGTCTTTGACGTTGGTCCAGTATTGAGCGAGATCGCTGCAGTCGACAGCGGTGAAACAAGCTACAATGTAAGTTAATAGGACAATTAATTAATAGTATGCAGGCTGAGCAAGGTGATGTCCAGGGTGGACTCAACGCTTATTACAGAATTAGAAGGCGCATGCAGGCCCAAATCAACAGAAGGGTTTCCTGCCACCGAAGTGAGCCAAGAAGTAAGAAAGAAGAGCCAGGGAAAGGACAGCAGGTCGGTTCTCACACCCTCTGCTGTCTGACCCGCACACTGTCCACTGGCTCAGGTCACACCATGAGACAGACCAACAGCAGAACAACAGTATCTACACCAGGGGTGGAATGTAACTAAGTACATTTACTCAAGTACTGTACTTAAGCACAAATGTTGACGTACTTGTCCTTTACTTGAGTCTTTTTCTTTTCATGCCACTTTCTACTTCTACTCCACTACATTTCAGAGAGAAATATTGGACTTTTTTACTTCACTAGTTCACATGTAGTTTATAAAATCTGATGTTTTATTATAAATTAAACTACCCAACAATGTAACCAGTGGTGAAAGAAGTATTCTTTACTTAAGCAAAAGTACTAATACAAGTATCTGTTTTTATATTTTTAATTGTTACTGAAGTTACATTGTTGAAAATTGGAACCGTCATATAAAGACAATTAAAAAGTAAGACCGGTGGGACCGGCCGTCCTGTGAACGCCAAGGATCGGGTGGATTACGTGTATAGAGCAACGGCTTACACATTGTCCCATACTAGCATCCTAAAATCTTTTTATAATTTGTTTATTGTTTTCAACTGCTCTATAATGTTTTATGTTAAGCACTTTGAATTGCCCTGTTGCTGAAATGTGCTATACAAATAAAACCGGCTTGCCTACACACACTGTAAAAATACTCAGTTACCAGCAAAAGTCCTGCATTGAAAATGTGTCTTAAGTAAAAGTATGTAAGTATCATCAGGATAATTTAATAATTGATACTGATTATTGATCCCCAGTGGGGAAATTACAATTTACACTCTGTTTGTTAGAAATCACTACACACACACAGGTCTGAAATACACCCACACATGCTCAGGACCTATTCATGCACAAATGGAGAGATGTCAGAGTGAGTGGGCTGCCAGTGCTGGACCAGCGCCCTGAGCGGTGGGGGGGGTACAGTTCCTTGCTCAAGAGCACCTGGCAGTGCCCAGGAGGTGAACGGGTATCTCTCCAGCTACCAATCCACATTCTGTACTTTGGTCCATAATGGGACTTGAACCAGCGACCCTCCAGTTCCCAACCCAAGCCCTTACGGACTGCAGAAAAATGCTCACATTTTAGGAAGTGGAAACAATCCATTTTTACAGTGTTGTGTTGGTACTTCTACTTAAGTAAAGGGTCTGAAAACGTCTTCCACCACTGGTCTACACTCTAACGTCCAGGTAGGGTACAGTAGGGGTGGGCTCCACACACTGGGATGGTGGATGGCGGATGGAGGCAGTGAGCATATCCGAGAGGTTCTAACGTTCAGGGTCAGGAGAGGATTTCTCACAAAGCACGGATAGATGGAAAGGAAATAACTCCCTACTCACTAGCAAGGACCACGCCACAACAACATGTCGGTTAAAGGCTTTAAGATTGATGGCGGTGAAATTGAAAAAGGGGATGTCGTCTGGTTGGGATGGGGAAATTCTCTTATTACAGCCGCAGTTTTTCCACAATAAAAACAAACCAATAAACAACCAACCAGCCAAACAGGCAAACAACAGACAATGTGCAAAAAGTACTGAATGAATGTGAAGTGGCATTATATAAAAAGTATTTAAGTAAAGTAAAGTAAAGTGAGGTGGCCATAGTGCCAAAAATATTGTAATGTAAGTAAGTAATTGACGTTAAATTCGAGTCCGTCCCTTACCGGCCCAATATTTCAGACGGGACATCATTTGCTTTATTATTGCAAAAACCAGGCTCACGTGAGATTATGGCACCAGCAGCATGAAGCGCACTTACAGGCTTTCATAATTAAATAATACACACCATTATTAAAACCTTTAAATAAACTACCATGGCACCATCTTAGAACAGAATGGAAATGCTTGCGTATTTAAAACATAGTATTCCATACTATAACACCCAAAACACCAAAGTATGAAGACATAGCGGACCAGACGCAAGCTTCTTTTGAAAGGTTGAAGCCCGACGGCACCAGACGGGCGGCTCCAGGCTGCAGCCGTACAGTTTTGTGTATTTTTGTCAAACTAGTGTGAAACGCCGGTGTGTCATTTTTTTATTTTATTTTTTTACAGCGGCCCAAATTGGCCCAAGAGTGCATCGGCCCTTCCGGCATTCGCCAGAACTGCAAGATTGCCAGTCCGCCTATCGGGGGGGAGTGGGACTCAGTGTGGGCTTCCATTAGGAGGTGAAATGAATCATTGTAGTGACAGACCATAATCGATTATTGCCAACTGATGTTACTTTTTAATTTTAGGGGTCCCTGCTTTTTAATTTTCGGGGTCGCTGCTTTTGTCTGCTACATTCAGGAAGGGTATTTTTTAAGAGCAGATACGATGAAAAGGGGAGTTCATGTATATATCTGACTGCTGGAATTTGTCCATGGAAAACCATGTGTAGCAATACATAATCATATTGAGGAGGTGGCGCATCGCGCATATTGATTCCAATCCTTGACAGGATAACCGTGATCGGGTTGAATCGTGAGACCAGAGAAGATGGCACCCCTAGGTTCAGTCTCGGTTGTGTTTTCACTCAAGCAGATTTCCTAGAATGAGAAATGAAAGAGGTGTGCACCGGGTTGAGTAGGAAGGGATGATGGAAGAGGGGGCGAAGGAATGCGGTAGGGGGGAGGGTTGAGGTATCGATGGGAAAGGGAGGGTGGGTCGTGAAGTTGGAGTGGGTTGGCGAGGAATATAAAGGCTTGTCAGGTGATTAGTAGTCCCGCTTTGCCAGACCTTCCTCTATTCCAGGACGGGAGAAAAACGTGCTCTGGTTTATTGGCATCCCAATCGTCTTGGGCGGGGCTAAGCTACGGACGGAGCCTCGGTGCCTCTGCAAAAATAGCCTCGGGAAGGAACTTGTTTTGGTGGAATGTGTGTACGTTCAAAAGTTGTTTTAGTCGTGCAACAGAAGACTCTGATTGGACAGATAGTCTAGCTAGCTGTCTGGATTTACCCTTGCAGATGACTGTGATTGGTTTAAAGAAATGCCAATAAACCAGAGCACGTTTTTCTCCCATTCCAGAATGCTGTGTGGACTAGCCAGACCCTCCTCCGCAGTGCTGTGGAGGAAGGTCTGGCAAAGCGAGACTAGATGTAAACAAACCAGGAACGTGTGTGTGTGTGTGTGTGTGTGTGTGTGTGTGTGTGTGTGCGTGTGTGCGTGTGTGTGTGTGTGTGCGTGTTTTCCTGTAGGCTGTGCTGTGAGGAACGAGTGGGCGAGGTAAAAACAGCCTGTGTAAACTAGCTAAGAAACAGATGAGTCACTGACAGCTGGGGTCAGCGGGGGTCACACCAAACAAGACGCCACACCTGGGGGAGGGAGAGGGAGAGAGAGAAAGCAGGGCGGGATGAGACCATGACTAAGGCTGATTGGTTTAAAAGGCTCGCCAAAACAAATGCTGGCAGATACGTGGGGTTGGCAAGAAACGATTCGGTCACTGCAATGACTCACTGTGTCACTCTTCACTAACTTCCCCTTATATGATGGGATGCCAAAACTCTTTCCAGTGTCATACACGAGGGGGGGGGGAAATCCACCCGTATCCACATAGTTTAAAACACAGTTTTATCTCATGTTTGTTGCATTTCTGGGTCCATTTCTGACGCTGACAACAAACGCTCCAGGATTCAACTGCAGCTGCAGAACACATTGCTGCCAACTCCTATTTGTGTTTCCTAACTGAAAATAGGGTCTCTAGGGGTCTTCAACAAGGGGTCCCCCTAGGGGTTCCTCAGAGTCCCTGCAGGGGGGGGGCTCCAAATCATTGTACATTTTCTGAAAAACTAAAATGTCCTAACATGAATCCAACATTTTATTAGCAAATATACTGTAAAGCATCCTATTTGTAAAAATCCCTACTAATAGGCTTACTGAAGTAAGGTAGTCACTAAGATAGCCATCCATAGATCCAGTTCATCCTGAGGATTCCCTGTGCCACATGTATATTTAACATTAAAACAGGATCTATAAAAACGCTATGTATAAAGGCTTCAGGCCACCCTACACGTAATTGTAGGCCCAGTTTAATATGAAGACCACTGCTCTAGGGAATTCTGAGGGGAAAAGCCCTCATAAAGTAAATTTGATATGCTGTCAAAAAGCCTCAGAAGAGCGAGCATGTACTGTACATCACGACACTCAGCTCAATCAAAGGAGCCCTGTGAGCGGAGGATGTTGACAGACTTCCTCTCTTAGTAACAGTGTTTCTGGCAGCAGGCTGGGGGCCTGATAAACGATGTGTCTGTGCTCTGCAGAGACAGGACAGGCCCGGCTCTACCAGCCTCCACTTGACCTTATCTGCTTATTACCGACACCGTCCTAATGCAGCATTCACATGCTGGGGGAATTATGGCTGCAGCTCAGGGGAACATCCTGAATGGTTTCGCGGGAAATGTTTGTTTATGTTGTGCAAAGTGTGAGCGGCAAAGCCTCACATGCTCAACAGTGTATTTATTTGTTCAGTTGCTGTGAGGTGCCTTAAGCTTTTCGGAAGAGCGAGTTATGTGAAATTACGTGGAATAATACTAATATGTTTCTTACTTCTTGCTGCCTCAAGTCTTGGTTGTGTTGGTGTCTATGAACTGTTGACTTATTTGGAGAAACTTCCACGTTCTCCTACTTTTCCACAAGGTTGATGCTGTTTTGTAAATTTTTTGTTTCTTTTTATGCTCGGGAAGGAGATGTGTTGACATCCTGAGGGTTGTTTTTAGTTTTTTAAATTAGCTTTAAATCTGCGAAACATTCTGCGGAATTCTGTGGCCGCAGATGTACTGTACTGTGCATCCATCACAGTTAACGTCATGCCATTATGTTACTTTATCGCCGTGTGGTACAGTAAGTACATATGGCGTTTTTCCATTACATGGTACCTACTCGACTCGCCTCGACTCTACTCGACTCGGCGCACCGTGCGTCCCTTTTCCATTGTGGATTTTAGTATCGCCTCAGTGTGGCTGGTCGTCATAGCGACTGCCGTGGGCGTGGCTCGGTAGCGTTGCATTTCCTGGTTCTCCTTCTCCGTAAACAACATGAAATCAACAAGATAGTTAACTTTTCCTGCTCCAGATCTCCCACCGTGGTCAGAAAGAACAGGGGAGACACTTTGTTTCTCTCACTAGGACTCTAGAGTCACTACTCGCTGCGGAGCTAATCGCCGGCACTCTCTCACTTCTCCCTCGCTCACCAGCTACACACACACACACGGAGACTCGACACACACACCAGCGCACAAGTATAACCATCAGGCCACTTGTATGCTACGGAGAAAGCTCTGCGTGGAGCCTCCGGGAGCAAAAAAACACCGCTGGCTAAACTATTTAAAAATGCCGTCTGTCGCTAGCAATGCAGTGATCAGTGACAATTCTTTCCGACCAATCAGCAGCTTGCAGGGTTTCACGTCACCTTCTCGGCTCGCCTCAGCTCGCTTGGAACCTCGACTGAGGAGGTACTAAAAAAAGTACCTGTTAGCAGGTACCAGGGACTTTTTTTCATAAAGGAAAACCAAAAAAGGCGAGTAGAGTCGAGGCGAGTAGGTACCATGTAATGGAAAAGCGCCATTAGGGGACCACTAAGGCCTATATAAAAGAGACTTCAGATACAGTATTAGGGGACCACTAAGGTCTATATAAAAGAGACTTCAGATACAGTATTAGGGGACCACTAAGGTCTATATAAAAGAGACTTCAGATACAGTATTAGGGGACCACTAAGGTCTATATAAAAGAGACTTCAGATACAGTATTAGGGGACCACTAAGGTCTATATAAAAGCATCCAAAGAGCACCATGTCATGGGACCTCAAAGCATAAACATATTCAAGAATCTAAAATAACAGTGTGGTTTACGAAAAACAGGCCAATAAGATAAAGTACAGTAAATATCAGGGTTTCCCCCAGTGTATTGCAGGCCTGGTGGCCCACCGGGCCTAAATTATCCCCCACCAGGCTTATTTTTTCATATATTTAAGATGTTTTTTTAAATCTACTGTTGCAGTGTGGCGGCTCTGTGTGAAACTAGACGTAGTCATATTTTCAGATCTCCAGTCAGCTTTTAGGAACAACAATCTTGAAAAAATAAATATGTTTAAACCCATTATGGTCCCTCTGAGGAAATATTACATACTGCAAGTGCACTTTAGAAAGGCTACGTGGAAGTTCATGTGTCACCCAACATGTATGTTGAAAATCCAGTGACTGTGTGTGGATGTACTGGGGTGGGTGGAGGTCAGAAAGCGAGGGTGTTGGGGGTGGTGGGACGTGTGGGTAAGCACATTGTTTTCTGGTTGGGGAGTCAGGCGAGGATTGTTCACGGGGCACTCCAAATGGGGCCTTGGCCCTGGGTGTGGTGCTTCCAAGTTTATTGTGTGCAGCATCCTGTCCTGGTCCCTATAAATAGAGAAACACAAGAAGATGTGGCTGAAGCTTACAGCTGTCCGAGCCGCAGGAAATCCAGGAGCAGAGGTCGACATAAGCTCAGACTTCAGAGTGCTTATGGTGACCATAAAAAAAAAAAAAAAAAAAAAAGAAAGGCCATAATTCTAAATTAAAGCTGCACCCATCAGTCAACGGGTAATGTGAAATATAAAAGGGAATGCTTGTCACCCAATTCTACAGTTCCCCATAGCTCCACCAAGTTTCTGTTTTAGGATTTCGGGTCATAGTTTACGTTTTAGGACGTGCACCTTAACGTCTGGTTCAGTCTCATGGATCATTTAGTTCCCATTCTGTTTTCAGCAAAACATAAAATAAATGGGATCATAATTTACAAAATGAACATCATGCTGTATTGAAGAAGATTTAAAACTAGTGATTGAGACCATAAGCTCATTATAAAAATGTTTGACGTAATAAATCAAGTGAGAAGTAGGGTCATTTTCTCATAGACTTCTATAGAATTATTATTCTTATTTTTTCAACCAGTGGAGTCGCCCCCTGCTGGAAATTAGACAGAATGCAGCTTTAAGGAGCTTCTGTATTGGCTTCACTTTTCAGACCTGGAATCTTCATCCATTATGGTTTACAGTCCAATTTTAGCTTGTTGTGGTGCCCCCAAGTGGCCACAAAATCAATTATTTCTCATTGGTTGATGTACATGCTACCCATTTAGCAGCATGCTGTACCTAATAGTCATGTTTTTCCTTCCCTAGGCTTCCTATTCCACAGCGCCTGTTCAAACGATGTGACTACGGTGACAAATAATCCTACTATCACGACTAGGGCACCGACTACGCCAACTGTTAACAATATGCCAAAGGTAACTGGTAGTGGCCCAACTGGAGCAACATTAACTATTGGTTCTGGTGAGACAACCATACCTATCAAGGCATTAACCGCAAAACCAATTTCTGCGGTCCCCACGCCTGCTCCCAACACGATGCCTCCTACAACTATGTCTACAGACAAGCAAACCCCCACCCAATCACAAGCACCCACTGTCACAATCAACTCACCAGCACATTTCACTACCATCTCTGGTGCCCCCCCTGCAGTGAGTAATGGTGCCACTACTGCTGCTATCACCCTCAGCCAAACAAAGACCATGCCCATAGCTGCAACAGCTTCAACAGCTGGAAAAGCTACAACAGCTGACACCAGCAGCAGTTCAGTGGTATCCTCGACCACTGCCGCGGTGCAGACACCTGGTGCCTCCAAAAACTTGGAGACTCAAACTCATGTCACACTGCCCTCGGGCAATGAGGGGACAACCAAGATTGTGGTCACGACAGATGCCTCTTTGCCTGGGTCACAGTCCATGACTCACACCGCCATCCCCGCTAGCAAAGACAGAAATGGAGGTAAGTTCCCCTGTAGTCTCACTTTGCCAGACCCTCCTCCACAGCGCTGTGGGGGAGGGTCTGGCTAGACCACACAGCATGCCGGGATGGGAGAAAAAACGTGCTCTGTTTTATTGGCGTTTCTTTAAAGCAATCACAATCGTCTTGGGCGAGTGCCAAACAGAGCCTCGGTGCCTCTGCAAAATAGCCTTGGGAAGGAACTTGTTTTGGTGGAACGTGTGTACGTTCAAAAGTTGTTTTAATCATGCGAGAGAAAACTCAGATTGGACAGATAGTCTAGCTAGCTGTCTGGATTTACCCTGCAGAGATCTGAAGAGCAGTTAACCATGGACCATAGAGTTTAGAATCCCAACACAAAGAAAGTGGAAAGGTAGTGTTCATCCGGCTGAAAAGAGGGATATCTGGCGGAATTTCTGGCGACTCCGGAGCAATCCCAGAAGTGGAACGTCGTGGCTATAGACTAGTTCCCCTGGGAATCTGCTGTTTACCAACATGAAAACAACACGCAATGGTTGAGGGTTCATTTGCAAACTTTTAAAGGCCATAACTCACCCAAAACAGTTGACTTGAATGTAAATTAAATTGTTAATTAATTAAATTAATGAAAACTGATTAACCTTTTAATTTACACTATTGAAACCTGCTTTTGAGCTTGTATTCCATCGCTTGTCTCTGTCTTTAAACTTGGTTCTCAGGCTAGCTAAAACATTTCTTCTGTTGATCTTGCTACACAGTAGTACGCAAGTCTAATTACCCAGTATTCCATGGAAACATTTTGCACATTTTTTAAATGCAAATCGCCCGTTAATCCTTATTTAAATTAAATTTAGAAATGTGATGTAGAGTTAACCCTGATTGAGATGCATATTCCCAATGTGCTGTATGCTGTACACGTCCAAAGAATGTGTCTAAAAACCAAATAATACCGGTACGTCACACAACTCTTTAGCCGAAAATGCTACATTCGTTAACGTGAACAATCTAACTTAGCTGGATACATGGTTAAACGAAATTTGCTCTTACCAGTGTATTGCCGTGTGCGTATTTTCTCAATAGCAAATCCCCACCAGTTGGTCCCAAAACGTCCCAGTTAGAGAGTAAATGCCGTAAACATATTCTTGGTAAATCTTAACAATCATTCCCCGAAAGAACCAAGCAGGCCTGCCTTGTTGCACCGTCCAAATTTACTTCAAAACTTGCCATTGTCAGGGTGTAACAAAATGCTCAGAAGTTCTGGTTAATGTTGCTCGATCCGACCACGCAGTTTAAAGTTAAATTAAAGAAAGCGGAAAGTGAGGGACATCTGGAGGAACTACTGGCAGCACCGGAACTATCCCATAAATGAACTGTCGTCGATAAGGACTAGGGTGAATGTAAATGTACTGAACGAATGGCTCAGTGGGGTGTGTTTCACTGTCAGGGATCAGGGACAATATATTTACTGTTGTCGTATTGTTTGGGGTTAAAGGAACCGATAAAACTCCTGGGACGGTAACAAGCAGTGAGCAAACAGCACCCAGGGCCACAGAGCCAGCTGTTAACAAAGAGACCACCAGCACCCAACCAACCCTGACCCCGGCAGGATCTCCCGCAGCAGAGACCACCAACGCTGGAACCACGTTACTGCAAACCACCACCACTACAACCACCACCACCACCACCACAGGAGCTCAGCCAAAGACCTTTTTGGTAAGACAAACTGTCACAAAGTGGAGCAGATGAATCCGTGCATCATTCATTCATTCATTTTTCAAAATAAAAGAAGAAAAAAAAAAGATCAGTTTTTTCCATTTGTCATTTGAGCACAAAATCCAAAATTGTTAAAAAGGCATCTTTATTAGGTTTTTTTTTTTCATTTTGGTTTTGGAAAGAAGTATTGAGAAAAGAAGTAATGTTTTGCTTTTTTTCACATTTGGTTTTATTTTTTAAAAACCGACGGAAGGAATGATACACGGATTTAGACAGAGGTGGTGCGTTTGTTTGCGTTCACTTCACGTTAACATTTTTACAGAAATGCTTCTGACTGACGTGCTTCTTTTCTGACTTTTTTTTTTCTGCAGTACTCTCTAAACAGCGGACCCGAGGTAAGATTTTTTTTACCACATTTCGTGTTTTGCATCTTTAAATCTGGTACAGACATCAGACTGTTTCTATTCACCCAAACAATACATGTGATAATAAACACAGTTTCTGCTCCGACTCTCATCGCACCTCTGCTATTGTCCTGTCCACTGGAGGCGGGCCTACGCCCTTCCCACTCCTTTCTTCACTGACATTTACTCCACAGAGTTATTTCAGTGTAAAGATGAATGATAAATGTGCAACATCCTGCAGGATGGTTCCAAGTTTTTGTCGCCTTTTGACATTTTTGCCTCTTTTTTCGAGGTATTTGACACGTCTTTCAACGTTTTTTGTCTCTTTCTTTTGACAATGTTTTCAATGTATTTGTTGCTCCCCCCCAATACATGAAGACATGTCCCAGGACCTCGCTAGATAGTTGGAGATCAATTTTGTTTATTTATGCCAACAATTCCAATTATTTTCTAAATGATCATGGTTTATTGACTTTCATAACCTTTCAGCCTATAGGCTGTACTGATTGTTTTGGCATATGATGCATTTGACGATACAGCAAGAAATGACATTACAATAAGCAATAGAAACAATGTAGGCAATGGCAGACCGCTTTCTGTTGCAGAGTTCAAATAGAGATATAGGCACAAAAAAAAAATCATAATAATTAACAACTTCCCAGCACTGGAAGGAGGTTCTGGGTGGATCCAGCAACAGGACAGGAAGAAGTGAAGCTTGCTATGAAAATAAATTTAAAAAAGATTCCAGTCCCTGGGTGGAAAGAATGCCTTAGTGGGAACCCTTCCTGCCTTTCACTAGTTTCCTTCGTTCCCACACCTCGTTTGTATATAGTCACTCTCTCTCTCTCTCTCTCTCTCTCGCAGCTGTGCCGTTCCATAATACTCCACACATCCCCAGCACAGGAAGATATGACACATATCACCTTTTCACCTTTCCCGTCCACACTCCGACAGCATGGGAGGCTCGGCCGTGGCCTATCAGCTCGCAGTCATTCGTGGAAAGCAAAACATGCGGTTGGTTAATTTACAGAGATGTTTTATGTGTCCTCTTATCTTCAGAAAGAGGAGGAGAAAGGGCTGGCGGAGGTGTGCAAGCGGCTGCTGGTGAATCTGCACGATGGGAACTGCACCCTGAAATGGCAGCACCACAACGACAAAGTACAGTTTGACTATGTGGAGATAAATGGCAAAGGTAAAGCACCTTCCTCCCTTTATAAACACCAACATATGTCAGGTTCAAGGAAAGTTCAACAGAATTTTCTATCCGCTAACAAATACATTTACATTCATCCCACAGTGAAAACCAGCCTTGCAGCCCAGTATTATGAAGAAATCACCAAGGTAAGGGTTAATATATGGATGGTATCAGTGCCGGAAATGGGCCAGTACCCACCCCCCCGTACTGAGTCCATGACAGAGCACTTCTGCCACCACTCCACTCCAGTGTGAAAAATGATCTTGTTTTTATTCTCTACTTAAAGAAACCAACAGATAGCAAAACCCTGATAGCCATCCTGGCGTCCTGCGGAGCTCTGCTGATCATGATCGTCATCCTGGCCGTTTGTGCCTCGCACCGCCGCAAGCCATACAACGAGAACCAGGTAGGTGGAGAGTCTTACTCGGACACATAAGCTATGTTTCCATCCACACGTTTTTATCCGAATTAAGTGATATCGAATAAAAAATGCCTTATGGAAACCGTAGAATTCAATTGAATTTCATGAATATCGAAACGTTATTTGCCGAATAAATTAATGAATTGCGATTAAGTTTTAGGTCATTTTATGGTTGCAACCCGCCACAAAACAAAGAAGAAGTTGTAGTTCATTCCCGCCCAGTATTTCCTCTCTGTTTGCACACATGACGGGCGTCAACAAAGACATGTAAGCGGAGGAGCGAGGAGACGAGAGACTTTTTGAATTTAATTTACGAGCAAAATCGAACGGCTATTTTTATTAATCTAAGAAATGCCATAATTTATCAGGAACTCGCGAAGGAAATGATCAACAAAGGTTACGAAATGGAAGGCGCTCAAACAGCGATACGTGTTGTCTCGCAGCGGTGCCAGAGGGAAAATAAAAGGCAAGTTCCACCTTTTTGATGAGCTGGGTCAGATCCTCGGCCAAAGGCCCGTCGCAGCTTCTAATAAACAACTTTTGTCTAGCAAAACTTTGTTCACAAATCTTTGCTTGAATGTTGTGCAATTCAGTGCGAAAAAGAACGGAAACACCTTAAAATGTCTCAAATCAATTCGACATACCAATTTAATCGCAAACCAGCATGTGACGTCATTACGCAACAGGTTTTTTTTTGCTTTAAAAGCTGTTGGATGGAAACACCCTTTCACCAGCTTTATTCACGAGTTGTTTTACCGAACTTCAGATAATTTGATTGACAAGTGGATGGAAACCTAGCTATGGACTGTATAAAACGAGCGGACGTAGCAGTAGTGACGTCCCCCCATTGGTTTGTGGACTGCCGTTGTGAAGCCTTGAGTTTGGCATCCACAGCGCTGCGGAGGAAGGTCTGGCACACAGCATTCCAGGATGGGAGAAAAAACGTGCTCTGGCTTATCGGCATTTATTTAAACCAATCACAATCCTCTCGTGCGGCGTTTAGGAGCCACGGGCCCGCTGCAAAATAGCCTTGGGAAGGAACTTGTTTTGGTGCAACGTGTGTACGTTCAAAAGTTGTTTGATCCCCTGCATTCCCCCCCCCAAAAAGAAAACAAATGTATGCCTATGTGCAAAGGATCATACAGGATCAGATATGAATACACAGTTTCTAGAGACGCTGTCCTTTTTTGTCTCCGCAGCAGCACCTGACGGAGGAGCTGCACACGGTGGAGAACGGTTACCACGACAACCCGACGCTGGAGGTGATGGAGGTGCAGCCGGAGATGCAGGAGAAGAAGATGGCGCTGAACGGCGAGTTCAACGACAGCTGGATCGTCCCCATCGACAACCTGCTGAAGGAGGACATAGCCGACGAGGAGGACACGCACCTGTAGAGATGGCCCGGGACAGAGGAGGAGAAGAAGGAGAAGAAGAAGAAGAAGAAGAAGAAGAAAGACAAGAAAGCGACAGGACCTGGCTAGTTCCAGCCACACAAAAACAAACAAAAGAATCTACACTTCTTGCTCCACGTCAGCCCTTATCTTATAGTGCGTTCCATTTGTACTCGGAAGTCGGGACAACCTTGCAGTACCCTAAGGTCAAAATCCAACATGGCTGTCCCGTGCATCAGCAGCAGTGTAACATGCAGCTATTAGCACTTCTGTCCTATTTGTGTCTCAGTAAATCAGTGATACACACAGCGCTGTCTATCTTCTATCTGTGGACATGTTGCTGCGCTGCCTGTATGCACAACAAAACCGCGTCAAGCGTTGTCAGCTACTGGTATTGCTAACCATGGCTAACCTGGCTAAAGCTAACACCCACAATGAAAAATCGCCATTCCCTCAGATGTCCCAGCTCCGGCTCCCGAGTTCCCGAGGTAAACGGGACGCACTATTACACTCTTGACCCTGGGATTGTTGTCCCTGTAGCAGAGAAGACTTTTCTCACAAAAAGATCCATTCTATAGAACCCCAAGTCCCCCCCTCCATGTTAGTGCTGTCTGTCTGTTTGATGATATATATATTTCTACAGTAGTTTGCTATGAAAAAGAAACGAGGATTTTTTTAAAAATCAAGCCGTTTGAGGATGAAGTACGAATTAAATTGTACGCAGTGGCCTTGGAACGTTAAACACATCCACTAAATCTATCGCTGCTGTGTCTATTCCAGTAGTTTTTATATAAATAAATAGGGCTGGGCAATATATCGATATTATATCGATATCTGAGGCTAGATATCGTCTTCAATTTTGGATATCGTAATATCCTCATATGACATAAGTGTTGTCTTTTCCTGGTTTTAAAGGCTGCATTACAGTACAGTGATGTCACTTTCTGAACACACCAGACTGTTCTAGCTCTTCTATTATTTGCCTTTACCCACTTAGTCATACAACCCATATCCACATTACTGACGATTTGTTCATCAGAATTATCATAGTGTAAATGTTTTGTGAAAGCACCAATAGTCAACCCTACAATATTGCCCCAAAATCCATATGGATGTATTTGGTCAGTAATATCGTGATATTGGATTTTTATCCATATCGCCCAGCTCTATACATAAGTGACTTCATACAGAGCGCAATTCCACATTAATCATTCTGAAAGCTCAGAAGGTGTTCCAAACCCTAAGCAGATTGTGCCTTTTCATATAAAAATGTGTACACAAGCAACTGTAAATAGAGTATTTTTGGGTTATTTTCTACACGCGAGAAGATGATACTGCAAACAGATCACTTTGCTCTGGAGGCCTAAAAGGAAAGAGGTAACAGCAACTTCAGCTGCCTGTGCAGTTCTAGAGTTACTAACTCCGATATACCTAGGCGACCTCAGGATACTTCAAAGCATCCTGGTGATTTTGTCCACAAAGGCACATGGGAGTATAGAAATAAGACAAATGCACACATATTGACTCAAGGTGTACAGAATGCCTGAGGGGACATTATTGAGGGGATTTTATATATACATATATTTTGTGTTATGTTATCTCTCGATATGTGACCCTGATTTGTTTTCTTGTGATTACAATCAAGAGGAAAAGGCTCCAGCTTTCATCTGAAACAAAGACCGCTTTATTTTTGTCCCCTTTGGCCTTCCATACTTGGAGGATATTGCTCAGTATTGTCAAATAACAGAGTCACATTATTACTAAACTTAAAAAATGTCATTACATCGAATGGGCCTTTCAGACACAACAGGGTTTAAGCTGCACTTGCTGCTGGGTTCAGTTCAATTTTATTTATAGTGTCAAGGACACTTTACAGATAGAGTAGGCCTAGACCACACTATATAATTTACAAAGACCCAACAATCCACCCCCACCAAGAGCAAGCATTTGTTGCGACAGTGGCAAGATAAAACTTGCTTTTTACAGCGCACATCTAAAGCATGCCACGCCTAAAGTTCAACCAGGTGGAACTTTGCACCCACACTTTCCTTAAAACACAGGTAAAAACCGCCATGGCGCAGCGCAAGCCATTGGATATGATGGGTTTCAAAGCGCAACGGTGCCGGTTTGGTCTGAAAGGCCCATTAGGTCTTACTTTTCCCAATATCGGTTCTGAAAAATTCATGGGCAATAAATGACCTTCATTATTCAGGGTTTAATATGGTTTTAGAACTAAAGTAAAACAGGAAGTGAACACTTTGTACCTCACCAGGAGATATACTGTACGTTGTATCCTGTTTGTGGCCACATTCAACTTGCACTCAGTCAGGTCGGCAAGTGAAAATGTCCTGAATGAAATCTTGGGAAATAAAAAAGGAAAAATATAATTTTTCATTATTTTGTACTTACCACTTGTGACCACAAGTGGCCGCTGTTCAACAGAAGTTACATAATCCTGCTTTTTAGATAAGGAAATTTATCTCATCAAATGTAGTGATTACAACGGAGAGCTTGGTAATCATGTTACCGTTCCACTGCTCTGTAGACTGTACAAAGTCATTATTCTTCATAGGAGTAATGGAAAAACTACCAGGTTGTAATAATGTATTATATTTTACATCCAAAATTACAGTATTTTTTTGAAAGCCAATACCCATAAACATTTTGTCAACCGGCAAGATTTCTTTCTTGGTTTAAAAAAAAAAAAAAAAAAAAAAAAAAAAAAAAAAAAAAAGGACCAGGACACATATAGCTACTATTTTGACAGCAAGTAAAATCACAAAAAAATGCTGACCCCGATTTTGCTTTTTAAAAACCACCTCTGAAGTAAACACTGTAAATAGTTTTTTTTCACCGTTGCTGCTGCTGGAAGGGTGGAGCCATGTGACATTTTAAGATGTCCGACTCAATGTTAAAACCCTCTCAGCAGAACCTGGGCACATTTCACATCAGTTTAATAATGGACTTCCTTTTCGACCCATTATAAGTTAATATATATGTGCGTATACATATAAGTGAATCCATCACCTCGGGCACTCCTATCCACCTTCTGTTTGCTTTTGTTTTCCTTTGTGTGTGTCTACAGTTTCACTTCTTATTATAGCTGTGATATTTTCACCAAAGTACGTTACCTGTATTTTATGTATTTATGGTTTGTTTGCTGCTGAAAGCAAACAACAGGGGTCTGACACACTGGAAGCTGTAAATTGCCGATTCGCCTCGGCGGGATGGCGTTGTTTTATCTGTTCAGTCTTTTGCAAATAAAGGTAGCCTTTTTACACTTTGGTTCTGTGGTTTCTCCTGTTCTGTTACAGCTACATGCGGGCCACTAGGGGGGGGGGGGCAGAAACACCACAGCAAAAAAAAAAAAAAAAAAAAAAAAAAAAAAAGGAGTTGAGAAAACCTGAACAAAATACAATCTTTATTCATTATGTACATTACATACAATGCAATACTACAAGGCTTTCTACACATTCACTGTATTCCACAGTAGTGCTCACTGAGCGGAGAGTACCAGCCTTAAAACTCCTGAGTGCCACCCAGGGGTGTGGAGAAGGGCAAGATGGAAAGAAGAAAAAAAAGAAGAGAAATTCCATCCATCAGACATTGTTGTGTGGAGGATATTTAACCTAAAATAGCAAAAAGAAAAGTAGTATTTGGCATTGTGTTTTTCTTTTTTTTGTGTCTTTTACAAAAAGGTGCTTTCAATTAGTCTCTTTAAAACAGTCCAGCACAAAACAAAAAAATAAGAATGATGAGCCCTAAATGTTGTCAAAACATCATAAATAATTCCTCGCATAGCATTTTCTAGAATATAGGCATTCTTGTTTTCTCTAGAGCCTCGTCTTATTTAAATTTTTTTTTTTACATCACAGATATGTTTCCATGTAGTCGGTATCAGGGCAGGGCAAAACATGAACAGACACATAACACACACGCCATCCTCCTCCAACAAAAACACCCAAATATTAGGAGTACCATCCGAGCAACATCCCTATCGAGGAACTCAACTGATGAATAGGGGCTGGGTATCTTTCAAAAATGCCCGATACCGACACCAATACCGTGACGTTAATACCGGTTCCTAAACCATACTTTTTTCCCAATATCAATTTTATGAAACAAAAAGAAATTACAACATTACAGCACACTTGTCTTTCATTTATTTTATCAGCTCCCTTGTGCGTAACAGCCAATCAGACATTATCAGATCTTGGTAGAAGCATGCTGCGTGCTTATTGGCTCACTGACGCTGATGACATTTACTCCTTAGGGGTTGAAACTGGGTCTTGAATGACGAGGCATTTTTCGATACACATTACTTTAGAACAGGAGTGTCAACTCTTTTTTTTTTTTTTTACTAAGGGCCACATTGGAAAAGAGAATTACATCAAGGGCCAGACATGTAACGTTTACTGACATGCTTGTAAATACATATAGGCAAATATCTTACACTGTATTATTGCATGTCGCCTTTTTGGGGTCATTTTCTGGTGCTTTTCCCCGACGTTTTTGTCACTTTTTTGTCACTCATTTCGACCTTTGTCGAACTTCATTCGACATAAAGCCCTAAAAAAGTCAGCAAATGGTTCCTTGTCTGTCATAGAGTTTAGCAAATCTAGCAAATCAAAAGATAATTTTTTTTTGCAACAACCTGTTTCACAGCCTAAATATGACAACTCTCTGCTTCTGGGGGAATTTCGGAGTCTCAAAGTTGGTTGGTTGCTGCCAAATTCGAAAAAGTCGCCTAATTGGAGTTTGAAAACATTTTCCCGTCTTTTCCCCGGTTCGGCACACAACTAGGCGGGGCCAACATTTATTGTGAACCTAAATGAATAGGAGGGACGCGTCAAAATCGGCAGAGGGCCCAGGTTTGGTCCGCGGGCTTTGAGTTTGACACGTGCTTTAGAGGTAATTCGATCAGTGCCTAAAGAAAGTATTGAATTGGGTACGCGGCCCTACTGATTAGTTTAGGGAATCCAATGTAGTGGGTCATCGTAGCAGGCTGCTTCTCGCTCGCCGCTGATGCTCATCGGTCTGAAATTACTTCACCGGTGTCGGTGAAACACACCGGCATAAAACGCCATTTACAGTGACAATAGGTCCACTAGCAGAGCACACACAATCACAGTTAACAACAGCCTGAAGGGGGGGTTTTGAATGTTATTCTACACTTAATGGAAAGTTCTCTGTTGTAATATACATACGCTCATTATGAAATTTAACAAGCAGGACCTAGCAAGTGAGGCATCTTGGCTGAATACGCCAGCTCCCGATTCCACCGGACGTGCATTCAACGTATAGCGTCAACCGATTCCATTCACATTTTATTTTTGTAGGAGATATAAAGCTCATGTCTGACACTTAAAAAGGACCATACCGCAGTTTTGTTGCTCAGCAAATTTCAGCTCTTTTACCACAAACTATGTAGCCAAGGAACAGTTGGGATAATAATCGGATAATAATAATCAGATGAGACGGACACCACTCTCGTGCCTGTTTGCTAAATACAAAGCAGCAAGTGGTTAGCTTAGCTTAGCATAAAGACTGGAAACAGGGGGGGAAAGCTCACTTATTAACACAATTTGTACAAATGACAGCTTGTGGATTTATATGCGTTTATGTACCTGGCTGGTGTTAGTGGTAGCCTCACATGTGAGGAATACTTTACCATTAAGTTTATAAGATTCAAAAAAACAGAAAATTCTTCATGAATTTTTTGTTCTTCATTGTCCGGGGAGGCATGAGAGAAAAACATGAGTCTTTGTTCTTCTCCAAAAATTTACAATAAAGTAACACAGGGTGAGTAATTGACATACTAATTATTATTTTGAGGGTGAAGTATTCCTTTAACCTGCAAAACACCAGTATGGTCCTTTTATTTCAAAATAAGTGCAAATAAAAAAGGTAAATCATTGTCTATAATATGCCACTAAAAGATACTCAAGTTAACTTGTATCTGTGACTCAAACACTGAATTCCCCTCTGATTACATGACCCGCAAGCCAAAATAGTGTTAAATATGAAAGATAAGATGTTTAAATTCACCATCCTTTTTATTCTATTTTTTAGAGAGAAATAGGACTGACCCCGTATATTACACGCAAACCATGTACAAATTGCGGTTAACAGTCGTAGCAGATGTGTCAGGGATTGACGAGTGACGTAGCGTTCTGTGAGAGAATCATTGGTTGATCCCATCTGACCAATGAACGATGGGGAGGATAGTGATCACACTTCCACTGAACAACCACCCGTTAGTGTCGGACTGAGAGTCATGGAAGACGATAAAGAAATCGGAGCGTGAGTGGGGCTTTTAGCGAGCAGTAATTAGTGCGTTCCATTCCGAGCTCAAAATCCAACATGGCTGCCTAGGGCTGGGCAATATATAGATATTATATAGATATCATGATACAAGACTAGATATCGTCTTAGATTTTGGATATGGTAATATCGTGATAAGACGTAAGTGTTGTCTTTTCCTGGTTTTAAAGGCTGCATTTCAGTAAAGTGATGTACTTTTCTGAACTTACCAGACTGTTCTAGCTCTTCTATTATTTGCCTTTTCCCCACTTAGACATTATGTCCACATTACGGATGATTATTTATCTAAAATGTAAGTGTGAAGATATTTTGTTAGAGCACCAATTGTCAACCCTACAATATCGCCTCAATATCGATATCGAGGTATTTGGTCAAGAATATCGTGATATCCGATTGTCTCCACATTGCCCAGCCCTATGGCTGCCCCGTGCATCAACAGCATTGTAAGCTGTATTAACACGCAGTTATTTGCACTTCTGTCTCACTAAATCAGTCGCACACACAGTCGTGTCCAACTTCTATCAGTGGACATGTAGCAACGCTGTCTGTATGCACAACAAAACAGCGTACTGCGTTGCTATCAACTGGCATTGCTAACAATGGCTAACCTGGCTAGAGCTAATGAAAACCAGGGCTACTCTTATGTATTGGACCCTGACTTCATGGAGGATTTCAACAGTATCTGACATTAGCTCACCTGTCTGCCGGTAAAACTCAAAACGTCGAGCTTAACCCCAGTTCCAACCAAAGAGTTTGAGATGAGTTGAAATTTGCAACTACCTGCCGCGTGCAGGAACCTGCCAGTTCACACCGATCATCTGTATCATAGTCATAGCAATGACTCGCTGTACTTGCGCTCTAATGTCCTACTTTTTTTAGGCTTTTTTCGTAGCTGGATATCATTTGTAGCGTCTGAAGATATAAATGAGGATAGTGACAGTGTGATGCTTGCTACGGTTACATTTCAAGTTCTGAAACTTTTCCCATAAAAAACGCACTAAAAACGGTTTCAATGTTACAACCAATATTTGACACGTGGCAAGAATTTGTTACTAAAAAAGTGTGAAAGACCTTCTGTGTTGATAGGACCCTCCGTGGCGAGTGTTCCTTTCTCCATATAGCAGACAGTTGGAACTACGAATCGGTAGTTTCACATTCCTCCTGTGTGAGTCAATCAAGGATCATGTTGTCACTATCAGAAATAATAATAATAATAATAATAATAATAATAATAACAACCACCATGCTATAAGTGGGATAATACCTGGCATTTTGTGCATTACATGGCTGTAATGGATGACGCGGAGGCTAAACTGGTTCTGCTTAACCCTGCTGTCAACTTCACAAATCTATTTGGATGGACATTTGGGATTTTTTTTTTGGAAAAAAAAAACCCAACAAAAACATTTCACCCAGTAATAATCCATAACACTGAAGGAACACCCTGTCAACACACAATGCCAAAATGCCTTTTTTCCTACTCTAATTACCAAACTCACCGGGGCTCCATTCACACAGCCACCAGTTGCTTCCAATCCTTCCCAATAAGTATAAGGAGTATTGAATGTAGAGCCAGAAAGTTACTCTATGTGGACCCTGACATTTTTATATGGGGAACAAGAAAAAACGATCCAGCACACAATCTGTTCAATCCAAAACATTTCCTATATGTGTATTATTTACATATTCTGTACACCATTTAACAACTTAGAATTAAGTTACAGTCCATTAACTACCAAGGAAGAAAGAAACTTAACTTCACTTGTGGCTCCTGTAGTAAATGCAAATTTTCACCAGCCAGTTTTAGAGGGATAACAATCCAAACGAAAAAAAAAAAAAAAAAAAAAAAGAGGTATATTTAGATATATATTAAACTTTATCTCATAGACTCATTCCTCTATTGTAACTACAACACTATTACATTGTCTTTGCCTCTGCATGGCCATCACAATCATAAATAGGGGGCATGTGTCGCAGAAAAGCAAGCTAACCAAATCATCAACATGAAACTTTACATAGGAGTTTGAGGAAGAAGCTCACGGTAAATGTAAGCCAAAGAACAGAAGAGCTTGTAGCTGTGGAGAGTCAAGTGGTTTCCTGTATCACGGTCACACAGTCACACAGTCCTGCCTTCAAACAGATTAACAATCGGGGAATTGGAACCGAACTTTTTCGCAACACTTGGCCTGAACAGGCGCCACCGCATCATCTGTTTTTGCTCCAAAACATGTGGATGGACGCCAGCGATCGACTGTGTGGGCATTTTGCGTGGGCACAAAAGGGAAACAATCAAGTGTTTGATTTTTGTTCCTTAAAAAAAAAAAAAAAAAAAAAAGGGAAAGATCTATGAGAAAAAAAAAAGAAAGAAAAGAAAATGAAAAAACACAAGCGATGTTTGGCAGAGTTTAGAGGGGCTTTGCGTGCTCCAAGAAATGTTCATCAGCAAGAAAAAAACAAACAAGCGATATGTTGGGGAAAAGAGAAACACACACACACACACCTTAGGTTGTCAAGTTTGGCTCATTTATCCAGATACCACAGTGTGTGTGTGTGTGTGTGTGTGTGTGTGTGTGTGTGTGTGTGTGTGTGTGTGTGTGTGTGTGTGTGTGTGTGTGGCCTCCCCACCAGGTAATGCAGACTGGGACACAGCAGAGGGTCAGAGCCCACCAGAAGGCTTCAGGAATAGAAAAATAACTGGTGTCTGCCTCCTCCGTCCCATCAGGCGCGTGGGTCTGTGGGTGGCTGGGTGGTTGGGTATGAAGTCAGTCCAGCGGGGCGAGGCGATTGGGTGGGCGGTGGGTGTGGGGGCGGGGCTAAAGCGTGATGAGGTCCACCAGGTTGCCCTTGGGCGGAGTCATGCTGTCCGGGAAGAAGTTGACGAGCGTGTCGAAGAGCTGCGTCCGCTGAGCGTATGTCTGGTCTACGTCGGAGAAACCTGAGAGAGAGAAGGACAGAGGACTCGAGTCACCGCCGCCACCAACCAGCAGGGCTGTCAGGTGTACTTTTGGGCAAAACGTGGATGCTTCACGCAGAAGAGCTATACAATCGCCACAGTTTTGAGATCAGTGTCACCAACTCAGTATCCGACCAAATGTCTCCCGTTCTGTTCCCGAGTTGTGGCGTTGGATGATGGCCAGAAAGGTGCTTTTGCTAAACATTATGACGTCCCAGTCAAGTTCACCTTTCAGCTTTTGAGTGTTTTGTTTTTTGTTTTTTTTATCTTAACTAGTCGTTTTGGTGTCATCTTTTGTCAGCTTAACTCGACTGCTCAACTCAACCTCAACCGCTGAAATGGCTGTGACCCCGCGGTGCCATGTGCCTGGCTCACAGTCACCTACTGCTCCAAACAAAAACGACATTAAAGAACGGCTTGTGTATTGCTAAGGCCACAGGGTCAAAATTAAATGATTTATTAAAAATGTAATAACAATAACTTGTAACAATAACTTATTTCACCAGTAAATTCCTGAAAAATGACCAAAACAAACACTGGATGGGAAAAGGGTCTTTTACAACAACTTTGAATGCAGCACGAGGCTGGCGAGGCGAATTTCAAGTGAACGCAACATCTGGGTTGTTTTTCAGACATGGGCAGCTATAGACTGGTGTTAGAATCCAGAAATACAGACACACTTTTACACCGTTTAGCTGTCAGCATTTTAACCATGTTTACTCCAGCTGCTAGCCAACGGTAGGCTAACGTTACCTGCTGTCAGGTGTAGTGTTAACTAGCTAATGGTAGGCTAACGTTACCTGCTGTCAGGTGTAGTGTTAACTAGCTAACGGTAGGCTAACGTTACCTGCTGTCAGGTGTAGTGTTAACTAGCTAACGGTAGGCTAACGTTTCCTGCTGTCAGGTGTAGTGTTAACTAGCTAACGGTAGGCTAACGTTACCTACTGTCAGGTGTAGTGTTAACTAGCTAACGGTAGGCTAACGTTTCCTGCTGTCAGGTGTAGTGTTAACTAGCTAACAGTAGGTTAACGTTACCTGCTGTCAGGTGTAGTGTTAACTAGCTAACGGTAAGCTAACGTTACCTGATGTCAGGTGTATTGTTAACTAGCTAACGGTAGGCTAACTTTACCTGCTGTCAGGTGTAGTTTAACTAGCTAACGGTAGGCTAACATTACCTGATATCAGGTGTAGTGTTAACTAGCTAACGGTAGGCTAACATTACCTGATGTCAGGTGTAGTGTTACCGTAACTAGCGTCCTGTGCGGCGATATTTCAGTTCCCTCTAACGTCCGCGTTCGGAGCATCAGAGAGAAGCTTAGTCATTTAAGTAGCATCGATATCTGCATTGGCATTCGGTCTGGTAGATAACTGTCGTTAAGGCACCGGTGCCGTATTAGCACCGGGTCTCGGACACCCCCCCCCAAATAAAAACTCTTCGGATCTACACGATTCACGTGGATGACATTTTCCCATTCAAAACGCGATTTTCGCCGAAAAGCGACTAGTTTGCAGGTATGGTTGCCTCTTGCGCTAAATCAATCTTTGATTTTCTTCTCATGTTTAACACCAATGCCGGCTCCAGGGAATAACCGCGTGTGGAGAATTGGAGTAATCTGCTTCTGTAAAAAACGGGTGACTACTTTTACTTGTTGCCAAAGGCTGGCAAGCTACGAGACATTCTCTGGACAGACAGCGGTGAGTGGCCGCATCATCTTGGTTTCAAAGTGACAGTCTGGTGGTGTGTGTGGCGCAGGGCGTGTATGATTGAAGGTGGCGACCACTACATGTAAATAATCGGAGTAGGGAAATCGGTTTGAATGCCGATCCCCGATCAGTTAAAAAAAATGCCCATATCGGCTCTGACCAGATACTTGCGATCGGCATATCCCTAATTCTATCCATCTGATTGTTGAAGTTTTGCTCCTGAAGCATCCTCCATCTCACACAGGTCACTTGCTAAAATCAAATACAAATACAAAACAAAACCCATCTGTCCTATCTGGACCCACGCGTGGGGTTTGTTTGGTATGAACAGGGGTCAAGGTTCTTACCCAGAGGGATGAAGTCAGAGCCGGACTTGAAGAGAGCCGAGGGAAGAAGCTGGAACTGAAACACAACACCAACGTCTGAGTCACTTTGAACGTTAAGACGGTACTGAACAAACACACAGCCACAGCTCACCAAGCTCCTGCTGGAACCCTCTGCATGCAAATGAGGGCACAACACAGCCATCTGGACAGATGGGGGGTCATTTCTACACAGCTCTAAAGTAATGGGACTTCTGCAGAATTCACAAACCAAGTCCACATTTTCTGTATCTATTAAGCTCTCCTATTCTGTCACTTATTTTACATCTAACTCCCATCTTGTTTACACACCTATCCCTTGGATTCTCCTTTTCATGGGTTCTCTTTTCATGTCTCTAAACTGTTAACCTCTTTATTTCTAGTTGATTTTCTCTACCTTCCCCTCACATGGTCTTTGTATTGTATTGTTTTTTCAAGCTAAGCATCACTAAACTTTCACTTCCCCATAGATGAAGAATAAAATCCGTTTTATATCTGTGGTACAATCAGGAAGAGACTCACACCAATAACACGAAAGCTGATGGGCTGCAATATAAGTAGCACATTGGTCTCATTTGTAGTCGTAATACAGAGAAATTATATTTAGACTAGCAAAAGAAAGAACTACAGCACCATGGCTTTAAAATAAATTGAGAATGATGGAGGCAGTGCTGCATGAACGTAGGAAAATGAAGACCTGTTTTTGAAAATGATTTAAGACCTAGAAAACAACACTTCAGCGAATCTAAGACTTTTTAAGGCCTACAATTTTGATTTTGAAATTTTAGACTTTAGAAACCCTGTACACCCTTCCACCAAGGTTCATGGAAATTCGGGCCAGTAAGGTAATAACACAATGAAGTATGCAGTACCTCTTTGGTCTCATCGGGGTCTGTGTGGTCCACCGTGAGTGAAAGGTCGTTCTGCAGGTATTTCAGCGCACTCAGTGGCTCCGACTGGGCCTTCTCCTCAAACCTGACCAATCAGAACGCACGGATGGGTCAACATCACATACACTCAGTGGGGCTTGCAGTCACAACAAATGAACACTAGGTGGCAACAAAGCAGAGATAATCACACAGCTCAGTAGTCTGGTTTCCCATCAGGACCCGGGGGAAGATTCCGTGGCCTCTCTTCTTACATGACATACTTTCCCCTCAAGTGTTTAGTAGCAAAAAAAGCTATTGTTCATATTTTGGCACAATGTTATGTTAGTAATGACAGTAGTAGTGGTCATAGTGAGTGAAAATGTGATCTGGGATGCACATAGGCCTGTAACAATTATTACACAATTGTCTAATTGTCAATCTTTTTAGATAATCAAAGTTTCTTTGTTTAACCGCAATTAATTGCTGACATTAGCTAAGATCCTGAGGCGTAGGACTGGTAACTGTTGATTTTGCCAAATTGTAATTATATAAATGATTATTGGTCAGGCTATATGTTTTTATTATTATTTCAATTGTTAGTTGTTGGCACTTGACACTATACACGTTCATAATAACAAAAATGATAAGCAGGGATAGAGTTAGAAAAAAAACGTAATGAGAATAAAGAGGAGTGGTTTACTTCATAGGCGGTTTATTTGTGTTTTAAATTATCTGGGCCACATGACAGTGATATAACCAAAAGATGTAATAATTGAATTTACAGTGGGGGAAATAAGTATTTGACCCCTTGCTGATTTTGCAGGTTTGCCCACTTACAAAGAATGCAAAAATCTACAATTGTAATCATATGTACATTCTAACAGTGAAAGACAGAATCCCAAAGAAAATTCCAGAAAATCACATCATATGAATTTATTAAAATTGATAACCATCTGATGAGGAAAAACAAGTATTTGACCCCCTGGACAAACAGCATGTTAATATTTTGTAGAAAAGCCATTATTGGCCAGCACAGATGTCAAACGGTTTTTATAGTTGGTGACAAGGTTTGTGCACATTTCGGCAGGGATGTTGGCCCACTCCTCCCTGCAGACAGCCTCCAAATCATTCAGGTTCCGAGGTGGTCGCCTGGCAACTCGAATTTTAAGCTCCCTCCAAAGATTTTCAATCGGATTCAGGTCTGGAGACTGGCTAGGCCACTCCAGAACCTTGATGTGCTTCTTCTTCAGCCACTCTTTTGTTGCTTTGGCGGTGTGCTTAGGGTCGTTGTCGTGCTGAAACACCCATCCTCGACCCATCTTCAGCTCTCTCACTGAGGGAAGGAGATGTCGGTCCAGAATTCCACGATACATGGCCCGTCCATCCTCCCCTCAATACGATGGAGTTGTCCCGTCCCCTTGGCTGAAAAGCACCCCCAAAGCATGATGTTGCCACCACCATGCTTGACGGTGGGGATGGTGTTCTTTGGGTTGTACTCTGTGTTCTTTGCCCTCCAAACACGACGAGTTGAGTTGAGGCCAAAAGTTCTATTTTGGTCTCATCTGACCACATCACCTTCTTCCAGGCCTCTTCTGAGTCGTCCAGGTGGTGAATGGCGAACTTCATGCGGGCCTGTACATGTTTCTTCTTGAGCAGGGGGACCTTGCGTGTGCTGCAGGATTTCAATCCATGACGGGCGTAGTGTGTTACCAACCGTTTCTTTTGTAACTGTGGTCCCAGCTGCCTTCAGTTGATTCATCAGTTCCCCCCTTGTGGTTTTGGGATGATTCCTCACCGTTCGCATGATCAGGGACACCCCACGAGGCAAGATCTTGTGTGGAGGCCCAGACCGAGGGAGGTTGGCGGTGGTGTGGTGCTTCTTCCATTTCCTGATAACTGCACCGACAGTTGATCTTTTCTCTCCAAGTTGCTTTCCGATTCTCTTGTAGCCCATCCCAGCCTTGTGCAGATCAACAATCTTGTCCCTGATGTCCGTAGAAAGCTCTTTGGTCTTGCCCATGGTGGTGATGTTGGATGCTGGTTGTTTGGGTGTTGACAGGTGTCTTTTATACAGGTAACGAGGTGAGGCAGGTGTATTTGATGTAGATAATTGGTTCGGATTGGGGCTGTGTCTTAAAGAAAGACTAACTGGCTTGTAGGAGCCAGAATACTTGCTGTTTGTCCAGGGGGTCAAATACTTGTTTTTCCTCATCAGATGGTTATCAATTTTAATAAATTCATATGATGTGATTTTCTGGAATTTTCTTTGGGATTCTGTCTTTCACTGTTAGAATGTACATATGATTAAAATTGTAGATTTTTGCATTCTTTGTAAGTGGGCAAACCTGCAAAATCAGCAAGGGGTCAAATACTTATTTCCCCCACTGTATATAGCACTTTTCAATGACTCAAATCCTGGGATACATTCAAAACTTTAAATTTGTTTAAAAAAGTAATAAACTAATATTAAAATTTTTAAATTTTGACTGAAAGAGAGACAATTAATTGTACGGCAACACTGGGACTTGTTACAGCGCTAGATGCACATTGCAAAATGTGTAACGTAACGTTGTCTGGAATTGTTCATTAGCTTTGTGTGATATCTGTAGCTGAATGGACTAAAACAGATTTTATCCTGACGCAAAGACCATCTGCGAGAGGAAGGACACCATCCTGGAATGGAATTGTAAGACCTATAATGCTTTTAAGAAACGATTGCAAATAAAGCAAACCGTTGCAAAAAAAAAAATTGGTAACGTTATAGCGACAGACCTGTATTTCCTGATGAGGTATCTGCAGTGGCGGAGCAGGTACTCCTTGGAGGGCCGACACAGTTTGAGGGACCAGAAGTCGTCCAGGCGCATCTTGGGAGAACAAGACTTCCCGGGGTTTCCACCAAACAAATAATGCACCTGGAACCACACAGGAAATACACACCGATTACATATTCTTATACTCATCAGTCTCTTCACACACGCACGCACACACAGACACACACACTTAAAAAAAACTAACTATTCCACAGTTTTGTTGTACTTAATGCAGCCAAAATATACTTTTTCTAATAAACTGTTCTTCAAGAACAACCACAACCTTTCGTGGGTTATTCTTCAAAAAAAACAACAACATATGTGGCAATATCAAAGAACTTTAAAGTCAGCAGAAACTGACTTCAAACATTGCACATATAGCACGTGTAAAGGGCTTATAGCTGTGGTTCTGAATTGGATTATTCAAATTAGATTGTTTTTGGAAGAAATATTCCAAGGATTGGCAAGTATCTTTTACAAATACCGTAATGCATGGATAGTTCAATTTGTGTTTTTTTTCTTTTCTTATGATCTTAAGGGTTGCAAACCTGAAAATTTGAGTCCCAAACGGGGTTATCATCCTCGCAACACTTTTGACTGTCGTCGCTTACGAGCTTTGTTAAAGGGATATGCCACCGTTTGTTGAAATAGGGCTAGGTCTCCCCTAGCTGTAGATAGGTGAGCCAACGCATTTTTTGTGCATGCATTGTTTTAGTCCAGTGCCACATCGGCAGTGCCGCCGCTAGTTAGCTTAGCGTAGTGAATGGAATCCGATGTTGCCGGTTAGCATGTTGTGAGTAAAAGTGAGCCAACAAAAGACAAAAAAAAAAAACAACCTAATTACTTGCACTGAGACAAAAAAAATGCGTTGGCCCACCTATCTACAGCCAGGGGAGACCGTGATAAGCCCTATTTCAACTTGGGACGCACCAAAATGAAAATTCTTGTCCAAAACCGAAAACCGAAAAAGAGGAAACCAATACCGAAAACCGAAACACCGAAAGAAATTATGCCAATTATTAGTACCATTGCATTTATGGCTATGACTGTGTACTAACTTTACTAAAATCAAGGCATTGCAATTGTATAAATTAATATTAAAGTTGAATTAAAAAAATATCTAGCAGAAATATGGCTACAATCTGATAGTCACATACAGTATATAGTAGCCTAAGAACAGAATAGCTTACCAATTGTTATTATTATTATTATTATTTGAGGCACTTTCTTGCAGGATTTCACTGAACATATCATACAACGAGGATGCATGCCCCTCATCTGGTACAGAGAGACAAGTCTTTTTTTCTGCCCTCTGATCTCCTCTTGCGCTCGGCACTGCTCCGTCTCCGTCTCCACGCGGGTCCTCGGCATCCATTGCGGCCTGGATCATTTCTCGTGGGCTCTGCTTTATTTCTGCATCCAAGTAATGGTCTTTATAACGCGGATAAAGTACAGTCGCGATGAAGTGCGGAGGATCCGAATAGAACTCACTGAAACGTGTGCTGACAGACTCTAAGAGCTCTAAGTACTTTTCATTGTTTTCACTCCGTGGTCCGTCTCAACCTCTTTGCTTAGGAGACGCTTTGCAGGTGGAACGGATCGGGTACTGACACAAGTGCAGGTCGCGGTTTCTGTTTGTGTCATTACAACATTTTCGGCCGTATTGTTTCGGTGATAAAAGTATTTCGGCCGAAAACTGAAAATGCCCTTTTGGCATTTTTTCGGTGGCCGAATATTCAGTGCATCCCTAATTTCAACAAACGGTGGCGTATTCCTTTAAGAGCGCTAAATGCAACAGAGTCTGACTGTAACCTTCTGACATTGCTTTTGCAGGGCTAATGAAGGAAAATGCTCATTTCTAATTGTTGATGTAACCGAGGACAGCTCTGATCGAGACATGGAGCCAGGTGTGTGAATCAACCGCTCACGAGGAGATGTGTTAACTTGATGCAGCGTGTATACAAATCGGAAAAAGCTGAGGTGTAGCTCGCCTGCAAGGAGTGTTCCGGAGCGTTACTATGTGTAGTACTACGCGTACTAAGAGTGTTTCTCATGAAATCAGTGTGATAGTGTACTAAACAGGAGTGTGTGTGTGTGTGTGTGTGTGTGTGTGTGTGTGTGTGTGTGTGTGCGTTAGCCTCAGCTGTGTGTGTTACCTTGTGCATCTCATCGTAGACCAGCTGGTGTGCAAAGCGTGGACACGGCTCCTCCTCCTGCAGAGCCTTGCTGGGGTTTTCTTTCACTGCCTGATCGTTCTTATACACACATGACCTAAGACACACACACACACGGAAATAAAGAGGAGAGGGAAGCAAATTTACATTAGTGACGAAAGGACTAGACTTCCTGAAGCCCTCAAGGAAAAGCTGTTCAACAAATCTTGTTTGTCACACACACACACGTCTAGCAGAGAGAAACGAGCACACGTCCACATAATGCTGCAAGTGCCTCATTGACTTGACATGGACTCATTTCACTGGACATTGAGTACAAGAACAGCTACTGAAATCAATGTACTGGAACAGAGATGGCTGCAGCCACTGATCCAAACATCTCTCACTCTCTCTCTCTCTCACACACACACACACACACACACACACACACACACACACACACACACACACACACACACACACACACACACACACACACACACACACACACACACACACACACACACACACACACACACGTCGTTCTCTTGTGGAGGGCTGAGGGACTGTGTGAAGAGGTGCTGGTGACACTCTGCTGTGTTATTTGTATAAAAATGTTGAACAGCGAGAGTGTATGTGCGTGCATGCATGCTTTCTGTGGTGAAGATCTTTGGTTACAAATAGAGCTGCTGTGTGTCAAAGTGTTTCCTGCGAGTGTACGCTCTCCTAGTCACTGCGGTGGTGATCACAGAAACCTCTCTGTTGCACAGAGTGAGTGAGAGGGTGTGTGTGGGTGTGCGTGTGTGTGTATTTCATTGTTATATACCAGTTGTTGCGAGCGATGTCGTAGATCCAGAAGGAGTTGCGGACGTTCTCCTCGCGCTTGTCCTTGTCTTTGCTGAGGCCCGAGAGGACGTGAATCTCATTGAGCTCGGGGTCGATTGTGGCTCTCTGGGTGAAGCCCGTCATCGGTACTGTGGCGGTGAAAAAACAACAATAAAATCAACAGGGGGTTCCACTCCGAAATAAAAACTCCTCTGGCAGACGTGATTCAGCTGCGATAAGAATATGACGATGTTTAGAAGTTATCCGGCATAGACGAGAGACGTGTGTGTGTGTGAATACAGGTAGCTTGACAAGCTCCATTAACAATAAAACTTCTTTTTCCCCCCGAAATGAAAAGTAAAAAAATGTAAAGCTATAGAAAACTACTACTACAGCAATTGGACCCGGCAAGTATCAGCATGCAGATTCAACCCAGTGCAATGGAGACACACACACACACACACACACACACACACACAGGCCCGAGACCTGCTGTGGCTGCAGCAGCACGGTTTAATACAAGCCTAATATTTAATCTAGCCTCATCTTATTTCTAATAAATGTCATACCAACGGTACAGCACAGCGCTGATGTGGTAAAGAGGGATTTCATTTCCCGCCGTCAAAACTGAGGTACTTCATATTGCATTTTTTCCCCAGTGAATTGTCCCCACAGAGGAGGAAGCACAACGGGCATGACAATTACGATAAGCTGCAGCAGCTCAGCACTCGACTGACTCAGCATTGTGCTGCGTTCACACCGACTCAGGCAGACGGACAGCACCTTTTGGACGGCGCGGGAGAAACAAACAAACAGCCCAACGGAATGGCAGGGCGGGAAAACGAAACACGCGTGAAGATCTGCTGCTACAGCAGGGCTTTTTTTCGTGGCGCCCCTCAAAGATGTTTGAGCCGGCGCTATATTTTACACATGAGGCTGGCGCTAAGCTGCGTCGTTCTGACTGGACCTGAACGCTCCGCTGTGAAGCAAGCGCTAACGGGATCTCAGTTTGCAGAGCTGAGGCTGAACCGGACTCTCCCGGTTATAACGCTGCTCTGGGGGGGGGGACCGGCGGCACAGCGAGAAGCTTCGGCCGTCTGTCCGTGCGGGCCGTCTGACGGCATCGGTGACAGATTGAGATTGAAAGTTTCATAAGCGGTTAAAAATGTATCACAGTCGCGTTAAAATAGTAGTCCAGTTCCGTTTCGGAACAGTTGACACTAGGGCTGCCACCTCTTAGTCGATTAATCGGTCGTTTTGGTCTTAGTCGACTAAGATTTCTTTAGTCGATTAGTCAGTTTTTTTATGCTTATTCATGCTTAATTACTTATTTCCAAGAAACTTCTGAGCACATTCATGGTAAACACAAGATTTAAAGTGGTGCTTTTGCAGGATTAATTGTGGAGAAACTCCGTTTTACAGATTGTTAATTAACTACATTTATATTGTGCTTTTCTAGTCTTAACCACCTCTCAAAGCTCACAGCTCTGTCAATTAAATCAACTAATCGATTAGTCGACAAAATGGTATAAGTGTTAGTCGACTAAGAATTTCTTTAGTCGAGGACAGCCCTAGTTGACGTGACGCGAACCGTACGGGAGAACGCATGAAAACCACAGTTGCGGCAAACCATAACCGTGCTTTCCCTGGGACTGGCAACTCGGCGGAGGAGCCGCTGCTGTCGGGCGCCGGGGCTCCCAGCCTCCTGCCGGGGCTCCGACTGCAGGACAGCAGCGAAGCGGGATCTGGTTCGGATATCTTGGCATCAGTATTAAACGGAGACCATTTCGTAACCGGTTAAAAACTCCTACAGTAGGTTTTCCCACCCGATGCGGACTGCGATGAACTGTACTCGAGACCACCCGTTCGAGAGGACGTGCTGCTTGACTTGGGCACATTTCGCAGTGTTCACACTCGTCAAAAAAAACTGGACTTTGGGGTCAAGAGGACTCGGATCTGGACGCAGGTCCCAGACGTGAAAGCCCCCTCACTGCATTATATATATATATGGAAAGTTTGTAAGTACACCAGAAGTTTATGAACACTTGCCTGCTCTCTTCTGCTCTCTGCTGTTGTTGCTGCTACCGGCAGTAAGACGAGTGCTTAGGGCTGTCTACAAATTACAACACCGAAAAGAGATGCAACAAAAATATTTTTTAATTTAACTTTTTTTTTTTTTAAGTAAGTGCTGTAGTATAACTAGCAGGAGACAAGTAATAACTGAGATAAGTTTGGAGACATTACCTTATTTAATCATTAAATTAATAAGTATTTTTGTAGTATCTCTTTTTGGTGTAGTAATTTGTAGACAGCCCTAAGCACTCGTCTAACTGCAGGTAGCAGCAGCAGCAACAGAGAGCAGAAGCCAACAGGCAAGTGTTCATAAACTTCTGGTGTACTTACAAACTTTACAATCCATCGTTTTATGAGTACATAACCTATATGTACTACTGTAGACATTTGGTATAATTTCGGGCATTATTAGTGGGGTCATTTACCAGATACAAACGTGAGTCCAAGTTATTCAGCTGATAACGCTGCTACGCTAACTCTCCTAATGTTAGACCCAGGTGAAAAAAGCTTCTGGGGGGGTGTTTGGCTCGAGGTCATGGTGCAAAAGACCCTAGGGTGAAATTACTCCAAACAATCACTTTAAGGTTGGGCCATATGGAATTTTTTTTTTTTTTTATAATTTTCTATCACAATAGATTTTTGGTTTATAATGCAGTTAAAAGCAAAAGGTGTGCAGCAAAGTACTGGCTGAGTCAGGCCGGCTGTGATTCATCCACAATATCTCCCATTACAGCACATTTTAACGTAGAGGGAACTGAGACTGGACACAGCCACTGTGGGAAACCACACAACATTTCATTTATTACAGTGATATCACGCAAATTAACTCAATCGGACTATGAACTCCCTGGCAGACAGGTTGAGCAACAAACGTCTCCCACACGGAGTCTGCAGCGACTGGTCAGCACATTTAGGGCGACGTGCCGAGACGCCGCTGCGGTACGGAGCCACGGCACACATCGACATGTGAGACCGATTATGAGAGAGAGAGAGAGAGAGAGAGAGAGAGAGAGAGAGAGAGAGAGAGAGAGAGAGAGAGAGAGAACGGTTTGTGCCTTCTGCTTCCTTCCTGCCAAGGTAACATTCTGTTCTTTTCTTGTTCTGCTTCACCGGTGTGCACACATTTGAATTTTTTTCAATTTCTCTCTCCCATATTCTCACTGCATCTAGACTCTCTCTCTTCCCCTCCCCCCCCAGCTCTGGCAGGACAGAGGTGACCAGACAAGAGGTTTATTTATGCTGCATTTGAGGTGGAGCTGAGGTTGCAGTGAGTCTGTGTGTCTGGGGCCGGGGCTTTTGAAGCAGAGATTTCGGCAGAGAAGCCCCACAGAGCCCAGGAGACTGACTGCAGCAGCAGATATGCCACCTTGTTTCCGTTTTATACATCCTGCAGCGGCGGCCCACCGCCGCTAAAATCTTGCTGTCACCGCTTTGATTTTTTAAAATGTCATGAAATCAGAATCACACGACTCGGCAGAGCTGTCCGCTCCACTGAACTCAGACAAACGGTCGCCCGTTCTCTCTCCCCCCCTTTGAGAGGGAGCCCTTGGAACAGCCACAAGGCATCAATCACTTGCAAAATCATGACAACCAAATAAACAACAGCACAAGTGCAGCATTTTCTCCTCAGGCAGAGTGGCAAACAGGGACGAAAGCCTCGATGGCTGCATTCCTGCAAAGTAGGACTGCACAATATATCGTTTTTCTATCGTTATCGCGATATCAATGGATATAAACACGTGGCGAAAGGCCATAATGACTATAATGTGCTAAAACGATACTATAAAACAACAAAAAGTTAATCTAAAAAAGGAGCACAAAATGGCGACATTAAAGAACGGTTTGTGTATTGCTAAGGCCACAGGGTCAAAATTAAATGATTTATTAAAAATGTAATAACAATAACTTATTTCACCAGTAAATTCCTGTTAAACTACAAAAACAACCACTGGATGGGAAAAGGGTATTTTACAATAACTTTGAATGCAGCACGAGGCTGGCGAGGCTGAGGGTAACGTTACCTGCTGTCAGGTGTAGCATTAACTAGCTAACGGTAGGCTAACGTTCACTGCTGTCAGGTGTAGCGTTAACTAGCTAACGGTAGGATAACGTTACCTGCTGTCAGGTGTAGTGTTAACTAGCTAACGGTAGGATAACGTTACCTGCTGTCAGGTGTAGCGTTAACTAGCTAACGGTAGGATAACGTTCACTGCTGTCAGGTGTAGCGTTAACTAGCTAACGGTAGGCTAACGTTACCTGCTGTCAGGTGTAGTGTTAACTAGCGTCCCGTGCGGCGATGTTCCAGTTCCCTCTAACGTCCGTTTTTTGAGCATCAGAGAGAAGCGCAGGCATTTAAGTGGCACCTAAATAAGGCACCGAAATCTGCGTTGCTATTCGGTCTGGTAGATAACGGACGTTAAGGCACCGGTGCTGTATTAGCACCGCGTCTGTGCAGGTGTGATGGATCACGTACAAACCAATAGGGTGTTGGAACGGTATATGTTTATACTTCTCATACAACCACAATCTAATTCACTCTCTCCGGATGGCGCGATTTATCTGGATAGATTGTTTTTTTTGTGTTTTTTTTTTTTTTAACGATGACAAGCCGGAATGAAAACCAGCCGAACTGAAATAGAAGTAACGAGGCTATTTTTAAAATGTAAGGAGTAGAAAGTACAGATAATTGTGTAAAAATGTAAGGAGTAGAAGTAAAAAGTCTGCTGTAAAATAATTACTCCAGTAAAGCATAGATACCCAAAATTTCTACTTAAGTAAGGTAACGAAGTATTTGTACACAAGTGTGACTTTAGAAATAGAAATGGTGGGTTTGGTTACCCATGCCCGAGTCCTTCTTGGTGCCATCAGATATGATCTCAACGTGGTCTCCGTCCACGTCGTAGCTGAAGAAATCATTGAGGTACGTCTTTGACCTCTGACCTCCGAACACGTACAGACAGCGGTTTCTCTGTTAGGGGGAAGAGTGGCGAATGGAGAAAATAACGATTAGCATTCAAGCTGACAGTATCTGTAATAATTGATTATCCTACACAGTAGTCTACGGCTACATTTACATCGCTACGTGTTGGTTTTTAAGTGGACTTTTGAGCTGAAAGCGATCTCCGCGCACACCAGAGTTTTTAGCTCCAGCTAAATCGCCCAAACCTCAACATTCTCGCATACTGGGCATAAACAGGAGGCAGTGTGTATGGACCTTTTTCACAGCAGACATTTTGACTTGTCATAGTAGGAAAAGCACAGCTGAAATTGATAACCTTAAAGATGGCTCAATTCCATCAAGTGTCCCAGTAAGCTATTTCAGTGAGTCAGCATGCACAATACCAGGACCTCTCCTAAGTGGAATGCAGCCAGGAATGTTGTGTAAAAAAGGGCCAGACCTTCCTCCGCAGCGCTGTGGAGAGAGGTCTGGACTGGACTCACAGTGTGGAAGAGCATGCAGTGGCCGATGCGGGACTGGACGTCCTCCGGGCCGGCGTTACACGAGTCTTCCCGCAGGAGGCTCCACGTCCCCGCCTGGCAGTGGTAGGCGTACAGGCCGCTGAACTGAGGCTCCGACGTCCGACTGTCCTCCACGCTGCCGTTACACGTCAGGATCCGACCGCCAAACGTGTAGATCATGTGCTTCTCGGAGTCCATGCACATCTGCAGGAAGGACAGGGAGCAGAGGACGAGAGACGCAGGAAACAGGAAGCGGCAGAGTTCAGAAAGAGGGAGGGGGAGGAGTTTGCGATTTCGTTTTGGAGGTTTTATGTCTCCTCAAACAACCGGCAGCACTACAGTACCGAAGATACTTTTCACGCGGTAATGTGCAGGTACTGATTTCCACTTTTTGTGTCGAAGGACACACTTTCAAAAGATATTTTAATATAATTTTTTATCATCGACTTTATAAAGTTATTAATGAATGCTTGGGCACTTCTTATAAAAAGTCTGTCTCGCCTCTATCAGAGGCATTCTATTTTGCATTGCTATTTTGAATAAAGAAGGCGGCATTTCTCCAAACCTTCTAAAGGGGCGATAGAATGATTTTATAGAGTATTTCAGACTGTTCCTTATGGTCTCCTAATGGGGTATGTAACATTGGTTGGGCTGAAAATGGCCTGGTTGATATTTTATTGGCCCTTATGCATCACTGTGTTTTGGCCCTATTTGTAACAAGAGCTTTTCTTCCAAATATGGTGTGCTTGTGAATATTTAGATGAGCTGCGCGCTGATTGGTTGAGCGAATCCCCAATACACACACATTAGAGAAGCGACAGAATCTCATATTCCAGACACTGCAATGTTTCATTACCAATTTTACTTCTGAGACTTTTTTATGTGAGAAATCAACTATATAAAGCTCAAATATGGGCCGTTTTACAAAAAATTGATGGCTAATTGCAAATATGGTAAGACGTATGGTAAGTGTCGGACTTCAGCGGCGGTGCTGCTGCCTCGCCGCCCACCCTGCCTTCCTTCACAGACCCCGGCCTGCTGTGAGCTCTGTTAGGCTGGCAGCCCTGACAGAGCTCCAGGGCCTGTAACTCCCCTCTTCCTGCTAGCTAAATGGCCCGTTGTGTGAGAGTGAGAGCGCAGTCAGCGCGCTTGTTACACCAGCAATCTCTTACCACGTTACACACAATGTCACGCCACTTAGCTATACAAAATATACCTAAATGTCTTATAAAGCTAACGACGGTGTCCGATTTCAAGTTAATAGTTGTGAAGTTTAGCTAGGCGTTTCGTTAGCTGCGACTGTCACTTCAATCCTATCTATGTGTAGCTAATCACGGATAGTTAGCTTCATTTTTGGTCTTAATTCGAGTATATTTACAGTTTGAATTTCGTCACGCCACTTATACAACATCTAACTAAAGGTTTTATAAAGCTAACAACGGTGTCCGATTTCAAGTTAATGAATATTTGTGAGCTGTAAGGGTTTCGTTAGCTGCGACTGTCCCTACAATCCTATGTGTACAAGATTGCGGCTAGTTAGCTTCATTTTTGGTCGTAATTCGAGTATATTTACAGTTTGAATTTCTGACTACCTGATCTCAGGTCAGTTGTGTAGCCTATGTAAATGTTGGGGCGTGACCGTTCTCTTAATACACCCACGGGCTGACAATGGTTCCGGTTTTTGGGAGGTTGACGTCAACTTCCAGCTTTGTTGAGATTCGCCCGTTTTCAGCAGCAGTTTCAAAATATGAGATTTTCATAGTAAAGGGGTGTCAGTGGGACTTTGAGCTTCTACGTATGTCCTATTTACCCACTGATCTGTCGTTATTCAACTATGACAGGGTAAAATCGGTTTTGCATTCTATCACCCCTTTAAGTGACTGCGACTGTGCGGAACCTGTCCTTACAACCTTCGTATGAGATAGAGCTGAACGATTTGGGGAAAGAATGTAATTGCCATTTTTCTGCCAGATAGTGCGATTACGATTCGATTTGCGTTTTTTCTTAAAAGTTCAGCTAAAGTCCAATATTCACTGTGTAACAGATAAAACGTCATAGAGCATTAGAACATGGGACACCATCAAAACTGCTCTATATTCTTATGGAACATGGATATGAACAGCCAGCAATAAGTGTTTTTCTTTTAACAAGCATGGAACATTGAAGAGTCAAACACAGAACATTCATCACAAAAGCTAAAAGTTATAATAATAAAAAACAATTCCAATGAAAAATATCACTACTTCACAGTAAACTGAAATGTCATAATGCACCTTCTACCATCATGTTAAATAAAGTCATAAGTGAAAAATAGGACATTTCTGTTAACAATCTGTGATACGTAACATGAGATCTAAGCTGGGCAATGTATGAACATGTTTTTGGACTGCATGTTGGGCTCTGAGCGCTGCCAATACGCAAGTAACATACACTCCATACTTTGCCTGAAGGCATCCTGTGTAGACACAGATGGAGCTCTGCTAATGTGCCGCTCACACTACACTTTCTGTAGACTGGGAGGTTACTATCACGGGAGAAGAATTAATATCACATCCGAGAAGCTGGACACAGCAAAAAGGACTATTGCTGAAAAACATAACATAATCACTTAATCATTTACCAATAATGCTGCTGGAAAATTCCAGGGTATTTCCTGCATTAAAGATTTTTTGGCGCCGTGTGTGTGTGCGTGTGTGTGTGTGTATTAGGGCTGCTCCCTAATAGTCGTTTTGGTCTTAGTCAACTTAGATTTCTTTAGTCCATTAGTCATGTTTGATGCTTTTTTCATGCTGAATGACTTATTTCCAAGAAACGTACAAGCACATCTCTGGTAAACACAAGCATTAAAGTGGTGCTGTTGCATGACTCTTTGCGGAGAAACTCAGATTTACAGATCTGTCGATTCAATCAACTAATCGATTAGTCGATACAATTGAATGAGTGTTAGTCGACTAAGAATTTCTTCAATCGAGCACAGCCTTAGTGTGTATGAGTGTGTGCGTGTGTGTGTGTGTGTATATATAGTTATAATAATTCATACAGGTTTACATTTTCATTTATATTGTTTTAAACATGTCACTGTTTTGGGGGGTATTTATTCTATATTTTAATCATTTGTGTGCATTTGTCTCTAAATCCATTTTTATTTTACTTTTTATTATTCCTTTTCTCGTCTGAGGTTTTCAATCCGTGTTCAAAACAGATCGCACATTGCGATAGGCTGCAACGTAACGCCAAAGACGCTCAGAGATTTTGTGTGTTAGATGAAAGAAAATAACAGCAGAAAAATGCACTTTAAAATGTAACCGTCATTCTTTATTTAGTGGTGCCTTTTACATTCAATGTTCAATTTGTGTTGTAAAAGAATGTTGGACATGATTACCTTTCATGTGTTTTAAATACAACGAGCAATGTGTTGTACTAAAGCAGAAGCAAGGTACCCCCAGGTTCCCACTTTCTACAAGTTTAATTTAAGGCCTTTTTAAGACCATTTAGAATGACATTTAATACCAACTTCATGAACATACTGGCAAAAGTATGCAAGATATAAGGGAATATCAGAAAAGGATTTTAGGCTCTAAAAATAATTGTTTACCAACATTTTATTGTACTCAAATACATGCTTTGTGACAAAACAATGAAGGACTTTTTTAATCTCATGAAAGGACAATACAAATGTTAGACCTTTGGGAATGAAATTTAAAGACTTTCTAAAGAAATGTAAGACTTTTTAAAGGTCTTACTTTTCAAATATATTTAAGACATTTTTAAGACTTTGAAGACCCCGCAGTACCCTGACAATATTGAAAGTAATATTTGTTTACTTATCGCAAGTAATAATGTCATCGCTATATTCAGCCACGTTATCGCATATCCAGAGTTTCTGCAGGTTTCACCAAGTCAAATGTAAGACTTTTTAAGACAATAATGAATGAAATTTAAGACCTATCATCACAACATCAACTAAGCCCTAAATTCAGTATCGCTAAACTTTCACTTCCCTATAGCTGAAGAATAAAATCGGTTTTATGTCTGTGGTATAATCAGGAAGAGACTCACACCAATAACAGCAAAGCTGATTGGCTGCAATATAAGTAGCATGTTGGTCTCATTTGTGGTCATAATACAGAAACATTATATTTGGACTAGCAAAAGACAACGCCACAGAATAATAAAAAAAAGGGCATTGGAGGTAGAGTGGCATGGACCTAGGAAAATGAAGACCGGTTTAAAATAATTTAAGACCTAGAACACAAATTCAGATTTTTTAAATTATAGACTTTTTAAGACCCCGGGGAAACCCCGATATGGCAAATTTTCCTCATACCGTGCAGCCCTTGTGCGGACAGAGACGGATGCAGTTACCTGATGGTCAAACACCAGCTTTGGCCCTCCGTCGGCCGACGTGTCCTCGCTGAGCAGCGTCCAGGTGTTGGCGTTGATGTCGTAGCGGTAGAAGTCACTCTTCAGGGACTTGCTGTTCCGGACGCTGGAGTCCAGGTAGCGGCCCAGCGTGTAGATCTGACGCCGCTGGGAGTCGATGCACATCTTGTGGCACGAGCGAGCGCTCGGACCGCTCTGATTGGTTCCCAGGAGACAGACAGGCACAGCAGTTTTACACACGCATAGTTGGTGTCTGAACGAATTAACTAGTCTTGAGTGCGTTTGATGGGGAGATGAAAAGAATTATTCACAAAGATTGTTCATCAAACCACCGATAATTTCAGGCCTGATGAAGACTATGAATCATATTAACAAGTAAACTTCACCTCCAAAAATGAAAGAAAATAAATGAATGAATGAATTCTGTCTTCATTAAATAAAAACTAACCTGAACTAAAGCTAATACAATATCTGGTTAAAACTTAAAGAGTAACTACGGTTTCTTTTCAACCCTGGACCGTATTTCCCTATGTTTCTGTGTCTAAGTGACTGATGGGAACAACAATCTTTGACATTGGTCCAGTATTAAGAGAGATTGCTGCAGTCAGCAGCGGTGAAACAAACTACAATGCAAGTTAACAGGGCAATTGTGCAGCTTGTATTTACCTTCACAAAAGGGCTTATTTTGCCGTCTTTTGTCCTCAGAGTGTTAATGAATATTTAAAAAAACAAAATTGACTAAAAGAGAATTGCATTGTAGATCGCAATTATTTCTTAGACAATTAATTGTACAGTGGAATTGTTACAGCTCTACATCTGTGTTTCCTGAGCCCACTTACCTCTTTCTCGGTGTCTCTGGAGATGCAGGCCCACTGGTTTTCCTGAACACTGTAAGCCCAGAAGTCAGCCAGGTCCTGTGTGCCGTCCCAGCCCCCAAACAGGTAAACGGTCTCTGCGGGCGAACAAACGAGTGGACAAACATTAAACCTCCTCTTCCGTCATTTGCATTCTGCTTTGGAAAGCAAAGCCGTGCCGGCAGCCAGCTTAACTCAAGCGCTCTACCATCCCTGCACTCAGTACAAACAGTCACCCACTCCCGTTACCGGGAATAATCTGATTAAAGTTATGCTTTCAGAAAGCATATAAAGGAGGAACCGGATTGGCATGGAGTCCGTTGGAGTAGACAAATCTGTCAATGCAGAGAGGCACAATCCACCCTGCGGCATTGTTATGCGTTCGCTGATATCTAAGAGTGAACTCGTACCGGGGTTAAAAACACACACACATACGCTGCATCCGCACTAAATCTTTTACACGCATATGCACAAGCAGACTGAAAGAGATGATGGGGATCACTAACACTGACTATTCTTTCCTATCCTTATTATCCTAGGGATGATTTTATCTATTTTGCCCCTTAACTTCTACGCATGTGCCAGTGCAGTCAGCTCTAGTCTTTATCAACATTGTATTTCCGGGATTGTTCCGTTGCCGCCGGAGGTTCCAGCCGGATGTCCCTCATTTTCAGCCAGATGTCTGCCACCTGCCACTTTCTTTGAGTTGGAATTTTAAACTGTGGCCTATTTCTGAGGACTATGGTTAACTGCTCCTCAGATCTCTGCAGGGTAAATCCAGACAGCTAGCTAGACTATCTGTCCAATCTGAGTTTTCTCTCACACAACTAAAACTACTTTGTTCCACCAAAACAAGTTCCTTCCTGAGGCTATTTTGCAGAGGCTCTGTGTAAAGGTAAAGGTACTTTATTTGTCACATACACGTACATCAGCCAGCACAGACAGCGCCCGGGGACCAACTCCAGATCTGAGCCAGTGCCTTGATCAAGGGCACTGCCTGGAGAACCTAGTACATGTTTTTGATGGTGGGGGAAACCGGAGCACCCGGGGAGAACATGGGGAGAACATGCAAACATGGGGAAAACATGCAAACTCCACACAGAAAGGCCCCGGAACGACCTGGATTCGAACACAGAACTTCTTGCTGTGAGGCCACAGTGCTAACCACTGGGCCACCATGCTGCCATGCTGTGGAGCTTAGCACTGCCCAAGACAGTTGTGATTGGTTTAAAAGAAATACCAATAAACCAGAGCGTGTTTTTCTCCCATCCCGGAATGCTGTGTGGACTAGCCAGACCCTCTTCCACAGCGTTTTTTTGTGTCATACATAATACAGCTGCCCAGTGCACTGCACACTTGGGCGACTGTAAGCCTACATTAGCATTAGTAAAGCGATCTGTCTGTTTGGAAATTGATCAGGCTTTACATTCGATACGAACAATCAAAAAACATGCCTCGACTCGCCCCAATTCCAGTCACAACTCTGTGAATTGGCTCGGGGTATTCATTTTTTGGGATATTAAATCCAAATTCTGGCTTGGAATATAACTTTCCCACCCATTATCATTTTTTTAAATCCTCAAAAACACTGGAAACTACTCAGCGATAAGGTTGCAGAAGAGGACCTGTTGCAACAAGACAATTGATGTTCTGTAACATACTACCGCTTTACAACACATTTGTGTCGTGTCTAACTAATGAGCTCGCTGGTCTCTTCTGTGAAAACACGGCTCGGGTCAAACACAGGCCACTGCAGCTCAGGCAGATGGGAGTGGTGAAGTTGTGATTGTATCAGAGACTTGTGAAGGAGGAAATAAGCTGTGCCACGACGGCTGCATTTCCAAAAACAGAGGATGGGCCAAGAAAAAATTGGTTGTGTATTCAATGACTCACTGATAATGATCAACGAAAAAAAATGTACTTATTGTACTTTTAAATCAGTTTAAGATTAAAGTTGTATTTGAAAAAAGAACCTGAATGAAGGTCATCCTTAAGGATACTGTGACCATACCATGTGTGTGGCTCCTGGGCCTGGGAGGTGAAGGTAAACCTAGGGCTGGGTACCGAATTCAATACTTTTTAGGCACCGAACGACTTGCCTCTAAATTACGGAGTATCAAAAAAATGCCTCGTCATGCAACACCTAAGGAGTAAATCTCATCAGTGTCAGTGAGCCAATAAGCACTCAGCATGCCACTACCAAGATCTAATAATGTTTGTGATTGGCTGTCTAACGTTACAAGTCGTAGAGGCAGGCAGGAAAAAGTCTACGTTAAGCACAGAGATGGGGCTCACCTAGCAGGTGCTAAAAATAAATAAATGATTTGTGCCATAATGTTGTAATTTCTCTTAGTTTCATAAAATTGGTATCAAAAAGTATTATTCAGGAACTAGCAGAGGTGTCAAGTGTCGTTACCTTACTTAAGTAGAAATTTGGGGTATCTATACTTTACTGGAGTAATTATTTTACAGCAGACTTTTTACTTCTACTCCTTACATTTTCATACAATTATCTGTACTTTCTACTCCTGACATTTTAAAAATAGCCTCGTTACTCAGTTTGGCTTGTCATCGTGAAAAAATAAATAAATAAATAAACCTATCCAGATAAATTGCGCCATCTGGATAGAGTGAATTTGATTGTGGTTGGATGACATACGCTTTTCAGCCCTTCTGAGTTTGCAGGTATGATTTTAATATGACATTATAGTCATTATTGCCTTTTTGTGGAGGTGGGGTAGTGCACTAAAGGCCCCTGTGGGGCGGGCTAAGCTTTTGTCCTTAATGGCATTTTTTTTCCCCTTAGATTACTTTTATACTTTAAGTAGTTTTGAAAACAGTACTTTTACACTTTCACTTGAGTAAAAAGCTTGAGTTGATACTTCAACTTCTACAGAAGTCTTTTCAAACCCGTAGTATCTATACTTCTACTTGATTAATGAATGGGAATACTTTTGACACCTCTGGGAACCAGTAGCCAAGTCACGTTGTTGGCGTCGAAACATTTTGAAAGATACCCAGCCCTACAGTAGGTAAACATATAGCTTGTATGAACTAACCACTGGGTTAAAAAGATAGAGAGATACTCCAGGAAGTTGCTTGGGAGTGGACAGGAATGTATTAACTAACTGTGTATGGTGCAGTAATTCAGCATGAGATCATGAAGTATGATTATTAGCTCAATATTAAAGTAAATTATTATTAAGTATTAAAATGGAACTGGGAGTAAAAGTTACAAGACTGTGACTAAAGCCCTGTTCACACGGAATTAGCATTACCTAGTGACCTCTAGTCATTTGTAATTGTTTTTAATCTCTTTTCAAAACTAGTTATTACACTTTTTTTATGGTTTGTTTTATTGCTTGTTTTAGCTTTATTCTATTATTCTCCTTTTATATGCATTGTGTAAGGAAGCCTGGCAAAGCAAGTTTTTCATTGCATGGTGTAAATTGTTAAATTTTTTGTTTCCTGTGTGCCTTTTTATCCCTCTTTGGCGAAGAGGGATGGGGGATGGCGGAGGGGATGCGGGCGCCACCTTTCATGACTAACCTAGCCCGTACCACCGCCCGACCGGAGACCTCCGTCCACAAGTCCACGCGCTCCCCGTGGTTTCGTCCAAGGGCTGACGGTGACGCTGTGTGGCTGCCACCGCGGCCGGGATAGGGGACGAGCCCTCTGGAGACCTCTACCGGGCCTGGCCCAAAAAGATAAATGGAACTACATCACAAGTGCGGTGCGGCAGCCTGAGCCTGGCCGTCCTCCACGCGCCTCCGGGTAGCCACACGAAACTTGGTTTGGGGGGGGGAGGGGTCATTTCTAAATCTAAATCGAACGAGGTCCCCAGATCCCGTGCGAATAGGGCTTAAGAAAACTCTATTTTCTTTTCAGGAAAAGCTCTGTGTTGAGACATACGGCACTGTGCATAGGTTCTTTAGCGAGCTCCATAATAATCAAAACAAAGTAATTACCCAGGATCTAAACAGTATAAGGAGCAAAAAGGATTTAAACAGGACTGCGGGACAAAGAAAACATTTCAATCAAAGCGTACGGTAAAATCATTACTGCCAATCGAGAAAATGGGATTAAGAGAAGAAGAAAAAAAAAGGGGACAGAATTGGCACGAGACAGGACTGGTGACAAAGAAATCATTTAGGCTCTCCTGCATCAACTTCTATTATCAACTACTGCGAGCAAAACACAGAAGTCAGTGTGTGCGGCCTGAGACACTTCTCTCAGCTCTGACACAAGTTGCAGACACTGCATCACTCCCCCCCACACACACACACACACACACTCCCACACACACACACACAAACAGCAGGCTTTTGTACACCAGAAACAACTTTGGCAGATACAGGGAAAAAAAATTCCAACAAAAGCTGCATGTCTCGGTCGAAACAAAAGTCGTGATGCGTGTGCTAATAAGTACAGAAATGCCCTCGGGACGGTTTTCTTTTAAAGGAGGTGGGCTTGAGGTGGAGGGAGGGTTAATTTGATTAAACGTAATGGAGCTTGGTGTTCTGAGTCTGCGGAGGAGGATGTGAGTCATAGCGTCAGTTAAACAGCCAAGTCATAACACCAGCTGCGTGGGTCTCACCAGTCTGGACGTCAATGACCATTTGATGTCCTCCCCTCATCCCTGGCCTGTTGTCGTCGCCGTCGCCTGCAAAGAGGAGAGGAAGAAGGGGACAAGGGGTGTTGTATGAGCGTGGGAGATGGAGGATGACGCAGAGGAAAGCGAGAGAGAGGGGGGGATCATGTGGGATCGATGGGAGGAGCAGAGGGGAGGGAGGGAGGGAGGCATGGCTTTAGCTACAGGGCCACAAAGCTTTCACCGTGTGCTGAAATGTTTGATCGACACATCGGGAATATTTCCCCACTTGAAAAGATGGTCTCACTGTTCACGTCGTCTCGGTTGATTTCTTGGGCGCTTGTACCTTTGTTGCATTTCGGGATGATCTGACTCCACCTGGGCTTGTACTCCTGCTGGCTGATATACTGGTTAAACAAGCCATCTAGCAAGGAGACAAGAGGATCACATATGGCAAAATCATCAATTAAGCAGAAACCAGGCATTAAAAAAAAATGAATAAAAAGGCTTTGACTCAGTATCATTCAAAATTAAATACAGGATTGCAGTCATCTTTACTCTAGGTCAGGGGTCTTCAACGTTTTTTAAGCCAAGGACCCTTTAACTGAAACAGAGACAGAGCAGGGACCCACCCCAAAACATATATTGTATAAAACTACTTTGCATATTAAACTGGGCCTACAATAACGTGTAGGGTGGCCTAAAGCCTTTATACGTACCTATTTTAGTGCATAGAATGCTAAGCTATTCAAATAATAATTGTTGGCATGATTTTATAAATCATGTTTTAATGTTAAACATACATGTGGCACAGGGAATCCATATTAACTGTATCTGTGGAAGGCTATCTTAGCAACTACCTTAACGCGCAAATATACTTGCTTTTAACTACACGTTTGCATATGTAAGATGACTGCCACGCGCATCCTGCCTTCCTTTGGAGCGTAGGTTGTGCGTTGTCATCTATGTGTACGCATTGTGAAAAACCAAGTATATCAGCGTCTTTACCTATGGGCCAGTATTAAAGTGCTCATATTTTATATATATATATATATATATATATATATATATATATATATATATATATATATATATATATATATATATATATATATATATATATATATATCTCATACTCTGCTGCTGACTGGCTAGTAGTCCTTACCTAGGTACTGTCAGGGCACGCCCTCATACTCTGCTTCTGACTGGCTAGTAGTCCTTACCTAGGTACTGAGCATGTGCGACTCCCAACAAAGATGGAACAGAAGTGAGATGTCTCACTCTGTAGCTAAAACAGAGAGCTCAACACACAGGGTGAAAAGAGGAGCTGCAGCAATGTGCAGTACAACAAAAATGATTTAATAAAAAACAAAAAAAAACATGGTTTAATTGAAAATTAAACCATGTAAACCTATTCTGGTACAAGCCCTAAATACAATTATGAACGTGAAATTTAGCATAATATGAGCACTTTAATGTTTTGTTTTTTCCACAAATAAGCTGATTTATATTTGCTAATAATATGTTGTATTGATGTGAAGCTATATTTTTTTTTACTTTAAATTTTAACATTTAGCGATAATTTGGTGGCCCCTCCATGCAGTCACTCTGAGGACCCCCCTGTTGAAGATCTCTGCTCTATATTCATCAGGCCGAGTGCAATACCTCTCACAGCTTTGTCTATGAGCTCCTCGCAGGCGTCAAAGTCTCCTTGCAGCACCAGCCGGTCGTGCAGGTGGGTGAGCATTGGGTGCTCCAGTGCTATCCGAGTCTTCTTCTGCAGTGACTCAAAGGCCTCTGTGTAGTTATGCTGTCGGAAGTGCTTGAGGCAAAGGCGGATGGCTTCCTGTTCCCTGTACTGCAAGGGAACAATGGAGAGGAAACAGATATAAGCGGATATGTGGAGCAGCGATGGACTCGAATCGGTCCACAAACGCAACCCATACAACAGTTCCGTTTCAAATTGGGTGACGCCAAATAACACCGAAGTCAAGTTTTTAAATGTGTTCACACTCTTAATCAAGCATACCCTCATTTAAATTAGAATTTTGTTAAGTTATTTACTGAACTTTATTTAGTATAACGTCTTATAGTCCTCTGTGTTAAATTTCTTGCGTCACTTTTTTTTTTTTGCGATGTCACAGCGCTCCTACATCTCAGCTACTCATGTTATTGTTATCAGTACAATGAAAATGATAAAAATGTACAAAGATCTTTTTGGTATTGATTTAAAAAAATAAAAAAAAAGGTATTGTAATTACAGTGTCAGTCAAAAGTTTGGACTCACTTTCTCATTCAAGCAAATGGGAAAAAGTGTATCCAAACCTATGACTGGTACTGTACATCGGTTTAAAATAGAGGTCGACCGATTCATCGGTTTTGCCGATTAATCGGCACCGATAGTTGATTGGTGGAACTATCGTTATCGGCAAATATCCATGCCGATAGTTTTTTCCTGGTTGCGTCCGTTGCTGGAGCGGCTGAGAAGTGCACGCTGTCATTCATTCCACAGTACACAGAGCTGAGAAGGCTCTGCTGGCATCATGCATTACAATAGCTCCTATAGAGGTGAAATAAAAACTATCACTGATGCCTCGTGTTGTTTATTTTCGACACGTGTTATTGCGCGCTGCACGGAGAGCACATGCTGTGCAAAATCAGATGCGCGTTTAAAGCATCGACAGCAAAAAGGTATGTATACAGTACATTTTGTTATATCATTATAAAGTTATTCATTTGTTGAATAGATGCTGCATTAGTAGAGAAAGAACAGCACAACAGTAGGTTTGTTTACTTTCGAGGCTGAGATGACGCTAAACATTAGCAGTAGGCTAACTAACCTCAAGCGGTTAAACACTGACAAAAATGAACGCAAGTCCGACCCAAATCGTCCACGATCCGTCTAGTGGCTGCCGCTGGAAAATTGAGATGTGTAGAATCGACAGCGCATTCATTTTAAAATCCTCAGCGGAGGAGCATCAACAACTGCCCGAAAGCACGGTAGCATTAGCTATATGGTGGAGCTAGATAGAGAGAGACTGGAGAAAGGGAGCGTTATATGGTGGAGAGACATAGAGAGAGACTGAAGAGAGAGAGCGCCGGCGCTAGAATAAAGCCCTGAATCGGAGAAATAACACGTGTTTTCGCCGATTCATCTCTAGAAATGCGACTGTAGCGAGCATGTCACTATCACTAACGTTATCCACATTTATATTTACATGCAACAAATGATATATCCAGCTTCAAAAAAGTCGGAAGTTAGAATGAATGCATTGTGCAAAGAGTGGTTGCTATGGAGACAATACACAGTGTTGAGTTCCGTTGCTCTGATTGGTTGTAGGTCTACAGTGGCATACATTTGGGCCTTTTTTGAAGAAATGTAAATAGTTTGTCCTTTATATGAATTATAATGCTCATTATGTTTATTTTTGCACTGGATGACTCCAAATATGTAGGAGAACTGTTTTAGAAAACACACATGCTTGTGTAGCATTGCTGTGGGTGTAATTTTGATTATTGGCAAAAGCGTCTGGACTTTTTTTGAAAAAATGTATGTATTTTGTCAACTGTTTTATCCAGTATCAATTCTAAATACTATCGGTCGATTAATCGGTTATCGGCAAATACGGCCCAACCTAGCTATCGGTAAAATCCACTATCGGTCGACCTCTAGTTTAAAACATTTAAAACCCAGCCCAACTAAAACCTTTTCCATTACAGCCATGAGGCTGTTTGTTAGGTGTGGGGTTGTAATCTGAACCCACTACAGTTTTAGGGGCTAAGAAGATGTATGTTTGCATTTATCTTGCCTTAGGTTACCTTATGCTTGGAAAGTGTAGCACAGCACAAACTGGGCTCAAACTGCAATTTGTAATGATGCAGTCAATTCTGGTCTCAATAAATTACATGAAGGAGTTCACATGAAGTTCATCTTGATCGGTGGAATTTAAAAATGGACTGAGGCTGGGAAGATGGGAGAACCAGGGGAGAAAGAATTATTCAAACTCTTTCATATGAATGTTTTACTGCTGAGTTTGTGTGGCTTGCATTTACAATCCCCAAAGGCTAAGATACAAAATTGCAAAAAGTTAGCAGATGCAATGTTTTCCCACCGGTTTGATGAAAGAAAACTGTAGGTGTGATCGTTTCCTAAGTTGTTCCTAAGGACATTTGTGTTGTTAAGGGACAACTCAGAGGCACTTGGTAGAGAAGTTTAGTTTTCCTGCCAGCTGATCAATCCATCCCATTACAGACTCATGCCTGCTGAATCTGGAATCCACTCTTCCCGTCCGAGAACACGTCTCTAAAAAGGTTTTTACACACCGGGGACGTGTTTTTTTCGTGCGATTAATTTGCACCTCAATATATTTTTTGGACCGTTGTTTTTGTCCGGAGTACTTTCACACAGAACGCAAATTTTACACAACTATAAAGCGGTGTAATGTTTTTCCCAAACAGGGTTGAATTTTTCTGAGCTTTGGAGGCATGAATAAAGTTTATACTTGTATGTTGGTGTGTGCGTCGATATCTTTAAGAGAATAGCAGGGCCGGCATGTGTGTGTGTGCGCGCACGGGGAGTGTTTGGTAGAGCGAGTGAGAGAGTGACGGTGATTAGCTTCGGAGCGAGTAGTGACTCTAGAGTCATAGTGAGAGAACCAAAGAGTCTCCCCTGTTCTTTCTGACCACGGTGGGAAATCTGGAGCAGGAAAAAGTTAACCTTCTCCTTGATTTCATGTTGATTATGGAGAAGGAGAACCAGGAAATGAGTCGAGGGGGGAAATGTAGTCTATATCCACTTAGTTCCACTTCCGGGATTGCTCCAGTGTTGCCGGAAATTCCGCCAGATGTCCCTCTTTTCGGCCAGATGTCCCGTTACCTTCCTCTTTCTTTGTGTTGGCGTTCTAACCTCCGGTGGATTTCTGAGGACTATGGTTAACTGCTCCTCAGATCTCTGCAGGGTAAATCCAGACAGCTAGCTAGACTATCTGTCCAATCGGAGTTTTCTGTCGCATGACTAAAACTACTTTTGAACGTACACACGTTCCACCAAAACAAGTTCCTTCCCGAGCCTTTTGCAGAGGCTCCGTGGCCCCGCCAGGCGCTTGGCGCTGCCCAAGAGGATTGTGGTTGGTTTAAAGAAATGCCAATAAACCAGAGCACGTTTTTCTGCCATTCCCAGAATGCTGTGTGGACTAGCCAGACCTTCCTCGGCGAAAGCTGTGAAGGAACGTCTGGCAACGCAAGACAAGGGGAAATGCGACGCTACCAAGCCATGGCCAAGGGGACCAATGCGTTCTGCGTTGCGGCAACATGTAGTTACATTTTTTGAGAGGTGCACGTCAGGCTACGGCGTAGGGTCGGAATCTCCACGTATCTACGTACGTACCCACGGCATCAATTTAACGCAGAAGCATAAATTGGCCTTTCACCCCCCAGGCTACCCTGGGTACTTACCTTGCTGTACCAGTTAAGGCAGGGCTGCACCACATCAGGATCTTCGATACCGTGCAGCTCAATGTACCAGATGCTGAAATTAAAACTGGGACCCCAAGACATCAGAGGCACTATGAGACAGAAAGAAAAGACGGAGAAAGAGGAAAAACAGTGTGATGAGACAGACCTGTTCACAGCGTAGGTTTCTTTTCTAAGAGCAACAGAAACCACAGACACTTGCCAACCACAAGCTCTCACCTATTTTGACAAATCTGCAGGGAAACATCTGCTCATCGATCTTGTGCTTTAAGGTGAACGTTTCTTTGTTGTAGTCATTCTTAAGGCCACTGGAAGGGAGAGGAAAGAAGGAAGAAAAAAAAGAATGGAGAGGATGCAGCTGCTTCACAAATAACATTATTGGGTTGAGATTAGGGCTGGACGATGTGAAGAAAATCAAATATCACAATAATTTTTGACCGATTAAATTGATATCGATATAGCAGGGTTGACCATTGGTGCTTTCACAAAATATTTACACAATGAGATTTTTGATAAATAATCATCAGTAATGTGGATATAATGACCAAGTGAGTAAAAGCCAATAATAGAACTAGTACGTCTGGTAAAAATGACATCCCTTTACTGTAATGCAGCCTTTAAAACAACGATATCAAAAATGTATGACGATATCTAGCCTCATATATGGATATTGATATAATATTGATAAATTGACAGTCCTAGTTGAGATGCTAACTGCATCAATATACTGGTACATACATTTTTGTGATCCACCAATTACTGAGTTTCAGTTTCTATATATAGCACTGAGGAAAAAAATAAATCTACATGTGTACATGTATGAGAAAAATATGTTGGCATTTCACAATAATCAGGTATCACCAGATAAATGCAAAAGCAACATTGATAAAACTATGTTTTTTGAACATAACTTAGTCAAATGTATTTGAATTTGCTATTTCAAAAGCATAAGGAATTGTTTCTTCCACTTTCCCACAATACAGCTCCTCCAAGAATTAGTGATCTCGTAATGACAAGAACGGAATTCAAATTCAGCCAATTCTGGCTAAAGATTGCAATTTTACCCAGCATCCTCCATGACAGTTAGGTACACAACAGCACATTTTGCTCATCATTATCATCATATAAACCAATTCAGAACTAGGGATGCACCGATCCAACTCTTTCCTCCAGATTACGATAACTTAACCCTTGTGTTGTCTTCCGGTCGACAAAAAAAGGTCAAACTTTCTTTTTTTTGGTCGCTACTATAGCTTTGGTCGTCTTTTTTCAACACTTTAGTCGCTTTTCCTGATGTTTGTCACTTTTCCCGGCGTTTTTGAAGATTTTACAAAGTGTTTTTGTCATTTTTTTCCGATGTTTTTGTTGATTTCTTGTGCACTTTATTTGAAAGTTTTTGTTGTTATTTCCCACATTTTTGTCACGGTTTAACGTTCTTTTCTTTTTTTTCTCAAATGCTATAAGATTGAATAAAAACGCCCAAATTCAATCAAAGTAGTTAACTGATCATTTATTTTACTTGTAAAGAACGTTGTATGGAACCATCCACATAACTTTTTTGGACAGAAAGAAACCCACATTTTTGATGTAGACACTTGGGAAAATGGGTCAAATTTGACCCGATGACAACAGGAGGGTTAAATCAGGGTATCCCGATACAAGTACTGATCTGACACCTGGCATTTAGTGATAATCACAGTCAGTATTAAGCACTATGGACTGCTGTGTCACTAGTGGGACATGGCTGTATGCACCTGATAGAGACATACTGAATTGTATAACTACATTGATAAGGTATTGCAGTAAAGTTCAAATTGCTTAAAAGCACTTCTGGTACTGAACTATTTTTTGCGACCAAGTAGCGGGGCAGCATGACCAAAAGCTGCAGGTCTATAAAGTATTTTCTCATTCCCTCCGCCTCCTACAGGCCTTTCCATTCATTTACTAATTCTGACATTTAAAAGTCATTACACGCAAAGATGGAGGAAAAATCAATAATAGCAACACGTTTTCCATTGTCGTCTGTCCCACAACTAGGCCTGTAACAATTATTACATAATTGTCTAATTGTCAATATTTTTACATAATCGCGATGTCTTTGTTTAACCGTAATTAATTGCTAACATTAGCTAAGGTCTTAAGGCGTGTGACTGGTAATTACTTTTGTTTAGATATGCTTAATTGTAATGATATAAGTGCTTATTGGTCGGACTATATGTTTTTATTATTATTTCAATAGTGGTTGGCACTTGACCCTATCCACATTCATAGCAACAAAATAACAGGGGGGGTGCGGGGGGGGTGCAGATACGGTTAGGAAAAATGTTTTTTGATAAATAAGAGGCGTTGTTTACTTCATAGGCTGTGTATCTGTGTTATGACATCATCTGGGTCACGTGACAGTGATATAACCTAAAGATGTATCCTGGGATTCATTCAAAACCGTAATTTGTTTCAAATAGTAATGAATAAATAATTATTCTTAAAAAAATTTGCCTGGAAGAAACATTTATATTGTTAATCGCAATTATTTCCGAGACAATTAATTGTACAGCAATTTAAAATTGTTAACAGCTCTACACACAACTGAACTCCATTCACCTATCAAACAGCGCGTAAAAATTGTTTGTCCCGCTGCAGTGACGCAGTATCCAAAATGTCAGAGTTTGTAAAACATAGTGGAAACACAAAGCAGAAGCAGGAACCAACCTCTTCTAGGGGATCACAGTTCTTTAAGTTCCCGCAGTGGAAAAATGCTTATAAAAAGGTCAGTAGGGTTGTGCCGATGGACGAGATCATCATCCATCGTGATGGCTGACCGACATCGCGATGGAGAGCCACCATCGGGATGCCACGCCCACCCCACCCTGTCAGACACACACTAATCCTCGTCTCTTCTATAGCTAACCTAAAAACTTTACAGGCAGGTGCGGAGCTGTCAATGACAGCTGGCCCGCCTAATCAGAAATTCAAAGTCAAGTGTGTTGGCGTGCAAAGCGCCACAACAATCACAACAACCATGGATTGCTGTTGTGGCCAACAACTGGATACTTTATACATTGTTCTGTCTGCTATTTCATCACTAAATTCACTTCGGAGACTTTTTTTATGCGAGAAATCAACCATGTACAGCTTAAAAATGGGCCGTTTTACGAAAAGTAATAGGAAATTTGGTCCGACTGTGTCGGATTTCAGAAGTTCCACAGTGTGCCGGGGTTCTGTCCACCTTCACAGACCCGCTGTGAGCTGGCTGGACCTCTATCAGGAGACTCGCCGACAAAAGATCGTTTAGTTCCCCGATCGTTTGTTTAAATAACACAAGACATATCCATTATAAGATTAAGTGGAATCTGTGGTATTTCGAAGTTATAATGCTCCACAAGAGATTGCGGGGGTAACGCAACGAGCTCGCTGACCGGGCTGTCTCTCTCTCACACACACACACACACACACACACACACACACACACACACACACACACACACACACACACACACACACACACACACACACACACACACACACACACACACACACACACACACACAGAGAGAGGAGAGGGAGAGCAGCGTCTAACAGGGCAGAGAGATACCCGTCTCCCTTTGACAGTCTTGTAAATAAATTATAATAGAGCTGTCAGTCTTCCTCGATCATAGGGGCCGATTTATGTTTTCCTCCATCCTCCTTAGGAAATGGACAGCGGCCGACATGAACACACACGCCTATTAACTCGACAATAAAGACGTTAAGTAGGCTATCCTTCAACTCAGGACAGCGCCACTTCTCACAAATCCAGCTAGGATTGGAGATGAAAAGTTTATCTGACACGTAACCGCGATCAGCGCTCACACGCTCCACTTAGCACCAACTGCAATGTTTAATTTTAAATGAATGTAGCCTACTGGCAGTCTGGCACACGTGGGTGCTGAGTATTTTCAGTGGGTGCGGCAGCTCCGGAGCACCCGCCCACGATAGCATTCCAATTTCATTTGTTATTTAAAAAAAATTATAATTGATTTAAAGAGATATAGAGATCTAGTAAAATAAAAAGTGCTTTCACCATTCATTAACGCTGAAGCTGCTGAAAAGTCTGTATGTTCAAACTGCAATAATCACACACACAATACCAAAAAAAACAGTTGGACTGGCATAAGCAGTGGCATCTCACCTGGACAAAAGCTCTGTCATGTTTTCTTCACTCATCCCACCAAACACTTTAAACTTCTTCAGGTTGCAGACGTGAGTCTTCTCGTACTTCCCGAAGGTGATGCTCTGAACGATTGCCGGCCTTTCCAATTTCAGGATTAAAAACTGGAGGCAAAGAGAGAGGAAAAGGAGAAAAGGCGGAGTTATGATGCTATTAAGTGTGTGTGAGGACAGCACTCATGGCAGGCCGGCCACTAGGTAAAGATTTGCTCATTACCTCAATGACTACAGCAGGGTCGAGCTACTGCGTCAGGTAAGTGGCATTGCGGACAATCTCTGAGCCGCGTCTAGGTGTCAACCAGCCAGGACACTTAGGGCGCTTACCCTCTGCTAGTACCAGCTCGGCCCGACGTGCCCCCTCCTCCGTTTTCCATTGCAGATTTAGTACCGCCTCATGCGTGAGGCAAGCGTGGCTGGTCGTCATAGCGACGCCGCAGAAAACTGCCATGACCTAACGCGACACACACACAGAATGTCGAAGGTGTGTTGTTTTTGGCATGTGGCTGTTTGCCAGAAGACACATTTAGTTTCAAAATAAGCTGGAGGCATCAAAAAAAAAAAAAAAAAAAAAAAACACCGCTGGCTAAACTATTTAAAAATTGAATTTGTTCAGGACACCCCTGTCTGTCGCTAGCAATGACGACGCAGTGATTAGTGACGATTCTCTCTCCGACCAATCAGTACTCTGCGGGTTTTCACGTCACTTTTTGGTATCGCCTCAGCTCGCTCGGAACCTCAACGGAGGGGATACTAAAAAAATCTTTCATAATGGAAAAACAAAAAGGCTAGTAGAGTCGATGCGAGTCAAGCAGGTTCCTTGTAATGAAAAAAAGCCACTAGTGACAAATCGCAAGTGGCAATTAGGCCACAACAAGTGGAGAGTAGGGATATTTTTTGTGACCATTTTTTAAATCAATTATTCTTCCCAGAATTGATTTGGGATTTTTAGATAGTGCAGATAGAGAGAAAAGGGGGACTGATTGAGGGGATGACACACAGCAAAGGGCCGCAGGTCAGATTCAAACTTAAGGGACGCACACTCTACCAGATGAGCGAGAGGTGGCCCCATTTCTTTGTTTTTGTGGAGGTGGGCGTGGTCTGCAATCAGCTGCAGTGGAGAGAGGTGTGGGGAAAGATCTGGGCCCGTATTTATCAAGCCTCTGAGAATTACTAACAAGAACACAGCTGAGAATTGACTTAAGAGTAAAAAAATATTGGCCCAAAGCTGCACTTAAAAAAGGTTAGTTATCAAGTATCTCAGTCGTAATTTAAGTGGAGTGTAGGACTATATCTTAAGTGTCACTCTTAGAGATGAATTAAGACACAAACGGAATTTTGGATGAGCCTCGTCTCTGTGTAACTGAGTTTTTCTGGCGTTAGCCAGCCAATCAGCAGCATTGTTAGATCTCGGTAGAAGCATGCTGCATGCTTATTGGCTCACTGACTCTGATGAGATTGACTCCTTTGGTATTGAAATTGGGTATTGACTGACGAGGCATTTTTCAATACTAAGGAGGCAATTCGGTCGGTGATTAAAAAGTATCGAAATCGGTACCCAGCTCTACTCCTGCCAGGCATTGATCAGGTCTTTTTCAGCCCAGGTGGTCATGAGTCAACATGCGTTAGTAAAGCCGGATCCTCTCGTCGAGCTCCTGCGATGACTCATATGTTGAACTAAACATTTACAGATTCTTGCCTGTAATTTGGCACACACGTTGGTTTAATGGCTTGACGGAAGGGGAACAAACTATTCGAGCCACTTGATTTTTGTGTTGTTTTGCTATGGTATGAATAACATGAGCGAGCACTGGGAGTTCCCCTATGAACAATACGATGCATGTGCTGTTATCACAAATTCATGCATTTACTTTGTGTTAACATGTTTTTCTTCCAGAGACAAAGTACAACTAGTTCCCACATCAGCGAATATCCACTTCGGACATTCAAAGTGAACTTCACCCATCTCCCTCCTGGGAGTAAAGTTCAATGTCTTGTTCACTGGGGCAGTGAGTTTTCTGAAGCCAATCAACACATGCCACCATACCAGCTACAATATGTTGTTTGTTTAAGTATGTGAGGACAAATCAATGTTGGTACAGAACGGGTTAAACTTTTCACGACGTGTATATATTGAAAATTTCTATTCAGTACTATGGCGTTTTAACTGTGCTCTAGTTGTGTGACAAGGCCACATATTAGCATGAAAACATATCTGAATTACTCGAGATTGACACCAATTAGAGCTGCAAAGAAGTATTATTTAATTTGCTCTTTTTTTTGTTAATCACTGGGTCTATGAAAGGTCAGAAAACTGTGAAAAATGCATTGTGCTTATAAAATGACTCCAAGGAATCATAAGTGGATGATAAATTCTCTAGAGCCTTTGTGTCTTTACCGTTTTGGGCACCACCTATACCTTAGGTATAGCAACTAGGCATAGTTGGTCCCCAGTGGACTTCTTTAGCAAGTTTTGTCTTTAAGCTTTTGCGGTGTTTTTTTTTTCATTATTATCTGCTTTACCTTTTCCAATGTTTGAGACACAGATATTGCAATAATAATGGTCCAAAATGATGTGTTTTTTTGTTAAATTGAAAAACACCAGGGTGGCCTCTAGCTCACCCAGTAAGAGCGTTCGCCCCATGTTGGCTGAGTCCTGCAGCGGCGCGGGTTCGAATCCGACCTGCTGCCCTTTGTTGAGTGTCATGCCCCAATCTCTCTCCCCCTTTCATGTCTATCCACTGTCTCTATGTAATAAAAAGGGAAAAGCCCCAAAATATAATCAACAACATTTTCTTGAGGGAGGACCCCTAACCCCGCCTGCCAAATATGTGCACTTAAGTCTTCCACAAATCTAGGGGAAAACACTGAAACCAAAACTAACCCGGCTCAAATGTATACAAGGTAACAAAAGCATAAACCTTGATCTAGACCTTGGTTTGGACTTTCAGGTGTGAAAAGGCACTTAAAAAGAATGGTGACAGTATACCACACAACTACAGACAGTAGAAAAAGACAAACCACAAGCCTCCCTGAACTTCACAATTTGTTCTTAACGAACACTGTCAATCCTCAAGTCACGCTTCATTTGGGGATAGTCAAGTGGACATGGTAGACCTACCTGTGGTGGGTAGTTGCTCTCAGAAGACCACCTGGAAGACTGATCATTAGGTTTGTCCACCAAGATATTCCTAAGAATCCCCAAACAAAGAAAGGTAGAGTTTATTAATGGCCGTAGGACATCATCACGACGATTTTTAAAAAAATCCATCTCTACCCTAGAGTCGATTTTATTTATTTTGTTACCAATGATTGACCTAAATATTTTCTGTTCATGCGGTACCACTGACGGCAACTACATCATATGTGTTTCCAGCAAAGAAAAGAGCGAAAGCAGAAAATCCATGTTATGTTCTTCTTTACAAATGAAATAAATGTGACATGTGATGTGCATTCTTTTTAGAAAACAATTAGTTTTTAGAAATGTCTCATGATATATGGTCTCTAGTAGTGTGTTATTCAACTTTTGTTTTTGTTAAAGAAGGAAAGGAAAATCGCAATAAATGAAAATCGCAATACAAATCAAATCGGCACCCATGTATTGTGAAATAATCTAAGCGGGACAAAAGTATATCGTCCCAACCTTATATCACATCAGTAAAATACTGGAGACACTGCTGACAACACTCCATCAAAGAAAGTTATGATAACGTTACAGGAATCATAATTTACTACAAGGCAGAATAAACATGGGTGTGAATGTTTGTGTCATATAACAATTATACTTATGCAGGCCCGATAGACTGTGCTCACAGGAGCAATGAGTCCATTTCATTGTTATTACAGTAACGTTAGCTAGCAGACCGTTGTTGTTGTTGTTGTTGTTGTTGTTGTTGTTGTTAGCTAGCAAGCTAACATTCACGTCAGCTACAGCTAACCCGTAACGTTATCTGTATGACTGCTGGACCAGCAACAGGCGAATGCTCTGAAAATATGCGGGACTTCACTTAAAGATTCTGACATTTAGAGTGTTTATTTGTGAATGCCATCCACGAAGTGCAACCGTTCGTTTCATAACACCGGTTCCAAGTAGCCGGTAAACATGCTGATTCGCTATTGTTGCTAAAACAGAGCGGTTTGGATAGATAACAGCAGCTAACACTTGTTAGCTACTTTAGCTCTAGAGGCGAGTTGGCTAGCGTGGACGTTCGTTTTTGGCATACTAGTGTGCCGACCTGCACATTGCTGAATCAAATACTAAAATACGGTAGTGTTTGTTGACAACTCATTAGTCTGGAAGATGTAAAGTATTTGATAACCAGTGGCAATACGAAGCAATGAGGGCTGCAGATCCAAAACAAGCTCTTCTCAAGAGATGAAAACATAACTTGACGTAAACAAAGCACCCAAAACGGAGGGGCGGTGCACAAGAGACACACTCCTATCTACTGAATTATCTAATGTCACTGCTGAGTGACATTACACTTTCAGAAGAAATATCGCCTAATGTCGCCTTATCAAACATACAATCCTTCATAAGTGACTCTTTAACGTTACCACGAACGCTTCATCAGCAACATCATCCTCGGGGCGACAACGTATCAACACCGAACGCCCCCTGCCGCCGCTAACAAAGCTAACGCTTGCTGGCTCGGATCGCAGACGAGCTAGGCCAGTCGGGCCAACACGAAAAAACATTGGTGCATTGAGGCGCTTCAAGACCACTTGTGAACACAACACCTAATGCATACGTCGGGCCAGCTAACGTGTGCATTACTCACTCGGGTAAATATGTAGAGGAGTAAGAGCTCCATTTAAAAACGGTGAAAGTGAGGACTCTGCTCTCAGGAACGACAGCCATCTTGTTGCAGAAATACAAGCAGCAGCGGGAGGCTAGGCTAGGCGAGAAGCGACCAGTGACAGCCTTTAAAGAGACAGTACACTCTGTTTGGTTTTGTTTGTACAGAAAAAGAATAAAGTATGCATATAAAACAGTACCCAAGCCATAATTTCCATATCCATCATAATATAACATCAGGTGTTCACATTATCATATATTTTTATAGCATAAACTGTAGTTTAAAGGGCAGTTCACCCTAATTATAATAACTTGAAGTAGGCTAAGCACCCTTTGGGAACCAGTTGTACCTGACCCTAACCTGACTCCTGAGACTTTTGCCCAATAGACATATATGATTTTTGCCCCTGCTGTACCCAGACCCCATTGGTGGAATGTAACTAAATGTATTTACTCAAGTACTGTACTTAAGTACAAATTTGAGGTACTTGTACTTCACTTAAGTCTTTTCTTTCCATGCCACTTTCTACTTCTACTCCGCTACGTTTCAGAGAGAAGTATTGTACTTTTTACTCCACTCCATTCTGTCTGACAGCTTTAGTTACTAGTTAATAACAACACATTACAACAAATAAAGATTTTGCACACAAAACACATGTCGTAGTATTAGTACTTTTACTTAGGTAAAGGATCTGAGTACTCCTTTGTCCACTGCCCAGCCCTCTCCATTGCTTTCACCCCTAACCTCTCCCGATTCTTGACCCAATCTTGCCCCACCCCTTAAAAATATCCGTTGCAAAGGGCAGAACTCGACGTGACTAGAGGTGCATGACACATATCTGAAAAGGGACACAAAACTCTTGCATTATAGTGCAGTAATAACAGAATGCCCTTTTTTGTGATTGCACATTATACAACTACATTTGCTGTGCATTTTCCTGACATGATCATTCCACACATGCTCACACAATCACACACCACATACTGTACACGCACCTGTCATGCTGAAAAACTAACAATAATACAAAAGAAAGATAAAATAATGATAAAGTAGTATGAAGAAGAATTGCCATTGCTATCAATCATTTTCATTTTGGCCACAGACACAATGTCAGCGACCACTTTGTCCTATGGATTCTTCAGGACAAGGAATACCAGTGACACCTGTGTTGCTTGTCATTTGCTACATTTTCCCATCAGCAGTCCAGAATGTTCTTGTTACACCAGAATAAAAAGACTCAACATCTAAAATGTAAAGTTGCACTTCAGCTTTATGTCACTTAAGTGAAATTGTTATACATAAAGTAAATAATGTGGCCCAATTTGATCCATTCTTTCTCGGTCTTGAGTGTCTCTTGTTTGGACTAGGTCTTGACTTGGACTGGAACCTTTTGGACTCGGCCTTGACTAGTTCTACGCCTTGGACTACTTGACAAAGGTGGACTTGACTTCAGCCCTGCTTGTAGCATAGCTAACCTATTGTTCATTTTGTGATAAAAGCACTAAAATCGGTATATGTATAGCTCAATATATTTAGAAGAGATCTGGATATTGGGCCACTGCAGATTAGCATTATTAATAAGACAGAAAGAGAGAAGGGGAATGACATGCAGCAAAGGGCTGCGGGTCAGAATCGTACCCAGGACTGAGCCTTAGTACATGTGGTGCACGCTCACCCAGGGCGAGCTACCAGGGCACCCCACTTGGCATCACTTTTTAAATTAACGCTCTGGATACCCCTTTGACATAATTTTTCAACGTGCTTGGTCAGGACCCCTTGGCATCATTTTCATTGGGCACTTAGGGTTAGGGTTTGGAAAAGATTGTGGGTGGGGTTACAAAATGTAGGCTACGTTTGTATAGGCAACCAGGGCGCGAGTTTGCAATGGCCCAATATCCACTTTTGTTCCCAATGTATCTATCAACACATCTGCCAATTTTGGTGCTTTGATCACAAAATAAACAATTGTTACAATTTATTGAGCTATGCCGTCCCACTACTATAGATCACTGACTTGTTTAACATGGCAGTGGTTCCTTTCTGAAACAAAGACAACTGCGGCGGTCTGTCCTCTAAAAGCACCTCCCTGGGTGATCTCAGCGTTTTAATGTGGAGTCTCTAATAGCTCCCAGGGAGGATGAATCATCTGACGAGTAATGTCACTGTAGCTTTTGTTCCAGTTAACTGGACCTCTTTTATTCAAAACTTATTGTAATGCCAAACCCGACTCGTCCTCCTCCCTCCATCCTCTGCCCGGAGGGATGCTCAACATTAACAGTGTATGAATGTAAATGTGATTTTTAAAATTTTTTTATGTTACATTAAATTCCCTCATATTTTATTTGGTATCAGTTATCCTTAAGTCCAATACAAACTGTACATTTCACTGTTTACTTATATATAAGAGCAAAAGTAACAAAGTATCACGCTTTCAAGATTCATGTTTACCACTCTGCCTCGTTATAATCTCCGGTGTTTTCATTTGCTTATTTATTTAAAGGTCCTATGACATGCTGCCTTTTGGATGCCTTTATATAGACCTTAGTGGTCCCCTAATACTGTAGCTGAAGTCTCTTTTATATAGACCTTAGTGGTCCCCTAATACTGTATCTGAAGTCTCTTTTATATAGACCTTAGTGGTCCTCTAATACTGTATCTGAAGTCTCTTTTATATAGACCTTAGTGGTCCCCTAATACTGTATCTGAAGTCTCTTTTATATAGACCTTAGTGGTCCCCTAATACTGTATCTGAAGTCTCTTTTATATAGACCTTAGTGGTCCCCTAATACTCTATCTGAAGTCTCTTTTATATAGACCTTAGTGGTCCCCTAATACTGTATCTGAAGTCTCTTTTATATAGGCCTTAGTGGTCCCCTAATACTGTATCTGAAGTCTCTTTTATATAGACCTTAGTGGTCCCCTAATACTGTATCTGAAGTCTCTTTTATATAGACATTAGCGGTTCCCTAATACTGTATCTGAAGTCTCTTTTATATAGGCCTTAGTGGTCCCCTAATACTGTATATGAAGTCTCTTTTATATAGACCTTAGTGGTCCCCTAATACTGTATCTGAAGTCTCTTTTATATAGACCTTAGTGGTCCCCTAATACTGTATCTGAAGTCTCTTTTATATAGACCATAGTGGTCCCCTAATACTGTATCTGAAGTCTCTTTAATATAGACCTTAGTGGTCCCCTAATACTATATCTGAAGTCTCTTTAATATAGACCTTAGTGGTCCCCTAATACTGTATCTGAAGTCTCTTTTATATAGACCTTAGTGGTCCCCTAATACTGTATCTGAAGTCTCTTTTATATAGACCTTAGTGGTCCCCTAATACTGTATCTGAAGTCTCTTTTATATAGACCTTAGTGGTCCCCTAATACTGTATCTGAAGTCTCTTTCCCGAAATTCAGCCTTGGTGCAGAATTACAGCCACTAGAGCCAGTCCCACAATGAGCTTTCCTTAGGATGTGCCATTTCTCTGTCTGTAGCTATTGAGGAGGAGAGGGGGGGCAAGGTGGAGGTTGGGGTGTGGCCTTAACCAACTGCCACTTTGCTCGTTTGAAAGCCATGATGTCTCTCTCTCATGGGTGGGCCAAATTCTCTGGGCGGGCAAAGCAGAGAAAGGGGAGGTAACCTTGCTCCTTATGACCTCATAAGGAGAAGATTCCTGATTGGCCCATCTGAGCTTTCATTTTCTCAAAGACAGAGCAGGATACCCAGGGCTCGGTTTACACCTATCACCATTTCTAGCCACTGGGGGACCATAGGCAGGCTGGGGGAACGCATATTAATGTTAAAAAACTTGCAAAAATGCATTGTGCTGGGGAACTGACAGCTAGGGAAGATAATAAATAAATGTAATATAAAATTAAATTAAATGGTAAACAATTTTTAGCCAGATAAGTAGGGACATTAGCTGTCACACCCCCTGATACATTTAGTGCTCAACAATTTATAATCTATTGAATATGAATCAGTCAACAAAGACTAATCAGTTACTATGATGACAATTAGTCAAAATCATAATCACATCATCCGGCGTGCTAGTTTTGATGTAACCCTCTGAGGACCACACACGCAACGTCAAGTCCAAGCGAACACTCCTACTCAAAAATCGATATTATATATGTATATTGTGCTACTTTTGTGAACCCAAGACTTTTGTAAACACATTTCAAGCACCAAAACAATTGAGTGTAGGCATGTTTTCACAAGAGATTTGAGAAATATTTCCGTTTTAGGGCCAAATTATCTCTTTTTTGGGGCTTTTTTGAAATTTAAAAAAAAGTTATGGTTTATCTAAAGGGGTATGTAGGTAGTCAACAAAGAGACATACATTTAAAAACATAAAATTGGGTGATGATAGACATATATATGTATATATGTATCTATATATATTTTCTGGATGTTTAAATTGCTGGGGTCAAGGATATCGGTAGTACATTTGAGGATAAATATGTATAAATATTATTTGTGGACTGTCTAGCTGTCTGGCTGTGATATGAGATCAGCTGTGTTTCCCGACAAGGTTAGTCACTCTGTGATGATGTCACATACGGCATGGCCTCATTTTCAAAGAAAGAAACGGCCAACAAAGAAGCATCATCGGCCTCATCTTCATCCCTATCGTCAACACCAGTACCATTACTAATATCATCATCATCATCATCATCATAGGAATGGACTGATGCATCGCGAATCGGTTAAAAAAAACGAGACAAATGTCTGTGTTAATTGTGTGTAAAGATTACAACTGGTTGATAATTTATTTGAAGAGATTTTTTTCTATTTATTGAGTTATTTTGACGTGAGATTTGTTTTAAAATCCAAACATTCATTTTCATTTAATTTTTGTTTTTCAAGATAGAATACTTTCATGATTTCAGTTGCACTTTTGATAAGCGTGTTGTTTTGCACAGTGTATACAGGCCTAAATAACTGAATATTTTTTTAAGTGCTCATGTTATGCTTTTGGCTTTTCCCCTTTCCTTTATTGTGTTGTATATCATTTTTGTGCACGTTATAGGTTTACAAAGTGAAAAAGCCCAAAGTCCCCCCAAAGGGACTTACCATCTCCAACAGAAAACACTGTTCACCAACTGCTCCAAACAGCTCTATTGTAGTCCAGCCTTTACTTCTGAGACCAACGTGGTCACTTTGGAACTCACGTTATAATGCTCACCTAGCTGCTACCATGGCACGCCCTCATACTCTGCTTCTGACTGGCTAGTAGTCCTTACCTAGGTACCGTCAGGGCACGCCCTCATACTCTGCTTCTGACTGGCTAGTAGTCCTTACCTAGGTACTGTCAGGGCACGACCTCATACTCTGCTTCTGACTGGCTAGTAGTCCTTACCTAGGTACTGTCAGGGCACGCCCTCATACTCTGCTTCTGACTGGCTAGTAGTCCTTACCTAGGTACTGTCAGGGCACGCCCTCATACTCTGCTTCTGACTGGCTAGTAGTCCTTACCTAGGTACTGAGCATGTGCGAGTCCCAACAAAGATGGAACAGAAGTGAGATGTCTCACTCTGTAGCTAAAACAGATGTTTGTGCAGTACAACAAACATATGGTGTTTTTTGAAAATTAAACCATGTAAACCTATTCTGATATAACCTCTAAATACAATTATGAACCTGAAAATGAGCATAATATGAGCACTTTAAGTCATTTGTCTGCAGCTCATTCTGTTAAAAAAAAGTGCGAGTAAATCATATTGTGAACTTAAAATCCTGAATCGTATCGTACGGTGGGTTGAGTATCGACACATCCCTAATCGGCATCATTATCACGATCATTGCCCCACTCCCCACCCCCCCAACCCTCAAATATATTTTATCATGCACCAGGTTAATAACTGTGACCAGGTTACACAAAAAATTTACCTAAAAACGTGGAGTCAATTCACCACATCCATGGTGAAAAAGCATATATGAAAAAAAAAAAAATCGATTCCGGGATTTTATTAATGAGGAATTCTAAGTAATAACAACAACACTGTTTTGGCAACGGCTGGAATGTAACGGACGTTCAGTACTAATATAAAAACGTCACGCACTAAACCTTTAATTATATCAGATCACTCAAACAGATTTTTAATTGGAGAATCGATTGTTTGATGAGCCATCACCATTATTACATACTATGACAGTCATCATGATTATTCCTAGAAAAAAAAAAAAAAAAAAAAAAATATATATATATATATATATATATATATATATATATATATATATATATTTAAACATATATATATTTAAACACAGTTGGGGCGCAGAATGTTATTTCCCCCGTAACGCGCACTGCTCGTCGTGTGCGCGCACGAAGCGCCCTATCACGTGGGAGGTCCCTTTAAAGTTTCCACTGCCGGAGCAGCGCTGCGGCCTGATGAGCGTGTCACGCGGACGTGTTCTAACGAAAAGGCAGGAGCACAGAGGCTCCATAGTGCCGTGTTCTGCACATCCTGGCGGATGGAGAAGGAGGGAGGGGGGGCCCCGAAATGTAGGCTATAGCCTACGCAGTCATCCGCTGACAGCCAGCAGCCCCTGCAGGAAACAGGGACAGCCGGGGTCGAGCCGAGCGCAGCCGAGCCCAGCCGATTATGGCCGGGGCGGGCCGAGGCGGACTCACTGCGCCTCATCGGGACGGGACCTCTCTATTCGCAGTTGCACCTGCCAAGCTATGAGACGCACTTTTAACAGCGGAGGGACATGTCGCCTGCCTGGGTCCCGGAGCAGAAGAGGAGCGCCTCTTTCCCCCCCCACCCCCCAGTGTAAGTGAAGTTATTTCTAATGTGCTGATGTCGGCTCTGTGTTGCTGCCTGCCTGGCGCAGGTGCGTTTGCGCGCTTATGTTGTGCCTTGATTGTAGTCCTCTTTTATTCTAGTGTGAGGACCCGCATCTCTCAGCGTTTGGGGGTGTGGGTGGGGAAGTGCGTTTGTCGGAGAAAGCGCAATATTTCTGCAGAGGGGGGTTCTCATCTCATCATGTGCCATATATAGGCTACATGTGCGTTTTCTCGCGCTCCGTGCTTTTCGCCATGTATAGTGTCCGCATTCCAGGTGGTGTTGCGCACATCGAAATTGAAGTTGAAGTAAACAAGTGGGAAGGAGCAAAGGCCGCCCGTGTTTTTTGGCGTCCGACGCGGCGCTCCATGCAGGCTTGACTGGGAAAAACATCCCGCCTCTCTTTTATGTCCGAGCCCTACCCTGAAGTTCTGCGTCCACGAACGTCCAAGAACAAATCAAGTTGTGATGATTCTGTATGATGCCATTTAGGCCTAAACAGCAAGTTCACAACATTAAAGGGCTGACACTACAGGCAAAAACCATCATTTCTTTCAATGTTTTGAGCTATTGGGTGGGGGGAAACCATCCAAAATACACATTTAAAAATTCCAATTCAAATGTATTAGTCACACTCACAATCCTACACTGTACAATGTGCAGTGAAATTCTTTTGTTTCTTTCATCCAGATGTTTATTAGATAAACCTCTAATGTCTAATTGCATTAGATAATGCCTCGTTTGCATATTTAGGCATACCATTTCAGAAAACTTGTGTGATATGAAATATATTTGTCTTAATGTCAGTTATCAATCATGTTTTTGTCGTTCATTCCCCCCCACCCCCCACCTATTAACCTGTGGTGTGTTAGTCTAAGAGACTTAGGCTGTTACATTACATTATTGTCTCTAAAACTTAACTTAATAATGACGTAGCCTATGATTCAAATGTTGGGATCAGCTCCCTAACTGAATGGGCAGTGGTGCCGCAAAGTACATGTATAAAGTATGACTGCGCGTTAAACGTGCTGGTGGCAGTTTTCTGGCTGTGTACGTCATTCATGAGTGTGTAGCTTTTTTAAGCGGCCCCTATTTGTTTACCAGAGCCATCCAATTTCCCTGCGGTAGTTTGGAAACGTGTCTGCGAGGTGCCTTCGATATATCAGACTCGCCAGTACAGGAACAACAAGAAAACCACCTGCCTGCTGCTCCTACTGCGCAAACCCACACACACACACACACACACACACACACACACACACACACACACACACACACACACACCACCACCAGTCAACATTTTGCTGATTCATAACAGGGGCAGTCACATTTGTGTATTTGACAGAGTTCAAACTCTCTCTAATTTTGGCCGCAGTTTCAGTACCAAGCAGTGAGGGGAAATAATTCATTGTGTTAATGCAAGTGGCTCTTCCGGAGACGCTTTCCAGCAACAGAGGCTGACTTTTAGACTGGGCCAACTGGAAGAAGCCCCAGTCGATGTAAAAGGTTGGCACATATAGAAATCTGGCTGATCAGCAGGAAAGTACTGGAGAGGAAGGACATTAAACTCCGCTTTAAAGAAGAGTTTCTTTATGACATACATTTACAGCGTTGGCGATTTTAGGGGATGAGCCTCCCTAAAAAGGGTCCAAAATCTAACATCTCAGCCCCCCCTAAAAATTATAATAATAAAAAACGTTTTATTGTATGTTTGCAAACGTGTCTGTTAGTGACCGAGGGCAAACAATTCCAGGTTTAAAGGAATGGAAACAGGTTTAATATCCTGCGTGGCTGTCTCCGATGCTACGCACCTGTAACCCAGTCAAGGAAAGTTCTCATTAAGGGCTCTCATTAAGGGCTGATCCTAGAATCGCCCCTGATTTACAGCCTAGTGAAAGTAGCATGATGATACCTGTGAACTCTTTGGCTTGTCTGTGTTTGCCTCATTGACACATTTCACTCTCAATGACCAACTTTACCAATCAGTGGTGGTTTTGCTTTGGGCGCACTGTTGAGTCATCTTCGGTCCCTAATACCACATTTAGTTTGTATAAGAATCAAACTAGTCTCACATTGCCAGACCTATCTCCACAGCGCTGTGGATTAAGGTCTTACATACATTCTGGGATAGGAGAAAAAAAACACTCTGGGTTGTTTGCATTTCTTTAAACCAATCACAATCGTGTTGGGCGGCGCTAAACTCCGAAACGCGCCGCTGGCTCTGCAAAATGGGTTCCTCCATCCATTCCGACATACCCCCACTCCGACGTTGACGTCTAATTGTCGGAGTGGCGGCACTTCCATTGTTTTCAAACGTCCCACCACTCCGACAATTTTTGTTTCCATTAGGGTTAGGGGTTAGGGTTAGGGGTTAGGGTTAGGGAATAGCGGCATGTCGGACTAGAAGCATGTCGAAGTGGCGGCATGTCGGACTGGCAGCATGTAACCCTGCTAAATAGTATCGGAAAGGAACATCTGCACACTGCAAAAGAAAACGCCACATACAATATTCAATGAAGTTAGCTGTTCACACAATACAGTTACATGAGTTATTTAAATTAGCTGGGTACATGGCTAAACGTCATTTGCTCTTAGTATATCGCCGCTGTGTGCAGCAATCCCACCAATCAGTCCCAAAACATCTCAGTTCAAGAGGAAATGCTGTAAACATATTCTTTGTAAATCTTTACAGTCATTCACCGAAAGAACCAAGCGGGCCTGCCTTCTTGCACGATCCAAATTTTCTTCAGAACTTGACATTTTCAGCATTGAGCTCGGTAGCTCAAAGGTTGTTGTTTCCCGAAGTGAAGGGATATTTTAGAACGGCAACTCAGGCTTTATCCTGGAAATGTACATCCGTTTATCCAGACTAGAATCAAACTGACTTTAGGCAGGAGGATACAGATTCAGTAGTAACATTTGAACCTGCCAACCATACAAAAAACATTAGCCGTTCCATATTGAACCGCTAAAGTATAAGGCTAAAACAATTTGGTTTGCCAATTAATTAATACGTCCATTGACAAAAAAATTAACTGACAACAATTTTGATAATCCATTACTTCTCATTTACAACCAAAAATGTCAAACTTTGTCTAGTTTTAGTTTCTTAAATGTAAAGCATTTGTTGCTCTCCTCAGTTCTATAGCTAATAGCTAACGTGTTAGCAAACAGTTGCCTGTCTCTGGCTGCCAATCAATTGAAATATTTAATAGCGATAATTGTCAATAGTTAACCCCTGATTAATCGCCAATTAATCACACATTTTTTATCGATTCTAAATGTTTATTAAAATGGATATTTATCAGGTTTTTAATGCTCTTATCAATTCACATTGACAGTACATACTAATAACTTTAGTCTTGTGGACAGAACCATCTGGAAGGGCTTTAAGACGCAACTTGCCGTTCAAAAGACCTTTTTCTTTATCCATTTCTGCTAAGGAGCTTTGTTTCTGCTAGCCATCCACAACTTTACTGCTGCATCGCTTCCTGATTTCCCAAACCACAGGGTGGCCCGAGAACGGAATTAGGGTCGCACAATTAATTGCAATATGGACTAGTGTTAAGTATTATGGTGCTGCAGAGACATCCCAGCCTACAAATTGTATCCTACAGACAAAGAAAAAGATCTTTGTTTGGTACGGATCCGTGCAAAAATCACACCATAATCATTTTCATTATTTTTTTTATATTTAAATTTTTCAATAAAAATGAGAATGATCATTCCCTCCAATATCGTCAATCATATCGCAATCGCAATGTCAGTCAAAATAAACGCAATTACATATTTTCCTCATATCGTGCAGCCCTAGCCCCAATTCACAGAACGCGCATCAAAAAAATGTGTGGCGTTAAAAGGCATTCACGTTAACTCGTTATTATCGTGTTAATATTGACAGCCCTACTATTTACACATCGCCATGAAACGCAGGGTAACATTTGAAGTCATGTTTCTGAAGACCTGATGACTGTTAGTCCAGTTTTCACTCTCTTTTTGCTCTGTTTTGGTCTCCACCTGCTCCTGAGGGAAATATATGACTCTTTATCTACCAAATGCACCACTATCTTTACCAGCTAGTCTCTTCCTGTCTGCTTGCTGCTGAGCAAATAGAGTACAGTGGGTTTATGAGAACTTTTTATTAGAACTTACTGCTGGAAAGGAGGTCGATGTGAGTGGTCAATCAAAATAGTGAATTTGCAGGACGAAAACAAAAAGTTGAAAGAAGCTAAAATACTCTTTACTTACTTGCTGAGGGGAACTGCTGAGTTGGGTTATCATTTTCTGTGGGTTTGTTGCATTTGACATTACGTGTTATTTAATCCATTGGTAATATAAAACAAAATGATTAGGGTAGCTTTTAATTTATTATAAAATGAATCCAAATAATTTGTTTCTGACAGAAAGAGAATGTATTTCAGTCGAGGCTCACATTTAAGAAGTCATTCAATATTGAATTACTTGTTATTAACATATAAAAAAGTTGTTTGAGGTGTGTGAACGGTCAGTACTTTCCCCACTTACTGCTTTGGCTTCCATAGTATAATACGTGTACATTATTTTCTTTTTTCAGTAGTTGTTCTGGCATTTTTATCTGTGCTATCTTATTTTATCTTATTTATTATTTCTAGTATATTTATTGTATTTTCTGTATGTATCTATCTATCTATCTATCTATCTATCTATCTATCTATCTATCTATCTATCTATCTATCTATCTATCTATCGATCGAGGGAAACGCATGCTTTACATTTCTGTATGGTAAAATATGTGTTATGAGCTGTACAATCCAGGACAAACACCATGCAACAGCCAAAAAGTGACTCTGTAATGCATTATGAAGTAATAACAACCTCTGTGTTTCTCAGTATGAATTACATCCAGAATGAGACGGAGTTCAGGGAACTGATAACACTGTCGGTACTCGAATGTTTTCATGTTGTTATTGGTTCCTGCTTCGGCAGACACTTGCAGGTTTGTGAATTCACACTTCCGCCCCTGCCGCATCCTTGTTTGTTTTCTTTAGTCAAATCAACCAAACGGGTTTTTCTCTGAATCGCGGAACTATACTACCAAATCGACCACTGTGCCCTGACCAGAACCAGCAGGGTAGAACACGAGCTTTTCTGTCCTCCAGCCCTTGCATGATAATGACATTTGCAATAATCCTGCAAGCATTAACCATTAACCAGCATTAATCCTGCTGTGTTTGGCCTTATTAGCCGAGAACAAATCCATCAGCCTTTTGAAGCGATCTTTCAGAGCTCTGAGCTGTTATTTCCGCCCTTGAGAGTGTTACTTGGCAAACCTATATGCACAGAATTCCACCAATGAGCCTGGAGCTCAGATAAATGACATGCTTGAAATGGCTGGAGGGTGTCAGAGGAGTCCGGCAGTGATAATATGGCCTGCCTGTGTGTCTGTGTGTGTGTGTGTGTGTGTGTGTGTGTGTGTGTGTGTGTGTGTGTGTGTGTGTGTGTGTGTGTGTGTGTGTGTGTTCCTGTTTATCTGCGGCTGCATGCATGTGCTTACTGAAGACAGACTTTCCCATCTGCGTCACAGGCTGTGCATGATGTCCGTCAGATGTTTATGCTTGCCTTCTCTCACCAAATAGATCTGTTTCACTCGGCTATAAATGAGCATGTGTTGCTCTCGTTGTTTCCTCAGCTACAACGTCGGGTAAATGGCCACGTTTTCGCTTCTTCTTTTTTCCAATGTACTGTATGCAGCTGGACCTTCCTCCCTAAATCTCGGGCTCTGGCTCTCACTCCATTCTCGCCCCCAGCACCGCTACAGGAAAAAAATAAATCTTTGCTATTTGTAGCCCCAGCATCAGAGGCTAATCTGAGAAATGAGCCCATTACTTTTTTCTTCCTCTGGTGTGCATTTGCTGAATAATTAAATAAATAAATTGTGCAGTTTTTTTTTCTTTTTTTCTTCTTCTGTGTGTGTGAATTATGTGCTCAAACAGCCAGCTGTGAAAGTCGTATTTCCGCTGGGTTTATGTGGTCATAATTAGCAGCTCCCTTGTGACTGTGTGTGTGTGTGTGTGTGTGTGTGTGTGTGTGTGTGTGTGTGTGTGTGTGTGTGCGTGTGTGTGTGCGTGTGTGTGTGCAGGGGTGTGCTTGTGTTTACATGACAGCCGACCAGGAAGGGAAGTGACGCAGGAGGCAGCGGAGAGGCGAGAGGCTGCAGACATTACACCGCAGCAGGGAAGGGGGGGACGGGGGGTGAGAGAGACACAGACAGATAAAAGAGTGAGACAGGAACAAAGAAACTAATGCGTGATCACTTTCTTCGCTACTGCTGTCTTCTGCAGGATCGCCACCCTGCCGCCGCCGGATCCGCCATAAACAAACACGCTGTGCAAAAATGAGTCAGTGCCCGCGTAGGTTGGGCAAGTGCGCATTTCATTATGAAATGTGTTTACCCTGGGCTCACTATAAAAGTAGTGACACAGGCTTTTTGTTTGCCTGTTCCAGCTCTGAGCCAACTTCCCTGGTTCTATCCACGGTCATCCTCTCCCCGGCCAGCTGCCCTCTCAGACTGGAGCAGTCTCCAAACTTTCTTGGCTGTGAGAGGACTTTCATAACCGCTTCAGTAATGGAACCCTGCTCAAATATTTCCTCAGCAAACACTTGGCTTCCTAAGGGATGGGAAATGGACATGGGAAGATGGTCCGATAAAGCAGCTCGTAAAAAGGCCCAATGAGCCATCTGACAGAATGTGTTATTCGGGGACATGGTGAAAGAAATCAGTTTGCTCAAAGATTAGGTCGAGAGTGTACTCACCTTCACCGGCTGACATTAATATTGTTGAAACCTACTTAGCGTCACACTGTTAAGAGATTGCAATGTGCATTACACCTAAAAGAGCCAAACACCATAAATGACTATTTGGCTATCCTTAGAGCCTTAAAATTGAGGCATGGTGTTGCTAGAGCAAAGGCTACAGGGTTATCAAAAGGTTTATCCTCTTTGGAGCAATAAATTCCATAAATCATAAATTCCATGGAACTCTGAGATATATTCAGGGCTTTATATTAACACCCGCCAAATAGCGGCAAAAATGAACTTAGGTGAACATTGTGAAGTTACTAGCAAATTTGGCCTGTGATGAAAGCAGAGGACAACACGGCGTCTTATTTGAATTGGCCGGCCGCAGAAATGTTGCCAGATTGATCTGTGTTCCGCCAAAAAAATTTGGGCGGTTTTCTGTGTGTGTGTGTGTGTGTGTGTGTGTGTTTGGATTGGAAACGGAATCTTTCTCTGGCAACACTGCTCGTAGTACTAATCCTACATTTCCCATGAACACCATATTGTGATGTGTCGTACAACCGTTGGTTACACGTCTAGCGTGCGGTATTGAAGAACTTAAGTATTTAAGTTATTCAAATTTGTTGAAATTAGTTCATCATGTTCATCCTCTGGGAAGTATGTACAGTGAAATTCACAAAAAATGACTTTTTGTTTTGGGGTGTCTAACTGCGTGTCAATCACTGCTCATGCACACGCATTCATTCTCCCTTGTGGGGGGAGGGGCTTGGGAGACCGTTTTTTGTGTTTTTGGCTAAGTCCTGGATCTTTGCAATCCTACCTACAGCACATTTAACTCTCCTGCAACGGCCTCTGATACATCCAGGACCTCGCGGGGATGAGATAACGGGATACGAGGAGCTGATTATACAGCTGATAATGCAGATTTAATGGTGGTTAACCCTTGTGTTATCTTCGGGTCAAATTTGACCCGTTTTCAAAATTTCTAAATCAGAAACATGGGTTTCTAATTACCCAAAATGAACATGGATGATTCGCAAGTACAACAAACGATCGGATCTCTACTTTCATTTAATTTTGGGTGTTTTATTCAATTTTTCAGCATTTGAAAAAAAAAAAGATTTGAAATGTTTCAAAACAGTATCCTGACTGAACATTGACATATACCCTTCTGTGATTATCCTTCCTTTTTAAAATGAGTCTAAATCATTCATAATTTCTGCTTTTTTTTAACTCAAGGATTAGGTATAAAGTCCTATAAATAAGGTTTATTGACCATGAATTTCAGAAATAAGTGTAAGACTAGTGGTTATAAGTTGGTGTTAGTGGTGTTTATACAGTACGTGGTGGTGAAAAGAAGCGTTAAACGTAAAAAACATTGACAAAAGCGCCCAAAAGTGTTAAAAAAAAGCGACAAAAACGTCAGAATAAGTGTTAATTTTCCAACCCTAACCCCAACCCGTTTTGACCCGGGAGGACGACAAGTGCTAGTCAAATGGAAGACAACACAAGGGGTTAACAGTTTGTGTGTGTGTTTTACACCATAAAATAAAGCCATACTTTAGAGCGCAGCTTACTGAGCCCCGTGGCTGCAACACAACAAGCTCCTGGAAGTACGCCGGCCGCTACGGGAACCAAAACTTGCACATGTTGCATAAATTTAGAACCAATGATCGGATTCCAAACCAAGTTTCCATTGGAAATGTAACTTTTGAAACGATTCCAAGTTGGATCCTCTTCTCAATGCCCAATCCTATTCATAAGAATGTGTTGAATGACTGGAGATCATCCCCTTTTTTATGAACCACTACGTGACTGCATTTTTCTTTCTATGCACTTCTGAAGTCTTTAGCTGCATTGCGTGCCTTCTAGGAGGCGTTGCGATAAAACTGTGAATGGAGCTGGTCTGGTGAGAGGTGAGCGGCAGATTGCATTGTTAAGCAGCCTGCAGGATGGAGGAGGGAGTTGGCAGGGAGAGTGTGGCCTGGCACGGAGCTGCGTGGCACACAAGCGGCCTGGGGAGGATGTGAAACGAAACCTCAGCAGGGCACGGGCAATGGAGGAGAAACATTCCCACGTCTTTATAAGAGAGGAGACGAGGGAGAAGAGACACAGGTTGTCAATATAATGACTAAATATAACTAACATGAGTTGGCGTTTCAGTATTTGTAATTAACTCACTTTGTATGTTCTCTGTCATAGCTGGCAGTTGCCATGAACCCAGAGTGTTATTTAATGTAATAAACTCTGTTGTGAATCCACACACGTCTGCTCTGACAGATATTTCAATCACGACGTGAGAAATTTCTTTGTTATTTTATTGACAAAATAGCATTTGTCAGAAACGCCAGTGCTAATTTTAAGTTATTTGTACCTGCTTCTCCTGCACACTCAGCTGTGTTCGAGGAATTTAAGCCAGTTTCTCTGACGTTACTTAATGAGGTGGTACAACACATGAAACCTACCAACTGTCCCTTAGACATTGTTCCCGCCAGAATGGTGAAGGAGGTTTTTAATTGCACCATTGGGTCGAGTCTTCTTACTTTTGTCTTAGTTTAGGCTCTGTCCCAGCTGCCTTTAAATATGCTGTGGTCAGGCCTCTTCTTAAGAAGCCTAATCTTGACCCCACAATGTTGTCCAATTTTAGACCAGTCTCTCATCTGCCTTTTCTGTCAAAGGTTTTGGAAAAAGTTGTTTTTATACAGTTACAAGCCTTTTTACAGCAGAACTCTGTGTTTGAAAAATTTCAATCTGGTTTTAGATCACGTCACAGTACTGAGTCTGCACTGTTGAGAGTACATAATGATATTGCCTTGTCAGTAGATGCCGGGAATCCTACTGTTTTAGTGCTTTTAGAGCTCACAGCAGCTTTTGACACAGTGAACCATGCAGTCCTCCTCTCTCGCCTTGAACATTGTGTAGGCATCAGAGGCTCGGCACTTGGTTGGTTTAGCTCCTATTTGCCAAATATGTCATGATTGGGGAGCTCTCCTTGTCAGCTGCTCCTCTCTCTTGTGGGGTACCCCAGGGCTCAATTCTTGGCCCCATTTTGTTTTCTTTATACATGTTGCCTTTAGGGGCTATTATAGGAAAGCATAACCTGTCATTTCATTGTTACGCAGATGATTTGCAAATCTATTTGCCTATGAAAGCTAATGACAGTGTTGCACTACATTCCCTGCTTAGTTGTATCGCTGATATTAAGTTGTGGCTTTCAGAAAACTTTCTTAAATTGAATGAAGATAAAACGGAGTGTATTATTTTCAGTGCTTCAGCCACGCAAGATGGTCCAGCTTTGAATCTGGGAGCTCTGGCATCCTACATTAGGTCATCTGTCAAAAACTTGGGGGTTACTTTTGATTGCAGCATGAAATTTGACAAACAGATCAGTAATGTTGTTAGAATGAGCTTTTTCCAGCTTTGTTTCCTGGCTAAAGTTAAGCCTTTCCTGAACAGGCATGATCTAGAAAAGATCGATCCATGCTCTTATCAGTTTAAGATTGGATTACTGTAATGCTCTTTATATTGGTCTGAATCAAACCTCCATCTCACGTCTTCAACTTGTACAAAATGCTGCTGCTCGCTTTTTAACAAATACACCTAGACGTGCACATATTACTCCCGTTCTCCACACTCTACATTGGCTCCCTGTGCGTTTTAGAATAGATTTTAAGATTTTGTTGTTTGCTTTTAAGGCCTTAAATGGTCTGTCCCCGCAGTATTTGTCTGAAATTTTGACTTTGCGGGAGCACAACCGGTCATTGCGTTCTTCAAATCAGTGAGTTTTAGAAGTGCCTAGGTCAAGGTATAAACGTTGGGGTGATCAGGCTTTTGCAGTTGCTGCCCCGAGACTCTGGAACAAATTACCCCCTGATATTCGCACTATCACAGATGTAGCTCTTTTTAGGTCCAAACTCAAAACGTATCTGTTCTGTCTGGCCTTTAATACATAGCAGTGGTGTGACAATTTCATTCTTTTGTTTCTGTGTAACCTTTTCTGATTTTACTGTTTTCTATGTTCATTCTTTCTATTGTATGACATGTATTTCTGATGTTAAGCACTTTGGATACCTGCTGGTTTTGTAAAGTGCTATATAAATAAATTTTGATTGATTGATTGATTGTTATTTCCCTCCATTTCCTGTAATTTGGCCTGCTGTACCTACAGCAGCTCTGGCTTTAAAGGACAATTCCGGCGCAAAATGAACCTAGGGGTTAATAACACATGTGTACCAAGTCGACCGTTCTCTGGGATCTGTTTTCATGCTAATTGAATGTGACCAGTTTTAGTGGAAAACGATAATTAGCTTATAACGCTAGTTATCGGGGCATGCTAAAGTAAAAATAAATCGCTATTTCTATACTACTAACAAGGCTCAAAATAGCACCACACTTCCCCGGTAGATAATGAGGGTCCCTACATGGAAACTGAAGCATTGAGAACTTTGTAAGTGTACAGACAGTTTATTAAAAAGATAGTTTAGAAAGACTGTACCGTTCACGTATACAGGCGGGCGCCATCTTGGGAATACGTGAACTTTATAAATTAAGTTTTTAATAAACTGTCTGTACACTTACAAACTTATCAGTGCTTCGGTTTACATGTATGGAACCTCATTATGCTACCGTGGAAGTGTGGTGCTATTTTGAGCCTTGTTAGTGGTGTAGAAATAGCTATTTATTTTTACTTCAGCATACCCCGACGATAGAGCTTAGATCGGGCCCAAAAAATCAAGCCCGACCCTACTCGAACCCATGCACGTTGTGTCCGAGCCCGGCCCGACACATTAACTGTAATTATGACTTAATTCCGACAATTTTTTAAAACGTGGGTCGTTATAACTGACGTTCTCAACTACAATTCCGAGTTTTTTGAACTACAGGATCTGTTTAGAATTATCTTAATAAATACCTGTAATGCAACAAGGAAGAAACAAGTAAACTTTTTGTTTATTAAGAATGGAATGGATCGCAAATGGATCCGATTGAAGAAACGTAAAAAAAAAAACTCGACCGTAACTCCCTCAACACAATCAAAGCCCTGGAACCATATTTCTTCTCTCGATCACCTAATTAATACCGTCCTTCGCCACGGTCTGCATGCTGACACACTGGCCGACAACAAAGCTGCAGATGGGGGAGACACGATGTAGCACAGTTTACCTTACAGTCAGTGCAGGACATGTAGCCTACCCAGAGCTACGGGAGAAGATGGAGAGGCATAGCTTTCTCCCCACCGAATTAGGCTAACAAAGTAATGATTAAATAAAACACAAATGGTTGATCAAGGGTCCTGAGGATAGCGGCGGAAAATATCGTCGGGCTCGGGCAGAGAATCTAAACTCTACCCGTCGACTAGCGTTACAAGCTAATTACCATTTTGCGCTAAAACTGGTCACATTCAATTAGCATGAAAACATATCCCAGAGAACGGTCAACTCGATACACATGTGTTATTAACCCCTAGGTTCATTTTGCGCTGGAATTGTCCTTTAACAAAGATGTAACTAATGTCTCCAATTAAAATCGATCTCTGTTCCAGTGATCTGATATCTATTTCAAAAATCCCAAAATCGATCTTTTAATAAATGCCTTTTCACTTTGGATGTACATCAGTGGTGAAATGTTATCTATTTTCAAAAAATTTAATTTATTAATTGTACTTTACTTGAGTCTTTTCTTTTCATGCCACTTTCTACTTCTACTCCACTACTATCACCTGACAGCTTTAGTTACTACAGATTTTCAAGATTTTTGCAAACAAAACACATGCAGTTTATAAAATACCATGTTTTAATTTGTATAAATGAAACTAGGCAACAATACGAAACGATTAGCCGAGTAAACACAGAACAGTTTGGATCGTTTCCAGTTTCTAAATATGAGGATTTTTCTGCATTGAGTACTTTTACTTTTAATACTTTAAGTACATCTTCCTGATGATACTTACATACTTTTACTTATAAATATATTTTCAATGCATGACCTTTAGTTGTTACAGAGTATTTTTTACAGTGTGGTACTAGTACTTTTACTTAAGTCAGGGATCTTCAACAGGGGGTCCGCGACCCCTAGGGGGTCCTCAGAGTCAATGCAGGGGGGCCTCCAAATTATTGTTAATTTTGGAAAGTTAAAACTTCAGGAAGCTATTTTACTTTTTGGTGATTCTTTTTTTTTGAGTGAGTATTATGTTTTAAAGTTTCAGTTTTATTAAATAATTGCTTAAAGCATTCAAACCAACGATTGTGTTGGAATTTGTAACATTCCAAAATGTTAATTTTGAATAAAAAAATGTCATGGTTTCTGTAAACTCATATCTGTTCCAAATATCAGTTGTCGGTTTCATTAACTACTAATAATCGGTATCGGTATTGGCCCTGAAAAACCAGTAGCTGTCGATCCCTACTAGTTGGTATTAAAAAGTAAGAGGAAAGATAGTGAGGTTATACAAGTCTTTTTGACCGCTGGATAAAGGTAGTTGGAGACGAGTTAGTTAAACAGGAGGTAGTTCTGGGGGAGGTGCAGACTGCTACAGCTCCACTAAGTAGACCAAAGGCACAGGGGAGTGTCACATGAACCAATGCTGCTACGTTAGCCTTTCTCCAGTGTCTTGTTCATAGTGTCTTGTGTAACAGTGTCGTTTTCCGAACTGTGACCTTGATCTTTCCCCCATCTTCACCAAGTTAGTTGCATAAACTAATTCCTGTACACTAGAAGACATTGAAGAGACTTCGAAAAGACTAAAGTCTGACACAATCTCAAATCTATAGACCATCATCTCACATCTAACGTTAAAGACTGTCATAATACTGTATGTAAAGACTGGGGATCTTGCAGGGTAACACATTGCAAGACTACAACTAGATTTGTTTTAAAAGAAAAAGAAGAAACTTTTAAAGCTAGCTAGCTACCGCTAGTATTAGCTGGTAAATTAAGGGAAAGTTTGCTGACTTTCTGTTCTAGCCGTACATGCAGATGAATGTCTCCAGTACCCGGAGGTCTACTGGATAAACCGCTGGTCTACTGGATAAACCGCCAGTAAAACTCCAGTTGGATGACGCGCTTCAGAAGGGTTGAAAATTGGCAACTTTCCCTCTTTAGCGTTTAGCTTAGCGCGGCACGGCGCTACAGCAACCATAAACAACACTGGCTCTAGCCGTTTGCTGCTTCCTGTTTGGTGCTGGAGGGAGCGCACCCATTGGTTGTTGACAATATTCACATGATTTAACTTCACTACCAAGACTTAAAACTTATGAATAATATCAGACATGTTTGATTTTGTCGGAACGTCAAGACGGGAAAAAGACTGATTGGGACCGTGTTTTATGACCACCTTACACCAAACGATGGAGACCACAGGAGCGCCCTGACTCTAGCAAGACTCTCAGGATTTCATTCAGACATTGGAAATTTGTCTGCAATGGGGGAATTGCTTGAAAAGTCGTTTGGTGGAAGGTCGACATTAAACTTTAACCATGAGTAGTTTTTGGAATGGCCACATAGGTTGTTCTGGTATAGGCACTGGCAAACAACCCATTTTGTTGGACTTTGTTGACAGAGTTTGCTTTTAACGTTACAAATCTATCTATTGTCGTTTCATAATCCCTCATGGCCTCTTAGATCTTCTGCTGCCGCATTTTTTAAATTGCATTTTATCACACAAATTTAAAAAAAATCAGATCAGCCTTTTTTAACTATGCACCAAAACTGTGGAAGTTGTTACCCAAGGCTATAAGAGATGCAAGCTCCGTGGACATTTTTCAAACGGCCATGGAACACTATAGTTTACATGTTTTGGTCTCCCTTGTGTTGTTTTGATTTTTACATACTCTATTGTTCTTGGCAGACTGTAACTGATTTTATTGTCTTGATGTGGTCTTGTTTCTTTTGTGGTCTCTCCACTTTCTTGTAAAGCCCTTTCAGCTACACTCTCTGTATGAAAGGTGCTATAAAAAAATCAAGTTTATTATAATTATTATTATTTGTTATCTAAAGACTTGGTCGGCTTATGGAAAAGTTCTGTATTGTTCCACAACAGCATGGCATCTCAAAGTTTAGCTCAGGACCAATTACAGACACTGACTTTTTGGTGCTATTTATTTTTTGCAGAGAGTTAGGGGTGGCTGTGACCTGTGAGCTGTAGTAACCTGCTGTCAGGACCATTTAACCTGAGTCATGGTGACACTGAGTCAAGATGCCGTGGGGGCGGGGGGGTAGAAACTCAAGAAAAACAATGACTAAAGAAATAGAGAAAAAAGTGAAATTGGCATATCCACACATACCCAGAAGTTCTTAGTCAAATGGAAAGCAAAAGTTGTGACGTGCTAATCTCTGTCTTCTCGATCTCGCCACACGATTGGCTCTCTGGATAGGCCTTCAGTCCTCCTGGCAGCCTCTGATGGGAAGAGAGAAAGAGACAGAGAGAGGGCTTCGAGGGCGGGTGTCATGTATCCCGTGCTGCTTGACGTCTGCCCATGACACCTAAAACCACACTGCAGAAAAGGGGAAGTGCTCATTTCCTTCAGCACGGAGGCCGCACTGACCTTTTTCCTTAACCACTCTAACCAGCGCTGAAAGTTAGCAAAGTCTGGGCATTCCAAAGTACTAAATTTCTTATCTGAGGTCACCAGGGCAACGGGAAGTTCATCCTGGTCCTTAGTGTCACGGAAGCCCGTGGTAAAAAAAGAAAAATCTGTCCGTGTGGAAATCACAATTGTCAGATTGACCGCACTCTAGCCCAATGGATGTCCCTATATAGTCTTCTACATAGAACTCCCCGATATAGTACGGCTATATAGCTACGATATAGCTACATTTACATCGCTACGTTTTGGTTTTTAAGTGGAATTTTGAGCCAAATGCGATCTCCGTGCACACCGGTGTTTTTAGCTCCAGCAGAAGAACTAATCTCCGTTTAAAGTAACACGCCCAAACTAAAATATCTCATCAACGTTCTCGTATACAGGCCATAAACAGGAGGCAGCGTGTATGTTGCCATGGTAATGTTAGTAGCTTAGTCTCAGAGAACGAGACGTGATGACCCAATCAGGTGGCGAGACATTGTCGTCAGGGTCGCTGTTGCCAAAGGTCTCCGTTTGCGGCCATTGAGACTGCAACACAACCTCGCAGATTCCAAACCAAAACTGGTCAGAAGGGTTATACATTTCTCCGGTTTAGGGGCTTGGAGACGCCAGAGCAGGGGGAATGGGAAGTGTAAACGTGGCAAATGTAAATATAGCTTAAGTAGGGAGTAGTGAACGAGTGAATGATTTCGGACGTACGAGCGGCCAAACCAATCGATGCTCCCCTTGCTCCTGACACGGCTGTATTTGCTCGTGGATTTATTCCTGTCTGTTTTTACATCCGTTTCCGAGAGAGAGAATTTCTTCGGTTTGTCAGCACAAACTCTAAAGGGGGAAAGTTTCCAATTTTCAACCCTTCTGAAGCGAGTCATCCAGTGGAGATTTACCTGCGGGTAAACACGGACCTCCGGGTACTGCCGCCATTCTTCTGCATGTACGGCAGTACAGAAAATTGGCAAACTTTCTCTTAACTTACCAGCTAACGCTAGCGCTAGCTAGCTATCTTGGTTGGCTGAACGCTGAACAAGACATTTGTGGGCCACCAAAGGTTCCAATTAACTTAAACTAAACCCACAGTGAGAGGGTGACGAAAGACGAAAATACGGACAACACCCAACAACAAGTTTAGGTCTATGCTAATGTACACAGTGTCATGGTTGGGACCATAATTTACAAAATGAACATCACGCTATATTGAAAAAGACTTGAAACTAGCGATTGAGGCCATAAACCCGTTATTGAAATGTTTCCTGAGGTAATAAATCATTTTCTCATAGACTTGTATAGAAACAGACTCCTATTTGGAAATAGTGGAGTTGCCCCCTGCTGGAAACTAGATATTTTTTTTTTTACAATCTATGGACTGGAACCCAATAGACGGGCGGTACCAGTTCCCTCTGCAGGATGATGTGCCAGGATGACGTGGCATGAGATCTCGGGTTCCTGCGACTTCAAAAAAAAAAAAAAAAACAGCACACAGAAGGCTTTGCTTTCACAGAAAGCCTCCCAAGGCCCGCTGGTGTTGCTGTGACATTGTGGCGTTTGGTTTTTCCACACACAAACATGCACGGACACACATGTGACCATTCCTCGTCGGCCGCATCCACCTCTACACATTAATGAGCGATGCTACAGCTCCCCTCTTCCTCACTGGCTTTTACGTCAGAGTGACTGGCCTAGATTGTCGAAAATGGACCTGGAACACTTGCCGTTTATAGCCTTTCCCTCTGCCTCTCCCTGATGTAACAGAGCACGACTTTCCCTGATAAAAAAAGTTCTGCTGCCTTTTTCCCTAGATGCAGAAAAATAGAAAGGAGACAGGGCTGCTGCTTTTACAGGCTATTCCAGTTCTTTTACCATCATGCTGGGTATTATTGTAGAGGTGTAAAATCAGGGTTTCCCCCAGTGTATTCCAAGCCTGGTGGCCCACCTTGCCTAAGATGCCCCCCCCAACGGGCTTAAGCCACTGGAAATGATTTTGTTATGTATTTTAACGACGTCTTTAAACTACAGTTAGGGTAGGGCGGTCTTGGCTAGAAACGTAGACTTAGTCATATTTTCAAATGTCTGGTTAGCTTTTAGCACCGAATGAATGGAGGGCCCTATGGAATCTGTCTTATAGCTTTTTTTTTAATTCTCAATTTTCTGTTATTATCACAGAAACTGTTTGGTACTACATTAATGCTGCCGTCGGTCTGTGTTTCTGGGGGAAACCCGGAAAATGTAAAATCATTTCGAGAATGCAGTTATCTGTGGACCATTCTGGAATAACGAAGCATTTTTTGCAAAGAATCACTTCCAGTTTTTCTCTACAGACTGCCTCTGTAACACACACTCACACATACACACCAACTCAAGCAGCGCTGTTGTGCCAAAGAAGCAGACACACAGGAACAGAGAGAAACTTTGTTCACAGCAGATCACACTCACTTTGTTCACAATAAACACACACACGCACTGGATTGTGTCGCACATACACACAAGCATGCTTACTAAATGATGAGCATTTTCTCTTTAAAAATAAAATATCAGCCCACTTTACCTTATAGCAGATAAATGTGTATCTGTGTATATGTCAGCCAATTAGTGGGAAGAAACTGCAGTAAACAAATGCCAAATATAAGTTTTAGAAAATTTAGGAGCAATTTTGATTACATTGTTTGTTCACCTTGGTGATTTTCAACTGTCCTACTCAGCACATATCTTGGATCTTTTAAAGGAATACGCCACCCTTTGTTGAAATAGAGCTTATCACGGTCTACCCTGGCTGTAGATAGGTGGGCCAACGCATTTTTTGTCTCAGTGCAAGTAATTAGGTTGTTTTTTTTTGTCTTTTGTTGGCTCACTTTTACTCACAACATGCTAACCGGCAACATCGGATTCCATTCACTACGCTAAGCTAACTAGCGGCGGTGCTGCCGATGTTGCACCAGACTAAAACGATGCATGCACAAAAAATTAGTTGGCCCACCTATCTACAGCTAGGGGAGACAGTGATAAGCCCTATTTCAACAAACGGTGGCGTATCCCTTTAAAGGAATAGCTTGACATTTTGAGATCGTGATATTAGTATCCGCCTCAAAAAGAAAATAAATTGATTGTACAGAAATGCCAAAGATACGTTTGATGTAATTTACAAAACAGTGTCCCAAGTTCATATTTTGTCCATCAGAGGGCACCGACAAGTTTAATTGTTTAACTGTAAAGTATAAAGTTTAGAACGTAATTATGTAGGTAACAATTCTTTAAACGGCCCCTTGAATGTGGAGCGCAACAATCTGTAAAGGCAACCCTGACATATCATCATCATCATCATCATCAGAGCAAACCGTTGCTTATTACATATTTCTTATTACATTATTACAATGTACACTGAGCAACATTAACATTCACTGTGACCTGTGTTTGTGATGAAAAATCACTCTCCTTTTTAGTTCTGTTTTGGTCTCCACCAACTACTGAGACTACTGAGTTTTTCCTTACGGAAACGGCAGAGTTGGTGTCTGTTTATAATCAAAGAAGACATGGAAATCGCACTTTTGACAATATGGACCTTTAATCTGTTCTTCCAGAAAAAGAGTTTTTTTGTGATTGTTGCGGGCATTAAAAAATGCGATGGAATATGCTATATGATATTTATGCAATTTTATGCGATGAAATTGCGGGAACTTGCAAAAACTGCAGTTTGATGAAACACCCTGCTTTCGATGATGTTCACGTCGCGTAATTACGTCACTACATAACGTTCCCATGGCAACAGGGGAAAATGGCTGCTCTTGTGTGAAGTAAACGCAACATTTTTCAACTTTCTGCTCCCCCCCCCCACCCCCCTGCATAAATATGCAGACTTTGGCTTGCATTGAATTATCGCGTTTAATGTAAAAATATAGATTAGTGCAGCTTTAAAGTATCCTATCAAAACAAAGTTTAGTTTTTGTTACAAAACATCCGATCCAGTATTAGTCAGCCTCTGTATCAGTTGTTTGTTCCCATGTGAGAGAATGAAATTACAGCCCTTGTTGTCGCTATCATGCCCCTCTAGCCTCGCCTGAACCTTAACCAAGTCACGAGGTGTGTGTGTGTGTGTGTGTGTGTGTGTGTGTGTGTGTGTGTGTGTGTGTGTGTGTGTGTGTGGGCGGGCAGGAGTGGGCAGACTCGCTTTGTTACCAAATTCTCACGATTTATCTTATTGATTTGATACTTCTGTTAGCCTTCCTCCCTCTCTGTCTGTCTGGTCTCTGTGTCCCCCCCCCCCCCACACACACTCCCCCAACCCGCTCCTTCCCCATTCCCACGGCAACACGTGGCTATTGGTTACATAACAGCAGTGCTTGTGTATGCGTGTGTTATTGTGGCTGCCCCCGGGCTTGGGAAATCAAACATGCAGCTTACAGGTCTTACTCGCTTTCAGGTTCATGCATGTGTATCACTGATAGTGTTAACACTGATTGCAACCACCCAGGGCATAAACACATCCTGCTGTGTGCGTGTGTGCGTGCGTGCGTGCGTGCGCGCGCGTGTGTGTGTGTGCGTGCGTGTGCTCTCAAATTACTTTGCTGCAGTCTGTTTGAGTTCCACTAGATGGGAACAATGTGCAAGTAACCAAAAAGAAATATGTGCTCATTACGACTTGTTGTTTGTGAATTGAGGTGTTAGATGAGATGGATGATGTGTAGGGTATTCTTCTTTAACTTCCCCCACACAGGATGTGTGTGTGTGTGTGTGTGTGTGTGTGTGTGTGTGTGTGTGTGTGTGTGTGTGTGTGTGTGTGTGTGTGTGTGTGTGTGTGTGCGCGTGCGTGCGCTATTTCATTCCATTTGTGTCATTTTTGTTGTTGCAGGTGTGAATGGGGATTAGTGTATCATCAAATAGTTGGGTGCATGTGTCAGATCAACCCCACACACACACACACACACACACACACACACACACACACACACACACACACACACACACACACACACACACACACACACACAGCCATGCCCTCAGATCCCCTCTAATGGCATTAGGCAGGCCTTGGCAGGGGAGGCCGAGCTACTGTTGATTTCAATTAGAGCCGTGTCAAGGAGCGATCCCACGCAGAGCGCTCGCCCTAATTGAGCTCATTTCATATTCATGAGGGGAGAAATGCCAACAATACATACACAGTCAACTCTGCTGCTCTTACTTCACTTTTACGATATGGGATTCTAATGGATGTGAGATGTTTCTTTGCTTGGGCTGGTGAAGTGTTTCCTCGGAAAAGGGGCTGTGTGTGTGTGTGTGTGTGTGTGCGCTTCGTCGGAGCCCTCAGGGCCTCACAGGAGGAGCCGGGCAGACAGCACTGGACTGTGCAGCGGGACAGCATTCGTTATTCCAAGCGGTCTTATCTTTACGAGCCGCACCGCTTCCGTTGTGTCGGCAGGTTCTGCTTACGCCACCAAACCAGCCTCGATAAATCCAGAGCACTTACTGCATATCATGCCCTCAGAGCTACCAAACAACCACCGTCCTCGTGGTGGAAGGAATTGGGAAGGAATTGTAAGGTGATCAGGGTGAAATTAACCTTCAAGGGGGCCCCTGGTAAAGACCCCATCCCTCGTTTTATGTATACCTGTAACTTTTCTATGTATTCCTCGACAAATGTTGATGTACTTGTCCTTTTACTTGTTTTTTCATGCCACTTTCTACGTCTACTCCACTACATTTCATATATATATATATATATATATATATATATATATATATATATATATATATATATATATATATATATATATATATATATATATATATATATATATGTTATTATAAATCAAGCTACTCAAAAATATAACGGCCTGCTGTAAGTCCAGCTGAAATGATTAGCCGATTAATCACTGAGTTGATTGACAGAACTTATTGGATCGTTTCCAGTTTCTAAAATGTGAGGATCTTTCTGCATTGAGTACTTGTACTTCTAATACCGGTACTTTAAGTTAATTTTCCTGATGATACTTACTGACTTTTACCTAAATAACATTTTTAACGCAGTATTTTTACTTTTTACTTATTTAGTATTAGTGGCATTAGTACTTTTACCCAAGCAAAGGATCTGAATACTTCTTCCACCACTGGCTGTTACCAAGTCTGTATCTTACTATTAGCCATGTGAAAGAGCAGTCACAAAAAAAGGGTGTGGCTCATAGACTGCAAAAATAATGGATGGAAATGAAAATGAAGAGCAGCAGTGACGTCACCCATTGGTTTGTGGACGTTTTGAAGCCAGCAGTTTTGCAGTTTACCATCTTGGTATTTTGGAGCCAGGAGTGACCATATGTGGACAGGAGAGCGGAGCTGGGGAGGATGACGTGTCTAATGACGTGTTTAAGGGGATGCCATGCTAAGCTAAACGCTAACTAAACCAGTTGCAGACTCATCCAGCGGATTTTTGCCAGCGGGTAAACGTGGGACCTCCGGGTACTGGCGCCATTAATTTGCATGTACAGAGAGTGACTTTCCCTTAAGTTATCAGCTAACGCTGGTGCTAGCTAACTAGCTTTGGTTAAAAAACGTGCTACTGACTGCTGAAAACAACATTTTTAGGCAACCAAAATGTTCTAATCAACTCTGAAAAACACAGTGAGAGGGTCAAAGTTTAAGATGAAAACACGGACCACCAAAAACCAGTTCACAGCTATTTTAAAGTGCACAGTGCCATGGTTAGCATTGCTAAGCCTCTGTCCTGATTGACAGATCGGTGTGTAGCCACTCCCCTAAAGTTTCCCCTGCTTTATCTTCTATTTTAAAATATATGGGGCCATAATTTAGAAATTAAACATTGTGCTGTATTGAAGAAGACTTGAAACTAGCGATTGAGGCCATAAACTCGTTATTGAAATGTTTCCTGAGGTAATAAATCAGGTGACAGGTAGGCTCATTTCCCCATAGACTTCTATTGAAACCATTGACTGTAAATTTTAATGGACAGAGCATGTGTGACGTCACCCATTGGTTTTTGGAGATCTGCTATGAGTCGTGGAGTTTGCCGTTACGGGCGCAGCCATCCTGGTTGCGGATGTGACGATGAGCCATAGACTGTTGGGCGGTATCTGACTGTGACGTTAGCTGAGAGTTGGCAATGCTGCTTACACTCTACGTTACACACTTTCACTGGCAATCTGGATGCAATTGCTGCTGAAAGCTAGCCTACATAATTCAAGGTAAGATTTCGCTTCGCTAGGTTTTAAGTATATCTTTTTCCCATAGTTATATTACATATAAGACAGGCCGCAAACTGTCAATCACATCATAGGCACGCCCTAAAACACAGCCTGCTTTATCGTCGATTTTAAAATCAACGAGACCATTATTCAAAAAATGAACATCATTCTGTGTTGCAGAAGATTTAGCGATTGAAACCATAAACTCATTATGAAAATGTTTACTGAGGTAATAAATCAAGTGAGAAGTTGGTCACTTCCTCATAGACTTCTACAGTCTCCTTTTGCAACCGCACGTGTCGCCCCCTGCTGGAATTCAGATAGAATGCAGGTTTAAGGCACTTCCACATTTGCAGTACTTTCGCCGAACTGGATGCTTTATCCATTAATATTAAGAGTTTATGATAGAAACCGACTTCTTTTTGGAGCCAGTGGACTCGCTCCCTGCTGGAAATCAGATGGAATGCAGGTTTTAGGCACTTATGAATTATTAAAGGAACACGCCGACTTATTGGGACTTTAGCTTAATCACTGTAACCCCCAGAGTTAGACAAGTCGATACATACCCTTCTCATCTCAGTGCGTGCTTTAAGGATGTCTGACAACTCCAGCGACAGCAGGCCAGCACAGAACCTGCAGGTGAATGGTTCCAGTAATCCTACTGCTCCGAATAAGTGACAAAATAACGCCAACATGTTCCTATTTACATGTTGTGATTTATAGAGTCACAGCGTGTACAAAAAACAACGTAACATGAGACACAGCCATCTTCTAACCCTAAACAAACCGGGAACTATATTCTCAGGCGGAAGACTATAGTTCTTGGGCGGAATGATTTGCTTTGCAGCAAGCCTGTCTGAGAATATAGTTCCCCATTTGTTTACAGTTAGAAGATGGCTGTGTCTCATGTTACGTTGTTTTTTGTACACGCTGTGACTCTACAAATCACAACATGTAAATAGGAACATGTTGGTGTTATTTTGTCACTTATTGGGAGCAGTAGGCTAGACGGAACCATTCACCTGCATGTTCTGTGCTAGGCTAAGCTACCGGTGGAGCTGTCAGACAGCGTTACAACACGCATGGACACGAGAAGGGTATGTCTGGACTTGTCTAACTCTGGGGGACACGGTGAATATGTTAAACTCCCGATAAGTTGGCATGCTCCTTTAAAGGAAAGTTTGCTGATTTTCTGTTTTGCAGTACATGGAGATGAATGTCTCCATTACCCGGAGGTCTGTGTTTATCCGTTGTTAAATGTACTGTTGGATGGCTCACTTCAGAAGGGTTGAAAATCAGCAACTTTTCCTCTAAGCGTTTAGCTTCGCACGGCGCCATAGCAGCAATAAACAACACTGGCTCTAGCCGTTTGCTGCTTCCTGTTTGGTGCTGGAAGGAGTGCACCCATTGGTTGTTGACAATGTTCATGTGATTTAACTTTACTACCAAGACTTAAAACTTACGATAATATCAAACATGTTTGATTTTGTCGGAACGTCAAGACGGGACAAAGAGTGACTGGGACTGAGTTTTATGACCACCTTACACCAAACGATGGAGACCACGGGAACGCCCTGACTCTAGCAAGACTCTCAGGATTTCATTCAGACATTGGAAAGTGGACAATGGAATCACTTGAAAAATAGCTTGGGGTAAGGTCGGCATTAGTTGCTCAAACTTAAACTTTAACCATGAGTAGCTTTTGGAATTGCCCAATAGGTTGTTCTGGTATAGGCACTGACAAACAACCTATTTTGCTATTGGAAATGTTCAGTATCATTCAACAACAGCATGGCTTCTCAGAATTTAGCTCAGTATCAACTGATACTGACTTTTGGAGTTTTTGCAAAAAGTTCAAACATGCAGCAATGGTTAATGTGTAATGTTTTTTTTTTACTGGTGTGAAATCTGCTATTTATTTTTGTATCACTTCCTCTTTGCAGAGAGTTAGAGGTGGCTGTGACCTGTGTGTGAGCTGTTATGCTGCCAGGACCATTTAACCTGAGTCATGATGACACTGAGTCATGATGGTGATGTGGGGGGGGGGTAGAAAGTCAGGAAAAACAATGACTGAAATTAGCATATCCACACATACCTAGAAGTTACTAGTCAAATGGAAAGCAAAAGTTGTGACGTGCTAATCTTGGTCTTCCTGATCTCGCCACATGATTGGCTCTCTGGATTGGCCTTCAGTCCTCCTGGCAGCCTCTGATTGGCGTGGAGCCACAGGTTTTTCCTGGTAACTCAGTCCCCTCAGAGAGGCAAAAGCACCGCCTCTTATGGCATGTTTCCATAGCAACTGTATGGGGTGGGAGTGGGGGTTTCAGGCGCCGGTGAAACGCATTTCCTAATAAACTAGGTTTTATTGTCTCTCTGTCTGTTTTCTTCTGTGGGAAATGTAAACGAGAGAGAGAGAGAGAGAGAGAGAGAGAGAGAGAGAGAGAGAGAGAGAGAGAGATGAAAGAATGGAGTGTTTATAACAGCGTTCCTTTCTATTTTACACGTGTTGCATTCACTGTCCTTGAGCTTTATGAGTCTTGCTCCGTCCTCGACCCCTCTGTCCACAGACACTGTATGCATGCTAAGTGACAGTGAAATGTACATGGCACATGCAGCTCTTCATATGAGCTGACTGCGCTCTGTCAAGAACAAAGTGGCAATTGAAACTGCTTTAAAAAACACAAAAAAGTCACAGGCTTTTATTTAAAGCTGCACGGTTTTGAGAGTTCAAAAGGAGGACCCAAAAGAAAGAGATCAGACCGGCGGGTTGGCAGAACAAAAAGTGAGCTTTAATAAACATAAGGCTGAATCCAAAACACCAAGGACACTAGAAACACTTAACACTAGAACAGGGGTCTTCAACGTATTTTAAGCCAAGGACCCCTTTTGTCCCAGTCCGCCCCCGAGCCCCTATTACATACAGTATATTGTTTAAAAGTTGCCTAGAATAACGTGTAGGGTGGCTTGAAGCCTTTATTCATACACTGTAAAAAGGGCTTAGTTGTATTAACTTAAAATAATGAGTGAACTAGTTGCATGAATTATTTTGAGTTTTAACAACTCTTTCTGGATTGTGCTGCCAACATAACGATAATAGTTGAGGGTACAAAAATAATTTGTCGCTCCAACTAATTCCCAAGTTTTTATAACAACTACTATGCTAAGGCTTTACAACTAATTACCATGTTTTTATAAAAACTAAACTGGCAACTTGCAATTATAATAGTGTATAGTTTGTGTCCACCTCATGAATGTAACTGTAATAGCCACTGTATTTTAACTCTGTTTTTGGTCTCCACCAACTACTGAGGGAAATATCTGGCTGTTTAGCTGCTAAAACAGAACCGAACAGAATCTGCACATTTTTCAGCCGTAATCCAGAATGAAAATCTGCAAAATTTAGGAGGCTGTTTTTTTTGTTTGGGGTAGAGTTGTGTTAACATTCTGGCTGCGTGCGAAATTCCATACCAACATGCTATTTAGTAGGCTTAAACAGTAGGCTGTATGAGATTTTTTAGTACGTCCGAGACCTTAGTACGAAACCAATAGTACGCCAGTTGCATACTATTTCCGGTTAAAAAATTACAGTATGCAATACTGGACACTTCGCCGGCATAAATATCCCACAATGCAATGCCGTAGTAACGACAACGTTCATAACAGACAAACGGACAGCAACCGAGCAGCTCTGTAACATCAGTAACACTCTAATTTATTAATTTCTACCAATTTAAACAACCGTTGGTCTAGTTCTTCACCTCTCTCAGTAATTTAAGCGTTATCTGGCGATGCCGCTAGAGCGGAGGTCGTCAGGGGTTACCATGGTTACACGGCTTCAACGGCAGGGAGGCTCTCAGGATGACGTTTGAAAATCCCAGCTTCCGAAAAGATACACACTACTGTTTATTTATTTACAAATTTACACAAAAGTATGTTGAACGATAGTGTGCATAGCGGGTATGTAGTGCAAAGTATGCGATTTCAGACGCAACCACTGACTTTTGTTTTTATTTGTTTAATTCTGCAGAACATTCTGGGCAATTCAGCGGCTGCAGATTCCGTGTGGCCCCGGTCGTCGGTGAGTTACGGTGAGTTAAAGAGGTTATCAGCTGGTGACAAAAAAGTAAAGGTGCAGGCTGTAAAACCCAAACAATGAGCTTGAAAGACACTAAAATGCTGCATTGAGCTGAGGGCAACTGCAGTCGCTGATAACTCTCTGTGGGTTCCAGCAACACCTTTCACATTACACATGTGATGTAAAAAGCAATTTAATTGCTGTTGAACTTTAAAATGTACCTTGAAGCAATAATTAATCTTAGTCCAAAGATTATGAATATCTGAAATGATTAAGCCTACACTATAACCCCGGAGAAGACTTTTCATTTCTATCTGTGGGTGTCAGGTGATTGACAGGAAGTAGAGCGTAACATAATGCAGCACTAATATGAAAACACTCAACCGAGGCACGACAGAAGAATGAGAAAACAGAAACTTGACTGATGTACCCCCTTGCTCCGTTGATTTTCAAGTCTATTGGTAATTGTTTTTTTTTCCATATGATCCGTGAAGCCTCAGATTGTATGTCAATTTCTCATTTGGGAGAATTTCTGTGAAGACGCAGCCTGGCTGGATGGTTCCAGGTCCAGGGCATCGTGGAGGGGGGGGCGGGATGATGATGTTTGAATCAGTTGCAACGGGGTGCGATTTGTGAAAGAGAGATTTTATTTTTTTTGATCATGCACAACAAAACAAAATACAAAGAAACAACAAAAGAACAAAATCCCCCTTTCAATACCTGTGCTCTGCAGCCATGCCTGCCAAATAAATGAGAAGGTTGCATTGCACATGTCAGTTTTGGTTAGTGCTGTCAAACAATTTAAAATTTTTAATCGCGATTAATCGCATTGTCATAGTTAACTCGCAATTAATCGCACATTTTTATCTATTCTAAATGACGCTTGATTTCTTTTTGTCCCATTATTTTTTTTTTTCTCTCATTTTCTTATCAACATGGAAAAGTGGATTGGCTTGCTTTGGGCTTTTGTCGCCTGGCTGTGACAAGGGGGCGGAGAATTGGCATCAGCTGTGTGCTCGGCCATCAGCTGTTTGCTTGGCCATCAGCTGTGTGCTCGGCCATCAGCTGTGTGCTCGGCCATCAGCTGCGTGCTGTGCCAAGGGCTGTGCGCTCAGCCATCAGCTGTGTGCTCGGCCATCAGCTGTGTGCTCGGCCATCAAGTGGTATTTCAGACTGGACGTGCTGATAGCTTCAGTTCACAACGACAAAACACACAGATCACTTTGGTCTTGTCAATGGAACCATTTGGCAACTTTTTAAAAGTAAACTTTCCATTCAGAATCTTATTGCCATCCATTTCGGCATCTCACGCTCGCCTTCCACTCAATACATAACGTTATCCTGCTACTCTTTGGCCGGCTCGCGAGCCCAAACAAGTGTGTGCGGCGTGCCTGTTGTTTTGTTTCCGGTTTTGTTGTTGCAACAGCATGTGAAAAAAACTACAAAGTTAGGCCAATGCTTGGCCAAAAAGAACATTAATCTCGCAATAAAAAAATTGACGCCGTTAAAATGGGTTTGCGTTAACGCCGTTAATAACGCGTTTAACTGACAGCACTAGTTTTGGTAAAACATTTTGAAACAAAATGTATTTATAAGCTTAACTATTTTTAACGTTGTGTGACCCAAGAGTACGCAAAGTGTTAAGGACTTCAAATGTAATGTTTCAAAAAGGTCAGAATCTGCACATGGGACAAATTTTGTCCACTTAGTTCTTCACGTCACGACCAATAAGTGGGTCAATAAAAGCTGTGACCAAATACATTTTCACAGGTCACACAAGAAGGGCACACTTTTATTGACTGCACATCTTGTCTCAAATCCCTAAAACACAGTATAAATATATACAGTGTATATAGATATTGTGGAGTGAGCCTGCGACTGAGTCATAAAGCAGAGTGAAATATCAGGAGCGTCAAGGCAACCGTTTTGTGCATTAGTCCAAGCGGAAGGCTTCGTGTATGTTGACGTAGTTGTGTGGGAGTTCTTTTCACTGTTTGTCCTGACCTGCTTAGAGTCCCCCGAGTTATTTCATGCAAACACTCACAAGGTGCATGTGAAAAGTGCTATACTCTCTTTCCCTTCGTTACCGGGACCTGCCATATATAGTCTGCCTACCCCCATCTTGCTCTGTTTTCCCTTTCTTGAAGTCTACATAGTTTTTCTTTCGGTTTCACAATTAGCATGCGGTGACCATTTTGGATAAGAAGCATATTCATTTGACGGGAACACACAATTTTCTGCTTATGAATAATCAGTTGCTATATGAACAGCAGCGACTCATGTGTGGCCAGGATGCATCCGGTGTGTGTGTGTGTGTGTGTGTGTGTGTGTGTGTGTGTGTGTGTGTGTGTGTGTGTGTGTGTGTGTGTGTGTGTGTGTGTGTGTGTGTGTGTGTGTGTGTGTGTGTGTGTGTGTGTGTGTGTCTTTTCCTCAGCACACACATAAAAAAGGGGAGTCGCACTGCCGTGACCAATCTGGGCAAGGCCTTGCATGTTAGGAGTCCAAGTGAATTCCTGGAGAAACCCCCACGTATTTGATTAAAAGGAAACTTTAGGGATTCCGAGGAAGCCCTCGGCACATAAACAGTTTGTGAGAATTCTTCACGGGCTGTCAGAGATCTGGGATTTTTTTTTTTTCCCCTGTAACTATGTCAGAAAATGTACTGGCAGCCAATGTTTAAATGTAATCATGCACAACGTTTTCAGTGTTGGAAATATCTCATCACATTTGAAGTTGTTGCTGTAAATGCAAGGACATGCTTTCCAAATTGTTCTTGGAAGAAATGCAAAGAAACGCCTTGCTTTTAGAATGCACAAGGCTGGAAACGACACAAAAGGATTTCAAAATGGAACTTGCGTGTCTTGAGATGGCTCTTGTTATGATTTGATACTGTAAATAAAATTGAATTGAATTGATTAAAGTTGGCAATTTTATGGGGTAAATTTTTTTTTTGCTGAAGCGGCATACTTCACGTGATATTACAATCACGTGATTCAGGAGAGTACACGTTTTGAAAACTCTGAATAAGTGTTTGATAGTGGCACCCTAGGCAGATGTGGAGCCGTTTGAAGTGTGCGGCCGATTAGCTGAGTCGAGTAATCTGTCTCCATTTGCGCGCTTTTATTTTGAAATGAGATTAGAATGAATGTAGTTGGAACTCTGTGGTCTTGTGGAACAATCACACTGAAGTTCTTCTGTTTCATTGGAACATTCTTTGGTTTCTCTGTAAGCAGCAGTGGAATGTAACTAAGTACATTTACTCAAGTACTGTACTTAAGTACAAATTTGTGACTTGTACTTTACTTGAGTCTTTTCTTTTCATGCCACTCTCTACGCTCTACTCGCTACATTTCAGAGAGAAATAATGTACTTTTTTACTCCACTACATTCATCTGACAGCTTCAGTTACTTTAGAAATGTAAGATTTTTGCACACAAAACACATGGAGTTTATAAAATCTGTTTTATTATAAATTGAACTACTCAACAATGTAACGGCCAACAAGTCCAGCTGAGATGATGAGTTGATTGACAGAACTGTTTGGATCGTTTCCAGTTTCTAAAATGTGAGGATTTTTCTGCTTTGAGTACTTTTACTTTTAATACTTTAAGTACATTTTCCTGATGATATTCACATACTTTTACCTAACCCTTGTAATGTGTTAGAAAGCTGCAGACATCTTCTGTGTTAGCGGGTCAAATTTGACCCGTGATTTAACGTGATATTTAATATTTAATACGATTGATACTATTGATAATACTGTGCAATTCCACTACTGTGAACTATCTGTATACTGTGCAATATCATTACTCTCATTGTCCAATATCTATTACTCATTGAATATGATCACCAAGATTGGGCAATATTCAAATAATGTGCAATAACCCACACTTGCATATCACACTGTATATAAAACCATTTTTTTTTTATATATATATATATTTGTATATAGCATCTCAGAACTGTGCACCTTACCCCCCTTTTTTTGCACTATTTATTTTATTCCATGTTGTTATATTTATTTTACGTGCGTGTTGGCACTGGAAAAGGAGTTGCTTTAGTGATAATAAAAGGCATTCTATTTTATTCTAACTCAGCCCAAAATACTCGAAAAAACAATTATTATCATCCAATAAAATTTTTAACCTCATTATTATGTACTCATTTGCATATAAACACTGGTTTAAATGTTTTTGGCCCCATGGACCTTTTTTATATCTTAAAATATAGCCTAGCGCTCTTTATATTTGCAAACTAATACATAACTTTTTTTTTTTAGAGACTTTTTAAAGAATTTACAAAAAATGTGAAATTCTCAGAAAGGCGAAGCACTGCTACTCTCTGCTCGGGGCTTCTCAGGTGCTGCAGGCATATCACTCCGCCCAAGTAGCAGAAGTAGCAGTGCTTCGCCTTTCTGACAATATAGTTCCCAGTATGTATACGGTTAGAAGATGGCTGTGTGTCATGTGACCTTGTTATTTACACAACAAGGTACACGCTGGGACTATACCAGGGGTCGGCAACCTTTTTGATATGAAGTGCCCTTTTCAAACTTTCTTGTTTATTAGTGTGCCATGTCAACATTAAGTTTAATTATGACATCACATCAAAATGTAATATCCAGGGAATCCATAATTTTATTCTATAGCAACATTTGATAACATTTATTTCTCATAATCAGACCTTGTAATTATTATTATTGTATATTATTATTATGATTATGGAAACATGGTTTTAGTATGCAGCGTCCTGATTGGTGGAAAATGGGCTGACAAAAATATCACTTTCTTCAACCAGCTTAAGTTTATAAGAATTTGTCCAAATTTCAAGATTCATGGCAAACTAAGATAAACAGACTACAAACCAACAGCTTTTGTTTTAGCTCTTTTGTAAAAATTCACTATTTACAGTAGAGCTGTGTTTGCGTAAAACAGCTCGGTGGACAAGAGTGGACTGAGCAGACAGAGCAGATTGAAATATCGCTTTCTACATGTTTATGCCGGTCTACACAGATGAATGCATTGATAAGTTTTGACTTTTAACATTTAGGTTTTAATGTAGCCTCCTTACAGTAACAAGACTAGCGTTAGTTCATCTGCCCCAGCGGCCGTTGGTAGTCCTCTTTGTATTGTTCCCAGTCAGAGATATGAGTCAATCAAACTACCGTAAATAACAGGTCACGCAACTGTGAACGTTGTAATTTGGCATGCGGATGAGGGTTAGGGTTCACATCAATAACTCTCTTGCACACATATTTCCTAAGGTTGCCGACGCCTGGACTATACAAATCCCAACATGTAAATAGGAACATGTTGGCGTTATTTTGTCACTTATTGGGAGCAGTAGGCTAGATGGAGCCGGTTACCTCCAGGATCTGGGCTAAGCTAGGCTAGATGGAGCCGATTACCTCCAGGATCTGTGCTAAGCTAGGCTAGCGGTGGGTGCGTCAGACAGAGTTACGACACGCACGGAGATGAGAAGGGTACGTATGGACTTATCTAACTCTGGGGGATACGGGGAATAAGACAAAGTCCCAATAATTCGGCGTGTTCCTTTAACACAATATAAGGGTTAAGGGTAACACTTTACTTGAAAGTATCTACATGAGAGTGACATGCCACTGTCATGAACACATGAACCCTAACCCTAACCCTAACTCTAACTAACTCTAACCATAACTTGTCGTGACAAAAAAACGAATGACACTTACTAAATGAAGCGTTATGTCATGAACGTTTATGACTTGTTTATAATGTTTATGACACGTTCATGACAGTGTCATGTCACTCTTATTTAGATACCTTCAAGTAAAGTGTAACCAGGTTAAGTATCATTTTTGCAATGCAGGATTCTTGTACTTGTGTGGCATGAGCACTTTTCTTCTTCCACTGCTGGAAAGGAGTCTCGACAGAACAACTGGTCTTTGTTTGGATACTGCATGTTTTGATATGAAAGTGTCTCTCATCGCAGTTTGAAACCCACTGTCAGAACATTTCCAACGGTTGACCGAGCTGGCGCTCACCTCATCCCGCCGGTAATTACTGGTTAAACCACACCGCCGGAGCCGACATCTGGCTCGCTGCTGCACAGAAACCAGAGCATGACACGTAAATAATGAGCCTTCGTTATCAACTCGGTTTCTCTCTCTTTCTTGATGTGTCATCAATAGGGCCTTTTTTTTAATCATTAATCTGTCCTCTTTCACCGAAGAACACTAGGACAGTGTGGCTTTATTTTACTCAGCGAGATATGAGATTCTTAATTTTGGTCACGTCAGTGTATTCAGAATGGATCGACAAGTTTCAGTTCACATCATTGTTGAAGCAATGTGCGCACACACACACACACACACACACACACACACACACACACAAACCCAGAATTTATGCTGTAAATTGTAGCAAGAAGCAACCCTCAGATACATTTTATAATGCAGGTTAAAAAAGGGGTCAATTCACCACATCCATGGTGAAAAGGCATGAATTAAAAGATTGATTTCAGGGTTTTATTAATCGATATCAGACCGCTGAAAACAAAGGTGGATTGTTGGTGTGTTGTCCTCAGGTCCAATTTTACCCGTTTTCAAAGTTCTTTAAAGGGGTGATAGAATGATTATATAGGGTATTTCACACTGTTCCTTATGGTCTCCTAATGGGGTATGTAACATTGGTTGGGCTGAAAATGGCGTGGTTGCTATTTTATTGGCCCTTATGCATCCCTGTGTTTCGGCCCTATTTGGAACGAGAGCTTTTCTTCCAAATATGGTATGCTTATGAATATTTAGATGAGCTGCGCGCTGACTGGTTCACAGCTGGCCAGGGTCTGTGAAGGAGGACACGCCAGGTGGCGAGGCAGCACCTGCCACTGTCACGTTAGCCTGCTGAGCTCCTGCTGAACTCCGACACACAGTCAGACAAAATTTGCAATTAGCCATCCATTTTCGTAAGTACATTTAACCTTCATAGTTGATTTCTCGCATAAAAAAGTCTCAGAAGTGAATTTAGTAATTAAATAGCAGACGAACAATGTATAACATTTCTGAGATCTGCGTGACTTAGATTCAGAAGACTATGCTGACCTCAGGTCAGGGATGCTATGTAAATGTAAAGACTAGAGACTAGAGCCAAATAATGTAGGCGTTGAGGAGTTGATGTCAACTCCGTGGCTCGTTGAGATTTGCCCGTTTTCAGAGGCAGTTTCAAATTGTGAGATTTGCAGAGGAAAGCGGTGTCAATGGGACTTTGAGGTTCTATGTATGTCCTAGTTACCCACTAAACTGTCGTTTTTCTACTATGACAAGGTAAAATCGGGTTTGCATTCTATCACCACTTTAACATCAGAAGTATGGGATTCTTTGAACCAAAATGCCAAAATATAACAGATGCATGGATGTTCTTTGCCGGTTAAATGAATGACAAACTAAACTTTGACATAAACCAGTCTGTGACCCACTCAACATCCTCTGATCTTAAAATCTCAAAATAATTCAGAAGTTCTGCCTTTTTAACTCAAAAAGTAGGTATAATGTCATATAAATTAGGTTTATTGACCATGAATTAAAAAACAAATGTTAAAAAGTGTCAAAAAAGCATTAAAAAAGAGCCTAAAATGCTGAAAGAAATCACCAAAAATGTAATTTCACTTTTGACCTGGATGGACAACAAGTTGACGGTCGAAGGAAAGACAAGGCAAGGGTTAATTGGAGAATGGATTATTTTAACCCAGCCCTCTGTTGCTGTCAACAGACTCTCCAGTCTGCAGTGTTGTTCATACACTGTCACTGTTACATTAGGCTTCATGATCGAAGAAAGTTTTTGTGGTACTTCTCCACTTTTGTCCATACTCTCTCTCTCTCTCTCTCTCTCTCTCTCTCTCTCTCTCTCTCTCTCCCCCCCGGGGAGTAAACATCATTAAATTAACACCCTACCAAACCTCCAAACAAATCACCTCAATGCGTTCGCTGACGAAAGAAAAGCTCCAGCCTGCTGCGAGTAATAATGGACTTGCGCATATGATAATAACAATGGATAAAACAACAAATTAAAGCCCCCCTCCCCGCCACAAATACCTGTGTGCTACCCGTATAGTCTAGTAAGGAGAGGGGACAGGAACCAGGGAGAGAAGAGCCTTGTGATTTATTAAAAACAAGGTTTTTGGCTAACAAGGGGACACAGGAAGCTGATCAGGACAAAGGAAAAAAAATGGAGTCCAGTTGGAGATGTGCGTCAAGAAAACACAACTGAGAAACCTCAGACCATTTCCTTTCAGCTTAGCTCTTTTTTTTTTTTTTTTTTTTCTACATCTCACATCCTGCCGGCGTGATCAGACGAACCAGACCTTTCACGAGTCATAAAGGGATCAAGATATGACCCCTGCGTTGACGTGGACTGTTAGGTCGGTTACGATGTGGTTTTGAGCTCGAGGTGTCGTTCGGTTAAGGTGCTGAGCACACCCTTGGCGACCGTTGATGCAGCCTACATGGTGCCAACGTCGCCTGCTGCTTCAGGCTTCACACGGGGTTCTCGCTCGGAATGTCCGGACTTTGACACCACCCTAGAATAAAACGTAAATAGGGGCATTCTCACACTTTTAGTCCCTGTAATTTGAAAAACCTACTGTGCAGGGTCAGTACTTTAAAGGACCCTTTTTGTGGTTTTGCATATTTTGCCCATACACTATGAATTGTACTACTTCACTTCAGTAATGCAACTTAAAACAACGAGTGAATTAGTCGCATGAATTATTTTGTCCCTTCGCCGGCATAAATATCCCACAATGCAATGCTGTAGTAATGACAACGTTCATAACAGACAAACGGACAGCAACCAAGCAGCTCTCTAACACTCATTCATTCACTCACACAATTTATTCATTTCTACCAATTTAAACGACTGTTGGTCTAGTTATTCACCTCTTTCAGTAATTTAAGTGTGAAAAGGAACCCTTTACTCCTCATGGCTGAGGTTTTGCACCATCATTTTTTTAATTTTTTTAATTTAAGTGGCATTTTATGAACTTTAAGGGGCATTCTCACACTTTTAGTCCCTGTAATTTGAAAAACCTACTGTGCGTGTGTGCTTTTGAGTGTGTGTATAGGTTCATTACATGCAAATGCTAAGTTCAGGGTCTGTACTTTAAAGGAACATATTAGTGGTTTTGCATATTTTGCCCATAAACTATGAATTGTAGCCTACTTCTTCACTTTACTGCTGATCTTTTTTTTAATTTGCAGCCTGCCAGGCTGCATCCGTTGTCGTTCTTTTGAGCATACTGATCAAGATGGTAGATAAGAACCCCCATGACAGAAAATAAAATCCTGTATAATATGATTTAAGCTCAGTGGCTGATAGAATAGTTTTAAAATTGGGTTTTGATTGCCCTCGGCTTGAGAGGCTACTATCAGGGGATAGCCCCGAACTTGCAATGTCCCGAGTGTGGCATAACAACAACAACACAATGAAGGCAGATCGCCCAAATCTGATGCCAAGTGGGGCCAATTGTCAGTTGCCCCTGCTACAATTTCATTGGCTATTTGCCAAGTACTGTTGTCTTCATTTGTTTGCAGTTGGCAGCAGTTAGTATTTCATTTAAAGATGACAGCGACTGCATAGCTGATGTGTTGCAATAAAACATTTTCAACTCTCAAATATCAATATCGGCATCAGTCTAAAAAAACAGGTTTAAGCGAGAACCGTCGTTAACACCCCTCCTGCTGCGTTCAAGAAGCTATAAAATTCTAACCACAAACTCGACAGTAACTTTGAATGCAAGAAACCACCAAGTTCTTCCCTTTATGCTGTCCACATTGGTTGATTGTTTGTCTTGGTTTAATTTTACCGACACAGCTCACTGATGCTATTTTTATTTGTTAGCCAGCTCTCTAACCTTTGATGTCAGAGAGAACATTGCCAGACATTGTTACTTTCACAAAAATAGTGGGGGTGAGTTGTCCCCTGTGATTGATCAGATATTTGCAGCAAGTTTCTCTATGGCTGGATTATGCTCGCAGAGAAACTGGCACATGGAAAATGATTGGCAGTACTAAAAGTATCTAAAGGGGTGTGCATAAGACTGACATGACACTGTCATAACCATGGCATGACACTTGTAATGAACATCAAGGAGTCTTTATGAATGTTTATGAATGTTGTCATTAAGTGTCATTCTGTAAATTATGACACTTTTAATGCAAAGTTAGCATTGTTTGATTATGTTATTGTGTTATAACAACGTGACATTAACCTAGAAAACTTAACCTGTATTAAATATGTCACAGCAGGCCTAATTATCAAACTTACAGAAACTCTTTAGCTTTATGTGTTAACATTACAATAAAATGCCATAAGTGGTTAGGTTTTAGATTGGCTGTCATGAGACCATTATAATTGGGACCCCCTCGAAAACGAGATGCTACGTCTCAAGGGGTTTATCCTAATATACAAATTTGAATATATAATTGTGTTATGACTATTTCCCTTGATCTCAAGTAAAGTGGAACAATTGATTACACTGTCAAATGCTTAATGAATGAATAATTCCCTTGATCTCAAGTGAACCATTTGGACTTTGTGATTACTGTGTTGAGTTACATTCCGTAGTGAATTTGGTGGTTAGTGTTTTATAGCTGTGGCTAGAGGGCTATGTGTTTCTTTGTTTGACTTCTGTGTTTGCCTATTAGCTTAGCGGCTGCTTAAGTTATTTGCTAACCTTACCCTACCTTCTGTATATATTTGGTTTTATTATTTTAGCCTTGATTCAACCTGAAGGTAAGCTTCCGATAGATAACTATTAAGATAAGATTGGTTGTGTTCAGGGCTTGACGTTAACTTTTTTGCTCGCCAGCCCGTGTGGCTAGTAGTTTTCCAAAGCTACTAGCCACTCAGCATTTTCCCTAGCCGCTATTTTGTGAGAAAACTTACGTTTTATTCGGTTTTATTTCAATAAAGTTGACTACGGTGTGCTACAATTAACTTGAACAACCAGTTTAACAACCCTTTTAAATGAGCACTGAAAACGCCTAAATCAAGACACAATATAATAATGCAGTCATCAAATATTCAGCTTTAATAAATATAGCTCTGTGTGTAAAGCTCCTTTTTTTGTATTAAAACATGCAACCAAATAAAATACAGAAATAAAAAGAGTAGGTTCTTATAAGCTAGGTGGTGCATGGGGTGTAGAAGATTAGTTGAAAGTGATTTGGAGTGCCCTCGCGTGTCACTCAGCAGCCGGCACGTGGCCTCGGTCACGGGAAGCTGAGCGCACAGACCAGATGTCCTGCTAAATTGTCCTGCTGCGCGCTCTCGCTGTACTTCTTCTACAAACCTACAGTATACCTTATACAGTATATGACTGGTACAGACGCATCTGTTGCCTCGGCTTACCATGTCACGCTGAACGGAGCTCCAGTTTCCTATCTTTTTTATGTTGCGCTCCGACACTCCTAGACCTTGGCGTAACATCATCGCGAAATGGGCAAGTTGTAGAGCGTTGGTGACAACGCATTTCCTGTTACGTCCTTGTCAGGGGCGCATCAGGATGCATACACTACAAGAGATACATGGTCAAATGAGTCCCAGACTACACAAGTGTAAACCTTGTATCTGTGTCAGGTTGTGTTCAGGAGTACATGGCGCTGTTAGTCTCGTGGTGACCAAGGGGTTAAGGCGCCAACCATGAACTGCATTGTCCCTTGTTCGAGTCTGGCCAGGGACCTTTGTTTCATGCCGTTCCCTATTTCTCTCTCCCCTCGTTTCCTGTCATCTCTCCACTGTCTGTGTCAGTTTCCTGTTAGTGTGTGTTGGGGGGGGGGCAGCAATACAAACACACCACGTGGTTCATGCCCATCTTCCTTGCCATTGGACATCCCTTGCCTTTTTTCTTTGAGCTTGAGCCACTTGAGACCCAAATGTAGTGTCAGTTGTCACAGCAGTGCCTGTGGTTTCACCTCTGAGCTGCTCTGTAGCCTGCCTGTTTTGCTGCCCGCTGTAATGATACCAGATTGCACCATGTTCCTGCAGGAACAACAACTTGGGTAATATGATTAACAGCTTGCTGAGGCTCCGCCCTGCCTGCCTCTTATTGGTTCTCCTGGGCCCAAAAGCCAGCGTGAGCCAGATCAGATGGGACACTACAGTAGGACTGCTTGCATTTCTCGTAGCGTGGTTTTTGGTGGATGCTCTCACTTGTGATTCGGAGAAGAAACTATGACTGCGTTTGGGACTTTCCTCCACCTCAAGTTCAAATAGTGTTGATGAGGTTGACTGATCTTTCTTTTGCAATCTCAAACTTCATCTCACTGCGTAATTCAGGCTTTGTTTTTTAGTCAGTGGTGGAGTTTGAAGTGACTCCAATCAGCCCGAACAGTGCAGGTAATTACATTTTCTCCTCTGCTTCTCCATCTACCTGTTTATCTTGAAATGTGTGTGTGTGTGTGTGTGTGTGTGTGTGTGTGTGTGTGTGTGTGTGTGTGTACACACCGAATTGTGACAATTGTAAGACAGCCAATAGGAAAGCCAATTACTTCATGTCCTGTGGTCCTGATTTTTGGACCGGGGATACATGATAACCTATGTCCAATTGCAGGGACCTGCAGGTTCCATTCAGCCCAAGATGATTTGTTCTGGGAGATGGGTCCATCCTAGGTGCATAAGAAGCTGGGTCCAGACTAGTTTAATGACAGCCAGACAGATTATTTTAAGAGGATGGAAGAACGAAGGGGGTGCCGTCTATCCAGGAGTGGGCTTGTGAGATGGCTAGGGTGGTGGTGTTTTGAAAAGAAATGTCATATACGCAGTTTGTCAGATCGGATGTCTACACTAGGAAATGGGGAAAGTACCTGATCTTTCTGGAGGGCTCCTAAGAAACTTTGTGCTGGGGAGAGATGTGTATGATGGGCTTATGATGGTGTTGTCATTTATACATATGTTTATTTTCTACTTTGGTACTATTTAGTTAAATTGGTCTTGAATATTGTATTTACTGTGTCATGTTTTCTTGATTTTTGTCTGGATGGGTGATGATGTCAAAGGGGGCGGGTGGTTGTTCATGTTGCGAGTGTGTGTAAGTGCGTGGGCATGTGTGTGTGTGTGTGTGTGTGTGTGTGTGTGTGTGTGTGTGTGTGTGTGTGTGTGCCCTCGCCTGGCCTCAGATCCAATATCTCCCTCTGCCTCGTCGCTATGATTCATCCAGTCAACCATTTACACATGTACGTAAGCACCTCACCGGCTTACTTAGAACCCTTTGTGGTCTGTGAGTCATGTTCATCTTTTCATTCACGATGGCAAAAGGCAAAACCATAGCGCTACTCTGATGTCTAAAGCAGCGAGGAGCGGAGATTTAAAAAAAAAAAGAATTGGGAAACCCATGGATAACATCGCTGATGGAGTTTGTATTCCCACTGCATGCTGGGTAAAAAACACAGTCGTGAGTACTGGTGACGAGGTTGTTTTTTTCAGGCGGTTATTTAAAGATCAAAGTGTCTTCTCTGCTGCCGGAGAGTGTTTTTCTGCCCCGTGTCCGGCTGGTGTGACTGAGGGTTGGAGGGGCGGGGGGGGGGGAGATTCCAGGTCAAATTGTGCACGTGTTCGGAGGAAGCAGCCGTTTTCACTACAACTCTTCTCATGTGTCTATTAATGATCTCAAGAGTCCCATCGTTCACCGCGCACCGTTCGGAGGTACGGTATTTAGCATTTTAATTGCCGTAATTACCCCCCCCCACCCCTGAGGAAGTTTATTCCACTTATTAGCAACATTGTCCTGCAGAGGAGCTCGTGCAGTTCATAGTATAAAATGCTGTAACATTTTTTAATAAGCTGCAGCATCAAAGACGCTGCCATTATAAAGGGGTTTTTTCTCAGTTGTTGTGGTTAGAGAAGCTCTGCTTGAGAGTGACAAAAGGAAACTGTTGTTCTTACTATCATTTCTTATGTACGGAGGAGGATTAGTGCCACATGCGAAAAAATTTATTTGAGTTCTGAGTTTAAAGTCAGCATTCTGAGAAAGAAGTCAGAATTCTGAGTTCAAACGCAGTTCAAAGTCAGAGTTCACACTTTATTCTCAGAATGCTGACTTAAGTCTCTTATTCTCAGAATTCTGACTTTAAACTCAAATACATTTTTCACATTGGCTCTAATCCTCTTCCGTACCTATGCTCTTGTACCCTGTAAGCGCGTAAATTCAGTACTGCCTGAAAGTGAAAGAACGTAGCGTTTGCAAACATTTAAACTTTTTTAACCTCAAAAAGACAGGATTTTGTGGCAGTTTAGCAGGTGCAGTGGGGCTGTAGCGCCCCCCCCCCATATTGCAGCTCAATTACAAAACCGTGATGTCACTTCCTTTCCTTGTTAAATAGAGCAAAAACAAACAAATATTTGAGGATCGAAACATATAGACCACATGTGTCAAACTCAAGGCCCGTGGGCCATATCCGGCCCCCTCGCAAGTTTTGATCCAGCCCGCATATCAATTTAGGTTCACAATAGATTTTGGCCCGCCTAGTTGTGCGCAGAAACCAAAAAGACGGGAAACTGTTTTCAAACTGTAATTATGTGACACTCAGAGCAGAATTTGGCAGATTTGACAACTTTGAGACTCAGAAATTCCCACAGTCATATTCAGGCTGTGAAACAGGTTGCTGCAAAAAATAAGGAACATTTATTTTTAGGGCTTTATGTCGCCATAACTGTAAGTGAGAAAGCGATTTGAGACATGCCATAATACATTCAAATATGTTTGACTTTGATTACATAAAAGCATGTCAATAAACTCATGTCTAGACTACATGTCTGGCCCCTGATGTGATTCTTATTTCCAAGTGTGGCCCTTAGTGAAGATGAGTTTGACACCCCCGATATAGACCATCAACGAAAGGATCAAAAGGATTTTATTCCAAAGTTGACAGGCTTGACTCTTGATTAAACTATGCACTATTGGAGTTGTACTCGGCTACTTAAGAATTTTTTTTTAATTTCAGCTTGATTTAAAGTTTGTTTTCCCTTGAAAGGTGATCAGCTTACTGATAAAGAAAAAAGAGTCGTCACTTTGTAGACTTCTCAACCATTTCTGGCTCCCAGTTGTATTTATAGGCCCTAAAACGTGTCCGGACCAGCACAGAGAACGCTATCAAGTTGTTATGTGCATTTTAGTAAGGCATACATTTTTTTAAGTTACAGACATAGAAATACTTTTAAACCAATTGATATTTTCTATTGGAAATAATATATTAAGTCCATTTGAAAACCTAATGGTGAGAAATTGCTGGGACGTTGCTGGGTTAAGGTCTGTATAGTCACGCATTGCCAGACCTTTATCTCCACAGCGATGCGGAGGAGGGTCTGGCTAGTCCACCCAGCATTCTGAGATGGGAGAAAAATGTGCTCTGGTTTGTTGGCATTTCTTTAAACCAATCCCAATCTTCTTGGGCGGAGCTAAGCGCCACGGAACAATGGTGCCTCTGCAAAATAGCCTTGGGAAGGAACTTGTTTTGGTGGAACGTGTACGTTCAAAGGTTGTTTTAGTCGTGCAACAAAAAAATTCAAATTGGACTCATAAAGCCACCAGTTTTAAAAGCCAACACCAAGAAGGGCTGAGCACTGCGAGCTGCCGGTCGTTTCGGCGGACATTAGGGTTAAGTTTAGGCCACAAAATGTGCCACAAAAGTTAGGCTTAGGCACCAAAACCACTAGTTAAGTTTAGGAGTGGTTTGGATTAAGACCTTACCAAGGAACACGCATTTCGAAGCAAACTCCGGCTTGAAAGTCCTGTGTGTTAACGCCCACCGATCCACCGCGCCCTCCTTCCTACGTGGCCAGCTGCGTTCTCGTACAGCGGCGGTTAATGTGGTGCATTCAGCAAATACAACGTGGAACGCTTACTGATTACAGTGCTTTAACTTTTCATAGCTTTTTGAAACGAAGAACTGTTCCTGAGAAGAGGCTGAACATTGCCAAGCAGCCGTAATAGAACTACTCTAATGAGTGTCAGAGTTCATGTGTGGTGTTATGACTCAGCTGTTGTCTGGGCTGTGTGTCAACGTGGTAGCAGATCAACTGCCTCTACCCTTGGGGTTTTCAGCTGGGCGTTGCTACGTCATACTCAGCAATGTCTTCATTCATTACAGCTTTCACTCCTGCCCACAGAATACACATGAAAACACTTGCATACCGACACTCGTGTCACTGTGAAAATGTCAGACCCTGTAGAGAGGCCAAAAATAGACAGGGACTGTATGACAACTTACCGCAATTAGTATTAAAGTGTGGTGCAACAGTTTAATGAAAACATTCTTCAGCTTTTGCTTCATCCGGATTCTTAACTTGCACATTTAGTCAAGAAAATCTTCTTTGGTATGGGGCTTTTATTTTACTGGTTCAAAAATGACTCATCAGACTTGGATTCAAAACTAGGGATTATTGTCATAGTCAATTAATCTGTTGATTATTTTCTAAATGAATTGATTAGTTGTCCGGTCTATAAAATGGTGAAAAATGGCGATCAGAGTTTCCCAAAGCCCGAGATGACGTCCTCAGCAAGGTTTAGTTAGTTCGTTTTTATTTTCTATTTCGTTTTGACAAAATTCAGTTTAGTTTTAATTAGCTTTTAAAGATAATTTTTTGGGGGCATTTTCAGCCTTTATTTTGACAGAACAGATGACGACATGAAAGGGGAGAGAGAGGGGGGGAATGACATGCAGCAAAGGGCCACAGGTCGGAGTCGAACCATGGGCCTTCTGCGTCGAGGAGTAAACCTCTATATATATGGGCGCCCCCTCTACCAACTGAGATATCCGGGCGCCCGTTTTAATTAGTTTCTAAAGCGGGTTTGCTAGTTTATTTTTATTTTTTTTGTTTATTTTTTATTAGTTTTAGTGTAAGTTTTAGTCTTTTTTTGTAGTATGGGTTGTTTGTCAGGGGCAAGATTCAAAAAGGTCAGAAAACGTATTGTGTAATTATAACTCAACAAAAACCAAAACATTTTTCAAATGTACTTTCAAATTCATGGGATAATTCCCTCTTTAATAAATTGTCCACATATTGTCCCACCTTACTTTTGGTACCGCCATGATGCCAGGTGAATTTCGTTTCCATGTTCAGTCCGACAATGCCTCCCGTTTAATGTTGCGTTCACACCGGCTGCCTTAATGTGCTTCGCGTAGGTAACTCGTGTGAGTTTGATCGCTCAAATTAATCAGAGTCTGATGTAATTTTATGTCGACACTGATGCCATACCAACACACTGTTTTCCGGGTTTTTAAAGCAACACCAAAGATTCTTTTGTACATTAAAATAATGTTTCCAAAATCGTTTCAGTGGTTCATCAACTCGTAACAGGGTGAACTGCACATCTGCGTTCTCTTTGCGGCCCTCTATCGGCTTGGATCTGTAGTTCGAATGAGAACGGTAATGGACAATTCTGCTTCCAACCTGTAGGGGGACCGGAGAGGAAAAGGGCTTTGGTGTTGCTTTAAGAGCGGAGCGAAGTAAAAACAAACTACAATGTCGATTGCGATATCGATACAGCTTGACGACGGCGTTAGTCCGGCCTGTGGCGCTGATTGGATCGATTGCTTTTTCAATCACTGCTCCATGTCACGATGCCACACAAATCAGTGCAGTGGGCAGATTCAAGGGTCTGGACCCAGGCAAGGGAAATACAGAAAACAGACGAGTTTCTGTGTGTGTGTGTGTGTGTGTGTGTGTGTGTGTGTGTGTGTGTGTCACATACCAAGCCATTCTCTCGCTCAAACAAATACCTATAAAGCGGAAAAGGCGAAGACATCAGGTATATGCCAGTGTTTGTTTGATAGAAGGAAAGAGATCTGTGTGTGTGCGTGCGTGCAAGTGTGTGTGTGTGTGTGTGTGTGTAGGGCAGTCGGCGGTTCGGGCCGATGCCAGGAAGCACATTCTTTGGCAGCACACAGAGCTGCTGTCAGACGCCACTCAGGAACACGATGTACGGCACATTGGATGCAGTAAAACCAGCGCCCTGAGACACACACACACACACACACACACACACACGCGCGTGCGCACACGCTGCTGAGGTAGTTGGCAGAAAAAGAGCTTTGTCATAGCCCTGCAGTTACATCATTAAGGGAAACTGTGGTTCCTTATTTGGCATTGGCGGTGATTGACGTTTCCCTTCCAGCCAGTGGGATGCTGACCTTTCCCTCCTGGCTGCGGCCATGTTAACACTGCGTTTGCTACATTGCATTGATGCTTTAGAGTCCCCCGAGCCGTGACAGTTCCCTCAGCCAGCGAGACGCTCTCTCTCCTGGCTTTTGGGTGGTCCTCGTCTGTCAAACCCGGTGGATAAATGTCTCGGAGTCCAAGGGCAACGGGAACAACGCTAGCACTGTGCGGCTGTGTCTCCAGGGCTGTGTGCTCCCTGCTGGCCTGGCTTCCCTTCGCTGTCTGTCAGTCACACTGGGCACGTTGGTCCCCCGCGGGGTAGGAAACCAGCAGCCAGTGGTGGGCAGATGATCGACTAAAATCCAAGCTGTCAAAACCCCACTGAGAGATTTATACTGGGGAGACGCTGAGGCTGAAATGAAGCTCCTTAGAATTCAAAAGTTATTCCAATTTTTTAGGGATCGACAGACTGGTTTTTCAAGGCTGCAACCAGAGGCCTGTACTACGAATCAAGATCAACATGCCCTGGATTTCTTTCAGTTACCCGGCTTCACCTAACCTAACCACCGCGGCCCTGCATAACCTGTGTCACGACGCTGGTTAACAACTAGTTCAATGCGTAAATCACAACTCTCATCAATGTCACTTCCCCATCAGTCAGGCAGAAGATCTGACCATAATTACACTTGTGATTTCCATAAACTGTCGTTGCTTTAGCCTATTATTTCAGTTGCAGCCCAGGCAGTGGTAAGCGATCGAGAGAGCAAATAAAAAATATCAAAACATAATTCAAACCGATGTGCACATTGGCGACACACGGCTCAAGAAGCCGACAAATAGCCAATATGCAATTCCCTCTGCTGAAAATCTATATCTTTCATAAAGATAGCCATCAGGGAATGTTAATGGGGTTGTCGGTCTCTAAATGTTGTAACTTTTCGTCTCTCTCTCTCTCTCTCTCTCTCTCTCTCTCTCTCTCTCTCTCTCTCTCTCTCCGCCCACCGAGCTCCGCCTGATCTTCTAAGAACAGTGACGCCGTTATCAATCGAGTATTGATTGGTCAGTTGAAGTTACCTCGTTAACGCCAAATCTTGCTTCGTAGTACAGGCCTCTGTTCTCACTCCTTGGTCAGTGGCTCTCAGAGTCCTATACTACGGTGGCCGAGAAGGGTCACAACACATACAAACGCCACAACAACTGCATATTCAGAAAACACCTCCAAATTCAGCAAAACACATGCAAACGCCGCCACAACAACTGCATATTCAGAAAACACCTCCAAATTCAGCAAAACACATACAAACGCCACAACAACTACATATTCAGAAAACACCTCCAAATTCAGAAAACACATACAAACGCCACAACAACTACATATTCAGAAAACACATACAAACGCCACAACAACTACATATTCAGAAAACACCTCCAAATTCAGAAAACACATACAAACGCCACAACAACTACATATTCAGAAAACACATACAAACGCCACAACAACTACATATTCAGAAAACACATACAAATTCAGAAAACACATACAAACGCCACAACAACTACATATTCAGAAAACACATACAAACGCCACAACAACTACATATTCAGAAAACACATACAAATTCAGAAAACAACTTCGTCGATTTCACATCACGTACGCTGCAAATATTCACAGCACGAGTAAATAGGGAAACGAACTGCAAGCTGCAAAGACGACAACGGAAATGTTTCCAGGGGGGCCATGATCAGTGACGGACCCGCATCCATCTGGTTGTCTTCTCGCTATCTGCCGTTTCTCATTGTCAAGGATCCTTCAGAGGGCTAGGACAGACTCCTCCTGAGCATTTGGACAACATGTACATTGGAACAGGCTAGCAAGTGCACGTCATTTTGTGCTTGCGTCATTGAAAGTGTTTCGCCACCTTCACTTCCGCGCTGCATTTCAAAACACTGGACGACATGGATGTGGAACTGTGAACTGTGCTGTTCAATGTTTTTGTTGAAATGAAGAATAGGAATCAGCGTCAGTCTGCTTGCAGGAGGAGAATAATCTGTCGGCAACTTTGCCGCAACGTGCTAAGGTAGGTAACGTTACCGACACTGTTAGGCTTTAATGCAGCGGTTCTCAAAGTGTGGGGCGCGCCCCACTGGTGGGGAATAGAGACGTGACAGGTGGGGCGCGCCAAACGGGAGGAAATTTTCCTTTTTATGCCTTTATATCTTTATCCAGACATCTCAACTGTCCCGGAAGTTCCGGGAGTCTCCCGCATATTAATAGCGGCTGACGCCCGCAAATGAGATCCAATCTCCCGGAATCTGGAGCAAGACCGCGCACTAGACCAAGACTGTATGGCTGCAGCCTGGAGTGTCCCATGTCATGCCGACCCGCCTGGGGCCGTCTCCGAGCATCGACTTTTCAAAATAAAAGCTGGCGTCTGGAATAAAATACTTTAAAATATTTTACTACTACTCCACAGCAATCTCTATCCCCACAGCCGCTCTGCTGCTGCGCTGGCTTGCACACATCTCTGTTCACACTGCCTGTCGGAACATTCTGCTTAACGTGAAAAAGCTTAACGTGGTTTAATGTACCTCAACAACGATCAATCCATGATCACCAAATTTATCATGGCCATTAAGCCTGTCAAAAGAACTAAACCGAAATCCAACGATTATAACTTCTCTCACATTAACATTTTCTTCTTTATTGGCGCCTATGACGAGGAAAAACTTGTGAGCTTTCTCATATCGCTCCTCAAAACCACTGAAAACTGTCAAAAAATCTAACCAGAAATGTGGTGATTGATCGTTGTTTAGGTACATTAAACCACTTAAGCCTTGCTGAAAATGTGAAGCAGAAACGCCTCAGATGTCAGATAACGTCCATAATAGGACTTTGGGTTTGATTTTTTTTTTTACAGTTTTCAGTGGTTATGAGGAGCAATATGAGAGAGAAATTTGGTAATCATTGATCATTGTTTACGTACATTAAACCACGTTTTTATTCATTAGTAAGCTACAGGACAGCGTCTTTCAAACATGACCTGCGCGAAAGAGAAAAAAATAAATAATGAATGCGTCATTGTACCCAGCACTTCTGGAAATGCACTTCCAAATGAGTCTCTGTCCAGCACATTTCAAACCAAACTGACGCCCATGGACCCGTGACTCAATCTGGAAAATAATTCGATTTCGTATTTTTGACCCTCTGAATTTACCGTTGGATACGCCTCGGCATGATACGGGACAGCTTAGGACGCTCCAGGCTGCAGCCATACCCGCCTCCACTAGACTAGAGAGTGACTTTGTGTGTGTGTGTGTGTGTGTGTGTGTGTGTGTGTGTGTGTGACTATAAATGCAGCGCGTGTGAGAGCAAACCGTCCTTATAGCTGTGTGTTGCCGCTTATTAGACCGATCACCCCCGAAATTGTGCAATGCAAAACAGGCTCATTGCAGCCACTAATTCAGGGATAAATAGACCTGTCTTGCCAAATGGATCTCTCTTCTTTTCTTTTTTTAACAGATTGCAAAGTGCCACTTTTATTTCTTTTCTATTTTCAAACTTGATACAAATTTTGACACAGCTGCACTTTTATTTTCTTTATTTTTGAATTTGCTGTTATTTGATGTAAATAGTTAGTTGTATTTCGATACAACTTGTTACTTCAATAAATTGGAACATTTTAAGCTTGTTGCGTATTTCATTAGCATTGTGTTGGGGCGATGGATTGGGGCAGGTGGGGCTTGAAAATTCCCCCTTGTCCAAAGTGGGGAATGACCGAAAAAGTTTGAGAACCACTGCTTTAATGTAAGCAATAGTCGTTTTCTCTTATTTATCCCATGTCAGTAAATTAAAAAAAAATTGTGAGAGTTCATGTTTGCAATTGCATTAATCTTAATTGCATTATCCTTACAGTAGAAGTATACATTAGCTCGTAGTTTACTAAATGTATGTAACATTAGCCCATTGTCCAGTAGCTTCTAGCTTTCAAACAAATGCAGTGCAAAATATGATCAGCATCTACAAGGTAAACACTACCAGCTAATGACCTACCACAGGCAGTGTTATATGCAGTATGCTTAAATATATTTGTGATACAATTCTAATCTTACCAGGACAGGTGGGATAACTACTGGACTAACCTAAAGCTTTCTCCTTCTGTCTGCAGTCTTGAAGCAACCCCATCATCAGCTACTGAGTCTGGTCGCCGCTTCATGTTGAATATACTAGTGTACAGTTTAGTAATGTTTGAATAAATGTTATAATAAAGATACACGTTTCGTTAATGTCTTTTTAGAGCTTATATACCTTACAAGTTATTGAAACAGGTACCATCTGAATATAATTATTCAGTTAGAAATAGAAATTGAAAAACGTTTATATTATATACACACCCAAAAACGAAATGACAAAGACAAACCAGTTAAGTTAATGCATTTATTTTCAGAATGGCAAATAATCTAGCTATTCAACATCTCTCTTTGGCCTCTGTCTCCCTGCTTGTCTTTTGCTTTCCCATCATCAGCGACCACCTCCGTTTGTCCCTGTTAAAAGACAGCAAACGCAAGAAAAATATGTTTACCATTATGAATTCCATAACGTAACGTTATATGCAACGTTATACTTGTTACATGGGATACTGCTCATATATTTTAGCCTTCATGTAACGTTGATAGTGAAGTAAATAAGGTGCAGCGTTACCTTAAATCATGCAGCTACAACTGATAAACACACATTTCTAAATCTCGGCTAACGTTATATAAAAGAGATGAAAATGCCACCGGACAAACTTTAAAAACGCAAATGGTACAAAAAGACAGCAACCTAGCTAGCTAACAGCCTACTGTTAACGATAGCTTAACGTTAGCTCGGGTGTATCTACCTAATTACTATAGCAATTTGTACCAGCATTGAAGCGTTAAGCATTACATTGATGTAAAACATTAACGGTGATAGTACATGTACGACACACTAAAGATACTTACATTTAAATTATTATTTCGCCGTGGCCATAGTTGGATTCGTAATTTTCACTGATCACTGATCATGGCCCCCCTGGAAACATTTCCGTTGTCGTCTTTGCAGCTTGCAGTTCGTTTCCCTATTTACTCGTGCTGTGAATATTTGCAGCTTACGTGATATGAATTTGACGAAGTTGTTTTCAGAATTTGGTGGTGTTTTCTGAATATGTAGTTGTTGTGGCGTTTGTAGGTGTTTTCTGAATATGTAGTTGTTTGGCATTTGTATGTGTTTTCTGAATTTGGAGGTGTTTTCTGAATATGTAGTTGTTGTGGCGTTTGTATGTGTTTTCTGAATTTGGAGGTGTTTTCTGTATATGCAGTTGTTGTGGCGGCGTTTGCATGTGTTTTACGGTGCAAAAATCCCCCTTCAGCATCTGTATGGAACGCAGCAGGCAGAGCAGCAGCTCCGCGGCGCTGTAAGATGACATAGCATTAACGGTGACAACTATAGCAAACGAAAGACTGAAATGCCGCGTAAGAAGGTTGGTTGGGGTGGTGGATGGGTCAAACAACACAGGACTTTCACCCAGGAGACCGGAGAGTGAGAATGTGTCGAAGGCCGAAATTGATTATTAGTAGTTAATGAAACCGATAACCGATATTTGGAACCAATATGCATTTACAGTGAAAATGAAAATGAATCTTTAAGTCAAAATTAGGTTTAAAATTAGTTAAAAACTCCAACACAAAACTTTGTTTAAATGCATTAAGCAATTATTTAATGTATTAGAAACATTGAACATAAGACAGTAAAAGATAGTCATAGTGTTGTAGGTGGGACATTAAGTCAGACTCAGTGGTGAGTGAAACCGGAGCAGAGGGACAGACACAGAGCTGTAGCCGGGCCAAAGTAGTATCGGTTATCAGGCAAATAAAACGCAGATAATCTGCAAACTGCCAAAACAAACGGCCCAATAATCGGCTAGGGCCGATAATTGGTTTATCCCTACTATTTGGAGTATGTGTACCGCTGTGTGTGACCGCCATCTGTATATCTAATCAACAGACATGGATACTTTTTTTTTTTTTATTGAAATTTGGGTTTTTAATCTGGTTTGGGCTAGGGTCGGGCTTGGACAGAAACTGTGCATGTTCACGTAGGGTCAGGCCTGGTTTTTTGGCCCCGATCATAGCTCTAGAGGGAACTGCAGTTTGTATGCACACAGATAGCAGACGCATATGGGCCACTTTTGGCACTTACGGCTGAGTCACGGCAATGGCAAATGCCGTTACCAGCCACGCCCAACTTGGTTTACTGTAACTGTCGTGTGGGCCAGACCTGGCCCAAATGTGAGGAGCCGGCCCCAACCTGTCGTGTGGGCCAGAAATTATTTAAGAAAATTTCTCAGCTAGAGCAGCTTTAACCCCCAGCTGCCATGGTAGAGTGTACATTTACTGGTATAACTGTGAAACAGGGTGTTGCTGATAAAGAGTGGCTTAAAACACCGTAATCCTACTGCTTCGTCCACAAGGACACAATGTGTCTGCAGCTGCAGAGCTGAACTTGGTAAAAAAGAATTAAATCCATCCGCCATGTTGTTGCTTAATACGTCCAGACAGTGTATTGAATGAATGTGTGCAGAGAAGTATAAGTCTAAGTCTGTGAACCAGGCTGCATCAGTGTGTTGGACTCATTGGTGATGTCACCCATTGGTTGGTGGACTGCGTTTTGAAGCCAGGAGTTTGCATTTTGGCCGTCACTGTCTTGATATTTTGGAGCCAGAAGTGACCATATTTGGCAAAAAGGGCAGAGCTGGGGAGAATGGCGCATCTGAGCCAGTGTTGTGTATGGTTTCAATGGCACTGTGCTAAGCTAAACGCTAAAAGAGAGAAATTTGCCGATTTTCAACCCTTCTGAAGCGAGTCATCCAGGGGAGATTTACTGGCGGCAGTACACAGAGCTGGTTAAAAAAATACTTTTTTACTTGCATTTTTTGAAATATGTTAGGTCCATATATGTTTGTGTTATGTCGTGAATGTGAAAATGAACTGCTACCTCCTCTGTCAGCTCTAGCCACTGAAAAGAAATAAGCGGAGAAATCAGGCCATTTACAAAAGCTGATCAGTCTGACATTATGTTGCCTGAGCTCATTACTATTCATTAGCTCGCTCAGTTGTGCTGGGTAAAGGATTCTGACAGCCAAGCTCTCATTGGCTAGCTGTTAGCCATCCATCCATCCATCCATCTTCGTCCGCTTATCCGGTGTCGGGTCGCGGGGGGAGCAGCTCCAGCAGGGGACCCCAAACTTCCCTTTCCCGAGCAACATTAACCAGCTCCGACTGGGGGATCCCGAGGCGTTCCCAGGCCAGGTTGGAGATATAATCCCTCCACCTAGTCCTGGGTCTTCCCCGAGGCCTCCTCCCAGCTGGACGTGCCTGGAACACCTCCCTAGGGAGGCGCCCAGGGGGCATCCTTACCAGATGCCCGAACCATTCTGACAGCCAAGCTCTCATTGGCTAGCTGTTAGCCAATCCGTTTCAAACAGCCTAGCTTGTTGAATATTAATGAGCACTGGCAGAAATCGAGCTGAGTCTTCCTGTAGGCTTTCTATACCACGCTAGAATGGCTTGAAACAAGGTAACCAAGGCATTGTTTTCCACAGAAAATGTTAGAGTCCATGGTAGAACTTCAGACATTACCACAAAGTAATGAAATATGTGTGGCAGGGCACCTTTAAGATCATCATACTGTATTGAAGAAGACTTAAAACTAGCGATTGGGGCCATAAACTTGTTAGGAAAATGTTGACTGAGGTAATAAATCAAGTGAGAAGTAGGCTCATTTCCCACTTTCTCACTTCTTTTTGGAGCCAATGGAGTCGCCCCCTGCTGGAAATTAAATAGAATGCAGGTTTAAGGAACTACTGCATTGGCTTCACTTTTCAGGCCCTGAAGTTGCCGCTTGGATGGAACAGGATCGTTTGAAAAGCAGATTGTGAGCCAGGGGGTGCGGAGAGGCCAGAAAAGATGAGCTGGACATGTTTGTTGTGCCAAATATATCCACACATAAAGGCACATAAAGACACGTGTCCTGTGCTAATGCTTGTGCTGTCCCTGTCCTTGTGATTAGCTTTGTGTGTCTGCAGGACTGAAGCAAATCTGTTAGTTCATCACTGATCCAGGACCAGATGTCTATCTACCTGTCTGTGAGCATGCAGGAGAGAGATGTGACTTGATGTGATCAGATGTGACTTTCAGGGTCATTTCTCCTGATTCATATTGCATATAGCATAGGTGGCTCAGTAGGTAGCACTTGTGCCTCACAGCAAGTTGGCAATGAAGAGTTGGATCCACCTTTCTGTGTGGAGTTTGCATGTTCTCCCCGTTAGAGCTGGGCAATATATCGATATTATATCGATATTGTGGTATGAGACTAGATATCGTCTTAGATTTTGGATATCGTAATATAGCGGTGTCTTTTCCTGGTTTTAAAGGCCGCATTACGGTAAAGTGATGTCATTTTCTGAACTTATCAGACTGTTGTAACTGTTCTATTATTTGCCTTTACCCACTTAGTCATTATATCCACATTGCTGATGATTATTTATCAAAAATCTCATTGTGTAAATATTTTGTGAAAGCACCAATAGTCAACACTACAATATCGTTGCGGTATCGATATCGAGGTATTTGGTCAAAAATATCGTGATATTTGATTTTCTCCATGTCATCCAGCCCTACTCCCCATGTTTTTTCCTCCGGGTGCTGCAGTTTCCTCCCTCCATAAAGACATGCATGCTGGGTAACTAGGACTACAGTTAAAAATGAGCCATCTGGCTAACACTGGCGCATTTACAGAGATGTTGATTAATGTGCATTCTGCAGCTCCTCTTTTCACCCTGTGTGTTGAGCTCTCTGTTTTAGCTACAGAGTGAGACATCTCACTTCTGTTCCATCTTTGTTGGAACAGTAGCTAGGTAAGGACTACTAGCCAGTCAGAAGCAGAGTATGAGGGTGTGCCCTGACAGTACCTAGGTAAGGACTACTAGCCAGTCAGAAGCAGAGTAGGGCGGGCCTGACGAGCAAGCTAATATGATCCAAAACAAACCCGCTTTAGCTGTGCGGCCTAAATGAATGAAATCTGGCGTACAAGCACCTCAACATTTGTACTTACGTACAGTAATTGAGTAAATGTACTTACTTTACGCCACTGATGTGTTGTGAAAGTGCTGCAAGGAACAAATGGGTTCCTCCCATTGTGAACAATGATATCTTGTGTCTGCATAGTTGACATTTTGCTTCCATCAGCTGTCCAAAATACAATAAAAGTTCCATCTCTGGCAAGCAGGGAAATTGCCTAATAAATGTCATGGCAATCTGCACATTATTGTTGTTCTATTTATTTTGCAAAAGCGGAACCTTTCGGCCTGATTGTGACATACCTGTGGCCAAGTGACATCGCTATCTTCGGGCCTCACTTCTGGCTGAGAAGAAAAGGAAAGAAATGAGATGAAAAGAAAGCACAAGACTGAAACATAGTTTAAGAAATGATCAAACACATTCTCAGAATACGATCGACTGGAAATAGATCCTAATATCCTAGTGTGTGTGTGTGTGTGTGTGTGTGTGTGTGTGTGTGTGTGTGTGTGTGTGTGTGTGCGCGTGCGTGTGTGTGTGTGTCCGTGTCCCTTCAGGCTGATTGAAGTTCACCATCAAGAACACACTGTGCTCTGAGTAATGCGTAAACTCATCTCATCTCCATCTTCAGCATGCACTTCTCCTAAACATCTAGCATCAGTTCCCTTTATGAGCAACATAAACAGCAGCAGGGAGGAGGTTAGGGGTCCGAGCTGATCATCACGTTCCCGTAAACGGAGACGCATCTGGTAAGAAAGAAGCACTGTGGGGGCTAGAGATCTGAGGAGACATACAGATGAATTACTCTGTTCATGTGTTTGGCCGTGCGTGCGTGTGTGCGTGGGTGTGCGTGCGTGCGTGTGTATGTGTAATTCACGGTTTCATGTCTCGCATTGTGTGTGTGTGTGTGTGTTTATTTATGGTGAACGGCGTTTTACGTAACGTCTTTTTATTTTTTTCCTCTGGGACTGTGAGGCTAGCTGGCTGTTGATCAGCAAGGACAGGCAGTGAAGAGATCCTGTCCATCTCTCAGGGACTTCTTATGTAACTCTCTCTTTCTCTCTCTCTCTCTCTCTCTCTCTCTCTCTCTCTCTCTCTCTCTCTCTCTCTCTCTCTCTCTCTCTCTCTCTCTCTCTCTCTCTCTCTCTCTCTCTTACACACAGGCTTCACTGTAACTTCATGAATGCTGCAGATGCCTATGAGCTTCAAATTTGCAGGCAGGATTGGTATGACGCACTACTGGCAAAAAGGTATGAGGCTCTCTTTGCGTGTGTGTGTGTGTGTGTGTGTGTGTGTGTGTGTGTGTGTGTGTGGGGTTATTACTTCTTTGTGCTTTTCCCCTCTGTTCCAAATTGTTTATCTGGCTTTGGAACGAAAAGAATGTATGTGTGTGGGCGAAAAGGCGTGATCCTACCTGTTATGAAAGGCTGTGTGTGTGTGTGTATGTGTGTGTGTGTGTGTGTGTGTGTGTGTGCGTGCGTGCATGTGTGCATTTGTGTGTGTGTGTGTGTATGTGTGTTTCCGGCCCTTATACACCGTGCCACTCCCTCTCTCTGTGAACCTTGCCTCCTAACCACATCGCGTGGCCTTTACAGCTTCATCTGGGTGTGTAGATGTGTGTATTTTGTCCCTGAGGTCACCCAGCAGTGATGTTGACGCTGGCAGGCACACGAGCAGGATGGGAGGATGGAGGTCAGGTTAATCGATAAACGGAGGGAGATAAGTGAAAAGGAAATGAGGAGAATGAAGCCTCTTGTGCGTTTGTTTATTTTTCTTTGATCTGAACTGATAAAGTGAAAGGAAGTGGTGAGAAACAATGCTGTTGGTCAAGTTATCAATTTGAGGTTGAATCATATACAAAATACATCCCTGGTAGATCACTTACTCTGCTGCGTCATGCTAAGGTGTTAGCATCTATCGTATGAATTAAAGCTGGGGTGGGCAGTTTTCTTGAAACTCTTCCCCTCTATGTCCTCAGCCCCTCCCTTCATACAGTAACCTGTACGAGAGCTAGTCATTCATTTTAATCATCGCATCTGATACCAACACGTCATTCCGCTAAAAACGTGAGAATGGGCGATAAAAACATTGTACTTTTCCTACATGAGAAAGAGATGGAAAGTATAATATTGTGACTGGCTGCAGGGGGGTGGTGGGACACACACACGCACACACACACACATATATATATATATATATATATATATATATATATATATACACTAATATACACACGCAAAGGGTTAGTGTGACGCATGATGATGAATATGTTGTGTGGTCTACATTCATGCAAATGCCCGTAAGTGGTGCCATCAAAACCGCACCTCTCTGAATTTCTGACCTCTAACTCACTTCCTGTTGTGAGCTACCACCTGTCAAACACACACACACACACACACACACACACACACACACACACACACACACACACACAGCAGGACACAGAGTGTGAGGGTAAACCACAGGCATGAGTTTTCTGTTTTATGTGTTTTCATGTAGTTTTCTTTGATTTGAGACTGTGAAGTGTGTTTATACGCACACACACACACACACACACACACACACACACACATACACACTAATATACACACACAAGGGTTAGTGTGACACATGATGATGAATATGTTGTGTGGTCTGTGTGTGTGTGTGTGTGTGGATGTGTGTGTGTACATTCATGCAACTGCCCGTAAGTAGTTTCCCGCCATTGAAACCGAAGGCACTTCTCTGAATTTCTGACCTCTAACTCACTTCCTATTGTGAGCTACCACCTGTCAAACACACACACACACACACACGCACACACACAGCAGGATTCAGAGTGTGAGGCCAAACCACAGGCATGAGTTTTATGTTTTATGTGTTTTCATGTTCTTTGATTTGAGACGGTGAAGTCTGTTTACACACACAAACACACACACACACACCAGGGTAAACCACAAGCATGACATGTGTTGTGTGCTTTCACGTTTACTGATTTGAGACAGTGAAGTTTGTTTACAGTAGCAACAAGTTTGAGCCTCTCTCTCACACACACACACACACACACACACACACACACACACACACACACACACACTTTCTGAAAACACCCTTTCTTATAAAATCTAAAAACACACGGGGGGTCTTCTTGCAATGATATTGCATTATGAATGATGCTGCTACCCACTTATAAGTACACACACACACACACACACACACACACACACACACACAAATGTGATGTGTTGAAGGGGAGAGAACCGACTGAAGTAGCCTTGAGATGGAGTTCAACCTTTTTCTCTTTCTCTCTCTGAGTGGACCACCGACACAGTAAGCACCGTCCAATTTACATTTCCCTCCTGAGTGTGTGTGTGTGTGTGTGTGTGTGTGTGTGTGTGTGTGTGTGTGTGTGCGTGCGTGTGATTTATTGTTCTGTCAGTACTGCTTGTGTCACTAGTTTGATTCCACCACTTACAGTAAGGACTTGAATTCAAATGTGCGTGAGTGTAACCACTGTTACAGTGTATGGAACACACTTTCTGATAAGGCTGCCTTCATAAGGATTAATAAGTTATAACGAATGGCTTTTTAAACTGTTATAACTGATCAGTTATAAGCTGTTTGCCTGGGGGAATGAAGTTGTTTATGGAGTCAATAATAAGGTAACACTTTACTTGAAGGTATCGGCATAATCCTGACATGACACTGTCATAACTAGGACATGACACTGTCATGAACGTGTCAGAAACGTTATAAACAAGGCATAAACGTTTATGACATAAATATATATAATATATAAGTGTCATTCGGTTTTTGTCATGACAAGATGACATTGTTTGGGTTGTCTTGATTATGACAACTTGACATTAATCAAAGTGACATTACCAGAAGTTGTCTTGGTCATGACAACTTGACATTAAATTAGTTTGGGATGTCTTTGTAATGTCAACTTGGCATTAATGTATAATAATGTAATAACAACAATACATGTGCCCATTTGTTAAAAATTGAACTTTTTACTAACGATTCCATTGAAGTCAATAGATTTAGCCCCAAATGTTGCTGTTTTAAATGCTGATGTAGCCAGCCCTTTAGTCTCTTGTTGTCTCTCTCTCTCTCATACACACACTCACACACACACACACACAGTTGACTCACAATTTGCAAGTTTTGCTGGTGTTCCTGGAATGTGTTTGTGAATTGCTGGAAGGGCTGGGCGTGGCACTGTTGCCCCTTTGCCCTGCGGCAACATCACATTAATAAAATCTTTATCTACACACACACACACACACACACACACACACACACACTGTTGTCAACCTTACAACTTGATCCAGCTTGATAGGTAGAGGCTGCATTGATGTTCCTGCTGTATTTTGTTGTTTGTGTGTGTGCGTGTATGCGTGTGCGTGCGTGCGTGTGCTTGCGTGTGTGTATGTGTTAAAACAGGGGCCTCATTCTGTCAGAAGGTGAATCTCTGCGGGGGGTAAACTAGCATTCGGCCTCATTAGCAAGAAACCTGCTCATCTCTCAGGTCACACATGTGCTTTCTCCGTCTCTCTCTCTCTCTCTCTTTTTCACACACACACACACACACACACACTCACACACACTCGTAAAGATTCCACCCAGCTGTGTGCGTTTGTGACCGTGGATCATGCTCTGTCATTGGAGACACAGGTCTGCCGCTGTGACCCAGATAGCTGCGCTACAGATGAATCACTGTGCTCGGTTAAAACTGTAGTTCACCCAAAACCACAATGAAGTTAGTTTTCATGGAAGTCTGGTCTAGTTTGATTTGCGGAGGGTTGGAGATATCAGCTGGAGCTATCCCCAGTCCACTGAATCTCAGTGGTGTCTGTGTCATTGTGCTGAAAGTGCCAAATATTACATTTTAGAAAACTCTAAAGCCTAAATTCCATCCATGTGCTTCAGTTCCACTTTGACACCGTACAGAAATAGCAGCGGCATCGCTAAAGAGTTCAAATCAGCGGACAGACTTTAAACTGTCTGTACGTGAAATAAGACGTTAAAGTTGTTCTAAAATGAATGGTGTATGTTATGTCCTGGATACAGCGTGTTTTTTTTGGTTGTCCGCCATGCTTGTATAGTCTAAAATCACATTTAATCCTTGACGTTTCGCCGATGTCCGTTAGTGAGTGGTGTGCTGTTTGGGCCAAATGGTTGCTCTCCCCACATTATATGTCATTATATCTGTATGGTCTGTCACATTCTCAACATCTGTTAAGATTTGGAAAATCTTTAGTGTGGGTCAGCCATAGTCTAGCTTTGCTAGACCTTCCTCCACGTACATACACACACACACGTGTACGTTCAAAAGTAGTTTTAGTCGTGCGAGAGAAAACTCCGATTGGACAGATAGTCTAGTTAGCTGTCTGGATTTACCCTGCAGAGATCTGAGGAGCAGTTAACCATAGTCCTCAGAAAACCAAGGAGGCAGAAAGTAACGGACATCCAGCCGAAAAGACCGGAGCAATCCCGGAAACAGAACATGGTGGATATAGACTAGGCCAGACATGACTCTCTGCAATAAAGCGAATATGCGTATTCAGCCGATATCTGTGAGTCTGAATGTGAATGGACCGATCACATTCCATCTAATGGGGGGAAAATCATATCATTTGGTTACTGTCTGGAACTTTAAAATGATTTACATGTAAACAAAAGCTTTGCTCATTTCACCTTTTTTCTTTAAACTTGGCAGTAGAAAAGCAGAGATGGCCATAATAATAGATGTTTGGAGAGCTGGGTGGTGGTCAGAGTTAACATAGATACTGTCCCTGACCTCTGACCAGCGCCAGGGCTCAGAGGCAAGAGAGTCAATTTCTCCTCAGCAGTCTGACTGTCACACCCAACAGGGAGAGCATGTGAACTGTGTCCGCTTTCCCACAATGCCTTGTGTGTACAGAGATGGAGGTAGTGGGGGGGGAAGCACGGCCACTCGGACCGAACCGCTCTTTGCCTCTGGCATCGCCATGGAGACGGGGGCTCTTTTTATAGAGTCCCTCGGCTGCTCTGACCCGCTGTTTACCATTCAGTTCATATGTTGCAGGCTAAAGGAGCACTTTTTTCTTTCTTTTTTTTTTTTACCACAGAACGGAGGTGGTTTGTGTGTGGTCCTGCTGTACAGCTCAATGGGCAGAGCAAGGCAATAACAATGCCAGGGTTGTCGGTTTAATTCTGTGTACATTCAAATTGTGTGAAACCACTAGTATTCCATTCTCTCCTGGTATTTCTCTGTCATCCCTCCGGTGTTGCTGGGATCCTGTCTAGCTGCCTGGGAAAATGGAGCACTTGGAATCACACACACACACAATCAAACACACAATCAAACACACTCGGTGGCCTTTGGCTGCAAACTTTAAAAATAAAAGTAATGGAAGAAGCTTCCAAGTCGGAAAAGTGAAGCCAATGCGGAAGTGGCTTAAAGCTGCATTCTATCTCATTTCCAGCGGGGGGCAACTCCACTGGCTCCAAAAAGAAGTTTCTATAGAAGTCTATGGGAAAAAAGAGCCTACTTCTCACTTGATTTATTACCTCATTATACATTTTCATAATGAGTTTATGGCCTCAAGCGCTAGTTTCAAGTCTGTTCTTCAGTACAGCATGATGTTCATTTAGTAAATTCTAAGTTTTTTGTGGTTTCCCGAAACGCACGGAGTTTTGCAAGCCGAGAAACATCCGGCGGAACATCTGGCGGAACATCCGGCGGCTCCGATTATACAGTAAATTAACTCCATTCGTCGATCCATAAGGAGATGCTGACAGTAAAACAGAAAGAGGGAATGTAAAGCTCGGACGAACACGCACACACTCCCAGAATGCCACACACAAAACACACACACACACACACACATGCATACACTGTATACAGTCACACCTACTGAATGCACACACATGCCACAGAGCAGATCCATAGTCCGCTCACACGTGGGTGTGTGCTTCCGCCTCCTTACTCACTTTTTTTTTTTTTTGGACTTGTTTCACTGTGACACACCCACTTTGTTTTGTAGGACAGGACACACACACACACACACACACACAGGGAGAGAGAGAGAGAGAGAGAGAGAGAACTCAGTCACTGTCAGGGCACAGCGAGAGGCAGGAACCAGCACTTGAAGCGGACTACTCAGTTAGAGGAGCGTGTAAGAAAGGAGAACCCTCCTTCTGATGAAACGGATGCTGTCATTGTGGCCAAATTCTGAAGAAAAGGGAAAAGGCTTTTGCTCGTAAATGCTAGTCATTAGGGAAAACTGGGAGGAGAGGACAAGCAGACAGACGCAAACTGACACCCAGCGACATACACCATGGCACAGGACACAGTGAGTAAAATGGACTACAGCAAATAACTCTTATTTGGATGGGTTTATGTAAAGCAGATTTGATGCTGGTAATGTTTGGCTTTTGGCTGGCTTTACAGGAGTGCATACAAGTGTGTGGGTGGGTGTGTGTGTGTGGGTGGGTGCTCATGACTGCCCCATGCCGTACCCGCTAGGGTAGGTTTACCTGTCTGCATGGCTCTGATACACCTACACCTCCTGCTGCCAGAAACAGTTACCCTGCTATGTCTCAATAATACTCTGGTAGGTCAGGTAGACAGCACAGAGAGAGGTTGTCAGACAGGCGGAGGTGTGTGTGTGTGTGTGTGTGTGTGTGTGTGTGTGTGTGTGTGTGTGTGTGTGTGTGCGTGCGTGCGTGCGTGTATATGTGTGTGTGTGTGTGTGTGTGTGTGTGTGTGTGTGTGTGTGTGTCGGCCGCTGTGGTTTGAAGTGTGTAGGGCTAAGAATGTATATGTGTAGTTCAGAGTGAGTGTGTATGTCTGGAGATGGTGTGTGTGTGTGTGTGTGTGTGTGTGTGTGTGTGTGTGTCGGCCGCTGTGGTTTGAAGTGTGTAGGGCTAAGAATGTATATGTGTAGTTCAGAGTGAGTGTGTATGTCTGGAGATGGTGTGTGTGTGTGTGTGTGTGTGTGTGTGTGTGTGTCGGCCGCTGTGGTTTGAAGTGTGTAGGGCTAAGAATGTATATGTGTAGTTCAGAGTGAGTGTGTATGTCTGGAGATGGTGTGTGTGTGTGTGTGTGTGTGTGTGTGTGTGTGTGTGTGTGTGTGTGGAGGTTGAGAGGAAAGGTGAAAGTTTGGGATTATTAACAATATTGCTGAAATGAAATAGCTCTAAATATGTCTTTCTAAAAATGAACACCAAACATTTTAAAAGTTCTTCAGAATATCCCGTTTTTCTCAAACGTCCTGTTTTGTTCCCCAATAACAATGCAATTTGATAATGTTCTAAGCCACTTTGTGTAGTACTGTGGTTATTGGCATGCACTGTCCCAATTGTAATCCAGCATATATTTGTATATTGTTATATTAAAGCTGCACTGGTCAATATTTTCATTTCAACACAGATCAAATGTGAAAGAGGTTGCTCGGTTATGTCAGATGTTTGTTTTCAACTTGTTGCACGGTGCTCAGATAGCAAAAAATACTGCTGCTTTACATTAAAAAAACACCATAAGTACTTCATAAATTCCTCAGAATATTAATATTGTGTACTGAATAACCGCCTAGTAATTCAAAAACGATACATTTATCTTACTAAAAATAAAACTAAATTGTTAACCCCTTATTACTTAACCGCTTGTCTTCTTTCCTTGTGCTAATCCAACGATTTTTTTGTAATTCTTTTTTTTTCAAATGCTATGAAATTGAATAAGCCACCCAAATTTGATGAAAGTTTCATTCATTCATTTTACTTCTTAAAGGACAGTTCAGGCGCAAAACGAACCTAGGGGTTATTAACAGATGTGTGCCCTCTCGATCATTCTCTGGGACATGTTTTCATGCTAATCGAATGGGTTTGTAGCTTGAAAGAAGCTAGCTAAGTAGCTACACTAGACGAGTTATTAGTTTTACATCGGTGCGATTATTTTAGATATATTGAGCAAATTGCTTTTGATTTTAGTTTGCATCGCTAGCTGTAAGTCGTGACTGGTTTTCAAGACAGCGGCCGCATGTAAACATGAACGCGAGTGTCTTTATAATCTATCTTTTCAATAAACTGTCTGTACACTTACAAAGTTCTCAATGCTTTGGTTAACATTTAGGGACCCTCATTATGATACCGTTGATGTGTGGTGATATTTTGAGCCTTTTTAGTGGTATAAATAGCGATCTGTTTTTACTTTCCCTGTGCCCCGAATACTAGCGTTGTAAGCTAATCAGCGATCCGCGCTAGCTTCTTTCAAGCTACAAACCCATTCGATTAGCATGAAAACATATCCCAGAGAACAATCGAGTGGGTACACATCTGTTAATAACCCCTAGGTTTGTTTTGCGCTGGAATTGTCCTGTAAGAGCATTGTATGGAATCATCCACGTTATTTTTTTTTGTCAATCTGGTTGAAAGAAACCCAAAATTCGTATTCTTCTATAGAAACTTTTTGAAAGAGGGTCAAACAGGGGGGTTAAAAGAACAAAAGGAGAGTACAACACAAACACTACAACAGAACAATTATGAGGCATCACTACTCAAAATAGAGCACATATTATGTAACATAATTACACTGTCAATTGCAGGCTTTAATCTAAAGCATCAACACAAATTTCCCCCAGCTGCTGTTTATCCTATGGGATATATAAACTTGTTGTATGTGGGCCGTGCTGGTTTGGGGTCAGTTTGGTGGATGGTACAAGTTGTGCAACAGGGTGAAAGCTGAGTAGCAGCCTACTGAAGATGAGAGGATCAATGAGCATCAGCCCTGGATGAGTGTGATAGGCTGATAACTTTCAGTCAAGGGAACCTGCCCCAAATGTATGCCTATTCTGATTAAGCCTTAACATCCTTTTAATGGGCCTATGATTGCAATTAATTGCCAACAAGAAATACAGAAAAAGGTAACTATTGAGACTTAACTTCGCATGGATGATATGTATTGAGAAATTGGGGGCTTTTCCCAAAAATTTCAACACAAAGTGTGTTGATTTTGTTTTTGAAGTTGTAGCAGCTGTGGTAGCTGTGGTGAGAATGTGCATCCATTACCCATAGACACTCTGAGACTGAGACTAAACCAGTGGACACTCAGACGGGCTACCTTCTTCTCACTCACAAATATATTTTCAATCGATTTCAGTGTAATTTTGCGCTGCCGTGTTCTTCCACATTGCTTTGCTCTGGGGCTGCATTTTATATTTCCTCCATCATTTAAATGATAATACCTATGCCGGTTATACCCTATGCATGTCTGTGTGTCTACAGGTAGTTGTTTTTCCGTCCATCACTTTGTAATGCATGGCAGATGTACTGTACGTACACTTTTTTCACCCAAGAGATACAATAAGTCTAGAGAAACCGAGACGTCATTGTCGGGTGTTGTATGACTAGATTAAAACTTGGACTGAAACACTGATAGTGTCCTTTCATTTTCGGGAACAATCAATGAGGGAATTTCCACTGGCAATTGATCAAGCTCGTCGCTGATCCCTGATGCGTTCGTCTAATCGCCCAACCCTAATTCCTCTCCCCGTACCTGCTCAGCCTGTCCAAGGATTGAAAAACATGTTTTCACCAGCCCCAACAACATTCGACACCTGACCATTAAGAGGAGCGTTCTCAGGCTGAATCCAGAGTTGGGACGTAAGCCTAACTTACATTGTTTTCTGTTTGGGTGGGAGCTGGCAGCGGGCACGCCAAGCACTTTGTTTGAGTTGGAAGTAGCGGCGGAGAGCCCGTGTCACAGCGGGGTGTGTTTATGTGCTGTGGTGGGCGTTAACAGGCTGCTGGGAGAGAGAGCCTCTGACTCCGCAGCTCTCTGTGGAAGCACAAACTGTCTCGGAGCTGTGATCTCATACTGCTGTTGGTGTGTGTGTGTGTGTGTGTCTGTGTTTTGATCAAAATGTTCTTGATGAGGTTGTCGAAGCAACGTCATTGTAAAACTCCACTATGATGTAAAAAAACTATCTGTTTGAACTACATCAATGGTTCCATTGCTGATCCTTGCTCAGGGCTTCTTTTTTTTGGAAAGTCCAGTTATGCTTTTATACGGGCCAGTCCAACAGTGGCGTAATGTAGAGATGGCAAGGGCCGTCCCTGAAATTACATGGAGTCAGTATGAAATGTATTGTAACTAAATACTGCAACAACAAAAAAATGGACGCAGCATCGGTGACGTCACCCATTGGTTTGTGGACTGCCGTTTTGAAGCCAGGAGTTTGCTTTTGGCTCTCGACGTCTTGGCATTTTGGAGCCAGAAGTGACCATATTTGGACAAAAATGGCGGAGCTGGGAAGGATGACGCGTCTAAGACACTTTTGTGTATGGTTTCAATGGCACTGTGCTAAGCTAAACGCTAAAGAGGGAAAGTCGCCAATTTTCAACCCTTCTGGCGTGAGTCATCCAGGGGAGATTTACTGGCGGGTAAACGCGGACCGTACAGTACACAGAGCTGGTTGAAAATCGGCAGACTTTTCCCTTAAGTTACCGGCTAACGCTAGTGCTAGCTTGTTTGGCAGAACGCTGAGCGAGACATTTTTTAGGCGAACAAAAATGTTCCGATTTAACTTTGATGAAGTGAAAACACAGTGAGAGGGTCAAAGATTAAGATTAAGATTAAAAACATGGAAACACCCCAAAACAAGTTCAGGTCTACGGTATTTTAATGTACACAGTGCCATGGTTAGCATTGCTAAGTCTCTGTTCTGATTGACAGATTGGCGTGTAGCCCCGCCCTAAAGCACCCCCTGTTTTTTGGTCAATTGTAAAATAAATGGGACCATAATTTACAAAATCAACATCATGCTGTATTAAAGAAGACTTTAAAGTAGCCACTGAGTCCATAAACTTAATAAACAACGTTTATTGAAGTAATAAATCAAGTGAGAAGTAGGCTCATTTCCCCACAGACTTATATGGAAACAGACTTCTATTTGGGTCCATCGGAGTCAACCCGTGCCGGCAATTAGAAAGAATGCAGCTTTAAGTCAGTTGTGCATTAGCTTCACTTTTCAGACCCAAGTTGCTGCTTGATTGGCACACTCTGGCAGGCAGAACAAAAAACGATATGGACAGGGTTGTCCAAATAAGCTGGGGCTAGCAGGCTAACTTTAGCATTCCACAAGTTTAAAATGATATAAAAGATCAATACTTCCTGAATATAAGGTCAGTCCCACCGTAACTCTCTAATTGGCTGGATATGAGTGACTCAAATTCAGTCAGACTGAACTCAAGTTGAACAAGGCCACATCCATTTGTGAGAGGATGTGAACATCCTCTTCTCCATTGAAAATGAATGTGAACATCATTTTGGAGTGACTGTGGAATTATTGTTAGGTGCCAGCTGGTCTGGCTTTGCCAGACCTTCCTTCACAGCGCTGTGGAGGAGCTGTGAGTCCACACAGCATCCGAGATGGGAGAAAAACATGCTCTGGTTTATTGGCATATCTTTAAACCAATCACAATCGCCGTGGGCGGTGCTAAGCACCGCACGGAGCCACGGTGCCTCTGCAAAATAGCCTCAGGAAGGAACTTGTTTTGGTGGAACATGTGTACTTTCAAAAGTTGTTTTAGTCGTGCAACAGGGTTTAGAATTCCAACTCCACCGGAGCAATCCTGGAAGTGGAAGGTCATGGATATATACCAGGTGCCAGCATACATTGTGATTTATGATTGATGATCCAACAACGTGTTATGTGTTTTTTTCTCCACCCATGCAGAACAAAGAGAAGACTAAAGCAGACAGGCTGTGACGTGACTGCAGTCAAAACATGGTGGACCAAACGGAAGCAGACCTGAAGTGTAAAACCAGTAAGTCTTATTGTTGTGCATACACACGAGAGATGGTTATAAAACTTGCCCACTGATTTTCAAGACATGATGATGTCATCTGAACTGGCAAAGCTGTTTGACTGTCTGTCTGTTTGGCTAATGTCACTCAAGTTTTAGATTTTAGATGAAGCAATTGAGAATCAGTTAAAGGATACGATCCATTAAAAACTAAATATTATGTAGCCTTTTGAAGCCCATTCTAAAGTCATTCATAGATTAGGCAATCCTTTGTCTCTTTTTCTGTTTCTTTGTTTAGAGTTCTCACGACTTCATCTGTCTCATGAATTGTTCCGTTGAATGGAGGATTATGTCCATGCTGTCTGAAATTGGGCCAGTTGTTGATGACGTCACTCTGTGCGTATCACTCTGTCATCACAGCCACGTTGACATTGTTGTCTCCGAGAGTGGCGGGGGTCAACTACGTGACGTGGCTTAGTAAACCCACAGTTCCTGTTTCTGTGCTACAAAAGAAGGCCTTTTGTTTGAATTACACACCCTCGCATTTTAAAATTAAACACACAGTTTTGACGTTTGACGCCCGGCCACTTCCTCAAACACGATATGATGACAGAGTGAAATCGACCGACAGCAGGGCGCATGACATTAGTGGGGGGGGGTTACTGTAAGTTGTGTGACTCAGCAAGATGGATATTAGTATGTTTGTTGCTGTCTTGTTCTGTTATTAGGGCTAAAAGGTTACTGCCAATAGTTGCAGAAAAGACCACCAAGATTAATCAAACAATTATCTGAATAAGGGTGTGTGTGTTTGCTCTTTTGACATGAAACTATCCGAAACTAACTACTAACTACTTCACATAACTATGTCATATAATTATGGCATTTTTTATGCGTGAGACTGAGCGTAACATCATGAATGTTTTGAGGTGTGGTTTTCCGAAAGTGATTTATCGCACAAGACACAGAGTACAGAGTGAGATCAATGTCAATCTGGCCCTGGCCCATAAACCTTGTGTTATGAGTACAAGACCTAATGAAGTGTTAAAGGTGCCCTGCCACACGTATTTCATGACTTTGTGGTAATGTCTGAAGTTCTACCATGGACTCTGTAACATTTTTTGTGGAAAGAATGCCTTGGTTACCTTGTTTCAAGCCATTCTAGCGCGGTATAGAAAGCCTACAGGAAGACTCAGCTCGATTTGTGCCAGTTCTCATTAATATTCAACAAGCTAAGCTTTTTGAATCTGATTGGCTAACAGCTAGCCAATGAGAGCCTGGCTGTCAGAATCCTTTACCCAGCCCAACTGGGCGAGCTCATGAATAGTAATGAGCTCAGGCAATAAGACGTTAGACTGACCAGCTTTTTTTTAATTGGCCTGATTTCTCCGCTTATTTCTTTTTAGTGGCTAGAGCTGACAGAGGAGGTAGCAGTTAATTTTCACATTCACCACATAACACAAACACATATGGACCTAACATATTTCAAAAAATGCAAGTAAAAACGGTTTTGTATGGCAGGGCCCCTTTAATGTTTTCTATTTAGAAATAAATGTTTTATTGATGAATACATTGTAAGTGATGTTGAATATACACAAAAAATCAACAAAAAAGTTGAAAAAGGCGACAGAAAACATAAAAAAACCCCGACAAAACATCCTTTTTACAGTATGAAGCTCGAAAAAAAAGTACCTTTTGGTACCGATACCGGGTTAGGGTTAGGGCTAGCCCTACCGGTACAGAAATCGGTCCACAACTTTAGCAGAAAAACTGAGAACTCACAAATAAATGTTGCTTAAAAGTTAAAAGTGAGTTTAACTCAGTTTAAAGTCAGGTCTCACTTTTATCAGACTGGAGGTAGCCTCGCATTGCCAGACCCTTCAGAGGGTCTGGCTAGTCCACGCAGCAATCCGGGATTGGAGAAAAACGTGCTCTATCCTCAATCCACAATGCAGAAAATTAAGTGTTTTTGCCCTCAATTGTTGATTTATGGAATACTGCTCAAACTTGCTTTGTGTTGGCTCAATGGTTTTGTCCTCAATTTACTGTCTGGTCTCACAATGTGTTGACTTCCTGTTGGCAATCACTGAGCCGTATGTGGTTTGTGTTTGTCTTGGCTTGATATTCCTGACACTAGAGAGTCATTCCCCTCGTTCACCATGTCCTTTTTTGTGTTCAGTATCTAACAGATTCCATACGGTTTGACTGTTTTTTGAAACTAGAGATCTTGGGTGGTTCCAACCATTCCAACTGTTTGTGGATGGTAAATATTAATGAATGTGTACTGAATACATACGCACACGTAGGTGTTTTTCTTGAGGCGTGGAGGCCTTTGGAACCGAACTCTCTCTGTGGCCTGATTGGTATCTTTTCTATATCCAGTGATCTGGTTTAGCAAACCGGTGTAAACGGAATGACAGATTTTGACATAAACACACGGGATAGCCTGTTATTGATTTCTTTCAGAGGGGAACTGCTCGGAAATGTTCCACTCGGGCTCGGCCATTGATTGTTCGAAGACAGCGAGAGTTGGCATTGGTACTCATGGGAGCGGTGCACGTTCGCTGCTCCACTTTGATGGAAACAGCCACTCCTAAGCAGAAAGAGATTTAGAGATTTAGGAGATGTGTTGACCTTATGTATTCCTGCCGCAGGGTGTTGTGCTGCACTGGATGTATTTTATTTCATCAGGTTTCTGATGAACATCCCCCCCCCAGCCAAGGTGAAAAAGCTAATAAGGAGAGAGACGGATAAATAATGTGTGTCTCTAAGTCAGGGAGACTGTTTTTCTGATGTAAGATATCCTCCACATTACAAGGTTACAGTGGCATAACATCATTACCTCCTGGGCCCTGCCAAGGTGCTCTTGAGCAAGGCACCTGAACCCCTCCAACTGCTCGAGGCGCCTGTCCAGCAGTCGCAGCCCCCTCACGCTGATATCTCTCCAGTTTCCCCACTGGGGATCAATAAAAACAAAACGAAAAAGTAGAAGTATAAATAAAGTCCAGCATTGAAAATGGGTTGTACTTGAAGGTATCTACATAAGAGTGACATGACACTGTCATGAACGTGTCATAAACATTATAAACAAGTCATAAATGACATAACGCTTCTTTTAGTAAGTGTCATTCGGTTTTCTGGTCAGGTTATGGTTGGAGTTAGAGTTAGGGTTAAGGTTAGGGTTCATGTGTTTATGACAGTGTCATGGCACTCTTATATAGATACCTTCAAGTAAAGTGTTACCTTGAAAATGTTACTTAAAGGTCCCATGACATGGTGCTCTTTGGATGCTTTTATATAGACCTTAGTGGTCCCCTAATACTGTATCTGAAGTCTCTTTTATATAGACCTTAGTGGTCCCCTAATACTGTATCTGAAGTCTCTTTTATATAGACCTTAGTGGTCCCCTAATACTGTATCTGAAGTCTCTTTTATATAGACCTTAGTGGTCCTCTAATACTGTATCTGAAGTCTCTTTTATATAGACCTTAGTGGTCCCCTAATACTGTATCTGAAGTCTCTTTTATATAGACCTTAGTGGTCCCCTAATACTGTATCTGAAGTCTCTTTTATATAGACCTTAGTGGTCCCCTAATACTGTATCTGAAGTCTCTTTTATATAGACCTTAGTGGTCCCCTAATACTGTATCTGAAGTCTCTTTTATATAGGCCTTAATTATCCCCTAATACTGTATCTGAAGTCTCTTTTATATAGGCCTTAGTTATCCCCTAATACTGTATCTGAAGTCTCTTTTATATAGGCCTTAGTGGTCCCCTAATACTGTATCTGAAGTCTCTTTTATATAGACCTTAGTTATCCCCTAATACTGTATCTGAAGTCTCTTTTATATAGACCTTAGTGGTCCCCTAATACTGTATCTGAAGTCTCTTTTATATAGACCTTAGTGGTCCCCTAATACTGTATCTGAAGTCTCTTTTATATAGGCCTTAATTATCCCCTAATTCTGTATCTGAAGTCTCTTTTATATAGGCCTTAGTTATCCCCTAATACTGTATCTGAAGTCTCTTTTATATAGGCCTTAGTGGTCCCCTAATACTGTATCTGAAGTCTCTTTTATATAGACCTTAGTTATCCCCTAATACTGTATCTGAAGTCTCTTTTATATAGACCTTAGTTATCCCCTAATACTGTATCTGAAGTCTCTTTTATATAGACCTTAGTGGTCCCCTAATACTGTATCTGAAGTCTCTTTTATATAGACCTTAGTGGTCCTCTAATACTGTATCTGAAGTCTCTTTTATATAGACCTTAGTGGTCCCCTAATACTGTATCTGAAGTCTCTTTTATATAGACCTTAGTGGTCCCCTAATACTGTATCTGAAGTCTCTTTTATATAGACCTTAGTGGTCCCCTAATACTGTATCTGAAGTCTCTTTTATATAGACCTTAGTGGTCCCCTAATACTGTATCTGAAGTCTCTTTTATATAGGCCTTAGTGGTCCCCTAATACTGTATCTGAAGTCTCTTTTATATAGACCTTAGTTATCCCCTAATACTGTATCTGAAGTCTCTTTTATATAGGCCTTAGTTATCCCCTAATACTGTATCTGAAGTCTCTTTTATATAGGCCTTAGTGGTCCCCTAATACTGTATCTGAAGTCTCTTTTATATAGACCTTAGTTATCCCCTAATACTGTATCTGAAGTCTCTTTTATATAGACCTTAGTTATCCCCTAATACTGTATCTGAAGTCTCTTTTATATAGACCTTAGTGGTCCCCTAATACTGTATCTGAAGTCTCTTTTATATAGACCTTAGTGGTCCCCTAATACTGTATCTGAAGTCTCTTTTATATAGACCTTAGTTATCCCCTCATACTGTATCTGCAGAATCTAAGAAAATAAGACCCACGTTGTAGTAAGCTGGACTGACACTTAGTAAGTTAGGGTTCAACCAGCCAACGTGCAACTGATGCAGCTCGGTCCACACTGAACAGGTTCTGTTGTGTGTGTATATATATAGGATACACGTGTGTTATAAGTGTTGTGCTTTTATTTCTTCAATCTGGTTCTTGCCCTATTTAACTCTTCGCATGAGTAGAAAATCCCAAGAAACAGATATACGAGATACGACTCCAGTGTGCAAAAAGACAATCCAGGGGCCATCAGTTCCTCACGCATGAACAACTTGACAAAGCAACAAAGCAGAGCAAGTCTCAGCAGTTTCGACTTATTAACTGGTACGAACACCAAAAAAAAGGGGGACTTGCAGTAGGTGTGGACCGATCTGAAGTACTTTCCTTAAGTCCAATGACAGCTTACAGAAAAGTCTACGTAACTTGTTTACAAATCCCGGGTTGAGTTGGAAAATTGGTCAATTTAAATAAGCTTTCCAGCGAACCGTCTCTTTGGTCCTCGGAGAATACAGATCAGAGTCTCCATGTGTATCTACATGTTTTGGAAGCTGGACTGCCGCCAACAATTTTTGAAAGAGGACTCTTCATTTGCACACAGACTGTTTATAATCTTGGCAGCAGACCTTGACGTGAAGTCAATTTGCCTACACTTTCTAACAAAACTCTTGGATGCCTGGAGCGCAATCAGATGTCAGGCGGGATATTGGCCATCGGATGAAGAGATTCGTGTAGAGTCATAGCGGTGATGTGTTCGGCAGGCGAGCCATTCCAGGAACGTTACGGAGCGTGTTACAGTAAGAGACTGTAACACGCTGCTCATTTTGGGAAGCTGTCATGGCTCTGAGCAAAGAGGGAAGCAGAGGGGAAGTTGAAGATTTACAATTTGGCTTGCGGTTAGTGCTTTTGCTGACTAACTCTGTGTGTGTGTGTGTGTGTGTGTGTGTGTGTGTGTGTGTTTTTCTGGGATAGTTACCCACTTACAGTAAAGCAAGATAGATATTTAGTCTTTTCTTTGCCAATAACAGCACCCACTCATCCTCCAAATCTCTTAGCAGCTCTGACACACTCACGCACACACACACACACACACACACACACACATGCACGCATATACACATACACACGCGTACACACACGTGCTTGCACACACACACACACACACACACACACACACACACACACACACACACACACACACACACACACACATTTTAAAACACCGTAATCCAGAAAAGTCTCAGGGGTGTGTGTGTGTGTGTGTGTGTGTGTGTGTGTGTGTGTGTGTCTGAGCTGCTAAGAGATAGGAGGATGAGTAGGTGCTATTATTGGCAAACAAAGGAATAAATATCTATCTTGCTTTACGGTAAATGGGTGATGTGTCGAGATTATGTCATGACGTTTCTCTCTCTATCCCTCTCTCTCTTTTTCGCACGCACGCACACCCACGCACACACACACACACACACACACACACACACACACAATCTCTCTCTCTCTCACTCTCTCTTTAAAAACCAAGAGGCTAACAGCGGCATCCTCTTAACTCTAAATTGCCTCTGAATCAGCCTGCATTCCGGCTTGAGTGACTCAGACTGTTGTCATGACGACATACCAATCCAACCCCCCCCCCCCCCAACCCTCTTTCAGTGTCACCCTAAATCACACCCATCTATCCATCCCCATCTATCCATCCATCCATCTGTCCATCCACCAAGCAATTTGTCTGATATGAGTTATTTCATCCCTCCGCTGATACTCTCCCCCCCCTCTCTCTCTCTCTCTCTCTCTGTTACGCAACAGTTGAAAAGCTCCCTCCCCTCCTCCCCCCCATCCTAAAGGCCTTCCAAAGACCAGTTTTCCAGTTAACTTCAGAGCCACGAGTGGCAACGTGCAGCTATTTTTACCCCCCACCTCAAATTGGCCTTTTAAGAAGGTTTATCCGTGTCCAGGGAGGAAGGCCCCATCACTGGGAGTGGACTGCAGTTGTGATCCGTTCCCGGAACTGAGCCCAAACAAAGCCAGATGTTTGAAATTCTCCAGAAGGGAAGCTGTTTGTTTTGTCCTCTCTCCTTTGCCGGGATGGAAATTAGGGTGAGGAGAACTACGTCAGACTTGTTTGTGTTGAAGACACACAGGAAGGCTTGTCCTATGATGTGGGTGACTGATGGCCTGCGGGCACTCTAGTGTTCACTCAGAGGCTAATATCAGGGTTTGTTTTGACTCTTTTGATTCGTGCCAATCGTTTCTTTCAGCCGTTCTTCCTGCAGTATGGGCCTGGCGCTGCTAGTCATTCAGTGAATTTGGTTGCATTCAGCACTTCAAGTCAAAAGCACTGTGGTCTATATCCACGACGTTCCACTTCCGGGATTGCCGGAAATTCCGCCGGATATCACTCTTTCTGGCCGGATGTCCGTTACCTTCCTCTTTCTTTGTGTTGGAATTTTAAACACCAGTCGACTATGGTTAACTGCTCCTCAGATCTCTGCAGGGTAAATCCAGACAGCTAGCTAGACTATTGGCGCTTACCCCACTGCTAGTACCGGCTCGTCTCGGCTTCCATTTTCCATTGCAGATTTAATTCAATTTCAATTCAATTTTATTTATAGTATCAAATCCTAACACGAGTTATCTCGAGACACTTTACAAAGCCCCAACAATTACAGTAATTCCCTCAAGAGCAAGCAGGTACTTTAGTACCGCCTCATGCGTGAGGCGAGCGTGACGCGACACACACACACAGAACGTGGAAGGTGTGTTGTTTTTGATTCTTGGCATGCGGCTGTTTGCCAGAAGACAAATTTAGCTGGCTGCAGCAAAAATAACACCGCTGGCTAAACAATTTAAAAATGGCGGGTTTGTTCAGGACACCCCCGTCTGTCACCGGCAACGATGACGCAGCGATTAGTGACGATTCTCTCCGACCAATCAGTAGCCTGCGGGTTCTCACGTCACCTTTTGGTATCGCCTCAGCTCGCTTGGAACCTCGACGGAGGTGATACTAAAAAAAAGGTACCTTTTTTACCCTTTTTTTCACAATAGAAAAACCAAAGAAGTAGAGTCAAGGCGAGTCGAGCAGGTACCATGTAATGGAAAATAATATCTGTCCAGTCTGAGATTTCTGTTGCAACTTTTGAACGTACACGTGTTCCACCGAAACAAGTTCCTTCCCCGAGACTATTTTGCAGAGGCCCCGTCCGGCGTTTAGCGCCACCCACGACGATTGTGATTGGTTTAAAGAAATGCCAATAAACCAGAGCACGTTTTCCTCCCACCCCTGAATGCTGTGTGGACTAGCCAGACCCTCCTCTGCAGCGCTGTGGTAGCACTGCTACAGGCTGAACTTTGGTTTCTATATTAAATGTCCCCAGAGTGACTTCTGGATGTTATACCATCTGCTCCGAGCTTCTCCTAGCCCAGTCCTAATTGTCAGCTCAGCATATATTTCCCACGTTATTGTTCTCTATTAAAACCATATTTGTTTTACTTGTTATCCAGCACTGGGTTGTATCTCCAAATGTAATTTCCCGATCTGACAGATGTTTACTCTGCCTGGACTGATAAATATTTGATGAATCCAACATTGGATTTTTTTTCCTGCAGTGTTTAGGCACAGATGCTATAATAAACTCTTCGGTTCAGGTGTTTACACTTTGCCTGGTCTCTTTCAGCTCAGCTCTTTCGTCGGCTTGAAATCCCAAATGTTTCCGTATTGGCGGCGCAGTTTTAGTTCTCTTTGAGACTAACTCTGCCATATATCGTGGATTTAGTGCCTGCTCATGTAGGTTACTTTCTAATTTGCCAGAAGGAGTCATACTGACAAATAACCGGTTCAACCGCTTGCCATGAAGTCAAATCTAATTGGATATAAACACTGAATAAGCAGTTCATCTTTGGGTTTGTCACTACGAGCAAACGCCTTTTACAATTGCATTACAAGACATTATAAATAGATCCATAGTTCACATACAAATGGTGATTTGCAGCTATAAGAGGAGTGCAGATTACAGCTTTGGAAGATGGATACATTTGTACCTTGGATTATAATCCTTCTCTAATGCTTCTTGGTCGCATCGTCTGACTATCAGCATGATTCTCCTGAGACGCGTGAAGCAGCCAAATATGAATGGGGAGCAATTAGTTTGTTCAGTCCAACACTTTTGTAATCGTGGGGATGATGCATAGACGTAATTTACAGGGGTAAATTACTCCCCACCAGAGTTTGTGTTTCAATGTGTGTTTAACCGTGCCTGGGTTACATCTTTCCACGTCACTGCTGTGTTAGCCTTCTCTCACAGCTGACATCCACAGAAGGAAACGGAAGCCCCCCTCCAGGAAATAATGTCATTTCTCACTGAATTGCCACATTCGTGTCATCCGGGATGTCTTTGTTTTCCCCGACAGCAGTTAATTATGAGCTGGAGTAGGTTTGAAACCATGCAGAGCCGACAAAGGCCACGGTAAACTGTAAAAATACAGCTCCAGTGTGTCCCTTCCTGCGCAGTGTGTTTATCAGCTGTGTGTGTGTGTGTGTGTGTGTGTGTGTGTGTGTGTGTGTGTGTGTGTGTGTGTGTGTGTGTGTGTGTGTTTGTGTGTGAGGCGTAGCTGCCCTCGCAGACTTAAATTGTCGTTATGCTTCTTAGTCGAGATTGATGCCTTCAGCAACGCTCGCATTAGAATAACTTTGCGCGCCGGGGTCCATTCGCGCCTCCCTACGGGGCTTTCACGCTGCACGACCTCCGTCTGAACCGCGCCACTGACGCGCGTCAACACACACACACACACGCGCAGGTACCCGAGGTTATACACACTACTGCGGCACGAAGCCGCTTCGTGGTGCTGTCATGGATGAGAGAGACAGCGGTGGCCTGTCTCAGAGCCTGACATTCAGCTCTAAATCCAGACGTTGGTTAACGGTGATAAAGGTGCCCCGTGACCAAAACCCAACGCGGGATAACCAAACTGTGTCCGAGAGAAATTGTACCCAGAGAGGAGCCACTGCCTTTGGCGGAAGGGATCGGATCGGTTTGTTATGATTTGATTTAGTCTCGGCGATGTGATGCGTTTTGGTTCTAGGTGTTGATGCTAATACGGACTGGATTTAGATCGTGAAAACACGTAATCAAAACCTTCAACCCGAACGTGATGCCTTCAGTGGCGCCACTGTGTTCAGGATTCATTGTTAAGGTTTTTGTTCCGACATATTAGAGCCTTGCATGGTCAGGCACCTGTGTGCATCTCTGACCTGCTCCATCTTATATCACCAGCAGGGGCGTAGCACAACATTCCCCTCCCCGCATCCACAGCTATTCATTCTAGCATCTTTTTGGGCCCTCCTCACATGAGGGCCCTGGGTACCCAGTCCCGTTTTTTCCCCCCCAGTCCGACGCCCCTGATCACCAGTAGTCAGGGGCGTAGCCGTCTTTTCAGAAGTAAGGGGGACAGACTGTTCAGGGCGAGGATTTTTATTGAAAGATCATCTCCCATTGGTCTCTCCTGATTGCGGATTCCAAGTAGCCCACATTTCATTTATGATTGATGAAAACACATTCCCGTAAAACCGTCCCATACTCTTTTACTGCCACATCTTTCCCAGTGGGAGACCTGTTAACATTTTAAGTGGATGAAGCTGATGAAGACGGATGAAGAGCATGCCCATGAACCAACTATGTGGTACGAAGGTCATTAATATGCAAAAACATGAGACATTTTGTTTTACATTTGACTGTATTACTCACAGGCAGGTGCGATTCTAGGATCTGACCTTTGGGGGTGCTCAGCCCCTAATGAAAAGTTGATAGCAGTTAAGCTTTGGGGGCATGCTCCTGTAAGATTTCTTTTTTTTTTAAACCCTTAAATCATGACTTCTTGTGAGTTTTGGGGAAAGAAATAGACAGATTGAGATATGCAATTATGACAAACTATCAACAGATTTAAGGCATCTGCTGTGAAAAAAGATGGAAACTACAAAGCATGATTATTGCAGCACACATACCCAGGGGTGTTGGACTGGGGGGGGAAGGGGACTGAGTGCCCAGGGCCCTCATGTGAGGAGGGCCCAAAAATATGCTAGAATTCATAGCTTTGGCTGCAGGGAGTGGCCCATAGAAAATGCCTTTCACAGGGCCCAGAATTTGGAGCTACACCCCTGCACATACCTTGAATGGTAAAATAAGCCTTAACATATTTTTAGACAAGATTATTCATGTTTTTTTCTGCTGTTGATTTTCAACTTTTTCATCTAATCTAATAATGCCTCTGAACCAGATGGGGAAAACACAACATCTCTTTTTCTTAAGAGCCTAGTCCTCCATGAAATGCATATGTAAATATAATGTGAATGGAATGTTTTAAGTGTTTTTGCCCGTATAATATATGTCCACTTTCTCACCTGGTTCTTCCAGATCCCTCTCTTTGTCCACTCGCTCTCCATCCTTCTCTCTCTCTCCCCATCCTCCTCTCTCCCTCTATCTCCTTCCCTCCGTCCTATCACTGACAATCACATACAAAACATTTTGTAATCAACTAGAAAATAATCTTCAAATAAAAGAGAAAATAAAACACAGTAGTCCTACTATATACATGTCTTATAGGCTACCTAGCCATTTTCTCACCTTGTTCATCTTGCTCTCTCTGCCCTTCTCCCTCTCTATTCTCCTCGCTCCTTTGTGCTGTCAACCAGAAGGCAAATGTAATCAACTAATCAACAGAGAATGCATTGTGTAGGCTACCAAAGTAGAGCTGATGAAGGTCCTGCTACTCCCGAAAACATGTCTTTTCGCTTTTTTCTTTTATTTGAGCCGCTTGGGTAACTTTTTTTTTTTTTTTGGCGTTTAGACCATTGACATAACAGAAAGGTTTAGACTGTTTAGACTCGTCTTTCTCCGTCTCTGTGTACTTCCCATTTCTCCTGTCACCGTTTGTTTATCTTTGGCGGCGCACTGTGGGACGGACTAGTCCATTTCATTGTGAAAGTAGGGGGTGCTGACCTCTCTCAGCAAGCAGGGCGCCTGCAGCTGCTGGGGGCGCTGATCTGCCAATTCCCCACACAGTGAAATGATAGAAAACAGAAAAACGCTTCGCAGCACAGAGGATTATTTATATATTTTTTTTAAGTTAAGTGGCTGCCCGGTTCGCCCGTGCCAAAAACCGCCACTACTTTGAGCACTAAACGATCTCACATTATCACAATAAGGACTTTATTTTCAGGGGTGCTGAGATGATATTTAGGGGTGCTTCAGCACAGCATGTGTGTGTGTGTGTGTGTGTGTGTGTGTGTGTGTGTGGGGGAGTTAGTGTCGTTGGGTCCGAGGGCATGCCCCCCCGAGAAATGTTTGGCTGTAATAGCCCAAATTTGGTGGCCTCTGCTCTGGCACATTCTACTGCCATTATTCCATCATTTACACTGATCTTAATGGTTGCATATTTTAATGAGTTTTCCTCCCTATATTTTTTGTATATATTTTTATCATACAGCTATATTGACATCAGTCCATCAATCAGCTGATGCAACCTGAGTAATGTGCACGCTTGCTTCTTATGGTGCGTTCAAATCAACTCAGACGTGTTGTAAGTGTAGGGGGGGTGTCCGCTACGCCCTTGCCAGTAGGTCACTTAGGTCTACTGACCATGGCTGACTGTTGACGCTCAATATTTGATATTTAAATTGACTTAATATTATTATTATTATTATATCGGGTTGAATGCAAATGGCAGCGTTGCCAGCTATAGTGTAGCTATTGTCGCTGATTGGCCCATTAGTAAAAGAGCTCACTGATTCAAAGAGCAGAACAGGCATTACACATTACACACACACATAACAATTTGAGTTTGCACGTTTTACACACACACACACACACACACACACACACACACACACACACACGTGATAACTTGAGCAGGCACACTTTCTCCCCCACATTGCAAACACCTGTATGCTGTGTGCTTTCCGAATAATGAATGGTTGGGTTTGTGCCAGCTTTCCCTTCCCTTCCCAGGAAATGAGATCAACTCATCCTAGACTGCAGTAATATATCGGTGTTCTTCAGCTAATTGCTAGAGGAAGGTACCGTTGGTTTAATCGGTAACGACAGTTGAGCGGTGACTGCTCTGTGATAACCCTAACCCTAACCCTAACCCTAACGCCCCGCCGGTGAGTTTACTAAGCATCTTGACTCGCACGTGTCAATGTCAGGTCGCTTGACTTTTTCCTGGAACAGCCACATATGAGCAATCAGCTGGCTCACCATCAGGGGGGATGGGGGGGTTCTTGACGGGAAGGGAGGATCAGTATCAGGTCTGTGGCCCTGAGGTGCCGGATACGTCTGCTGGAGGAGCGCTCCACTGGCAGTCGGGTGATGAATGGTTTTTAAACCCTTGTGTTGTCTTCACGTGGACCATGAAACCTTTTTTTTTTTTTTTTGCTTTTGCTCAACGTTTTTGTCACGTTTTGACACGTATTCCATTTTTTATGGCCCTTTTTAAGATGTTTTTGTTGTTTTCTTCTCCCTTTTTTTGACATTTTGTTGTTATTTTTTGACACTTTTGTCACTTTTTCCAACATTCTTCTCTCAATTATTTTTTCAAATGCTATAAAATTGAATAAAACACCCAAATTCAATGAAAGTAGTGAACTGAGCATTTATTTTACTTGTCAAGAGCGCTCTAGGGAACCATACACGTTTTTGTTTTTTTTATTTGGCTGAAAGAAACCCACATTTCTGATATAAAAACATTATGAAAATGGGTCAGATGTGACCCTTAGGACAACAGGAGGGTTAATACTGCACGTGCAACCAAGTCTGTCTTATCTCTTACAAATCAAATCAATCAATACATCAATGTTATTAGTCACATGTCTTCATATAAGGTACAATTCCATTGAAATTAAAAATTGAATCTCGCCAAATCCGTCAGTTTGAGCATTCAAAACGAGTTTAAATAGAATGGAAAATCTCTCGTTTTACTCAGTGGAAATCAAATGATCAAGCCCCAAATGATGCCATGAGATTACATGGTCGCGCTGTCCCTGCAATTTCCCCCCAAAATCTGATTACATTACAACATTCATTTACTACAACAATGTCTCCAAGTGGATTTCCTTGCGACGCAATCTTATCAACTTGGGCTTTATTGTCTCCGATGTCTCATGTGTCGATCTGTAGAATCTCACACTGACGGGCGGTACGACAGTCAATTTCTCCTATGCAAAGTTCCTAATGCTCACCAAAAGGCGTGCTTAGCGGAGCCTTTAAAAAAAAAAATCATTATATGCTTATAGATCAACCCGTTAATTAATTTGCATGGAGATGGGCATCGGGCAGCTTTTTTTGACGCGCAGCATCTTTTCAAATGCAGTGCCGCCTACCCGGGATGCTTTGCGGGCGTGTTAAAGGTGCAGTAGGTAAGACTTCTAAAACTAGCTTTCTGTATTTGCTGAAACTGACCCTATGTTCCAGTAGAACTACATGAAGCAGGTCATTAAAAAAAAAAATCCAGCTCCTCTGGCACCACATACAGCCTGTTATGCGATTTGCAAAAATCCACCGCTCCCGGTTCAGATGCACCAATCAGGGCCGGGGGTGTCTAACTGCGTGTCAATCACTGCTCATGCACACACATTCGTTCTCCCTTGTGGGTGGGAGGGGCTTAGGAGAGCGTTTTGGGCTTTATTGGAAATGGGGGAGGGACTGAGAAGTTGTCGATATTCAAAAGTTTTGGCTAAGTCCAGGATCTTCACAATCCTACCTACGGCACCTTTTAAAGTCGCTTGACGTCACCCATAGGAATCAAGCTGGGCGCGGCGCGACAGAAATCCGTGTATGGAGGTTGGTTGGGGTAGTGGATTGGTCAAACAACTGAATTGAATGTTTGTCTGTTCATCCCCCCCCCCCAACACACACACACACACACACCCTCCGTTTCTCACCTGAAGGTGTGTGATGATGCGGCCTGTGGCTGGTATTACATACAGTGGTTCCGCAGTGTGTGACTTATAGCTGTTGCTAAACATCCTGTGGATCTATTTGATTAGTGCTGCAGCTCCCCCTTCTACACTCCCCTCCCCTCCCCTCCATCCCTCCATCTATTTATCCATTCACTTATCCTCGAAGATAACACTGTGATTCATTAAAGACAAATCTTTGACCTCAAAAAACCCAGAAAAATAGACCTCCTGTGAGAGGAGCCCAATCACCAGCGCGCTGGAGTATCACACCATGAGTCAGCAAAGCAAGGCGACGAAAAAACAAAGGTTACATAAACTCGCAGTCGTCATCGTTTACGTAACGTCATTTTTCACCCTCTCTCCTTGCAGGCACAGAGGCAGCGCGGACAGACGGACGGGGCGGCGGGGAGGATGACATCACTGTCACCCGTGGGAGCCGGGGCCTGCCATTCATGCCAGCGGGGTGCGTGCGTGCGTGCGTGCGTGCGTGCGTGCGTGCGTGCGTGCGTGTGTGCGTGTGCGTGTGTGTGTGTGTGTGTGTGTGCGCATGTATCTGTGAGAGACTCTGTCTCTGTGTGTCACTTCCTGGGAGAGAATAGAACAAGAAGCCGGAGTGAGAGCCGACAACAAGCGCTCGCCTCACCTCCACAAGGAAGCCTTTGTGTGTGTGTGTGTGTGTGTGTGTGTGTGTGTGTGTGTGTGTGTGTGTGTGTGTGTGCGCGCGCGCATGCATGTATGTGTTTGTGTTGTGTGTGTGTCCTTGACTCACTTCATTGCACTTCATACTGCAGGGGGCTGGTATTACTTGGGTTTTTGGAACTTGGTTTTTCGTAGGCCTCTTCTGTTTCCATTTTCTTTTAGCTCAAGTCTAATTCTTTAAAAACCTTACCAACAAATTGGGATCTCTCTGTCTGTGAGCCAGTCGTGTGCACTGACTCTTTAGGGACACGGGCACTTTGGCAAACGGACATTTGCGGCAACTATAGGGCCATTCAATCAGAGGTGGGAGAAGTGGATCCGATTCAGATCCTTTACTTTAAGTAAAAGTTCTAATACCACGCCGTAAAAATTGCCCTGTTAACTTACATTGTAGCTTGTTTCACAGCGATCTCTCTTAATACTGCACCAATGTCAAAGATTGTTGTTCCCATCAGTCACTTAGATACAGAAACATAGTGAAATAGGGTCCAGGTTGGAAAAAAAAACAGTAGTTACCCCTTTAATTAAAAGTATGTTAGCATCATCAGGAAAATGAAATAGAATTTTTCAAAATAAAAGCACCCAATGCAGAAATTCCTCACGTTTTAGAAACTGGAAACGATTAAAACGGCTTTTCATTTCAGCTGTATCGAACTACACTGCAGCCTTGTTTCTCAGTGTTTAAAATCTTCTCCTATGCCCTCGTTTGCAGCGTTGGAATGTAACTTTAGTATCAAATTGAATCAAGTTCTGTACAAATGTTGAGGTACTTTGCTTGAGTCTTTTCTTTTCATTCCACTTTCTACTTCTACTCCGCTACATTTCAGAGAGAAATATTGGACTTTTTACTCCACTACATTCATCTGTTACAGCTTTAGACATCAAGATTACTGCACACAAAACACACGTAGCTAGTTGTTTTATTATAAATTGAACTACCCAACTATATAACGGCCTACAAGTCCAGCTGAAATGATTAGACCATTAAACACTGAGTTGTTTGGATTTCCAGCTTCTATAATGTATTAAAAGTCCCATAATCCAATGTGTGTGAGAGGTGTTCAACTCTGGCGAGGCTGTAGTTTATGGCGATGTTGTTTTTTGGATTGCAAGGAACCAGTAATGCAACTGACCCTGACCTTTGACCTCCCTGAACTAAGGGCCGCAGCGAGGAGAGCTTCTCCTGTGTCGCCATAGTAACTGTTTCACAGGGTAGCAAGGGAGCTTCTAGATGTCATGTCGCCCTCTTGTGCCGATAAGCAGAATGGCATGACAAAATGTCAGGGTCATGGATTTACGTGCATCTCAGTGTGAAGTCGGATCTGGTTGATTAAGTTAGCTATGAGATGCTGTCCAGTTTCCTCTCCTCCCACTGCCTCCACCCTCCTAACCTACCATCATGGGCGTAATCATGTTGGGGGGTTGACACATAACATTTCTAAAAAGCACTTTTAAAGGGGACACAAATAATCCAACCAGAATTGTACTTGTATAGGATATGTGTACACAGAAAGCCATACTTCTATTTAGGGTTGGGCATCGTTTGGATTTTAACGATTCTGATTCCAATTCCTATTCTTCCTTTCGATTCCGGTTCTTATCGATTCTCGATTCCGATTCTTTGAGGTGAAACGGGTCACATGCCTACTTTCACAAATAAGAGGAAAGTTTTATTTTGATTCAACGGTGGTGTGCAGTTTAACAGCTTTTTCAACGTAAAATAAAGCCACACTAGAGCGCCGCTTACTGTGCTACATGGCTGCAACACAACAAGCGCCTGGCTGCTACAGAAACCCAAACTTGCGCATGTTAAATTGGGAAGTGATGATCGGATTTGAAACCAAATCCTCCAAATGATTCCAAAACGATGGAATCGTAATTTTTGAAACGATGCCCAACCCTACTTCTATTATTAGAGTAGCATGTACTACTATAGGGGGCCGGTGTTTTAACCCAATATACAGTCTTTTTTTCAAATCTTAACTTGTCGTTTTGGTGCCTAAACTTAAATGTCGTCACCACAGGACAGCAACCTTTTGTCGGCTAAACTTAAACAAGGCACCTAACCCTAACCCTAACCATTGCCTAAACCCAGTGCTGCCTGGAAGGAGATGTTGGGGGCTTAAAACACTGATAAACACTAGTAACTGCATGGAGGAGGGGTGGGGGTGGTGTGCGATCACGGAAGGCTTGTATCATGTGGACTCAAAATGTTTTTGCGATTTTGTTGTTGATGTTGTTGTTGTTGTTGTTGTCATTATACCGTTTTACACTGTAAACCTTTGATTTAATTCACAGCTAAAAAGTCACAGTATCTTACTGCTTTAATGTCATGTACAGGATCATACTGCAAATGGCAATGCATTCTGGGAGCAAGTAATAATATTATAGCAATCTGCGAATGTTACAGATTCCAAGGGCTTTACTGTTAATGCTGATGCATCTTGGGGAAAAAAAGGGAAAGGCAGGAATTACACTGCAGCCAGTATATTACTGTAAATTCAAATATACGCTAAAAAGAAACTGTATCTCTATACAACCCCCTCCTCCCCCCCTGCCTATGGCTGTCATCAAACCCCAAATAGAGATTTTCCAACCTGGACTTGCCAATTGTCTCACCCTCTAACACATGGGCCGTTGTGGATCATCTTACAGCCATCTTCAAACACCTGTGGGCCACGGGGGCAATGCAGAATTTACTGTAGCCTTGTTGTCATGACGACCCGGCCGGTTACATAAGTGCTGGGCGCCGGTTCCCACAAACGACGTGTACAGAGGTCTTTGTGCTGTGACACGAGACACCAAACACACACACACATGCACACACGCACACACAAACATACATACACGCATGCACACACGCATGCACACACATATACACACAAACACTTACATGCATGCACGCACACACACGCACATATACACACACACACACACACACACACACACACACTGTCACTATTTGTACATTCCTCAGGCTGGATGTGCTCCTCTGCTCGTATGTCACAGAGGAAACAGCTGTGTAACAAGCCATTTAATCTAGCATGGAGGTTTAAGTCCCATTTTGTCTTCAAGCGAGGGAGGAGAATTTGCCAGCTGGGTGGCACAATTTGCCCTCAGTGTGAATAGACTCAACTTTTTCTTAATTCTACTGGAACAATCTGACTTATTTTGCCATTTTGTCACTGAAATTTCCTAATCTCAGTGATGCTGACTTTCTTAAGCAGGACAGTCATTGTGCAATTTATATATATATATATATATATATGTATTCATGTTTGCAGTACACATTAACACTAATGAGTGTATACATATACATACGTTCTCAAGGCTTGTCATGCAATTCTTCTGTCTTCTTCCCTGCAGGATCAAATGGCAGCGAGGAGGAGGCTGTGAGTGCCCAAGCATGGTTCAGAACAAAGTCGGTACACATCATTATGCACTCACAACATTATATATGATGTTTGTGATGTCTGAAATAACACCAAGCTTCAGTATGTGGTTGACAACACTCGCTATGTATTCCGCCTAATGCAGGTGTAGCTGTCATGTGCTGTCAGCCCCGTTTCTCGTGATGTGCGTTCTGTTTGAATTCCTCTCCGCTGCTGGAGGCAAATGTTCCCCGTCCCAGCTGTCTGTGCCGCTGCTGCTGCCACGGCAACCACATCCACGTGTGAGACAGACTTCCTCGCAATGAGAAGCGCCGTCACGTTTCTCCTTCCTCTGACAGAGTTAAGTTTGGTATTGCCAGACCTTCCTCCACAGCGCTGCGGAGGAGGGTCTGGCTAGTCCACACAGCATTGCGGGATTGGGAGAAAAATGTGCTCTGGTTTATTGGCATTTCTTTAAACCAATCACAATTACGCCACAGTTACGCTGCAAAATAGCCTCAGGAAGGAACCTGTTTTGGTGGAACATGTGCACATGTTCCACCAAATAGGTTATGGGGAGGAGAGTGTGTGTTGAAAATTGAACTCAACTAAAAAGATAAATGGTTTGTGCAAGACTTAGGTCCATGTTTATTGCGGGGGTGTCTAGTGGTCCACCCTCAAGAAAATGTTAGGTTTTTTAAAAGGAGAAAATATGCAGTCTCGCATCATTTTGGACCATCACTATCACCACGTGTGTCTAAAACATTGTAAAAAGCTAGAGCAGATAATCAATAAATAACACTCAAAAAGCTTAAAGACAAAACTTGCTAATGAAGTCCAACTACAATCCCTAGATCTGAGGAAAGTCATTTAGTTACATTCATTCGGCTAAGGTGGTGCCCCAAAACGGCTCGGTGCTGCACCTAAGGCTTAAAAAATAAAAACATTAAAGGACATCCTTTTTTATTGGCTACTTTTCTGTTATTGCATGCACTACCGTCAGAAATAAGCAACTGTTATCGCTGTGATATTGGAATCTTACAATGGTTTACACAAAAGGAATTGTGTGGCTCTGTGCTGTCAAATGATACGTACTTTGTCATGGTTGAGTAAGGATCGGACTGCATGCCATCCCAAATAAGGTAACAAACCTGTTTTATCTCTTTATTCTCCTTAAGAAACTAATAAAATACAATATATCAATAAAATACATTTGTAAATACAGATGAGATTAGATTCAGTGGTGGAAGGAGTATTGAGATTTATTTTTTGGGGCATTTTAGGCCTTTATTTGTGACAGAACAGCTTAGACATAAAAGGGGGGAGAGAGCAGGAATGACCTGCAGCAAAGGGCCACAGGTCGGAATCAAACCTGCGGCCGCTGAGTTGAGGACTGAGCTTCGTATCTGAGCCTCCGTCTATGGGCGCGTGCTCTACCAGGTGAGCTACCCAGCCACCCATTATCCAGATCCTTTGCTTAGGTAAAAGTACTAATACCACACTGTACGTAAAAGTCCGGCATTGAAAATGTTACTTGTTATGTAAGTATCATCAGGAAGATTTTATTAAAGCTTTAGTGCATAACTTTTTGATATTAATAAACGTCCGTTACATTCCAGCCGTTGCCAAATGAGTTGCTCCAAAGCTAATTAAGACTATCAGCTCCAAACAACTCTCTCTGGATTTCTCAGTAGGACTATGTTCAGAAGATTGTGTCTTCCGGCAACTTTCGTGCGCAGAAACTCGAGTGAAGATAATGACCTCTTCTGATGTGTCCGTCATGTTTTTTTAATCCTCCGTGTCCTCCTTGGCTACTAGTAACTGAGTGGAGGAGGGGTGGGGGGTGGTGCGCAATTACGCAATGCTTGTATCATGTGGAAGTGCCGACAGTTTTGTGCTACAGCAGCAAATATAAGACACACAGCACACACATACATGTAATTTACAAGAATAATAAATGGGATAGAATGCAAGAACAATTGTTCAAAAAAATATACACAGGAAAGAATGTCCAATACGTATATACAAGTGGCGAATGGAAATGTATAACCTACTTAAATAGTATTTTAAAAGATGTAAGTAAACCTATATGTTTGTGCCGGTTAGTGCAGTATTTTGATGTACACGAGTCTTATCTAACACTAGTGGGCCCTATCTTGCACCCGGCGCAGCTCAAAGCCCGACACAAGTGTCTTTGCTAGCCGATCTTTGCGCCCATGGGCGTGCTGGTCTTACAGGGAGGTGTGTTCAGGTGCATTCTGCGAAGTGATCGCACCATTGACCAACAAAAACCTGGTCTAAAGTCAATAAGGCAGCATTTCATTGTTATTTTAACAGCGCATTAGTAAAATGCGCCTAGGCTCGCGCAAAGCACCCGCACACTACTGTATGCTTGTTACACACACAGGGACGCGCAGCAGCACACAAACATGCAGAAGATTAAAAGTAAAAATATTACTGGGCAAATCCGCCGCCATAATAGCAATGCTATTGCAATGCTCCAAGGTCCAAACGCACCTGGCTTTTAAAGGGAATGGGAGATGACACTCTGATTGGTTTATTGCATTTTACGCCCAAAACACACCTACGATTAATTAAAGGTGCTGTAGGTGTGATTGCGAAGATCCAGGACTTAGCTAAAAAAATTGAACATCGACAACTTCTCAGTCCCCCCCTCTCCCCCTTCTGCTAAAGCCCAAAACGGTCTCCTAAGCCCCCTCCCCCCACAAGGGAGAATGAATGCGTGTGCATGAGCAGTGATTGACACGCAGTTAGACACCCCCCCCCCTGGCCCTGATTGGTGCATCTGAACAGGGAGCTGTGGATTTAATCGCACTACAGGCTGTAGGTGGTGCCAGAGGAGCTGGATTATTTTTTTTTATTACCTGCTTCATGTAGTTCTACTGACATAGGGTCAGTTTCAGCAAATATGACAGAAAGTTAGTTTTATAAGTATTACGTACTGCACCTTTTAAGATACTAAGTACAACCCTTTTGAACCATGCGCCTGGCACACAGACCCTTTTTTTTTTGCCGTTAAACTAGCAAAAGTGGATTCGCAATGAACGCAGATCGTTAAAAAAGGGCCCTCAGTGTTAAAGTGTGGAAGTAGTGACTCTCACCGCTGCAGCTGTGGCACCACAAAACATCTTCCCCCAGAAGCTGGTTTCCCATGGTGGTTTAGATGTGTGTTCCCATTGTCTAGCACCATTTGAAATCAGTGTTCTTGGGGACAGGAGGACAGCTCCGGCAGTGAGTGAGCCCTCAGGAGGACTGAAGCACACAACTGACCTCTCTCTTCTTTCTCCTCTAAAAGATAACTGATTTCCTCTGGTGCTTAGAGCCCCTCTGCAGCCTTCTAGCACCATTTGAAATCGGTTATAGAACTGTGGATCAATACGTCGGAGAGACTTCAGCCAAAAAAGCAGCACAAGCAGAAGAAAGTAACTACTGCCTTTTTTGTTTTCTCGCCTCAAGCTGGAAGAAATCCGTCAAGAGCAGGGGTGATTGTAGCCCCTTTTTTGAAGCACCCCTTAACTTGATCCCAGCACCCCTCAAAAAGAATTGTTACAAAAGTCAGTGTTAATCTGTTGTGGGCTGAGGAGTTCCGCTCTGGGAATATCCCAGCATCGTGAAACTATACGCAGAATCTAGATGTCGAGATCGTTCAGAAAAAAAATTCTGGAACATGTCCAGAAAATAGTGCTAGTCAGCATTTAGTAAAATGTAATCTAATTTTCAAAAGTTGGTGATACTGCTTATTGGGAATGTCTGCTTTTCCATGAATAAATGTCTGATTTCATTTGTAATACCACCTCACCTTTGTAGCAATGGCCCTGTGGCTCAGTATTAAAGCGCCCATATTATGCTCATTTTCAGGTTCATAATTGTATTTTAAGGTTGTACCAGAATAGGTTTACATGGTTTAATTTTCAAAAAACAACATATTTTTGTTGTACTGCACAGCTCTCTCTCACTGCTGCAGATCCTCTTTTCACCTGGTTTCTGTTTTAGCTACAGAGTGAGACCTCGTTTCTTCTTCTTCTTCTGTTCTATCTTTGATAGCAACTCGCACATGCTCAGTAGCTCAGATGTAGATCATGTCAGCTAGCTTACTCTAGAGACAGTAAAAGAAAGCCTGTTTCTCCAACTTCGGTCAGTTAAAAGGCAGGATTAGCTGGGAGACTTCTAAATGAGGGCGCACATGTAAGTAGTTCTTTTATAGATTATGGTGAACTTGTGTGTGTTGTAGCAGTGCTTTGCTATTGAGAACGACGTAGCATGCTAGCATTAGCATTAGCATGCTAACGCTAACGCTACGAGCTAACGGTTGCGGTTAGCCAGCTCATTTCGGACTGTGACGTCACAGTCCGAGCCGATTTTGAACAGCTCACTAGGAGACTGAAGGCAGGACACATTCAGAAACCAGATCTCACTCAAAACAGCATGGATGGATTTTTTTCAAAGTTTGTATGTGTGTGGAAACACCAGAGACACAAAAGAACACCCCAAATCCCAGAAAAAGTGTTTTTTTCATAATATGGGCACTTTTAAAGTGCCGTTTTCAGTGACGTTTTCTCAGAAATGTCGGTATCTTTCTAGTTACATAATTCAGTGTGTTCCATACCACGATGGTCCAAAATGATGTTAAAATGCACACTTAGCACAGCGTTTACAAAACGTCCGGCGACTTTCGTTTGCAGAAAATCGAGCAAAGATAATGACCTCTTCTGAAGAGTCCATGTTTTTTTTAATCCTCCGTGTCCTCCTTGGCTACTAGTAACTGCGTGGAGGAGTGTGAGGGGTGTTGCGCGATCACGGAAGGCTTGTATCATGTGGACGCGCCGAGAGTTTTGTTGTCATTACTTAGAATTCCTCATGGGGGAGAAAGTCGCCGGACGCCACAATCTTCTGAACATAGTCCTACTGAGAAATCCAGAGAGAGTTGTGTGGAGCTGATAGTCTTAATTAGCTTTGGAGCTACTCATTTGGCAACGGCTGGAATGTAACGTGATGACGTTCATTAATATCAAAAAGTTACGCACTAAAATAAGTCTATTGAGCTGTTGGAAGTGAATCAAACAGCCTTTTTATTTTAAAATGAACAATAAAGCAGATTTCACAGGACATTGTTTGCATGTGTTTTCATTTCCTGACATGTTTTACACGAAATAAGATGATGGAGTGCCAGTAGAGATCCTGTCTCGCAGACAGGAAGGAGAAATGTGTTTTATTTATGGTTTGATCGTGATCACAAAGACTTTTCATGGACTCCCAGTGAAGAGAGGCCAGGCCAGGGAGCAGTTATTAAGTATCTATGTCTTCTCTGCTGTTGATCTATGAATCACTATAGCAATAATCTTAAATTATAAATATTGTTTGCTCTGACTATGGCTACAATGATACACTCATAAACAGTGTAGGAGTGCAGGAGATTATACTGTATTCTGAAGGCTGTTCTATGCAGTGGAGCTCCACTAAAGCTGCAAAGCCAAATCCAGAGTCAGCAAGCTTAACCCTTGTGTTTACCTCAAGTTACATTTGACCCATTTTTGAAGTTATTTATGTTAGAAATATGGGTTTCTTTCAACCACAGTGCCCAAACATAACATGGATGCATGGATCCTTAAATGAATGATTACTTCCATTGAATTTTGGGTGTTTTATTCAATTTCATAGAATTTGAAAAACGTGGTTAAATGGTTTCAAACAGTCTCCTGACTAAACTTTGACATAAACCAGTCTGTGATTCACTCAACATCCTCTGATCTTAAAGGGTAACTACCGTTTTTTTTCAACCTATTTTCCTATATTTTTGTGTCTTAAGTGACTGATGGGAACAACAATCTTTGAAATTAGTCCAATATTAAGCGAGATCGCTGCAGTCAGCAGGGGTGAATCAAGTTACAATGTAAGTTAATAGGGCAACTGTCCAGCTTGTATTTACCTTCAAAAAAGTCCTTGTTTTGCCGCTGACAGACTCAGATTAATATTCTAAGTGTCTAAGTGAACTTTTGGGAGATATAACATATAAATGTGATTTCTTTGTTATATACATGTATCACAAAATATGCCTGTATTCCCAGACCTTCTTCCACACCGCATGGTGTATAAACAATAGTACATAGTAGCCCTATGTACTATGTACTGTATTGTTTATTCACCATGTCATTCTGTAAATATTATCCCTGATGTGAATATAAGCACACTGTATATAGGCTACTGCTAAATCCAACTACATATATACATACATACATATATATATACATACATATATATATATATATATATATACATGCTATATAAAACCACCTTAATAATCCCATGTTTTTGTGTTGTGGCATTACACACACACACGCACACAAAATATATATATATATATATATATATATATATATATATATATATATATATATATATATATATATATATATATATATATATATATCAAAAGTTTTAGAACACCAATTCCAAAGGCCAAGGGAACTTTATCAGGATGCATAGTATCCTGGATCCATGAAATATCTGGCCTTTAAAAATAAAAAACTGCCTGCCTCTATGGGAATTTATCATAGGTATAATTATGGCCCCTGCTGGAGCTGCTCCCCCCGTGACCCGACACCGGATAAGCGGACAAAGATGGATAATTATGGCCCCTGTATTTTAAGGAAGAACATTTATTTATTTACAATACATTATTCGTTCACAAAATAAATTGGTGTCCTTAAAAGGTCGGATTTTTCCTAATTTTTTTAATTAAGGCATTAAGATAAATTTCCAAAAGATGATTTTTTTATTCCTCTTTTTAGTCAACTTTAGCATGGGTATATATATATATATATATAGCCTATATGTCTAGGACTAGATACTGTAATAATGATAATGTATATCTGTACATAGTCAATGTGCATCATATGTACATATAATTTAAATGATTGTGCAAACAAAAGAATTCCATAAAAATGTAGATTATTTTTTAATCAACTGTGCTACTTTGGCTCATGGTCTGATTATCAATCAACGTGTTTTTCTTTTCTTTGCTTCTCTGTGAATATAAACAGGAGAAGAAATGAGTTCATTAAGAAACTGTCTCGCTGATTAAATTAATCTTTCATGGAGTTAATAAAAAAAACGTATCAATAGTGGGAATCCTTAACTAAATTAGGCCTACATCATTCATAAACTTCTGATTATATTACATTTTAGTCCGTTGTGTTATCAATCAGTCACCACCGTCCCAGTTGAGCTACTCTGGCCCCGCCCACTTAAGCGTAATATCCTAGCAACGAGTTCCTCTGATCTATTCTCATTGGTTGGTTTTTGGATTTCCGCCATATTCAAAAACAGTCACGAGACTCTGCTGTTGTAGTAGATGAGTAGAATAATGTTGATGTATTGTTATTATTCAGTTTAGCCCATTTAGTAGCACATAGTTAAAATACCCCTGGTATATGACATTTCAAATGGGTGAAACCGCTGAAGTCCCAGCTCCCGTTTCGACTTCAGAGAAACCGAAAAGACAAGCGAGCTCCAGGAACTTGAAGAGGAAGATTTCAGCTGATGAAGAACACTCTACCCCCGAGAACAACAACAGCAGCAGTCTGGGACGGTGAGTCCACATGTTCTCTTCAGACTGAACGAAACTCGCTAAAGCCGCAGTGACAACTAAAAACCCCAGGGGCAAACATGTCTTGGCTATTAGTCTAGGACAACACTCACAGTTGAGCTAACGGCGGCTAGCATGCTTTAGCCTGGCAGCTAGGTGCCAGGCTAGCTAGCGTGTTTGCAAAGGGTCTTAGCGGCGTATTGTCTTTAAACGAAGGGTTTAAAACTCAGAAATAGCCAAACGAGCGCGAGTAGTCATTTCAAACAAGCTACCAAATATCCTCCAAATACATAGAATGCGTTTTACAGAGTTTTAAACTGTTTTGCAGATATGTTTGGTTGCGTTGATACGCCACAAGATGTCAGCAAAGTGCCACTGTGGGGCCTGCCACTTGTTGTACCCTCTTCTATCATGGTTCCTATCCATTGTATTTAATTTCCTGTGGCTTAATCTGCTTTCGTGTCTATGTTTCTGTTAGCCATAGAACATCTATATTTCAAATATTAAGTGTTCTAGTTAATGGTGCACAGAACTACTGAAGTTATTTGCCATAGGTAGGTAGGTAGGTAGGTAGCTACGTAGATGGATGGATGGATGGATGGATTTTTATTGATCCCAAAAAATGGGCAGCAAAATATCAGGCACACATACCTTAAATAATAGGAAACAATATACATGAAATAATAATTGAATACTGCACAAGCAATATTTAAAATATATACAATTTGGAAATAAAATGTACAACTGTTTCAATAGATATAGATAAACTTAATGTGCAAGTTGGGGAGCAAAAATGTACAACTGTTTCACTAGTAATGATAGGATGTAGATAAACCTATTGTGCAAGGTGCATTCAGTGCAGTTGTATATGAGTCTTATCTCACACTCGTGATGAACTGTTAAAAAGTTTAATTGCCTGTGGTAGGAATGATTTCCTGTAGCGGTCCGTGCGACATCGAAGCTGTCGGAGCCTCTTAGAGAAGGTGCTCCTCTGTTGGACCAGTGTGGGGGGGTGGAGAGGGTGGTCGGGGTTATCCATGATAGATAACAGTTTGTTAAGTGACCTTCTCTCCAGGTGTTTCTACATTAGTCCTTGTTTCAGTTTTGGGGGCAACCTCTGCAGAATGATCCGTATTGTTACTTTTGTATTGTGACAGCAGGTTTGACCTTGTGATTGTGATCAGGCCTATTTTATTTTTGTATTTAGATCCAACCCATCCAACTTTATTTATCAAGCACATTTAAAAATAAAAGAGTTGAGCCAAAGTGCTCCACAGTCTAAAAGCAAAAAAAGGTTACAATAACCAAGACTGATATGTTTTTATTCTGTATACAAACTGGTAAGAGGGCCTTTTAAAGTCTTAACACAAATGTAGGCTTTGTGCAAAACGGGTTCAGATACACTAACCACGTAATAAATACGTGTTGGTGGGGGTGAACTTTGGGCTGAACATTGTCACCTAGCATCTGCGGTCTTCTGGGGACAGAGCCTTCAGTGTGGCAGACCCCACCCTCTGGAACTCTCTCCCTGCAGAAATTCTGTAATGCCACATCCATGGACATGTTTGAAAAAACATCTCAAAACTCACCTGTTCACCACAGCCTACGAATGCAGTTAGATCTGTTATTCCTGGCAAACTTTGTATGGATGTTCCTATATATATATATATATATATATATATATATATATATATATATATATATATATATATATATATATATATATATATATATATATATATATATATATTTTTTTTTTTTTTTTTTTTTCCTTCCTGATTGGGCTTCAAGATATGAGGAAAATATGCGATGTGATAACGTTGTTGAATATCAAGATAACGGTATTACTTGCGATAAATAAACAGATATTAAAATGTTCTCAGTTCTGCATTTCTGCTGCTTTTCATTATTTTGATAAAATACAGCAAATGAACGAAAGGAAATCATTTTCAACATTTTTTTTTTTTTTTTTTTTTAACAAATTGAACATTGAATTGAAGATAAAAGGCACCACTAAAAAAAAGTGAGTTACATTTTAAAGTGCCATTTTCTGCTGATATTTTCTTTCAACTAACCCAAGAAAGTGTCTGTCGCGATATGTCGCAGCCTTTTGTGATGTGTGTTATTGCGGCAGTTGATATTGCGATGGCAATACAAAAACAATACGCCCATACCTAAACTTGCGTATTGGCCAATACCGAGTACCAATGTACCTGTGTGTTTAGTTTAGTGTTTGAACAGCTGTATACTATATAGGATTGCGGTCATTGTTGTATAGCCTGGCTCAGGCTAAACCCTTTGTATAACATGAACAAATGCATACAGAAAATTAATGCCATAGAACTTGGGTCCCTTTTTTTTTTTTTTTTTTTAAAGTTGGTATAAAAAAATCCAAGCTGTTATTATCATTGTTAACTTGTAGTATTCATAATAGTAAACGGTCAAAGCAGTGTTTTTCCAATGCTATCTCCGTGTATAACTTTAGAGGTGCTATCATCCAGGCAACTCAAGCACTTATCATTGTCTCTTCAGGTCTTCTCTTTAATTTATTGGCCATAAATGTGACCTTTCTTAAAACTAGTGATCCATATCTCATTTGTATCACTGCCATGGCATTTATCTAAGTTCTCAGACTCAAAATGAGTATGTTTTGGTAGAACTAACCCCTTCAAAAGTTTATATTGGACTCTTTTCAAAGGCTTTCCATGTTGTGTGCCAGTGTGGCCCAGCCCTTGCCCAGTGCCCAACTGGCTCTGCAGACTAACATGGAAAAACGTCACCCAATATTTGACCTCCCATAACAAGGTTTATGGAAAAAAATAAGGCTTGATTTTCCCATATGCGATTGGCATTGAATACTAGACTGGCAGGGGAATTTTGTTTTTCTATTTTAAAATAGAAAAAATGTGAGTGGTCTTGTTGCCAGGCATGTGCAAGAATTCAACCAACAGAAATAAAGAAAATTGGTTCAACGCTTGTGAACGGAGCATTGTAGGTTCATTGTCCATGTAAAGCATTATGGTTAGAACAGCACGTGGAATGGGCGGGGGCTGAGTTGTGTAACTGTTCTTTGGGCGGGGGTTTGTGCCTCGTAAAAATGTTGTTCAATAAAGTTCACATCATATAACACTTCATACAACAGTAAGTATGCACATGCACCCGGTTAGATGATCCGACCATCATGGAAATGCTGTGTGCAAGTGTTGTTGTGTGCCTTGTCTTTGATAGCGTAAGTAGAAAAGATTTTGGAAAGACGTCGGTGGGTGCAGGTGGGTTCGGCGCTGCAGGGCTTCAGTTTGAGGGGGTAGCCAGCCTTAACAAACAAGGGCAGGGCTAACAGGGAATGCTCATCCACTGACTCATGAGCCACACTTCACTCGACTCACAGGGGCAGGTACGAGCGTAGAAAAGACCTTTGTCCCCTGACTGGGGACAGTGGCGATTATGTAGATGATCGATCACGTATTTGTGACAAAAGTTACACGTGCAGAGAGAGGCTATGCGTGTTCAGAATAGCTCATCACATGGGGAAACATGAAAGTGGATAGGCTACACATCATTGAGTATATTTACATGCCCACCAATATTCCACTGTTATTCCGAATATGACAATATTCCGAGATTGATACAGGTCATGTAAACAGCATATTCTGGTTGGATATTCCAAATAAGGCCTTTTTCCAAATATAATATATATATATATATATATATATATATATATATATATATATATATATATATATATATATATATATATATATATATATATATATATATCATTTCCTGATTAAGACGTGTGGTATTCTGGTGTTATTTGGGTTTTAGAGGCATTCTTTGGACATGTACATACAGCACATTCGGATATGTGTCTCAATCTGGGTTTTTACCTCAGTTTATGGCCTCTTGCCTGTTCATGGCTTACGGTCAGCTCTGTGCATTGCTATGGTTGCTGTACACAAACCAACCAGCAAAAGTTTGCAGGGCTGCAGACCCAATAAGAAGGAGAAACACAGCTACTTTTAAACATTATCTAAGACTTAGATATCAGCAGGTTTTTGGATATGCGCAGACATCGCTACAGCGACCTTGAAGGAATGAAAAGAGGGCCGCTGTGTTCACACGGTCCAACAATTCCCGCATCGCTGGTCAACTTAGAAAAAAGTCAATCATCAATCTTTTTGCACGGCTACATGTAAACGGGAATATTAGTGGGATATTCACTTTCGTTAGCCGTGTAAAGCTTAGTCGGAATATCGTCTTTTCCAGAATTGGGGCATAAGACCGGAATATTATGTACTTAGACACTGAATCATTTTATTTAGAAATGGGTTTTTATGACCAGATAATTTTGCAAAGATATCTTCAGTACAAGAACCTGTGCTGTATGTTGCAAACAAAATAAGTAAAACAACCAACCAAATATTCTTGGCCGTCAGTAAGTGCTCTGATTTCTTTTTGGAGAATTTATGTTTCAGATGTCAAGTTGTTGCTCATGCGTCCACAGGTTACCGCCAAAGAGTAAGCAGGGACTTGGTTTCTCTCTCTCAAAGACACAAGGATACAAAACCGTTGATGCACACGTTTGGTTGTTTTCAAGGCTTGAACCTGCGGGCTCATGGGATGATCTCAGCAACAACAACAAGGCCAATGTTGGACCTTTTTAGTCTTTTACCTCACTCACAAGTAAATTAGTTACAGCAGGTGCGAGAATAATGTGTTCACTGCATTATGAAGTGCTTTTAGTTTCATACCAACGCAGATAACGGGCCGACAGAAGCCCTGCACACCTAACACACTGTAACACAAACGTGTGTGACATCGTTCAAAATCAGCCAAGATGCCTGAAAATTAGTTACAAAATAAAAGCATTTTAACTTGTCACAAAGTACATCTTATCGGTCATTAAGTCTTGATTTTTTTTTTAATTTTAAATGCAATTACTGAGGATAAAAGGAAATTACCATGTTAAATCTTGAACCTGTTTCTACATTAGCCACATCAAATCGATTATTTCCCCTAGTGGTCATTGGTCTTTTTTTTTTTTTTTTTTTACAACCGACATTCCGAATTGACGCCATTGTATTGAAAAAATGCCTTGTTATTCAATACCAAATTTCAATACCGTAAAGGAGTAAATCTCATCCTCGTCAGTGAGCCATTACGCATGCAGCATGCTTCTACCAAGATCAGATAATGTTTGATTGGCTCTCTAACGTTACGTCATAGAGGCAAGCAGGGAAACCTCTACGTTACGCACAAAGACGGGCCTCACGTGTCCATTTGTGTTGTGTTTTGAGAGGCTTGACTACAGTGTGCATCACATAGGTGTAAATGGGCTGGAAAAACTAACTTAATGTGTAATGTTAATATTTTTTTTTTTTTCTTTATTGATTTTATAACCGTGACCGCCCACTTTTTGAACGGCTGCCGGAAGTGATTTTCCCCATTCAGTTGCTCCATTGACATTTAAAAAAATGCCTAATATAAAGAGTTTTAAGGCTGCAACCAGGCCAACCAGCTACGAGATGAATCGTGACCATAAAACATTTTAATTGGGGGGCAAAAAAAAGCATTTTGAAAATGTAAAAATGGCAAAGGTACAAGACTGTGTACGTTAACGATCATAGACGCCACCAATCAGATGTCCCTTGTACACTTACTGTAGGATTGTGGGTAGTAGTACTTCTTTGTGACATTGCCAATTGTGTTCTTAGAACAAGAAAGATTTCAGACGTACTCTTGGGTTCTACAGAGGCATAAACCTTTGTTTCACAATCTCGTAGCTCATGGTAACTCTACTCTGGATGGTTTAAGACATTATGGCTGATAATCAAAAATCCTTATGGAGAAAATGAATGGGATGTTGACTTCCAGGACCAATAGGTCAGAGTTACGTCGGCACTACAGAGGATCGATTCACATTAAATCAAACGGTGCCACATTTCGGTACCCATGCAAGAGTGCATAAGCGTGAGCATATCTGTCCTCTATGCGCGCGCACACACACACACACACACACACACACACACACACACACACACACACACACACACACACACACACACACACACACACACACACACACACACACACACAGGCAAAGCTGTGGTGCGGACGGAGCGCAACATTGCCTCTGCAGGTTGTTAAAGTCACAGTGAGTGACTCCACGCAGACAGCGTTTGTAATGGCCAGTATGGGTAATCATTAGACTTCCTCTGTGACAGGCAGGCACCACAGTGTTCACTATGCCCTATTGACTGACAGGCTGAGGTTGTAGGGCAACTTTATTTCTGTAGTACATTTCAGCAGCAAAGCAATTCAAAATGCTAAAAGTACAACATGAAAGAGCAGTTTATAAAAGAGATGGAAAATAAAAACCGGCTAAAATAGAACAAGTAAATGGACTGTATTTATATTTATATAGTGCTTTTCTAGTCTTAACGCCGCTTTTACATAGTACATGAACCATTCGTACACTGGCCAAGGCTGCCGTACAAGGTGTCACCTACTCATCAGATAAACATTCACACACATTTACACTCGGATGTGCAGTGTAAGAAATTAATAATTATTAGATATAGATTGTAGGGACTTCTTTTTTTTTTTTACTTTTTCAGACTGGTTACCTGTAGATGAGCTTTTTTCCCTCACACTTATTACACCTTATTACTAATATCCTGTTTGCTCTGCCCCCACCTCTCTAGAGCAGTTGTTAGCTTAGATTAGTAAGACATCAAGTCAATGAGCGGAAGAAAGACATGCTGGGAAAAATTCCCAGCATGTCTTTCTAAACCAATGTAAGAAAATTGGCCTTGGCAGAGAGCCTGGTTTATAGAACAATCGTCAGACAGTGCGTGTGGCCCAGCCTTGCTCCTGGGCCAATGCTTGCCATTTTTCAGCAACCTGTCATTGGCTCTGCAAATTCCACAGAAGCCTCTGCCTTACGGTTAGCCAGAACACACCCCTGTACTGAAATACGCTAAATAGATGATTTCACCGGAAGCCTTTGTGCCAAAAGAAATGATGGGACCAAAGCGTCCCGGCAGCATACTAAATCCAGATGTCCCAAACCCTGGTACCATTAGTCTCTTTTATGCTTTTATGATATGCTTTTGTCCCAGTTCGATTCATTCCCGATACATGGGTGCCGATTTGATTTTTATTGCAATTCTGGAAGGATTGCGATTCGATAGTATTTAGTATTGCTATTTTATTTTTTTCTTCTTTAACAAAAACAAAAGTTGAATAACGCACTACTAGAGACAATATATCATGAGAAATTCCAAAAACTAATAGTTTTCTAAGAAGAATACACATCACATGTCAGTCTGACATTTATTTCATTTGTAAAGAAGAACATAACATGGATTTTCTGCATTTTCTGCTTCTGGTCTGTTTGCTGGAAACCGATAGGATGCAGTCGCAAAATAAATCACAATACATACGATTTTCAATTTATTTTTTTCACCCCTATTATTTACAGTGACATAATCCTCTAGTCATTACATGGACAATAATGACTGAAGTGATATTTGGAGCTAGGTTTATGTTTAGTTAATGGTGATTGCAATACTCACAGAAATTAAATATCTTTTTCATTTTGTGTCATACCAGCACTGCTGGCAATTTAACAGAAACCCAGGTCATTGCTTCTTACCATTTACTGTGCATGCCGTTAGACAAATTAAATGTGCTACATATTTCACACATAAGCACTATAAAGACTCAAGCTAGGCTGATATATCAGCCAATGTTTCACAATGAATTCATAAAATATTTTAGTTAGTCATTTCACACGCTTCTAGGGAGACTAGGGGTGTTACAACAGCAGAGTCAACATCAGTTGCACAGGTCATTGAAAGTGCAAATGATCACTATTAAGGTGCGTCAAAACCACCGGGCCGTAACCGTATTTATGTCATAAGGCGTCCGTCAGCCCTGATGGAGACGTCATCTGGGTGAAAACTCCTTAAAATGCTACTGTAAATCAGTGGATATGTAGTAGTCATGTAGTCACAGAATGTGTAAAAGTATAGAGATAGAGAGGCAAAGTCCCTTCCCTTCCGGTGGACCTCATGGGACCTTAATTTGGAAAACCTATACATGGTAGTGAACGGGGAGAGACAAATTCTTTTTTGATCCCCATTTGAATTGAGCGATGGATTACAAACACGATGTTCGTCAATTCAAAAGATATAAAATATATTTTTTTTTCAACTGAAGAAAGTTTAGGTTTGTCATGTGACCACTTAGTTTAGTGTGAAACTGCTCCGTGAACTACATCTCTCGTCTCCCACAATTTACGTCACCTAGCTTGCTCGCTCACTAGCTAGCTTAGCTCTGTTCCCCAGCACATGTAACGTTGTCTTACCTGATGTGTTTTATCCAGTGAAGTTTTGTCAGCAGAGAAGCGAAAGAACGAGCGAGATCCTCTGGTCGTGTGGCGAAACATTGCATCCCCGGTACAATACACACAGACATCGTAGCTTTAGTGAGACGTCATCCAATGCGACTTTGAAGTGCGTGGTCTTTCTAATTACGTATTTTTTGTCTTAAACTTCAACAGTTTGACAATAAACTGAGACTCTCTTGACTTGCAAAATTATCTTTTAAACTGACGAACATCATGTGTAATTCATGGCTTGTTTCAAACGGGCTAAAAAAATAATTTGTCTCTACCCATTCACATTCATATTTTTTCCCGAATTAAGGTCCCATGGCGGTCCACCGGAAGGGTGGGGACTTTGCCTCTCTATACCAGTACCTGGGCTTTGGGTATCGGCCGATACCGAATACCGATCCGATACCAGGGTTTAACAATAAGCTGTATGCCTCACCGTGTGGAAGTGGCTGCGATCATCTTTTATGTGTAAGAAAACATCAGACATGACATTAAATTATAAATAATTAAATAAACATTAATTATGACTTTTCTGACTTTGTAAAACAAAATGTAACAAATAAATACATAGATATACATTTACATTACTTGGTAAAACGTCCTCAAAATGAGCAGGAACTATAAAATTGCAGTATACAGTATGATGTATAAAGTATATACACATAGAATTGAATTGTTGAACCGTCGTCACTGGTCTATATCCACAAAGTTCCACTTCCGGGATTGCTCCGGTGCTGCAGGAAATTACGCCGGATGCGTTTCTCTTCGCCAATGTCCCTCACCTTCCTCTTTCTCGGTGTTGGCGTTCTAACCTTCGGTGGATTTCTGAGGACTATGGTTAACTGCTCCTCAGGTCTCTGCAGGGTAAATCCAGACAGCTAGCTAGACTATCTGTCCAATCTGAGTTTTCTGTTGCACGACTAAAACAACTTTTGAACGTACACGTTCCACCAAAACAAGTTCCTTCCCGAGGCTAGTTTTCAGCGGCACCATCCAGAGCTTAGCGCCGCACATAACGATTGTGATTGGTTTAAAGAAATGCCAATAAACGAGAGCAAGTTTTTATCCCAACCCGGAATGTTATGTGGACTAGCCAGACCCTCCTCCGCAGCGCTGTGGAGGAAGGTCGGGTAAAGCCGGACTACATTGTCACTGATACCCGCTTTAGCCAACATCACTATCAGATCGGTGTATCCCTAGTAATGAAGTAGCCTATATGATAAGAGATAGAGAAAAAACAAACTACAATTGAGACAGCTGATCACTCTGTTTGAATCTGATTTTGTGATAACATTGGTCATCCTTTAACCATCAAGTAGTCCATCGCCTCCTCTAGATGTTTTAAAGATTGACATTTTGAGTTTCCAAATGGCACTCCTTGAGAATCCTGTACAGGAGTGTCCTGTTAATTCAGCTCACTTTGACAGCTAGGTCTAAACGACACCTGCAGTGACCCCTGAGCTCTGGCTTGCCTCCAGGACACCCAAGGAGCTTCTCATTTTCCCTCTCTATTTTAGTTTTTATTGTTTTTTTTCTACAACACATGCCGTTTACCCAAAACACCTTACAGGAGCATCAGTGCAGACATTTCCAACATGGGTGGTCCCAACAGGAAACCTGACTTGGTTAATAAGTTTGTGTTGGTCCTCTGTAGGGCTGTGCAATTAATGGAAATTAGTTTATGTAAACTCTTATTTTGTCTTGTTCTTGTTTCCCCATAATCGAGCAGCCCTAGTTTAACCCACTGAGCTCCACAGGACAATTTTCTCCCCTTTTCATTTTAATGTCTCATCAGTCAAACACGTGAGTGACATTGTTTAATTTAATAGGCTACAGTGGTGTAAAACACTTTGGTTTGTGGTCATATATGAGGATTTTTACTGTGTTTCTGCACCAAGCGTCCCAAAGATCTCTTGTTAAAGTGATGGTTCGGAGTAATTTCACCCTAGGGACCTTTGCACCATGACCTCGAGCCAAACACCCCCCGAGAAGCTTTTTTCACCTGGGTCTAACATTGGGAGAGTTAGCGTAGCGTAGCGTAGCGTTATCAGCTGAATAGCTTAGCACAGGGGCTAATGGACCCACATTTGTATCTGGTAAATGACCCCACTAATAATGCCAGAAATAATACCAAACGTCTACAGTAGTACATATAGCTATTCAGCTGATAACGCTAACTCTCCCAATGTTCGACCCAGGTGAAAAAAGCTTCTGGGGGGGTGTTTGGCTCGAGGTCATGGTGCAAAGGACCCTAGGGTGAAATTACTCCGAACCATCACTTTAACCACAGAGTGGTAGTGGGTTGTCTTTGTTTTTCTCTGTCTTCAGCCATATTCACAGTTAATGTCAGACAGTTACACAGTTCTGTTTTGTTTTAGCCACACAAACTGCTGTGCAGCATTGGGTTTTTCCAATAGCAAGTGCAAAGTGTAGGTACTAGTTGTTATTGTTCATCTGTTTGCCAAAAGAAAATCATTGAAATTATTAATTCATTGTCAAAATAGTCAATTACTTTTCTGTCAACCTTTTCTGTAAAACATATATAGACATGACAATGGCACACTCGCACATTATTACTTGGATGATCCAAAAATCATAATCTTATTTGTAATGACCAGCCTTTTTGGCAACTTGGATCAACACCTTAGCTTATATGAACATTAGTGGACATGGTCAATAAAGTACAATGTGTCTGATGTACAAATGTACATGTGTAGCTTTAACTAAGACTAGAACAAGCAATTGTTTCATTGTCAGTTAATCTAACCATTCATTTTCTCGATTTATTATGTTTGTAAACTCAATGTGATTTCTTCAAATGTCTCATTTTATCTGACCAATAGTCCAAGACCAAAGGATATTCAGTGTAATGACAGAAAACAGAGAAATGGCAGCAAATTTCTCATATTTGAAAAGCTGGAACCAAAGATTGTTTGACATTTGTGTAACAATGTCATTTAAACAATGAATCAGTTGCCGGTAAGTTTTCTGTCAATCCACTAATAAATGCACCAACTAATCATCAACCCAGTGTTATGTCCGGTATCGGAGCAGAGAGAAAGGCTGCAGCTGCCTGTAGTGCTGACTATAGATGGACAGTTGGCCACGTCACTGGATAAATGACTGCAGTATTAGCGCAGCAGTATGACTGGAATGACTCAGCCTTTACAAACAGCACTTGCCGGACACACACACACACAGACAACAAGTGTTTCTGAGCAGCTCCGCATTCTCCGGATGCTGAAGGCCCTAAGACCTACTATATCATCAATAGTATCAACTATTCCGACGCCAGTTATGATCATGTGTAAGATTGGAAAAATGAACTAAGCAACGTAGGAGGTTTTGATTCCCTGTGCTGTCATACGTGCCGAGTGTGATGCACTGTTGTTGCGTGATCGTTCCCTTAAACACACTCCACACTGTCTTAACATTTAATCTTTTGCTTGTGTTTTCATAGGAGTTCAATTGTGTCTACATCTATTAGAAATGTAGTTTTTCTTTTTTTTTTCTTTTTTTTTTAAACTAGTGGCTAGGGCTGCAACTCAAGATTATTTTCATTGTTGAATAATCTGTCGATTTATTTTCTCGATTAATGGACTAAGTTGGGTCTATAAAATGTCAAAGTATACAAATGTCAATCCGTGTTTTCCAAAGCCCAAGCTGACGTCCTCAAATGTCTTGTTTGGTCCACAACTCAGAAGTGAAGAAACTCAAAAAATATTCACAATTAAGGAGATGCAATCAGAGAATTTGTATTTTTTTTTTTTTTTCATAAAAAAAACTTAATCAAAGTAGTTGCCGATTAATTTAATAGTTGACAATCAATTAATCTTTGCAGCTCTTCTAGTGGCATGAACATTCTGCCTACCACGGGGTGTCCATTTTTTCAAAATTCACGGCTTTTTTTTTTTTTTTTTATCAAAAAAACGATAAAGATAAATGCTTTGTAACAGGATACAGTCTCCTCTTTCTACAATCTGTGTCAAGGATTACTGGGTTTCATAACGCTGCACAGTTACTTAGCCTTGTACGGCAGTCATGAGACACAGTTCTCATTGAACGTTTTTCATCAGTATGAAATAGTGCTTCAATAAAGATCCAAACTATTGTTGATGAAAGACCGATCTTAAGCACTGCTTTGATGTTTTTCATCTCGATGTGCAACCACCCATGCACTCAGCATGATGTGTTGTGTAATTGTCCTCAGCGTGGCCTTATCCGGCTCTACTTTGTTGTAATACTTTTAATAATCGCACAGGTTGAAGATAAGTTGTTTGACATGAGAAGGATTTACATTTTGCATGGCTGCTTGCGAGAGGGGGGTGTTCAGTCCGGGCAATGCCACTATGGAGTCCCAAAAAAAGTAAAGCTGTCCCCTGACAACAAAAAAGACATTTGGGCGGTGTCCAAAATCTTTGGGAGGGAGGAAGGACTCCTCCTTCGAATCTCCCAGGGGTCTTAGGGTCTAAGGAGAACTTGGTGGTTCATGAAGCTTTTTTTTTTGTTGAGTAAGTGGACCGTGTGTCATGTTCCCCTTCCCACCCTGACAGGGAGGATCCCTATCTGTCAGTCCTGGTCTGAGTTGTGAGGTCAGCGCTGCATCATGCTGAGGCTGTGGTAGGTAACGGGGTGAATGTTTTCTCAGGAAACCACGGTTCCATGAGTCACCGCTCCCCCTCTTATCACCTTCTGAATGCTTTGGGCTCACTAAGTCACCAGCTTTATTCACTCTTTGGCTGGAACGTTAGGTCAGAGTGGACTCCAACTAAATTGATCTCATGCTTCTTAAATATTCTCATGGTTGTTTCTGAGTAGGGCTGGGCAATACATGGATATTATATCGTCATGCGAGACTAGATACGGTCTTAGATTTTGGATAATGTAATATCGTAAGTAGGGTTGGGTTCCCGGGACCCTAACAACCGGTATCTACCGGACCGATTAGCAACGCCGATTTTGGTGGTATGTTTACTTGAAACTCGCCTCGCCAGCCTTGAGGTGCATTCAAAGATATTGTAAAATACCCTTGAATGCACCCTTTTCCCATCTAGTGGTTGTTTTTGTCCTTTACCAGCAATTCACTGGTGAAATAAGTTATTGTTATAAGTTAATGTTAATACATTTTTAATAAATCATCTAATTTTGACCACATGTCCTTAGCAATAAACTAGCCGTTCTTAATTGTCACCGACAGGAAAAAGGAAATCCTTTTTAAAAGTATCGGATTAAGCACCGTCACCGTTTTTTTAAAAGTATCGTTTTAGAACCAGTGTCGGAAAAAATCCAAACGATACCCAACCATAATCGTGTTGAAAGTGTTTTGAAGGCTGCATTACAGTAAAGTCATGTCATTTTTTTGGAACATACCAGACTGTTCTAGCTGTTCTGTTATTTGCTTCTAACCACTTAGTCATTATATCCACAGTATTGATAATGATTTATCGAACATCTAATTGTGAATCTATTCTTTAAAGCACCAAATTGTCCACTCTACAATATTGTCACAATATAGACCTTGAGGTATTTGGTCAATAATATCGTGATATCTGATTTTCTCCATATCGCCCAGCTCTACTCCTGAGTCACGTTTGTTCCCAGTGGTGGGCTTTGAGGGATTACCTTCTGTGATAACATTTGAGGGCAAGGTTGCACAGTCAGTGGTGCGTCAAGCTTCAACCGGCCTTGTAGTAGATGTTGGTTTTTGGAGCTGTGGGTGCATTGTAGTTCTCTTCTAATTGTGACCCTCCTCTCTGGTTGTTATTCAGGTCACTGCGAAGAGGAAGCTCCTTCAGCTTCCTCACCCCCGGGCCACAATGGGACTTCAGTCTGGTGAGTACAGGCCATATATATTCCAGTTAGCAGATCTTATTAGGCCACCTGCAAGACGCAAGCATTAGAGCTGCAACTAACGATTATTTTCATTGTCGATTAATCTGTTGATTACTCGATTAGTTGTTTGGTCTATAAAATGTCAGAAAATGGTGAAGAAATGTTGATCAGTGGTTCCCAAAGCCAGAGATGACGTCCTCAAATGTCTTGTTTTGTCCACAACTCAAAGCTATTCAGTTTACTGTCACAGAGGAGAGAAGATACTAGAACAATATTCACCTTTAACAAGCTGGAATCAGATAAATGTTTCCTTTTTTTTTTCCATAAAGAATGACTCAAACGGATTTATCGATTATCAAAGTAGTTGCCGAATCATTTAATAGTTGACAACTAAACTTTGCAGCTCTAACAAGCATACAGTTTTGGCGAGTTTATTATAATTCTAAATAACCTACAGCAGAGTGGCGCCAGCACTACATGAAAAGAGGAAAGGAAATTTGAGAGGTGGTCTATAGCCAAGACACAAAGTGCCGAGCAGCAAGAAAACTACCTACCTGCTTCATTTACTTTATATCCAATATACAGTACTTGCTTGATGTATGCATTTTTTTTTATACACATTTACTGTCTGCACATTTCTCCAAGCTGGCTTTTGGCTGACTTCTGTCCTGTTGTGCAAACTGGGACTGCACTTGAGCACCGCTTCCCATCATAATGCTTTAAATCTCGCCTCTGAGTTTTCAACAAAGTCTCGGAAACGGTAGCACTGTTCATTGTCACAGCGATGAAAGGCAGGTCTTGTTGGCCCACAGCCACTGTAACCCCGAAAACAAAACATCCAGACTAGACGACAAATGTCTTATTTTACTTCTTTACACTGAGCATATTAAGCATTATGCAAAATACAAGAATTATTCATAATGTCAACCCCTAGGCATTATCTATATATTTTTGTGCTAACCCTAACCCAGAGCTGGCATTTATAAAGATTTGTAAAGGCCCTGTATTTTCTTAATGTCTTATTCTAAGCGATGGGGGTCCTACATGAACACATGTCTATCTCCAAAGCGCTGTGTCAGCGCTGGAGAAGGGTCTGGCTACACCGCCTATCTATCTATTGTTTGTATTTTATTAAACTGGCCACAACCGTCCCAGGCGGCGCTAAGCCACGGTAGCGAGATAGCAAGAGGGGAGGGACTTCCCGCGCCGGATGTCAGGCTTTATCCCAGCAATGAACATCCGTTAAACCAGACTATCTTAGAACAAAAGGTGAGGGTCAGTAGTTCTTTGTTTGTGTGCATGCCTTTGTGCAAATGCACAGATGTGTTGGTAATGTGTAATGAAGGGTACAGAAAAGGAGAAAAATACATCCAAACAAAAACAACTCTGACATTATACTGCCACTTTATCCAGCCTGATAAACAATAGTCCACATGTGAGTATGGTTAAGGAAAAAATAGTCAACAACAGAGTCATTGCACCGACAGAAGGGTTGTATTTAACTGTGGTCGTTGGCACCGAAGAGCACCTGCAGCACTATTTGAGATTTATAGACTTCTTAACACATGTCTGTGATCTACAACCGGATTGTTGCAAGTGCAGCACTAATTTTGAAAGTTATTGTCGTCGGGAGAGCACTCCAAAACTCTTGGCTTTATTTCACTAAGGGCTGTTTACGACCTGAACCTGGCCTCTATACTCAACCTTCACAGCAATCACCGACCTTAATCCTTGTGCCTTGGTTTTAGAGTGCCATCAGTGGAATGAAATCTGTAAACTTGGCTCTACATTCCAGGGCAGCTTTCCCCTTGGGAGCTCCCATCACTGAGCTTATATCTTCATCTAATACCTTACTAAGGGACTCTGATGGCTGCTGTTATGTGGCTCCCTCATGGCTGAACAAGGCTTGTTCATGTAGCCAGAGACCAAATGCTGGATAAAGGAAATCCAGCCTGCTCAGATTTCTTACCCCACCTTACCAGAGGAACATAATGGACTCCAAACCGCTGCTGTCTGTAATAGACTAGCCTGCTTGTGGTTTACAGTCAACTTTCAATGAGACGAGCTGATTAGAAACAGAAAAGAGCGAGCAGATTAGACGGCGAGCAGCATGACGAGCGTGGAGGCATTCCAGGGTTTACAGATGCCTGAAATGCAATCCATCGCTCGTTTGAAGGCCGAGGGGGAGAAATAAAAGCAGGGTTGGAGAGTAAGAAGGCCAACTGCTCTTTATCATGTGCCAGCCTGCTGCCTTTGATTCGCAAACATGGCACACTTAGCTCATCCACCCAAAGCCACGTGGACCTCGTTAGCTCACCCTTTCAATTTACTCCCCCTATATTATCTGTGATTTATAAATCTACCAAACGGCAAGCAATAAAAGAATCCTGGAAATGTCTTTGTCTCATTGCCCTTCTTATCTCAACCCTGCCACTTTAAGATTGAAGGTTTTGCCAAAGCTTTGAATAAAGTTTAGCCAAGTCTTTGGGCTTTGAAGTGGTAAGGTTTGTTTTTTTTCCATCTCTGTCTGGGGCAGGTCTCGGTATAGGTGGGGGTGCATTAGCCCCAAGGTGAACCTTGGAAGCAGGCGAGGCGAGCATTCCCCAGGCGCTTGATGCATTCTCTCAGACTACATCAGGTGCGCGGCCTCTGGGGGGCTTTTTGTCACGGTGAGAATGTGAGTCAGGTTTCCAACACAATGCCAAGGTGGAACAGATCAAACCAGACTGCTGGTTGGTGTAATGTGAAGGGTAATTAACAAGAGCGGGAGTCAGATTCTGTCTCTTCAAGCAACAAGTTCAGGCGGCCATAGATGTCAGCCTCAAGAGTGGCCTGTCTGATAAGCGGCATTCCAGCTTTAATCAGACAATGTGATTTAATGTGGCTGCCATTTGCAGAGTCGCGTCAGGCTTTTCACGCAAACATTCATAATTATTGTGGGAAGGCCTTGCCAGTATCAACAGCAATTTACATTCAAACCAAGACCGACTTCTTCAGCCACCGGCTGTCTGAAGATTCCTCGGCATTCCACAGAGACCAGGATTTAAATAAATGAACCCTTGATAACCAACGTGGTGCGCCCCAGTGGCTCATCCATTTCAATTAGAGATCCTGGTACAGCTGTATCATCCCTCTGCAGATACATCCCACTTTGATGTTGCATTGCAGCTGTTCAGGGCCTTGGATTCATGCCTCTAAATAGTTGACAACACATGTGAAGTAAAATAAAGATTTTGCCTGTTTTTACTAGCTCTTTGTGATGGTTTACAGGCTTTTGACAGGTGGTCATACATGTATGTTGTAATGACCATATCCGATCAGTTTGATCTCATTTCTAATGGACACAAGATCCGCTTGTTTCAAACGTGCACTCGTTGCACAACAAACATGCTTGCACAAATGCATCATGTATTAAGTATGACCTTTTAGAAACCTGCAGTCCTCCATTTCCCCTTTTGTTTAAAGCAGCTCTCTGGAAGGAATTAATTAATTTGCTAATTAGTCGTGCACATCTGCACACAGATCAGTCAATGCTGCCAATTGTGGATGACGTTACAGCTAAACTTAAGCCACCTTCAACAGGTTTTTTTTTTATGGGCAGATTTACATTTACTTTGTGGGGGTCCTCTGCGTCTGAATTGCTGCATCAACGCTCATTAAAGCTACAGTGCATAGTTTTTGTCGCCCTTCACAAGGAATTTTAAGTTATGACGCAAACCTTCAGTGGTCGCGCACCACCCCCTGTTGCTAGTAGCGTTTAACCATCCAGTCAAGGAGGAGACGGAGGATTTAAAAAAAAAAAAAAAAAAAAAAGCATGATGGTCTCTTCAGAAGGGGTATTTGTCTTGTAATTTTTATGCAACAGCAATGCAGTCTACCACTTTCTTCTTTGGACCCTTCTGCAGAACATGGACAAACACCTCTTCGTCTCCAAAGCTGAACGCTGTGAGAAATCCAGAGAGTTTTGTGGAGCTGGACTTAATTAGCTTTGTTATCAACTCATATTGCAATGGCTGGAATGTAACGGATGTCCATTAATATAAAATAGTTGCGCACTATAGCTTTAGGTTGAATAAAGTGGCTAGGATTGGGCATTTCAAACATTACTATTCCAATGGATAAAACTGCAAACCCCTATTGAATCAAAAATAAAATGTCTTATCTGTGAAATAAGCATGTGACCTGTTTCAACTCCACCCCTGGAAGAATTGGAATAGAGAATCGATAAGAACTGGAATTGAAAGGAAGAATCGGGATTGGAATCAGAATTGTTAAAATCAAAAACCGAGCCTAACCCTAAAAAGTGGCTGCATTTTCTTTCTTTTTTTTGGTCTGGGTGTATGTGTACTCTGTGAGAAGACCTGTCTGTCATTTACATGTGACTGAGATGGGGCAGAACAATGGCCTGTGGGGAGGCTTCTTCACCCAGCCAGCTATGGCCCCCACCCCCCTCGCTAAACATATCTTTCACTCTCTTGGTCGACCCCAATACACTTAAAAACGGTTAAACAGACAGCACTGCCAAAGCCTTTTGAATGTTGAAATTTGATTTACAGACTCACATGACTCTCTCTTTCATTGTTTTGTCTTTTTTTTTTTTTAACTCTATCTCTCTCCCTCTCCCTGTCCATACAGTAAATATGTATCTTCCTTTTTTACCAAACTGTATGAGATTAACATGTCTTGGCTAGTTTGGCTCCCATCCAATCCGGGCTTGGGTCAGAAAGCGCAGTTCTCATGTCAAAGGATGGATTCCTCTTTGAACATCCAGCCCATGATGTCATAGTAATATGATACCGATTTTTGTTCTTCTGCCTGCCAGATTCTATCAACAGGCATGTTATCTAAAGACAGAAAAGCAAAAGCCCCTCATTGTGTTGAAACGTGTTAGTAGTATTTGTGGCTGTTCATTGTGGCTGCTGTGTTTTATATGTTGTCTGTGTACATCATCGGGCTTTTACGTAACGCACAAATCTGTCAGTCTGTCCCCAGATGAGTAACAAAGTAACAGTGTCCAGGTCGCAACAGTTTCTAAAGTGTGTGTGTGTGTGTGTGTGTGTGTGTGTGTGTGTGTGTGTGTGTGTAATGAGCAGATAAGGGGGGGTCATGTTTGTTGAGTCAGACTATTTACGTTGAACCCAGCCCACCATTTGAACAAGTCACTGCTTGGAGTGTGTTATTCCATCTGCTAGCTGCTGACAGAGGGATTTCCAAAGGTGGCCGGAACAGGATGGCTAATTTTCTTCTCTTTTTTTCCCTGCTGTGTCTGTTATTGCACAGAGATTACTCCAGTGTCGTTATTTTTCTTCATATTATGTGTAAGACCCAACTAAAGGCAATATTTAACTTGGAGGGAGCTTTCACACTTAGCACGCACAATTCATGGGCGATGAGCTGCAGACTTTAGCTGACATGAACCTACCGCCACTTTTCAGGCTTTTCTTAGTCTTAGTTGATGTTGTAATAACCTGGCTTGAAGGTTTTTTTCTTCTCACATTTATAACTCACACACACACTCTAATACTGCCCAATCAGCAGTGTCTGAAAATGTATGTTCTGCAAAGAGCTGGTATAAAACAAAAAGCTTACCTCGAGTAGGTCCGCTCACTGAGCTTCATCGACTGGATTAATATCTCATGGTGTTTTAGAAAGTGGTTAGCATTTGGCTCGGTTTCAAATTACTGAGCCATTTGGGTTTTTTATATGGTTTTAAGTGTAATAAAATGTCTTCTTTGTAATGCAGCCCACCTATACCCAGTTTAGTCTGTCACTGTCCTTTTTAATCCTAAATGAAATAATTCATGACCATACTTAGTGTTGGTTTTTAACTAAGTCACATGTTTTATCAAATACCTTTTTTTAGGTTAACATTTTTATGACTGTCTGGTATTTGTAATCTGGTTACAGTAATGTAAGACATTTGCTGGTCATTTGTATCCATTAACAACTCACCATGCCATTGCTAACATCAGAAGAACTAATTACTTATTAGGGCTGTCAATCGATTAAAGTATTAAATGTGATTTATCGCAAATGAATCAAACTTTTTTTTTTATCTGACTATTGTTTAAAGCACAATCTAGTAAGTACATTGATGAGATGTGTCAGGATCTATCTGATCGGGTTTAGCGGGTGATTGTTTTCATTCCCGACCGTGCTTAATCAATCTTCAGGATTTTTACAGTTTTGGAAAAGAACACTTTACAAATAGTCTGCATCGAGTTTCCTTGGGGAAACCTTGTATTGTGATATGAAAACGACATACAATTTAACCATGTCAACTAACCTTTAGAGCTAATGTATTAAAAATGACATTATCAAATTGATGTTCAGACCAATCCTATCCCTTTTGTTGGAGGAAAGAAATGCATTTAAACAAAATCTTTACATCCATTAGAATGGGGAGTGAATTCAAAGGAATCCTTTCCATTTTTTTTTTTTTATTACATTTGCTGAGAGATTACAGTATCATTAGCTGACTGAAAATGTGTAATCCTAGTTGTCATCAGTGTTCTCACTTCAGTTTGAGGCGTCTTTGAAAAGCATCACAACAGAAACACTAAACGGTGTCAATAATTGATGAGTCCCTCCCTGCCAGTTAATAACTTGCTGTTTCAGTATCTTTATATAATGTCATGTTAGCTTGTCAGTTCATTCATTAGCTTTAACTTTGAACAAACCATGCCATTCATTGCCAACAGTGAACAGTAATGCACGCAGGGGGGGAATATTTAAAGCTGTTGAGTACAGGGTTTTTCCTGGCTCAGATTGGGCTTGTGGGGGGGTACTACGCACAGCAGTAAGCATGATTTGTCTGCGTACAGTAAAGGCAATGAGTCTGTGTTACCTTATTTGACAGAAGTCTTTGCATTTTCCTGTTATTTCTGACAATTTGAACAAAAATGTATATTATGCTCGAGTAAGTTGAACCCCAATGAATAAAACTGGTTAAAAAAATAATATTAATTTTTAAATAAATCCCCAGAAGAGTCTCACACAGCCTGACTCTGGAGATGACTGAGATTAGCTCTTATATTGAAGTTTATGTTCTGCTTGTTTAACGGTTGTTTGGCAAATTGCTCTAAAACACATTCGGAGAGAATTTTAATCACTGTTTTTATTCTCAATTCTTGTCATTTTGGTGCTGGTGATTTTCCTTTGGTGCTGACTCAAACCTCTTTTGAGGGGAGGGGGCGCCAACAATTCCTCTATGCAGGAAAAACCCTGCAGTAGAAATTGTTGAGCCGATAGCTGTCACATTTTTATTTTTTTTACGGATGTGGGAAAACCAGCGAGTTACCACCGCCAGTGAGGAAATGCCCTACACCAAGACAAATGAACACACAGCACAGTCATTCATCAGCAGCCATCCCTGACCATTATGGGTCCATTTTTGGCCCTCCTCACCTCGCTGGTCAATCAGGTTTTGGTGTCCTGTGTGTCCAGCCAGAAGCAGTCCTGCCTCCGCGCTTAATGGAGCGCAGTAACTGACCCCCAGGGGTCCCAGAGGCCACCAGTGCTCCTCGGGGCTTTAACAACCCTCAGCCTCAACAGGCCAGACAACTGTTTTCACCTGCCTAGCGGACTCTCCCTGGCTGGCTGGCTGACTGACTGACTGACTGACTGACTGACAGTCCACATGCAGGTGTTAAAGTGTCCCGCAGCCTAATTAACCCTTTCCTGTTCCCAGGAGGACCTCCAGCAGAGTCTTTTGTGGCTTTACAATAGAGCTACAGGGGCAATGAGCATAATTGGCCTGAAGTACAGGCGTGGAATGGGGGGGGGGGCTGTAAATCTGCTCTAGTTGTTACGCTCATTTTAACACCCAGACTGTGGCACCCAGGATGTGTATTACAGCACAAAGCAAAGAGATAATATGCTCATGTTATTGCGTGAAACACTTAGTATTTCAAAAGTGTTTGCCCACAATCCCCATCTGAGATCATTTTCCATTTAGTTGAAGTTTTGGGAGAGAGCTCCACAATCTGTACAGCGTTTACCCTGTACTTGTGGAAAACCTAGGTGCACATATTTGGCAGGAGATATATGGGTCATCCCTCAAGAAAATGTTGTGTTTTTCAATAATAATAATAATAAAAAACCATCATAATGGACCATAATTATAACAAGGGGTGGGAATCACCAGAGGACTCACGATACGATATCACCACAACACTTCAGGTCACGATATGATATTATTGCGATTTTAAACATATTGCCATATTCTGCACTCTATATATATTGCAATTTATTACCTTTTTTCCAACTTCAATTTTTTTCCAATTTCAAATGATGTCCCCAAATGGAAACTTTGTCAACATCTGTTTATGGATTAATAATGGATCGATACTTGGCGTCTGTATCGACCAGTATCAGTATTGCCACGGAAAATATCGGGATACTATGCTGTATCGATTATACATTTTTTTTTCCTGCCCTACTTATTACCATATCTGTGTTTCAAACATTGGACAAGCTAAAGCAGACAATAATAATAATAATAATAATAATAATAATAATAATAATAATAATAAGATTAAAAAAAACACTCAAAAAGCTTAAAGACAAAACTTGCTTAAGAAGTCCACTGGGGACCAACTACAATGATTAGATTTGACAAAAGTAATTTAGTGTGTTAATGCTCCCAATGATTTTACATTCATTAGGTATAGGTGGGGCCCAAAGCGGCTTGGGTGCTGCGCCTAAACCTTATGATGGCAGGGAAAACCCTGCTGTATTTCTATAGTGAGGGTGGGGGAGACAGATGGGAGAGACTCATGCTCCTTGCGTAAGCGTCCACGGTCGACAGGGCTCTTCTTCACACTCTGCCTCATACGGATGTTTAATGAGACATGAACACGTTCCAGTGATGCATGTTGAATATTCTGGCTAACATCCTGCCTGTTTTTGTCTCTCCGCAGAAACGGAAACGCAGAGAGAAGGATGACAGCGACGCAGTCAGCCTCTGCAGCTTCGACTTTAAGGTAAGACCTACAGTGTGTGGGCAAAGCACATCACCAGACAATCAGCTTTTGAATCGATTTTGATTTGACTTGTTGAATCGGCCAGTGGGCAGTCGGACTCAATGACCATGGAGTGCTAGCCCTTGACTAGAGAATCAGTGCTTCTTCCACAAGAAGAAGCCCGAGAGCTGACAACGCCAGTATCTTCTTGTTACTAGCCATGGTATTTTTCTTCCGTTCAGCGAGTAATGACAACAAGGATCCTTCTTGACTACTATCAATGACTACTCTCCGATGAAAACAATAACTGTCGACAGCATGCTCTGTGTATACTAGGTCTAGAGAGATGTTTCGTCATTTGTGTATTACGTCTCGCGCACACGCAGAACGTACACTCAAGTCGGCGTTGCTTCGGTGTGTTCCGAGGCACTTTTTTGACCCCGGGGAGACGGGAGACACATGATCAGTCCGACTGCCTTTTCTGCCGAGGGTCGGCCATTGGGTTGGTGTGTCTGAGCCTTTACTCGTATCTTTTGTGTCCGTAAATTCTACACTATTTTAAGTGAGTTTTACAAAATGCTAGCTGCACTAAGTGAAATGTATTAAGCTGAAGAACTCTTTTAGTGACTTTGTTTCCTTTTGATTTTATTTTTGGAAACAAAAAAACTGTTTTATCTTTATCTTTTATCTGAGCAAATTAAAGTATCGAATCGCGACTCGGTATCGGCAAATATTCAATATTTTAAACATCAGATCGGGATCTGGGGCCAAAAACACTGATTGGGACATCCCTAGTCACAGTCCATTTATAGATTCAGTCATAAACCATTCACAAAATGACCAATAAGAAATCAGCAATAAACAAAATTGGTGCGAACAATTGAATGCTATACAGGCCTTCCAACAGAAATTAAAGTCAATTCACGGCTTATTTATGGCCACTTTAATAGGCCCAGTGACAGGCCAGTTGTCCATTTTAAAGGTCCCATACCATGAAAATTTCACTTTATGAGGTTTTTTAACATTAATATGCGTTCCCCCAGCCTGCCTATGGTCCCCCAGTGGCTAGAAATGGTGATAGGTGTAAACCGAGCCCTGGGTATCCTGCTCTGCCTTTGAGAAAATGAAAGCTCAGATGGGCCGATCTGGAATCTTCTCCTTATGAGGTCTATATAAAAGAGACTTCAGATACAGTATTAGGGGACCACTAAGGTCTATATAAAAGAGACTTCAGATACAGTATTAGGGGACCACTAAGGTCTATATAAAAGAGACTTCAGATACAGTATTAGGGGACCACTAAGGTCTATATAAAAGAGACTTCAGATACAGTATTAGGGGACCACTAAGGTCTATATAAAAGAGACTTCAGATACAGTATTAGGGGACCACTAAGGTCTATATAAAAGAGACTTCGGATACAGTATTAGGGGACCACTAAGGTCTATATAAAAGAGACTTCAGATACAGTATTAGGGGACCACTAAGATCTATATAAAAGAGACTTCAGATACAGTATTAGGGAACCACTAAGGTCTATATAAAAGAGACTTCAGATACAGTATTAGGGGACCACTAAGGCCTATATAAAAGAGACTTCAGATACAGTATTGGGGGACCACTAAGGTCTATATAAAAGACTTCGGATACAGTATTAGGGGACCACTAAGGTCTAAATAAAAGCATCCAAAGAGCACCTTGTCATGGGACCTTTTAAGTATGTTTTGGATTTCTAACAAGTAATAGTTACTTCTTATCGGAGTTTGATTATGGTGAACTGTTTATGAGTGAATAAACCCATTTCTACCGTTAAAATGAATTTACTCATTCACAATTTCAATTAACGATAAAAAGTAACTAAAGTACAAACAAACTCATAACATATTTTATTGTCAACCAATAGATGGCATATTTCATTAGTCAACAAATGATGTTTGATCAAAACCGATCACTTTGTCCTTAAGATCTGTGTGTACCTTTTGGGTAGTCGGCGTTGCTTTATTAAACCACAGTGTGAGAGACCGTGGAGAATAGAGGGCGGTGTCGAACACCAAAACAATGGTACAAAGACGCCAGGGCTATTGGGTTTCAGAGCAGCGTTGTGTGCATTCCAATCCAGACTGCGGCACAGCCAGAGCAGTTTGCAACACATAGAAATATGTGCCGCGGTTCACCAAATTGACAGAAATGGGCTCCAGCTGCAGGCCCGAGTGTTTTTTTTTTTTCCTGCAGGCTATAGAACGCTGCCTGTTTGCCTACACAGTAAGCATAGTATCGTGTAAGCAAACAGGTTTAGCATTAAGTGCGCCATAAACCAAACCAAACGGACGGCTTACCGAACCAACTGGTTTGACACTTTCACAAATGAATACGCCGTCACAAAGAGTTCATGAGAGGCTGTTTGGGCGACAGTCTGACACGATCTCGCAGATCGGAGATTGGATCGTTTATGGCAGATCCAGGGCCAGTTATCTTCTGTATTCCATTATCAACTGTAATACACAATGTCGTCATTTGCTGACTGAAAGAGGAAGAGATATGGCGTTTGCTCCAAAATGTTCCTACCGTGACATTAAGACACATCTGATGCTAACCGAAACCCCACGTTGCCATATCTGATCTCTTTCTGTATCTGAAGTCAGTGCTTTTCTTTGTTTATTCAGAAACATATCATCCAAATGACTAAGCTTGTCAGCGAAAGACATCTATAGATAAAGCCGGTGTTTGTTTGGTGAAGAGCCTTTTAAAGTGTTCTGTTAATCTAAATTGAAGAACCTGCTCTGGTGTAGCTGAAAGGCGGGAGTGGCTTTGTTGGAAAAATACACCTCATTTGGTGTGTGGGTGTACACAGAGCACTTACTCTATGTGCACATGAATCATTAGTAATTTTATTTTTTTTTTTTCTCAAATGTAGGATGATCATGTCATAAACTGAATACCCTTTAGCTTCAGGCACGTTTCACTTTTCTACCAGCCATGCATGTTGTCTGAATGAAAGTCTACTGTACATTAGTGTCTCAAAGTTTACTTAACTTAATTCCAAAGCTTTATTTTTGCTTGCTCTCTCACTCCTTTAAAATATTTTTGGTATAAAACTCCTCTGGTGCTGAGGGCTGTTTTTGTCCTGCGCCCCCGTTAGAGGGATCAGCAGAGACATACGGCCAGGCCTTCTGTAACCAGTTGGATCAGTTGTTCTGATTTAAACTAAACAACGCTGGAACAGTGCTGTAGAGAGTTCCCGGGGGCCACTCCTTGATTCATATCAGAGCAGCGCTCAGTGTTTTGCCCTGACTTTCTTTTCTTTTCGAACTGAGCCGCTTGCATCACAGTCTAATCCCCGCACACTCTGTTCCACGTACAGAGGCAGTTCTAGTCCACAATCTCCTGTTAACCATATGGCTGCTGGTGTAATGCTGCTCCAAATGCAGTTGTTAGGTAAAAGTCAGAGTTGCAAGGAATAACCTTAGAAAGCCGTTTCTTTCTATCTTACTTTTGTTGTGTATTGTTTTGTGTAGTCTCGTATTGACAGACCTTTAAACCAATCCTAATTGTCTTGGGCAGCGCTAATCACAGTGCCTCTGCAAAATAGCCTCTGGAAGGAACTTGTTTTTGTGGAACATGTGTACGTTCAAAAGTTGTTTTACTTGTGCAACAGGAAACTCAGATTGGACAGATAGTCTAGCTAGCTGTCTGGATTCACCCTGCAGAGATCTGAGGAGCAGTTAACCATAGTCCTCACAAATCCACTGGAGTTACATAACCTAAAAGAATTAGTGGCGATTAGTTTTGAAAGCGGGTAAAATATATCGATGTCTTGATGGCAACAGAGAAAATTCACTCTGAAGAACATGATCTAAAGAAGACGAAATGCAAATTTTAGGCCTTAAAAAGTCTTCTGTCGCTAGTCCAATTATAATTTGCTGTATTATGACTACAAAGTAGAACAATATGCAACTTATATTGCAGCCAGTCTAGACACCAGTTCTATAATGCCAATGAGGAATTCTACGAATTGTTTCAGACATTGTTTCCTCACTCTGACATCTGATTCTTTTCTGGGTTTTTTTTGTTTTTTTTGATGTCGCGAAATATAAAATTCCATTTATAATGGTCTTAAAAAGGCCTTAAAAAATCTTTTTAAATTTGACTTCGTGAAACTGCAGAAAATCTGAGCCTGCATTAAGGCAATATGGGATTGTTGCATCACAGGTATTACAGTAATTGCTACAACGGAATAAAAAGAATGGGAAGATCTCTGACTCCTTAGGGTATATTTCCTCATATCACCCCACTCTACTGTGGAAACCTGAGGGGCTTAAAGCTCAAATATGAATGTTGGCACAATAACCATTTCACTGTAAGTGATCCACATGTTGAGACACCTGGAAATCTCCGGGCTAGAATGAGAAACCTTCTCCACTCATTTTGATGTTAACGCTGCGTGTTTCCACTACAGTATGTGACGCATAAGACGCTGCAGGTATTACCAAACGGTACGCTGATAAATGTGTCAATTTTGAAAGAACACTTATCTCAGAGCTGGGAAAAGAAACCTTCACTTTCATTTTGATGGAAACTCATGTTTCCACTGTAGTATAGTTTTTTGTTTTTAGTTTTTTTTCCCTTTGTTTATTCGTTTTTCAGGGACATACTGTACGTTAGGCAATTACTTTCAGAATTATACATGCAGACCATTTCCCTTTTTGCATAGAAACAAAGAAGACTAAACCAACACGACGCATAAGACGCAGCAGGTAGTAAGCAACTGAAAGCAGATAAATGAGTCAATTTCGAAACCGCACTTATTAGGGATGTAACGATGTACTCAACTCCCAATTTCGACATGATTCACGATTTTAGTGTAAATGATCAGGTTGAGACACCTGAGCAGAATTCCCTGAAAATCTCAGAGCTTGAAAAAGAGACTTTCTCAACTTCCATATTAATGGAAACCCTGCATGTTTCCACTGAAACACTATTCGTGGGGTCCAAAAACCGGGAGTCTAGTATACTTGTGGGGTCCCGACAGCTTTGTGGAGGCCAAAATGCTGGACCCACAGGTTTAAAGGGCTGTTTGATGGTTAAGACTTGGTTTTAGGATTAGGGATAGAATTAGGTTATGGTTAGGGTGAGGGTTAAGGTTAGGCATTTAGTTATGATGGTTAAGGTTAGGGTAAGGGGCTAGGGAATGCATTATGTCAATGACGGGTCCCCACAAAGATGGTGCCACAAACGTGTGTGTGTGTGTGTGTGTGTGTGTGTGTGTGTGTGTGTGTGTGTGTGTGTGTGTGTGTGTGTGTGTGTTATCAGTATTGCATAGCGTCTTTGTTACCTCTCTGTGTTTGGTAGCAACCAGCCGCTGCTCAGGGTGTGTGACCACGGACAAAGAAAAACAGTGTGTTGAGTAAACTTAGCATGTTAGTCTGGTTCGATAACTGTGGTTGTCATTGTTTCTACAGGCAGTCGTGTGATTAGATCACTGTCTATGTCTTCTGTCTCTTGGTCTTTCTTTACTGTAGCCAGAGAGGAGTGGAGGTATTTATAGTTCCACAACACTGCATTAATAGCAGTTAGAATCTCTCCATCACACCTGAACTTGGGCGTCTGATTTAGAAACTTACTGTACTGCTAATCCCTCTGGGGGTGGTGCTTTTCAACTTCACGGGCAAACAGAATTTCCCTTTTCATAACATTAGTATCAATATATTATTTTATTAATCAAGTCAGAGAAACATAACCAATGGAGATGCTTCCACTCTAAAAATATAAAGTAAAATTAAAAGCATTGCGGTGCAGATAAAAGGTTGCACCACCATATACAGGGTTTCCCCCAGAACAGTTGTTTAGCCCAGTGGCAAGTGTTTTTTTTTTTTTGGGGGGGTGGGGGACGAGGTCCCAGACTGATGGCAGCATTCATGTAGAGCCCAATAAGTTTCTGTGATGATAATGGAATCGTGAAATTGAGAATTTAAAAAAGCTATAAGACAGATTCCATAGGGCCGTACATTAAGTCAGTGCTTAAAGCTAACTGGAGATTTGAAAATATGACTACGTCTAAGTTTCCAACCTAGCCTCCCCACTGCAACTGTAGTTTAAAAAACCTCCCCCACCCCCACCCCCAAATGGCTTAGTCCTGGTGGGCCACCGGGCTTGCAATACACTGGGGAAACCCCAAAGGGAACAAAAAATGAATTGTCTTTACTGTACGCCAACCGATCATGCTTACTGCTGAGCATAGTTGTTCCCCCCACACCACACACACACACACACACACACCAAAGGCCCGTTCTGAGCCAGGAAAAGCACTGGGTCCCACCTTCCTGTTGCTGACCTCCATCAGCAGAGGGCAGCAGCACCTCCACCGCCCTCTTGTTGTTTTAAGTCAGTCAGCACTCAGCCGTGTTGCTTTGCCCAGAGCTGTCTGCTTAATGTCTTCCCCCAAAAGCTGTAATTAAGCCCTGCGAGTCCTGCACTCTGCTGCTCGCGGCGAGGTGAAGTTGAGCTCAGCCCCCGTGGGGCCGCGGGGCTCAGTCCATCCCTGGCACGGCATAGGTTAGGCAGCGGTGAAGCTGCATTACTCATCCCACTCCACCACTCTGAGCGCAGACTGCCATGTGTGTCTGTGCTCCAGCTGCAGCTCGGTGTGACTAGAGGCTATGAGGCCAGGCAGGCCGAGCCATGTTGTGTTTAGTATTTATTTGTTTTATAGCGCCTGGGCCAGACGTACAGCTGATTCAGCCCCCAGGTCTCCCCGACCGTCCCCAGTGAGTAACAGCAGGGCTGCACACACTTGTCTTTCTGAAGGCACGCATAGACTACACACAGACAGACACATCCATTTTTTTTGTACTAGATCCTCTCTGACTCCTCTGTCTGCATACTTTTTCGCTCTGCTGTCTTTTTTTTTTTTTTTTTTTTTTTTTTTTTCTCACTTGAACCCCAAATATGAATTTGTTCTCATCCCTTCATCCATCAACCACACTTTTGTTTTGGTGGTTTTATGGGTGATGTAAACCAGCGTCCTGTTGGTCTGCAGCAGATGAGCCCTTCCTGACCACTCAGTCAACAAACCCAAAGAACAAAGGCGTCAACATCTACACACCTCCAGATCGGCATCTGTGTTTTGTCACCCAGCACACACACACACACACACACACACACACATATACATACACCCTGCAACAGCATGAAGCCCCTGTCCTGTTTCACACCTCTGTGTTGACCCAGGAGGATGGAGCAGAGCCGTCAACTGGCTTGTCGTTTTGCACAACACACACACACACACACACACACACACACTCACATTGTGACACCCTACTCCTCTTTGCTCCTTCAGACCTAACAGCTCTACATTTTTGCTGTGCATTTGTGCACCAGCTGCATGGGTGTGTAGAGTCTGTGGCTTCAGGTGTGGTTGTCCTTCAGCCATGTGCATCCCCCCCACGCCCCCCATGGATGCACACACATGCATAAAACAGAGCCACAAGTTAGATTTAGGCTTCTTTTCTTTGTCTTTGCTGAAACTGGCCGACATGTTACCTTTTCCCCCAGTATTAGTCCAATCAACATATGGGTGGCAGTTGCAGCCCCCCACCCTCCCTTACCAAGTAGTATTCAATAAATAGGTTTCAGTTTAAACATCTGGCCTGAGTGTGTCACAGTGCCCCCTGCTATTGATATTCTAATTGATCACCTCCCCCAGTTCAGCTGATGAGTCTGATAAGGGCTCCCTTTAAAGCACTGGCCGTCAAGAGCACAAACTGCTTGGATAATTAGCTAGCTAGAAATGGCCCAGTAATAATAACTTTTGTAGTGAGTTAATTAGTATATTGAACAGAATTAGCCATCAAGTTTCAAACATTTTTTTAGTACCTGATAAAAAGCCTTGGTTGAAGTTGAGACAGAATACTCCCTCTTTCATGTTTGTCAAATCACCCGTGACTTTGATAAGACTTTTATCTCATCATGACCGTAACTGTCGTTAACGATCACAGTAATGTGGTAAAAGATAGCTTGAATGGAAGCGGAATCAACTCACAAGTACAGTTTTCTTGTGACAAACACCGTCTCCTATTTCTGAAAGATAAATCAGCTGTTGTCAAAGATAAGGTAGATCAAGAGGCTGATTGATCCAGATAATCTGTATTGGTGTAAACATATACAGTAGGTAGAAACTGAATTCATCATTGATTTATCAATGAACCTTTTAGTCTATAAAATGACAGAAAACAGTGGAACAAAGAAAAGCAGTGGACCCTCACATCAGAGAAGCTGGAACCAAAAGATAATTTCCTTTTAAGTGTAATAAAAGACTTACAAAAAATAGCAGGCAACATTTTTTAATTATCATTTAACAGTTTCAGCTCTAATCGTTACCGTCCACAATGATTTTCAGCTAAGTGTACTGTTTAAAAAAAATCACTTTTATATTTGCACGTACCATCGTCTTTGATAGTAACGCTTTTAAACTGCAGCATCAGCAGCTTATCTTTTTCCAGCTCTTTTATAAGCCAACAAATGGGAGGAACCATTGCCGTTAATGTTTCTGCTGTGTGTTTACGTCAAGCCCAAACATCTGCTGAAAAGTTCTTACACTTTCAGCTTTTTGACTCTCAATCATCAAAAATGTGTGCAGAAGTCCAAACGTGATCATTCCTCAGGCTTTACTGCAAACTTTCCCCCAGTCCTGTGAGAGGACCTCGCTAAGGTTCCGTCTCTTTCCCAACATTCATTTGCCCTCATCAGAGTTGTTTTTTGTCAACTTTGTTTAACTGTAAGCTGTACCCACGATCTTAGGATTTCTCACTAATGTTTTCACTCTCCGTGGAGGGTTCCACCGAGCTTGTAGGCAGCTTCTGCCCACTTCCAAGTAAGTAAACCTGATTTGCAGCCATGAGGGCTGAGCACAGGCTTTGCTCCTCCCTGTCTGTCCTCCCGGTATAAAGACCTCCCTCCCTCAGCCGACCTCAGAACAAAGTTTAGAAAGTGTGTGTGAGAGGAGCTTTTCAGAGAGCTCTGGCCCATGAGGGGAAGGAGGATTTATTTATTTAAGTTTTTATTGCTAACGCAACCTTTTTGATTTTTCATCGACTTATTTTTCTCTGATGTGGATTACTTGAAGCCGACACGCCAGGATTAAAGAAAAAAAAAGAAGGATATTGCGTTTTTATTGAAAGCTATGGTGGCTTACGATGAACTGGGTAGCTTGGTGCCTATCAAACGGACTCTGCAAGTCATAGACTACCAGAACCAAGCCAACAAGGAGTCAGAGGTGAGATGCAGAAATAACACAATGTCGTGGGGAAGTTTCTACTACCGCTAGCTGTTACCTGTGCCTTTCTTTCAGTCAATGTTTGTCAGGAACTCCTCTAGATGAGGTCATATCTTTGGGTCAGATTGTGAGTGAATCATCACCTTACCCTGTTGATTTTTTTATCTCAATTGGGCACACAGTGTTGGTGCGTGTGTGCTCTCAAATGCCTTGTTCCTGTAATATGAGACTTTGAGCCTGAGATAGCGCCTAACCTGGAAAAAGTTAATCATTGGAATACACTGCACCTATGAAGTTGGTAACAGTGCGCTGACCCCCCTCAGTGTTGTGTATTCCCCGGCTCTTTTTAAATAATGCATCCCAGCAGACAGCTCATCCTTGGTGGGATGTGGAGAGTCTGTAGCCTCAAAGGTACCACAAACAGCGAAGCGGCAGGGGGTCCAATCTCAGTCAACAACTATTCTGTCTAGAATAACTTTGCGTTTGACCGCTGACATTTCAAAAGAGAGTGCAGGTTATCTTTGACGCCAATTCAGCACAGCAGCCTGAGAGCATTCCTATAGCTGCAGACACAATTAAAGGGAACACAGAAGTAGAAACACAGCTGTACTCTCTGTACTTAAAAAAAAAAAAAAATCACTACTTTAGCTTCTTCCTTCCCCTTTTCGAGGCTTGCATGGTTCTCTTTTGGAAAGCGATTTCAGGGAAGATGTGGTTTCATTGACCGTAAACCACTCGATAAAGCAGAAGTCTAAGAACAATTCATGAAGCGAGTCCCGTTCTCGCACAACTGCACACATGAGACACTCTGCGCTGACTTATTGACGGCCTCGACTCTTTTCATTGGCGTTCTGCTCCGCGCTGCTATCAGCTCAAGCTGTGCTGTAATCCCAGGGACACATCTGGGGTATTGGCTCCCAGCACACACAAGGTTACATCAAAGGGAAAGCACAGGAAGCACTTTTGCTATCCCTGAAAGAACTCCCTGAAACATGTGTATAAAGTTTGTAACCTTAGGTCAGGAGTTTAAGCAGCGCACCGCACTATGTTCCCCTGATAATAGTTATCTGAAGCAGCAGCCCACCCCAACCCCAGATCCGTCTGGTTTCCTGAAGTGAGCCTGACTCGGTGTAACTCCAGAGTTCCGGGAATAGCTACTTTCTCTGTCTGTCTGCACTGCTGATAAACAAAGAGTGGGACCAGTGGTCTTTTGTTATTCTGGGGCCAGTTCCCAAAGGACAGGAAGGGCTAAATGGCCAGCACGCGTTTCCAGTATTTACTTTGGAACCCCCCACCACCACCACCACCACCACCACCACACCCCACCCAACTGAAAGACTGGCATTAAAATGTCACAAATTAGATTTAGGCAATCCTAGTCCCCACAGACCAGTCAAAGGAAGTCTGTCTCTGCATGTAGACCACAGTCAAAGCATGTGGCATCCGTTTGCTGGGCCCTGCCACTAGAGGGCTTGCTAAGTTCTCAAGGCTGTCTGTCTGATGTGGAGACCCAGAGGAGAGCGCGACCCGACCGCAGCCCTTAGGCCCCGCCAGACCGAGCGGATCTGTTCCACAGCTGTGTCCGCAGAGCCCGGAGCCTCAATGGCTGCTCTGTTTCCCAGATTCGCTGAGCCAAGGCAAAATCCCATTTGGCCTGAGTCAGGAGAAAACTCATACGGCTTTTTTCAGAGAGCAAGGCCCTCATTAGTGTGAAGTTCTTAAAAATGCAAAAAGTTTTGTGGGCAGCGCAAACGTTTGGGAACGCTAATTATGGCCGGGGCTGGTCTCATCCTGTCATGTTTTTTCGAAGAGGCTCTGTGGGCTGAAATCATTACTTCAGGTCTGCAGCTCTTTGAGTCCCGCAGCCTGCTGTTGTTGGCACGAGTCCAAGCAGCTCTCTCTCCTTTCTCTCAGCCTCGAGGGCTGGGTGAGGGGAGGGGTCACCTGGCCCAGGTGTAGTGCTGTTCTCACGCGAGGCCTGTTCGAGAGCCTGTCTCGACTCGCAGCCGCAAACACCGCCGTGCACCCCCCTCGAGAGGGGGACCGATTCGCTGTCTGTTTACGACCGACTCGCAGCGGTGGTCTGCTTTTACTGAACAGTCCTGACACGCTGCCCGTACTGCTCGGTTTCCCTGGGAAAGGCAGTTAAAGTGCCGGAGCAATCAGGATGCATTTATCTCCCGCTGTTTTTAGTGATGGAACAGCTCCACTCTCTCAAGTGGAGTTATAGCTGTTGTCGGGCCAGATAGTAGCAGAGTGTGTGCAGGGAGGGGTGTTGAACAGCTGAGAGCAGGTTCTTGTGCATTCCTGGCATTCCTCCAGACCCCCTTCCCCTTCCAGATCAGCAGTCAGAAAGGGTCTTTGAGCTCAGTGGACAGGCCTGGCTGCAAGACTCTTCACATGATAGAGCCAACAGCTGCTGGGGCTGCTTCCTCCTCCTCAGTATCTCTGTCTGCAGCTCGACCCCCGGCTCCAGCTACTCCTATTTCCTCGCCCCCAAAGCAGGGAGTCAAGTCAATAACGAGGATTTATGACTTGATGTGTTTTAATCAAGGAAGTCCCAAAGGAAGCGTAGACTGGACTTACTGCTGAGGTCTGACCATGTCATAGCTGGCATTGCTCAGCGATTCGTTCCGTGTCGCTTTACGCAGAATGAATGTTCTGACATTTCTTTGACACGAGCTGTGATAAAACTAACGTGACTAAACTGCTTCCATTTTGCTTCCTCAGGAACCCAGCACAAAGCGGGTCCGTCCTCTCGGCAGGGTGACGTCGCTAGCCAACCTCATCTCTCCGGTGAAGAATGGGGCCGTCCGGCGCTTCGGCCAAACCATCCAGGTAAGCTCCCATGACGTTAAACTCCCCACCCCCCAAAAAAAAGGGAACTCCTCAGGGCAAAGGGCACCTTTTTTTTGTTGCTATTCTGCATGTTGCACCAAACAACTTGGCTTCCAATTGCAACATGTCTGACATCTGGGGCTTCCTCTTTTCCCATGTGCAGGCCTCTTTCCGGGGCGATGGCAAGTCGCCGGGTGTGCCCCATAAGCCTTGCAGCAAGGCAGCGGCCCCCACACCGCCCAAAAGGAGGAACAGCATGCTGTGGTCAGAGATGCTAGACGTCCACCAGAAGGGAACTTTCTCTACCAAAGAAATCAAGCGGCAGGAGGTGAGAATGGGCACTGAGACGTGAACGTACAGGAGAAACGGCAAGCAAATTGTAGGTCACGGTTAGGACGCCAAGGAGCCAGACAGCGGTGAATTCTTCCCGTCTACCAGACTAGTTCCACATATCCCTGTAGTATTTGTGTCAAACGCTCTAAATGGGGCTAAAAGCCTCCCCGGGCTCATTTCCCAGTCTGTGTAAGCTCACATATACCTGACATGCCAACAAACTAGCGCTCTCCTGCCCGTCATACCCACTTGTCCTGCATATGTCAGCCATCTTAGCCAACTGTCAGAACAGTCATAAACTGTGTACACTTTTACACACGGAGAGCAAGGAAGAGGGAGAGCGCAGCCAGAGAGAATTCAAAGTTGGCGCTCGTCAGTCGTTTGGCACCAGTGCAGTTTTACATTTAGTCTAATGGCTATCGCAATATTGCAATAATGTAATGACATCCTGATTCATGTGGTTGGCTAAAAAAGCATCTTTCTGTGCCTCCTCCTCCCCTTCCTCAGGCCATATTTGAGCTGTATCGTGGAGAACAGGACCTGATTGAGGACCTCCAGCTCGCACGCAAGGTTTGTGCTTTTTAAATCTCCGAGGCAGAGGGAGTATATATTAAGCAAACCGATTAAATCAAAGTATGGCAGGCCTCCCACACAGCCAAGCCAGGAACTATAAAAAGACAGGAATTATTCCTCATCCTTTTTCTCTCGTACCCTTACTGCTCTTTACAAGCTATTCATAGCAATTCATCCCCCTTTTTTGGCCTGATGGGATGTTGTTATTTGACTATTTTTTTTTTTTTTTGGCTCCTTTCCTGTTCACAGGCGTACCACGACCCGATGCTGAAGCTCTCCATTATGTCAGAGGAGGAGCTCACGCACATCTTCGGCAACCTGGACGCCTACATCCCTCTGCACGAGGACCTCCTGGCGCAGCTCACCAAAGCCACGGCGCCAGACGGGACCGTGGGCCGGATCGGACAGATTGTCGTAGACTGGGTAAGTGTCCTCTTCGCTAGGGCTGGATATCCTTAAAAGAAAATGTATACCAATACTGTGACTTAGATGCCGATCCCTAAATCATCCTCTTTTTTTTTTTTTTTTTTTTTTTTTTTTTTTTTATACCAATTTAATGAAGTCCATTTTAAAAAGAAATTACATTACACATTACGGCATGCATCTTTTTATTTATTTTTGAGCTCCTACTACGTGAGCCCCAGCGTGTCTCTACGACGTGTACAGTTATGACAGCCAATCACCAGCATTATTAGATTTTGGTAAAAGCATGCTGAATGAGTTTATAGGCTCCTAGACGCAGATGAGATTTAATCTTTAGGGATTGAAATTGGGTCTTGGGTATTTTATTGATACTAAGGAGGCAATTTGGTCGGTGCCTAAAAAAGTAGTGAATTTGCGTCCCAGTCCTGTCTTTAATTCTGTCAAAGTTCAGACGGGCAGCGTTAGTAAGGGTCTCGTCTCTCCCCCTCCAGCTGCCAAGGCTCAACGCCTACAAGAACTACTGCAGCAACCAGCTGGCAGCCAAGGCGCTGCTGGACCAGAAGAAGCAGGACCCGCGCGTGCAGGACTTCCTGCAGCGCTGCCTCGAGTCGCCCTTCAGCAGGAAGCTGGACCTGTGGAGCTTCCTGGACATCCCGCGCTCGCGCCTGGTCAAGTACCCGCTCCTGCTCAAAGAGATCCTGAGACACACGGCGGCAGAGCACCCGGACGCCGCCAGCCTGGAGGAAGCGGTAAGTCGAGGGAACCGGATTCGGGTTTTACCACAGGACGGTTCACGTCCTCTTTCAGATCCGTTATCATAACGCCGCAGAAGTTCACGCTTTGATTCCTCGTGTGTGTGTGTGTGCGCAGATCACCATCATGCAGGGTGTGCTGTCTGACATCAACATGAAGAAGGGAGAGTCCGAGTGCCAGTACTACATCGACAAGCTGGAGTACCTGGACGACAAGCAGAGAGACCCCCTGATCGAGCAGTGCAAGAGCCTGCTGTGTCACGGCGAGCTGCGGAACAAGAGCGGCACGGTGAGCAAAACCGCACACCGACACGTAGAAGGCCATCAGGCTACAACTGACCCGCCGAAATAGCCGCGATTTACCCATGCTAGTATGAACTTTGATAACCAAAACATCGGTTTAGAAAACAATATCTGTTTTTTAATGTTTGTGCTTGTTTTTTTTTTGTCGTTTCCTTGCAGAAGCTGCATGTGTTCCTGTTCACCGAGCTGCTGGTTCTGACCCGCCCCGTCACCAGGAACGAGCGCCAGTGTTTCCAGGTGTACCGGCAGCCAATCCCAGTGCACGATCTCCTGTTGGACGACCTGCAGGACGGAGACGTCCGAATGGGCGGATCCTTCAGAGGCGCTTTCAGCAACGCAGACAAAGGTACAGCCTGAGTCGAATAAATACAAAAGATTTAAGTTTATAGCAGTTAATGTAGGACTATAAATAGTTTTCCGTTAAACATAGCAGATTGCTAATGCTACTTTTTCTCCACTCTCTCCACAGCCAAGAACATTTTCCGCGTGCGTTCCCAAGACCCGAGCCAGGCGCAGTCCCACACCCTGCAGGTCAACGACGTCTTCCACAAGCAGCAGTGGCTGAACTGCCTCCGCAGCGCCATTTCCGTCCACCAGCCGCTCGGCGAGCCCTCGGTGGCGGCGCCGCCCCCCCCGCCGGCGAGCGACGCCCGCTCCAAGCGCCGCCCATCCTCCTTCTCCGCCATCGTCCACATGGAGGAGGCGGACGAGAACTGCCTGCGGCCGACCTCTCAGTCCGCCCCCAGCACACCGTGCAACAGCGCGGCGCCGAGCCCCACCACCAAGTCCTCCCTGTCCCGCTCCTCCTCGTCAGCTTCGTCGTCCTCTTCGACGTCGCCGCTCTCCTCGCTCACATCGCACAAAACCAAAAAGGACAAGAAGTCTCTGTGCTCTTTAGGGAAGAGAAAAGAGACAATGGTGTGAAGTGAGGTGAAAAGGAGATAAATGGACTCCTGGGTGGACATTTTTGTAAAAAGGAAAGGCAACGTGGAGAAGCGTGGGACTTGTATTTATGCGTGTCTGCGTGCGTGCGTATTATTAAAACAGTGTTCTGTGTTACTGTCCTCTTCGGCAGCTATTTACCTGACCCCTCCATCCACGTGCATCCCACAGAGACACAGTATTCTGGAGAGACGTGCACGGCTTCCACCAGCTCCGAAAAGGGAAGCCCAATGAGAAGCAAACGCACAATTCACACATACATATGTGTGTGTGTCGTGTTGACAAGCATAGAGGTGGTGCATTCAGTCCTGTTTACTATTAATTTGATATTTAAGCATTATTTTAGACCTTTTTGGGGGGGGCCTAATGAAAGTTTTACACTTTTATATTCTAAAATGTATTGTAGTATTTTGTAGGTATCATAAAGCAGCACTGTTTTAGCTTTTAGGTGAAGTTATTTGAAATTGTGAGCATGTTTAGCAGGCAAGAAAGGAGGAGAATCCCCCGCCCCTATAAAAGATGATGATATACTACACAAAGCTACAAATTTCACGTCTTATTTTTATACATTCCTTTAAAGACAGATGTTAGGACCTGGACACTTTTTTTTTTTTCTGCATTTACTGCAGTCAGAGGCATTAATTTAAATCCAGTGACATATGAGACTTCAGTCGCTCTGTTTTGAGCAAACATCACTATTAAGTATAGTGGTCGTAAATCATCCCATGTCGAATCATGACGAGAGATGAGGAATTTTGTTTTGAAACAAAATTTTGAACTGAGCCATGTTGGTTTTTGAAAAAGCGGACTTTTCAGGATGAAACGGATCACTTTTCAGTGTTGCATCTTGCATGGAGCTTTAGTTGTGGACACTGCGTGTAACAGTAGAGGCAGCAGGATGTATTTACACAGACAGTAAAACATGTACAAGATGGAAATAAGAGAATGTTGTTGAAGGCAGAAGGGAAAAGAGAAAAGATGGATAAAGCTGTGTTTTGGAACTGAAATAGATCGTCAATGCAAGATGTTTAACTCCATTAACTTCCTGTGTAAGTTGATGTGATATCTTGCTCGTAGATGGATGATAGATGGTAAACATCAAGTGAGTGAAATCGATGGAAAAAAGTATGTAGGGGAAGGGAGACAAAAAGAAGGTTTTTGTATGTGCACAAGATGAGAACAAGAGAAGAAAGAGAAAAGGGCAACTTGCTTGCTACGAACTGTATGTAATTAAAGAACAATAAAGATCTGTGTAAGATTTGCAACTGAACTTTTGGTTTCATGTCTTTATGGTGTTTTTTTTTTTCTCTCTCTGAAGAATTGCAATTATTCACATCAACATTAGTCTGGCTCAACGGATGTACATTGCTGGGATAAAGCCTGACAACACGTGCTTGATTTTCTTCCCCTTCCACGGTCTATTTTACCAAGGCGCTTTTGCAGCATCCGGGGCTTAGCGCTGCCTAGGGCAGTTTTGATTGGTTCAAAGAAATAAACAAGCCAGAATGTTTTCCCCCTATCCCAGAATATCTAGGCAGTGTAGTCAGACCATTCTTCAGCACTCTACACTTGGCTTACCACCTGCCAGTTTTCGTGTTAAACTTAAGCTAACTGGCTGCCATGTTTTGTGCTAAACTTAGGTAACAGTTTGCCAGATTTTGTGCTAAACGTAAGCTAACAGGTTTCCAGTTTTCGTGCTAAACTTAGCTAACCGTTTGCCAGCTTTTGTGCTAAACGTAAGCTAACAGCTGGCAGTTTTTGTGCTAAACTTAAGCTAACTGGCTGCCAGTTTTCATGTTAAACTAGGCTTACCAGCTGGCAGTTTTCGTGCTAAACTTAAGCTAATCGGCTGCCAGTTTTCATGCTAAACTTTGTTAATCGGCTGCCAGTTTTTGTGCTAAACTAAGCTAACCGGCTGCCAGTTTTTGTGCTAAACTAAGCTAACCGACTGCCAGTTTTTGTGCTAAACTAAGCTAACCGACTGCCAGTTTTTGTGCTAAACTAAGCTAACCGACTGCCAGTTTTTGTGCTGAACTAAGCTAACCGACTGCCAGTTTTTGTGCTAAACTAAGCTTACTGACTCTAGCTTCGTAGTGAATGGACAGACATTGCAGTTGTTTCCCAAAATGTCTAACTATTCTTTTTATAGACTTTAAAATATACACAACAGCTTGCACGTCCTCATTGGGCTAGGTCAGGTTTGACTCACATACAGTAACACTTGTAGAGTGTCTTTAAATAAAGGCAGAACAAGGAGATACCCATTAATTTATGACCGTGCTTAACTCTTAACCAAACAGTCAGTTCCATGTAGGTGCCAAGAGAAACATTTGCAGCGTAGGAATCAGTCAGGGTGTTTTTTTTCTTTTCAAACTGCGACATCTCTGCCTGGTCCCTGTTTGAACAAACGTATTAGTAGTTAGTGAGTTTTTATTGAAAGAAAAGCCTCCCTTTGTCAGGTCTGTGCTTTCCATTTGGAAGACTTGTCAAATGGGCCACAAGAGCCTCTGAAATGTTTTAATAAACAGATCGGGTTTAAAGGATTTCAAACTGGAAGCTCAGTCCATATACTGTTGTCCAGTTGGGTGATCACTTGAAAGAAAATGAGGAGAGACGGCTTCATTTCAGCCATCAGCGAGCTTTGTGACTGTGAACCAGGTCTGCGCTGGAGCAAGGCAGATTTTCTTCCCTTTTAATATGTCTGCTTGGCTGAAGGCCTCGTGTCTGCCTCGGAGTAACTGAGAGCATTCTCCAAACATTCGCTCATGCTCTCCACACAGTCGTCTATTTACTTTAATGGAAGTTGGACATGTACCAGCATTATAGTTGGTGAAATGGGTGCTGCTGAGTTCCTGGGTTAGAACCCTAACTCGGCCTGTGATGAAAGTCAAACAGCAAGCTGGGAAAATGAAACACTCTCCTGTCCTATTTTTTGTACTGTCCATTTACCGGTATTTATGGATATCAGATTTGATAATACTAAAACCATATATTAATACCTTTGACCTTATACAGTACCAGAGCTTTTTTTTTACGGACCTGTCTACATGGTAAACCTAGATTTGCGAAAACTCTTGCAAGACTGGCGGCCCAACGATCTATCCTAACCTTAACCACTGGAGCGAAATGGCTAACGTCAACCATCCCGCGAGACTTGGGTTACCATTTAGACATTACCTCTTTTAACATCCTTCATGGAACGTTTAGTCTCATCTCTCTTTGAAGTCTGACTATTAGATGATCACTTCAGTTTATATTTCGACTTGGGCTTTCTTTTCTTAGGTTTTGCCATCATTTGTGATCAATTATGGTAATGTTGCATTCATCGAAGTAACAACCACACGACTACGGTAACTAACAGCTCAAAGCTTAATCAGGAAGTAAACTGCAGAAGGATGGATGTTTCCTGTCTGTCTTGACCGTCTGCTGTCAGTAAGGACTAAAATGCTACATAAAAAAAATATAAGCTTGTTGCTATATACTAGGTCCGAAAGACAGAATGGCAGGACCAAAAAAAGATATTTAAAAAGGAGCATCTAACCCTTGATTGGTTCAAGGTACGCAGGTAGAAAGATGATCGGCCAGATATGATGATGGAAGAATTTGAGAAGGAGAGATATTCTAATAGATGAAGAAATATTGACGCAGGAAGACATAGGAAGCAGTCACCAATAGAGGTATGAAAGGCAAAGTATGAGAAAAAATGTTTTGGTGGTTGAATCTTTGACGTTGTACCTCCCTTTAAAGAAGTTCTTGCTTGTACTGTGAAAACCTCGTATGGACAATTCTCAGCTTTCAGACGTGCCGTAACTCTAGAAGAACTTTCCTGAAAACTGGAAATTCAAATCAGTTTGCTTATTAGATTGTGGTTTAAAGGTAAAAGACAACAAGTATTATAGTTGATACCCCCGAATTAAACCTAGATGTAATTTTGTTTGCCCTTCATCCATGCAGAAACACAAAGAGGTTGTTTATTTCATTGTTGGAGGCCGAACCAAAATGTTGATGGGTTTAAATATCCCTGATGAACAAGCCAATGAAGTGGCTGAGGCTGATTTTAGGATGCCACACTCTAGAAATGTCAGCTGCTGTCAGATCTTGATGGGTCCTCAGAGTTACTGCAGGGGGGCCTTCAAATTATTAGTTAATTTTTTGAAAGTTTTTCATTACAGAAAAATATAACGTGAGACAGGTGCGTCGGAGGGGGATATGGAAGTCAAAAGTTGCAGAGGAACTCCCGCACGCTGTCTAACTTGCAAAAAAGTAAATGTAATAATGTGCAACGTTTCGGTACTAGGCCGTCATCAGGCAACGTGAATGAAGGGAGTTTCTCTGCAACTTTTGAAAGTGTTTTCAAAAATGTAAACGTCTTAACATGAATCCTACATATTATTAGCAATATAAATCCGCCTATTTGTGTGAAAAACACATTAATAATAGGCTTTCTGGCCTATAGGTAAGGTCCACCGATCCTGTTCACCCTGAGGATTCCCTGTGCCTCATTTATGTTTAACACTAAAACATGATTTATAAAATCATGCCAACAATTATTATTTGAATAGCTTAGTATGGACTAAAAAGGTATTTATAAAGGCTTTAGGGCGCCCTACATGTTATTGTAGGCCCAGTTTAATATACAACTTAATTTTATACAATATATGTAGTAGGGGGTCCCTGATCCGTCTCTCTCTCTCTCTCTCTCAGTTAAGGGGTCATTGGTTTAAAAAACGTTGAAGACCCCTGATTTAAGCAAAATGACCCAGCTGAGAATCAGTGCAGACACAAACACAGCAGGACGCCCTCTCCAGTGTAGCAGAAAGTCCCCCTATCAGCAGCTCATGGGTGCTAACGACAGATCTGTGGGACGGATTATTGACGGACACGGGCAGCTGAGCCTCGTGTCAGTGATCCGTCACCGCCACATCCTTTGACACTTATCTCCCTCCAGCAAACACACCCTTCAGTCAGTCGCTTCAGGATCTGAGCTGAAGAGACTCACCTCCAGGGCTCAGATGAACTGGGGGAGGCCCAAACTTCCCTGACTGGTCTGACTCAGTCTCCTGCTTCTGTTTTACCAGAACTACAATGTGTAGGTGACACCTCATTCTGGACGTTAGCCAACGCAGAGGTGGAAAGACTGCAAAAATATTCTACTTAAGTAAAAGTAGTATTACTTTGATGAACTTTTACTTATAAAGGGTGTGGGAGCAACCATCTGACAACGTTTTTGTTTCCTTTTTTGACCTTTGGAAAGACTCAGTTTTTGTGCTAAACTAAGCTAACCGACTGCCAGTTTTTGTGCTAAACTAAACTTACTGACTCTAACTTCGTAGTCAATGGACAAACATTGGAGTAGAAAGAGTAAGGTGACAAGTGGATCTTCTTATCTAACTATCAGCCAGAAAGCAAATAAGTGTTTCCCAAAATGTCTAACTATTCTTTTTATAGACTTTAAAATATACACAACAGCTTGCACGTCCTCATTGGGCTAGGTCAGGTTTGACTTATTTTTATAGACTTTAACAGACTTTAGCAGTAAAAGTAAAAAGTAGCTCATTTTAAATGTTGCAAAGTGCAAATGAAAAGGGGGAAGGGAGCTGAACAGTTCACTTTTCAGGAATAGAAAGCCACATCCGTTTTGGTTTTAGACTTTAGTTGCTGTTCAGAATAAGAGGAACTGTGCTCATTCGTTTAGATGACACATCGACACTGAAATGAAGTCAGCATTTCACTTCATCACAAAAGTGTGATGCATTGCTTGACTCACCTAAATTGGGAACAATATCTATATATATCCTTTGCGGATTTACAAAGGAATTTACCATTTTTTTCAGAATATTTGAGCTTGGTCTCTTGTAATGTCATCATCACTATCTAGCAGTGTTGGCTCCAGGCTGGCTAATTCTGTGTATTTTCAACCATTTTAGTGTTTACTGATGCACTAATACATGTTTCTTTTCATCTGCAATGGGTCAAATGACTACATGGGTACATGTGAAATGGGTCGTTTTGACATTATGCTAAGCTAAGCTAATTGGCTGCTGGTCAGCTTCATATTTAGGCTACATCTACACTACTACGTTTTCATTTTCGTTTTGAGACAAAATCGATCTGCTTCCACAAGAGTTTTTAGCTCCAGAACTAATCTTCGTCCATATTTACATATCACATGACCATTGGCATACACTGGGCATGTGCATGTAAACAGGAAGCAGATTGTCTGACGTTACTCTGCGGTTGGGCATCATGGATGTGTAAGTTGAAAATACAGGAAATACTATATAGTATATAGGAGAAAGAACAACAATGGTGAAAAGTAAAACCAGAGATTAATTTGCTTGGACTGACGACGAGGTGGAACTGTTACTGAAAGGTCTGTAAGTGTGAAATGTTTGTTTAAAGCATTTTAATAAGAAATTCATGTTGTTTAGTTTAAAACAGTCTAAAGGAAATGGTAAATTAGAGTGTGGTTAAAACTCTCTATTTACATTATTTACAGTACTTGATTTACAGCTAATATGTGAAAAGGTACACAACCTTATTTGTTTAACAGTAATTTAGTTTTACTGCAAACCATCACAGGAAGTGCTTTTATTTTGAAGTAGGCTAGACGGAAGTTGTCGGTTGGGTACTCACGCTAGCAAGTACTGAGAAGAAAATGAGACGCTAGATGCAAAATGTCCGCCACGCCGAAGTTGGTCACTTTCTCGTGTGTAAAAACTGCAGCATATTGAGCAGTAAATGTCAACAGTAAAAGACAAGCGTTTTTGTTCGTCATTCCAAGCCGTTCCACTACAGTAAGCTACCTGACAGATAAGACCAAAGGTCTCCGTTTGTGCCCGTACAGACAACAGTAACCTCTGAGTTTTCAAACCAAAACGGGGGGCAGCAGTGTTTCCAAATGTCTCAGTTTTAGGGGCTTGGAAACGCCGGAGTAGTGCAGACGTGAGGTTAAAAACGAAGCAAAAGATATTGGTTTTTAAACCAAAACGTAGTAGTGGGGACGGCGCCTTAAACGTGATTCATGGATGTGCGAAGGCTCCACGCAGAGCTTTCGCCGTAGCCTACGTAAGTGGCCTGATGTTTATACCTGTGCGTTGGTGTGTGCGCGTCGATCTGGGGATCATGGGGAGTGTGTGGTAGAGCGAGTGAGAGTGCCGTATTAACGCCTCCTATTTCATCTTTTTATTACGGCTTGTCTGTGTTGCTTGGCTGTGTTTTGATGCTTGCATGGCTTCTTATACTGAATGGGGATACTGTTGATGTGTAACTGTGCTAATGTCTTGCTGCTTCCTGTAGCTCTGCATGGCTTACTGAGAAAGCTTATTTGTTGCTCTAGCTGTGTGTATGGTGTTTTATTGACTTCTGTCTCTATAGTTTAACCTGTACTAATGTCTTGCTGTTTCCTGTTGCTCTGGTCTAAAATCATCTGGCTAAAGGACTACAGTTGAGAATTAGTCGGCTGGCTAACACTGGCACATTTACAGAAATGTTAATTAACGTGTGTTGTCCTTTTATAAAATAAAGAATAACAATAAGAATAGGGTCTGTGTCTCCACGTACCTACGTACGTAGCCACGGCGTAGATTAAACGCAGAAGCATAAATCACGCTTTAGCTTACAGACGTGAGAGTGGATCGATTTTCTCATCGAATTCTCAGTGAATAAGCGCACTTCCCAAAATGTCAACTGCGACACTAAAATCATATGAATATTTACCTGGCTCTGTCCAGTACCAAGGATTAGGAAGGAGCATGAGATTGCTGCGTTGTCATGGAAATCTTGTTATTTGGAGAGGTATATAAGGGCTCATTTAGCTGGGACAAAGAGCAGGCTAAACTGCCACAACATCGCCGCCTTTGCCCAAAGAAGTAAATTACAGACAAAGCAGACGACGTGCGAGGACTGTTTTGACGAAAATGTTGGGTATAACCGCTGGAGGAAAACTCCCTCTGCAGCATATTTGATGGAGCACAACAACAGGACTCGTTGAAGGGCCTGCGTCGATGCTGGTGGACCACGTGGGCGACACATTCATTTAGTTGGGGCTCATGCATGGTGAAAAGGCCACACAGCCCCACACAGAGTGCAGACAACATAACAGAGGGATTGTCTATGAGATTAGCATGCACACATGCCAAGGCTTACAAGCTGTGTAGCTTCTCTGTGTCTGTTTCACTTAAATGCAAACTGCATCTCTATTATCAGCGCTGGGTTAGAGGCTAGAATCAGCGGTGGAAGTATTAGGTAAAAAATACTGATACCCCACTGTAAAAAACACTCTGTTAAAAGTAAAAGTCCTGCATTGAAAATGATACTTAGATAAAAGTATGTAAGTATCATCAGGAAAATGTACTCAATGCATAAAAATCCTCACATTATAGAAAGTGTAAACGATCCAAACTGTTGTGTGTTCAATGGTCTGATCATTTCAGCTGGACTTAAAAGATCAGATTTTATACACTACTTGTGTTTTGTGTGCAAAAATCTTAATTTGTTATATCAGGCATATGGGTTTCTTTAAACCAAATTGCCCAAAAATAACTTGGATACATTGATTTATGTTGAATGGATGCGTACAACATTATTCACACGTAAAATGAGTGATTACTTCCATTGAATTTTGGGTGTTTTCTTACATTTTATAGCATTTGAAAAAAAAAAATTTGAAATCCATCTCCCGACTGAACTTGTGATCCACTCAACATCCTCTGACCGTAACTATTGGTCAAAATAATTCATAAGTTCTGCCTTTTTTAAACTCAAAAATTAGGTATAAGGTCATTTAAATTAGGTTTATTGACCATAAATTTAAAGAAAATAGCGCTGAAAAATACGTCAAAATTGTTTTAAAAATGTAAAAAGATTCAAAAAAAAACATCAAAAACGTCTGAAAAAGCACAACAAAAACTTGCTTTTTCGGTTATGACCCGGAAAGATAACAAGTTCATGGTGGACGGGAAGGCAAAACAAGAGTTATATAAATATCTATTTTGAAGTTGTAGGGGGGGCTCTATAGAGAAACCTGCCAGCAAAAAGCCAGAAAACAGCGAACAAATGAACAAAACTGCATAGCGCCCCTTTAAGCTGTCAGATGAATGTAGTGGAGTAAAAAGTCCAATATTTCTCTCTGAAATGTAGCAAAGTAGAAGTAGAAAGTAGCATGAAAAGAAAAGAATCAAATTAACTACAAGCACCCCAAATTTGTACTTAAGCACAGTACTTGAGTAAATGTACTTATAGTTACATCCCACCACTGGCTAGAAGGCACTGGAAACTCCCTGGATATGAAACTTTAAGATCAGTTTACCAAATCCACACCCACAGACAATAAAACAATGAACTCAAGACATAATCGGAGGAGCTAAGTAGCGCTTGGGGGGGCAGCCTCAGAACACTGGGGATCAGACAGGTTCACAGCAACCCTGCATCAAAACCTGGACTCCATGTTTATGTCAAAATACACTCAGTGGCGCTCGTCCTGACAGACCGGGAACTTGTTCAGTCATCACTCACGCGCTGCCGAAAGGAGCTGTCAGCTCCTTGTTCTTTTCTCTCAGACAAATATCACTTTGTCTCGGGGATTTCCTTTCGCCTTAGGAGATGACATGTGAGGGGTTGGGAAAGACAAAAAAACCTTGAACAACAAATTAATGGCTCGCTAAAACATTCATGCATTCTTAAAAAAGATGGTAGAAATAATTCCCCTCAGGGAGGTTTAACACAACACGAAAGCAAGGGTGGTTAGTTGTGTCCGTTACAACAGGAGCTTCTTTCACATAGATAACCCAAAAGTCTTTATCTCATCAACTGCAGTCTTGTGATGTACAGTATCATGTTTGCTATTATGCTCTCAGGCTCTCGGGTTCCAGAGGAGAAAGTTCTATTCATTTTCACATCATTGGCTGTATTTGGATGGGCGTGGAACTTTCTTGGTTAGCAGTAAATCATCATTAAAGAAATGGGTCAGTGGATTAAAAGAAACGGGACTGTACAATTTTAATAAAAATCGTAAGCCGGGCAATCAAGAAGGTAGCTACATTATGCATCCCTAGTAACAGATCGCTAACAGATGTTTCGCTAGCTCTGGTGAGAACAAAACACGGGTACAGTGTAGGCCTGGGTATCGTTTAAAGAAATTTGCAATACCGGTACTGGTACCGATACCGTGAGTTCGATACCGATTCCTAAACCATACTTTTTTCAATTCCAATTTTATAAAACAAAAGATATTACAACATTACACTTTACAGCACACACTCGCGTAACGTGGAGTTTTTCCTGCGTGTCTGTGTGTCGTGCAACGTTAGACAGCCAATCAGCAGCATTATTAGATATTGGTAGTAGCATGCTGCATGCCTATTGGCTCACTGACGCTGATGAGATTTGCTCCTTAGGTATTGAAATTGGGTATTGAATGACGAGGCATTTTTCGATAATCGATACTTGAGGCAATTCGGTCTGTGACTTAAAAGTCTTGAATTCGGTACCCAGCCCTAGTACAGTGTATGTTTAATTTTCAACTGTTTTCATATGTAGCCTTTCATAAGACTTCTAGTCATTTAAAAGCCAAAAGTTGGTTTATAATGTTGTTAAATAATATCTGAAGAATTGGAGATCACCAAATCAAATCAAGTAAATTTATAAAGCGCATTTAAAAACAACCAGTTAACCAAAGTTCGGTACAATAAAACAAACAAAAACATGCCAGATGCCCTCTGGCCCAAAAAGACTTATTCCCATAGACCTACATGGTGAAAGACATCGGTAAATCAGTGGATCACTGAAATCTGTTAGAGTGTCACAACCTCAGCAAAATAACTTCACCATCATAATTTATCAATTTGTTAGGAATGAAGAGGGCTCTGTCTCAAATGCTGTATCCAGTTCTTATTATACATCCATGGTTCCAAAGCTTAGAGGCGGCTACTATGAAAGCACGATCGCCCTTAGGCTAACCTTTAGCCTTGATCAAGGGATAGTCAGGAGCACGTGGTCTAAGGATCTGAGTGATCTGGGGTTGGAGAGGGACACCAATACAGATGCAGTGCTGTCTTTCTTCCTCTACCAGCTAGTAGTCTAACAGCAGCATTCTGCACCAAATGCAAGCGAAACAAGAATGACTAATTCCCAGATAAAATGCATTGCGGTATAATCTAGTCGAGAGGAAATGGTTTAAATTTGGCAATGTTTCTTTACTGGAAAAAGCATCCTTTCACAACAGTGGTAATTTGCTTGTCAAATTTTAAAGCTGGATCGAAGATGACACCAAGATTTATGGCATACATGGGCATGGAGGATAATTGTTTTCAATTGCGTTGAAACAGCAGGTGGAAGTTATCTGAAGAGCTAACCCCAGTTTATGACATGCTTTCAAAATGTCAGTATGTCATGCATGAAAAATATCTTACCATTTAAGCCTATCTGGTTCTTACTGAACTTCAGAAGCAGTTTTCAGAAATAGATAGCTACAGCTTAAGAATTCAAGGTTGAGATATCAACAGATGTAGCCTACCTGTTGTAGACAAATGTGAACTATTTTTGGACAGAATCCATCCTTTAGAGGGGTTTGGAAACACACAGCTCCAATACTTAGAATACTTTCAGGACTAAACTACCATGTGTTATAGAAAGTTCAATCAAAACTATTTAGAATGTGTTAGTTTAAAGCGTGACAATATAACTTTTGAAAGATTATATATCACATTCTTCCTCTTAGAATTGAAAAGTTAAAATCATATGCAATAAAACGCACATTTTTTGCTGTGACAGGCAGCCTTACTTGGTCTGACATAACCAGTAGATTATTTTGGCTAACGTTAGCTAGCTCAAGTATTGCCGTGTAACTGACATTACTGCATTACAATGACTCCTCTCTACTCTCTACTACTGCGCTAATGGGATGTTTTCTCCTGAGACCAATAAGTGGAAACAGCTTTACAACAGACCAAAGAAGGCTTCATGTTCGCCACGATGACTTAAGTTCAAAAACAAACATTGGCTAGCTAACCTAGCCCCAAGGCTTTAGGCTAACAAGCTAGCCTTTGTGCGCAGCAGAATGAGCCAGTGTTCCACACAGTTGAAACGAAAATGTGAAACAAATGTTTTACAAGTGCGTGCGATGTTCAGTGAAAATGCATTTATCCTCCCAAGATATTGCTTTCTGTGTTAGAGGGAGATTCGGGCTTTCTTTCATTTCCTCTCGAAGAGGCCCAGGGCTTTGGAGAAATGAAACAGTGACTGCTGACTCGAGCTAACTGGACTTTTGCTTGGACGTCAGTTATGCCAAACTTTCCCATTGTGTGTGTTTTTTAATGTTGTGTGTGAGTGTGTGGCAGTGAGTAATCACTCTTTATATGCTGACATTGGCTGAGGTAAAGTGCTGTGCAAAGCAGCAGTGCGTTGAGGCCACCTGCCAAGAGTGCTCTAATGACTTACAAACGTGATGGTTATCCAGCATCTTAATATGCATTTTTCCCATATGGCTTCGAGTGAGAAGCTCACACAGGTTACGTTCGGGAGGAATGCCTTCACTTTGATTTAGCTTTTCTCTCAGTCACGAGAGCTATCGAACAAGAATCTGCTCCACATCTCACGCATTCACTAACAGATTACACAAAGTCTAAAATAGCGGCCTGGCATATCGTCCTTGCTTTGCCTCGCCAGACTGACTCACTCTATCAGGTATGAATGCTCCGAGGGTGAGCGCTTTGTTTTAAAATCTGTCACCAGATTGTTTAGCCTCCAACTGTTCGAAAAGAGATTAGCTGAGAAAACCGTGCTCTCTGTTCCAGAGGAAACCGAAGATTTTTTTAGATTATCTCAGATTGTATTGAGAGCTTGTAACCCTGTAGCCCCTTTCTCTCTGCACCGCAACCCATAAATGGTCCTGCAATTTTTCGATGTCTGCATCAGGAGCCACGGTTCATTTTCCAACATCCTGGCTCAGGACCTGCTACAGAATGATTTCCATAAATATTCTCCTTAATGACTCTGGTGGGAATTAAAGCAGCAACATTCCCCAGGTAATAGTTCTGATTATGAAAGTCTTCCGTTTGATAGCTTAGAGCAAATGAGCCATTCAGCCCATGGTACTTAATGTAATCAGGAAAATCTACGTGAAGTATTAAAAGTAAAAGAACTCAATGCAGAAAAAATGTCCCCTGCATGTCTAGATTATTATAACTCGAGGATAAATTTAGCCGACAAAAGGTTACTGGGAGAGGGTCTTCAGAGCACCGTGAGCAGTCCGTCGTTTCAGAGTTTAGCCGATAAAAAGTGAGCGTCATGCGGAGCTGACAGTTAAGTTTAGGCCCCAAAATGACTAGTTAAGATTAGAGAATAGATTGTGGCTTGGATTAAAAACACTCACGGACACATGATCCCCGGGGAAATCTTGTGTTTACACCGGCACGCAAACTACAATACGGCCTGATAAATGTCATACTGTACAGCCACTGTTCTATGGAAAAATGTATTTGAGCATCTATCCACATCTTACATGACCTATCCTTCAGACATTATATAAATGCATTGAATAATCAGATGGCCTAATCACACTTGCTTTTAAATCTAACCGCAGGTTGCAGTTTACAGCATCTTGGCAAGAGCTGCATCTCAAAGTAAGAAAACGCCTTTTACCGCAGCATCAAGATACTGTGTAAGGCTTCGGATAGTCTCGCATTACCAGACCTTCCTCCACAACGCTGCCGAGGAGGGTCTGGCTAGCCCACACAGCATTCCGAGATGGGAGAAAAACGTGCTCTGGTTCATTGGCATTTCTTTAAACCAGTCACAATTGTCTTGGGCGGTGCTAAGCTCCGGACAGAGCCACGGGGCCTCTGCAAAAGCAAGTGGGGTAAGCCTCTCCCCGGAACGCGTAGCTCCTATGGAGCCATTTTGATGCTACCAACCCATCACCTCCCGTTAACAATCCATTGACTGCCATTCATTTTGGCGCCACTTTAACAGCGAATAACTTTATATCTGAAGCATTTAAAGATTTTTCCATTGTTTATTTCTAAAGAAACACGAAAATTTATAAAAGGCTCCATTACCTTGAACCTCCCGTTATGGCTCCGTAGCAGACGTTTTTGTAAAAATAGGCTAACGATTGTGTCATAACCACGCGACTTATGCTGCGTTCCAGGCAACCCGTAACTTGTGTTTTCACCACCTTCTACTCGTGATAGAACCCTGGAACGGCAGTCAAACCCGTAACTTACTACTCGTGAACTCGTACCAAATCATTGTACTCCCAGTTACAATTTTTGACGTCACACACACATAAACAACAATTTGATGCTGTAAAGACGCCGTTTATTAACAGTGATAAGTAGAAATAAATAGACATATAAAGGCAACATAAAGTAACCTAGATAGCTAACGTCAACGTTAGGTAGCCACTTTCTAACGCTATCTAGAAGAGTTTGTGGTGACTTTGCCTGGAACGCTACCAAGTCGTGAGTTGTGACTTGAAGTCGTAACTTACGGGTTAAAAACTGTGTCTGGAACGCAGCATTAATGTCGCATAGTAGAGGAATTACCGTATAGTACAGGAGAAGCTCGCAGGCAGTTTCGACTTACATTCACTGTTTAAGTTCAATTACTAATGTTAACTAGCATTTTAGTTAGCAATAATTAGCCTGTGCCTATGTTATCTCCTTACATACACCTACGCTCTCCGTCTCTGTAAGATTGGGAATGATTGAGATTTCTCTTGGCACAGCTACCAGAAGACTTCCAACTTTCAGACCAGTTGGAGGCTGCTCAGTAACGCTCAGCCATCACCGGAAAAGTGCCTCTAATATCCTTCACTGGTCTCCGTCCAGAGACACGGGATCTGTTGGTCCACTTTATATACTGTCTGTGTGCAAAATAGCCTCGGGGAGGAACTTGTTTTGGTGGAACATGTGTACGTTCAAAAGTAGTTTTAGTCGTGCGAGAGAAAACTCCGATTGGACAGATAGTCTAGCTAGCTGTCTGGATTTACCCTGCAGAGATCTGAGGAGCAGTAAACCATAGTCCTCACAAATTTTGTTTTCGTCGATATAGACCAGGCCTCGGAGAACACTGTGCATGTGCATGTGTGTGTGCGTTTGTGCGTGTGTGTTCATATCTGAGCAAGCTGTTGTGTGTAAAAGATGAGGGCTGTGAGGAACCTCATAAAAGAGGGATTTGGAAAGTGATTTATCTGTGTTGTGAGTGACAGTTCCATCTGTGTACACAGCATCTCAGTGCTAAAACATTGTTTTGGCAAGAAGCGCTTATCTGATAAAACTCTCACTCTCATTTTTCCTAAAGTTTACAGTACTGTATGACTGTAATAAATTGACTTTCACTTTGTAAATCTTTTCATGGTACCAATTTCTTTCTTCATATTCCTTCCTTTGTGCAGAGTCCAAACATAACATGCCTTTGGAAGATTTACATTTAGATTGTAGGCTTTTAGCTGACGTAACATACTCTGTACGCAGCTATATAATGCGTTTCAATTGTTACATCACTAAAATACATGAAATAGGGCAAAGTTCAGAGTCATATTGCCATAAAACAAGGGATCCACAGCAATCCAGTAAAGACGTTAAAGACATATAAGTAAAAAGGGTAGGAATAGGAAGAAATTAAGACATGAAATTGATTCCACCTTAAGGAGGTAAGGAGGGAAGGGAACCCGGTGTTTAAAGTGTACCATCTGTTATGCTTTTAAAAATATAACCCCATAGACAAAACATTGAGAGATATAAGTGGAAATCCTGGAGCTGAATTTACGGGAATATCAAGCCTCGGGAGTCGGGACCACACAGATCCGTATCTGAGCGCTTGGACCCAGGTGGAAATCTGTAACATTGTACCCCCACAGAGGCATTTCCTCCCAAGCTGTGTGGTCCCCCACAAAATACTGAGATCTATAACCTAAACAGGGGCTGATTATCATAATTGCGAGCTAAGTCCAACACTGAGCCCTCTGCCTGATATATCCCCCCGTGTTTGCCAGTTGTCCAAACTGGTGTTAGAAGTTCAGGGAGCATAGACTTGAGCCGGAGAGATCCGTGTCAACTGAAATCCTGCCCTGGAGCTTTTTATGTTGTTCTTTTGACTTTGACGCCTCCCGTTTCTTATCCTTTTCTTCCTCATAACTGCAAGGGGGAATCAAGCAGAGCTGGGAGGTCAAAGGGCAGGAAATGTCATTTGCAGGTACTAAAATGTCTCCAAAGCCTCATCGACACTACTACGTCATTTCCAAGCGGCACAAATTTTGACACAAAAACCATCTCTGTCCACACAAGAGTTTTAGCTCCACTAGCAGAACTAATCTACGTCCTTATTTACACGTGTGGGCCACGTTCAGCCCCGACAAAACGCGGCAACATGTTTTTTTAAACTGAAAATGGGGGTGCACTGACCACCCTGTTGTGTGCGCAAGCGCTGTGCCTTTTTGATTACCACGGGTTTACAGACACCTCCCTGCTGATTGGATATCACCTGGGACACAGCCAATAAACGAGAGACACGCCCACCAAAACGACGAAACCGTAGACACACGGTGCAGTCAAAACAAACAACGAGAATCTATGCTATCTATATATTCTGATTTCTTCTCAAAAATGATTGGGCTCAGACCACCAATTGTGACCAAAAAGTAATCTGGTAGAGTGGCATTCTCATCCATTATACCAACACAGAACATGTCAGCATTCACAGATCCCATTAGCAGATAAAGGCCTGGGAAAAACAACATGGAAAATGTTTTGGAGGCCCCGTCTCTCCTCCTCCCCATCGTCCCACTCCTCAGTGCATAACAGTATTCTTTTTAGACAAAACAGTGAACCAGGGGAACATTGTTGTGCTGTAATCCCACGTGGCTCTGCTCTCCACCCACCGTTTTGTCTGCTTTCACCGTGTGCCACTCCCATGTACGCACATATATTAGATATATATATATATATATATATATATATATATATATATATATATATGTATTATCGTATGAAACCCATTCATGAGATTGCGTTAAACATATTCACAATATGAAGTATAAAAAAGAGGAATTGTAAAATAATGAAGAGAAAGTATACTGTAAACCTTTGATGTGAAACTCACAGTATCTCACTGTTTTAATGTTAGACAGGATCGCACTGTAAATAGCAATGCATTCTGGGAGAAAATAATAATAATATTACAGCACTATCTGCGAATGTTAAATCTTGGGAAAATAAAGGAAAAGGCAGGAATAACACTGCAGCCAGTATATTTCTGCAATACTGCAATTCTGTCTATTTCCATTAAAATACCGTAAAATTTAAAAACAGTATCCATACTGTAAATAAACAGAAGTTTACTGGCCAAGCTGCTGCCGGCATATTACTGTCAATTTAAAGTTTATTGGAAGATTGTTTTTAAAAGGTATCTTATTTAAAGCACAGGAAAAAAAAAGCAGAAAAGAATGTTCTGAATTAGACAGTGAATCAGCTGGATAAAGATCAGAGAGGTATTTCTATGGGATTCAAACCTGTGGTCTTCATCGTCACCACCGGCCTTCATCCTTCCACTCCTTCCTCTCTACTCTACCTCCCTTTCTGATTAAGTCTATGATAAGTTTCCAGACGGCGGCTCCACTCTCCTACATCAAAGCGAGCTAATGTCCATTCAGGGAAGCCATGTGCTCTCCTCCCTGATGACCACAGATCCTCCATTAAACCTGGGGACATAATGTCTCTGAGGACCCCACAGCAGGCAGAACTAATCCTTACACGCTGTCTGAATGGGTCCCCCCCCTTTCTCAGCTTCATTATGTCAGATTTTCCAGGCAAGACTATGTTTCCCAGACCAGCTTAGTGGGGTCCAAGTCAGGACCAAGGGACAATTTAAGAAGGAAATGTCAGAGCCACTTGGGGTCAAGCCCCAAAGCTGTGCCACAGTCTGCACTGTGGCTGACGGGAAATCAGTGCTTTAAGTCAAAGTACAAATGTCGGTATTATGACTGTAACAGTTTGTTCGGTGAAGTCCACAGCAGATGGCGGAGCTTGCGAATTATAGGGTGGGGGGAGGTGGGGACATGAAAACGCAAACAATTGTGTTACCTTCTAAACATATTTGGCAAAACAGATTATTACTATGTTAAAGGGGACCTATGATGCCCATTTTCAGGTTCATTCTTGTATTTTGGGTTTCACGGTATTGCAACGAATAATCCCCATGCGGCCCAGAAAGGATTTTCCCCATAGGCCACCATTGTAAAAGAAACGTCTGTAAAACTGTTGCCAGGATACTTTGCAACTGCAAACAAGGCCGGTTAGGACTTTTTCTATTCTGAATATTTAATCCATGGACTTTTTATATTTGGAAAACCTTCCCTTCAGGTGAGAATAGTGATTTAATAACCTGTGACGCCACCACAATGTAAAGTCAATAGGCCGAGAGGGAACTGGCAGCACTACGGTGCATATTCAGTGGGTCACATATCACGGAAGTAAACCCGGAAGCATACAATATTTTTTGCCGTATGCGCCACTGAGCAACTCCATTGAACTGAATGGGCGCCATTTTGGGATCCGTTGTCCAGCAATTATACTTCTGCAAGCATGTTCTGTACCCTCCGTCATCGCAGCCGGGGACTGACTTTCTACTGTCAAAAAACAACACTAAACCAAACACTAAGCAAAACACACCATCAGACCTCAGACTGAAACTGCTTGGATCCACATTATAGTGTTTGACACTGTGTGACCTGTGGCTATTTAAAGCAGAACCCTGCCCGACCCAATACGTTAAAAAAGGCCAAAAGAGCTGAGCCATACTGATGGGTGTACACTACTGTATGTTTGAACAAAACGTCAAATATTTGCACTTTTAAAATCTCTCCAAGCCTTCCACTTTTTCTAAAACGTACACTTTCAAGGAGCGTGGGAACCCTGCTGTAAACTGTGCGTAAATGCCTGAAATGCAGATGTACTATTCCGCCTGTCATTCAGTTGCTCGTCAAAGCACCGATTGGGAAATGACGGCTGACACTTTGTCTCACAAATGTGCCTCTGGTGCCAGAGAGCAGCTCCACCTTTAAAGTCAGGTGTGATTTATTCCATCAGCATTGTCTCGTAGCAGACAGCCGAGCCACCAAGAAGTCACATCCACTCTGCTTTAATTCACTCGTCAGGGCGTGGGGAGAAGAAAAGTACAAACTGGTAGTAATTATGTTTCATAACTAGGGCTGGGTATCGCTCAAACATTTTCACATCGCTTACATTTATTTACTCTTTATCATTTACACACAGAAGCTGAACGAAGCTACTGTTTACACAAAGCTTATGAAAAATCTTCACTTCACGTCAAGGTCCATGACTATTTAACACTTTTTTAGCCCACATAGTTAGCTACATCACTGAAAATAGTCCCATCAGGGTCCAAGAAAACATTACCACTTTATACTTCTATGGCCCACAAAGCTAGCTACCACACTTATAATGTCGTGGTAATTTTGTGTTTCAGTTTGTCAACCTATTGGCGAGCTACTGGAACAACACATTCTCACTCCAATTGCGTATCTTTGGCGGTGTTATTGACGGTAAAAGTGTCCTTTAGCGTCATTTCTAAACGCGCTCTATCTAAACGCGCTTGGTCGGGACTCTTGGTGTCACTTTTGACGCAGTTAGGTTAAGGAAAAGGTTGTGGGTGGGCTTACGTTTCCATGACACGTGGGAAGAATGGGACGGTTGGGTTTAGGAAAAGAAGAACGGGACGGTTGGGTTTAGGAAAAGTGACACGCGGGACACAATCCCCGGTCTCCTGGGTGAAAGTCCTGTGTTGTTTGACCCATCCACCACCCCAACCAACCTCCCTATGTGGATTTTCAGGCTTTCATACCACTCGCTACCATAGTCGCTCTTAGTGCTAAGTCATCTTCAAACCCTGTGTAGTTACTGCTCTCCCCGGTACGTTCTACAAACACGCTGACGCTGATAACTACTGCCCAAACGTCCGTATTTTACGAGTTCGGAGTGAGAACGGGTTGACTGGAAATACGCTCGCGAGCTACTGGGAGCTACATGTTGGAGACCCCTGATCTACACAAATAAGGACACTTTATGGAGATATGTAACTCATTCCAATCACCCATCTAATGCATTAACCAAACACATGAAACACAACTACAGACAAAATCATCACCATCATTTGGTTTTGCCCTGTGATGTCAGTGATGACATCACCAATACCATAATACACCATGCTGCTGGGCGGCTCCTCCCCAAACATTTCTGCATGGTGGACCAAACAAAGCAGCAAAGAATAGGTGAGTACAAGGAAACAAACAACGGTTCAAATCTGCAACTTGCTAACAGTGGTTGTGTGAATTGAACACAATATGAAAATAATGTGTACCATAATACGGACAAATGTACACAAGCACATTTGGCCATCCACAACAAGGGTTGGTGGTGAATGTGCTCCCACTTTGTCACAACAACACACACACACACACACACACGAGCTGTGTTGGAAACTGTTGCTTATCACGACCATAGTTTGTCATTTTGTAGTGGTGTTCGAATTCTGCACGGTTAATTTCATTCACTACATAGTCCACTATAAAATACCCACAATGCACTGTTAATTTGAGTGCACATACGCTGTACCCATTTTACTCTTGTATACCACAATGCAATACATGCGTGTTTTCCCAGCGAAGAAGAAGAAGAGTTTTTCCTGCTTGTCTCCACAATAGCCAATCACCAGCATTATTAGTTCTTCGTAGAAGCGTGCTGTGTTCTTATTGGCTCACTGACGCTGATGAGATTTACTCCTTAGGCATTGAAACTTGGTATTGCATTTTTCGATACTCGACACATGGATGCAATTCGGTCGGTGCCTAAAAGTATCCAAGTTCGGAAACCCGGCCCCATTCATAACCAGGATTTGCATAATACCGAAACGTATTTACAGCTGTGTGTCTCCGTTTGTCCTGTTTTTACTGAAATGTTCTTTGAGGCACAGCATGAAAACTTAGTGGAACGTAAACTGCCTGTAGTGGGACATCAGGGCGGCCTGGAGGGCCAAACCATTCTTCAACCAGACAGCCCAGGCTTTAGCAAGTGTCCACCCTGCACATCGGTCCTCGAGCAAAATATTGAATGTTCAAACTTGCAGCTAGGCCTTGACCTGGAGACTTAAATCACCTGTGCTCACAAAATCGACACATGGAGAAAGATTGGTTTCATAACCCGTACCCCTCGGGCCGCGGGGTGTGGATTTGGCTGCAGCTGCACACATCACAGAGTGAGGGTCAGAGGTGGAGAGGTGAGGGTTGGGGTTTGACTGGATATATGAGAAGGGAAGGTAGGGTTAGGAGCGTAGGTGTGCAGGTGCCAGGCTTCGCCAGTTGTTCCAATTTCCCAGTTAGCAGGAAGCAGCCCCATATCCAGGATTTTATTAATACAGAGGTAAAAACAAACAAGTATTTCCCTGATCTAATATGCACATTTTAAGACGCTTGAAGAGCAACTTCTGTATAACAGTAGCTTCAAATGTGAGACTAGTTGACACTATACCCCAAAACCACCACGCTGACCTAAGACCGTATAGTTACGACAAGATAATCCACTTCCCACCACCCTCAAGCAATGGCGGTGATGATGATCAGACAAGCGAACAAGTCGTATCTTGGTTTTTTACACGTTTTTTTTTTAGGCAGTTAAGTCACTTTTTAATGGAGTCCTCAGTGGTAGATAGGGCCATGACGGCAAGTCGTCTCGCTCGGTGTCTCACTGTGTGCTATCAACTGAATCGGTCTTTGAGGCGTCAATTAAAAGACAGTGAACGGGGGACAAGATTTGAGTCAAAGCAAGCAGCTAGTATGTGTGCAAGCAGTTATTGAGTGATTGACTTCAAAGTCAAAAGTGAGATTCCACAAATGAGTTCTCACGTCTGCAAGAATGTAGATAAGTGGCTCTATCAATAACCACACTGATTAGCTCAGCACACTCAGCATCGTGTGTGTGTGTGTGTGTGTGTGTGTGTGTGTGTGTGTGTGTGTGTGTGTGTGTGTGTGTGTGTGTGTGTGTGTGTGTGTGTGTGTGTGTGTGTGTGTGTGTGTGTGTGTGTGTGTGTGTGTGTGTGTGTGTGTGTGTGTGTGTGTGTGTGTGTGAGAAGCACACTCAGTATCCGGACCGTAACCTACTGGCCTCATTTAAACATGTGGTTGTTTCTTCTGCTGTCAACACATTTGTGTGTGTGTGTGTGTGTGTGTCGCTGTGGGTTTGAGCGTCAGTAGTGTGTGGTTGAGAAGTCTCAGTGACACCCACGGTGTGTTTTAATTTTGCCCTGAGTGGTCACATTTGTCAAGAAAATGATTCAAAATATTCCATGCATGAAGAAAAATCACATGGGAGTGTTATATTTTAAGTGCTGTCAGACACTACAGTCAGTGTGACTTTGATCTAAATGTGTTAACATTTCAGACTTTTTAGGTCATCTCAGTCTGTTTTGGTCTCACGCCCATTTAAATTTGGCCTGGACTCGGCCTTTAAACTGCCTGGACTTGGACTAGTCTCGTATTTGACATAGTGGTCTTGCCCAAAAACTTATGCTAGGCTTGGCTTACATCTGATTTTCTTTCATGTACATGCATGGTTTGTTTTGCATATGAACACAACTTTGGAAAAGTGTTATTTTGACAGACAGTATGAGGAAAAAAAAAAAGAAGTTTTTTTGAACATTAAAGCATGTAAACATGTTGTAGTAGAAACCCAAAATACAAATGTGAACCTGAAAATGGGTATATTTGGGGGAACTTTAATAGATACAATAAACTCAACCGCCACACAGTTTTCATGATGGAGGATGTTTAGTTTTCTCTGGTGAACCAAACGGAAGGTGAATTGCTTCATGTTTTAGATAACCCGCCCTATAAATGCTTGGTGTGAACTTGTCCTAACACATTAGTACAGTGTTGGGAAGCAGCCTCCCTGGTCTCCCATCGGTCTGACCTCACCTGGGTCGAGCGCTCCCCTCCGCTCCGTTGCGTGTCAGCCTCACGCGAGCCACCTGGACGTCTTCCACCACCTCCGAAAACACGGCGTATTATTCAAGCCATTACTCATCCCATTGCTGGATTACTCACTCACCTTCACTCCCTCGCTCTGTTTCACATTAGTAAACATCTCTGTGTGAGACGGCCCCCGCCCCGCCAGTGTAGCAGATGCAGATCCCTGCCAACCCAACACGCCTCTTGCCTGCGGGGGATGAGCAGGAACAAAGATGGACTCTCTCATCTATCCAGTCACGGAGATGGTACTGAATGAAAACGGGGCCGGCCCGTGGCATAGGCAGTATAGGCAAATTTTTTTGGGCACCGGCAGTCCAAAAGGAGTAAAGACAAGTTAAAGATATTTAAAAAGGCGGCAAAAACGCCAGAAAAAGGGACAAATGTTGAAAAAAATGTACAAAAAAGTGCAATAAAATTTCAAAACAAGCGACAAAATCTGAAACAAATGTTACGTCCGAAAAAATATCAAACACACACAAACATTGAATTGGTTAGGGTCAGCTCTGGAATGAAACACATCAACGATTAATCACCAACAACACAGTTATGTAACTGCTATAACAATAAGACGTGCTCAGTGTAAAAGGGTGGTGCCACATCAAACGGCTCGGCCACAAGCCAAACGTATCGGATTCCTAAAAAGTCGATGACAGTGACTGTTGGCTTATGAAAACAAGGATGTCTGTACATCAGTCAGGTTTGACTGCATTTAATCCACAACGCTGTTGTTTTCCCTCTAGGCGGAGGGATATGTCAGCAGGGCATTTTGCCATTTGAATAAAAAGTCACGAAACTTTCACTACTGCAACCAGATATGGCATGAAGGGATATTTTCCTCACTTTGGATTGCATTCGGCTCGTCTGCTCTGTATTTAAATTATGCAAGCGCAGCGAGCGTGGCACAAAGATGTTACCGTGTGTTCAGACTAGGGTTGGGGGATAAAATCGATACAGCGTAGTATCGCGATATGTTTCCGTGGCAATACTGTGTCGATACGCAGACGCTGAGTATCGATCTATTATGATATATGTGTTGGTCAGTTTGTTTGCTTGACAAATCCCATTTTGCGGCAATACAATTGAAGTGAGATGAACAAAGAGCGATATTTATCTTTTTTAGATAACAGATGTTGACACATTTTCCTCTTGGGGACAAAATTTGAAGTTGGGGAAAAAGGTAATAAATTGCAATTTATCGCAGAGAATTGCAATAATATCATATGGTGATGATGGTGATCTTTCTCGCTCAATTTAAAACAAAAATAAAAGCCTCACAACGTCATTATACAATAAGTGAGGGTGAGAAAACGAGAGAACGATTCATAAAAGCAAAACTAAATGAAAACCAAAATGACTTAACTTGGTCCATATTTCATTGTGGTTTCTTTCTAAATAATACAACTAAAACCGTCTCAATTTGCGTGTTCCCATACTAAGTTATTCAGTCAGAAACACGTGTCATAGATTTAACCATTTATTGCAAAAAATGGAAATACATTCACGCTTGGGGCTCATGGCTCCGCTCTTAACAGGGTTGCCAGGTTTGCGGTTTTCCAGCACAACTGGGCTACTTTTAAAGTGTGGGTTGAATTTTTTTTTGTCCACTAGTTGGGTAGACCAGACACACACACACACACACACACACACACACACACATGTGCCCCCAGCCCAGCACTTGCCTCTCTAGCGAAGCAGCACACAGACTAGTACACAGTTTACAACAAAACAGGTTAGTTTATGCATCTGCGAATTGGTCTACATGTGCACAGAGATTTTTTTTTTTTTTATTAATTCTAAACCTTGTGTGAAACAGGGCACAAACAAGCAGGAAACTGATAAAGCACGACCAATTTAAACGTCCCATGGCATGAAAATTTCACTTTATGAGGTTTTTTAACATTAATAAGCGTTCCCCCATAGGAGCAAGGTTACCTCCCCTTTCTCTGCTTTGCCCGCCCAGAGAATTTGGCCCCCCCATGAGAGAGAGAGAGACATCATGGCTTTCAAACGAGCAAAGTGGCAGTTAGTCAAAGCCACACCCCCACCCTCCACCTTGCCCCCCCTCTCTCCTCCTCAATAGCTACAGACACAGAAATGGCACATACTAAGGAAAGCACATTGTGGGACTGTCTCTAGTGGCTGTAATTCTGCACCAAAGACTTCTGACAGTTTAGGGGACCACTAAGGTCTATATAAAAGAGACTTCAGATACAGTATTAGGGGACCACTAAGGTCTATATAAAAGAGACTTCAGATACAGTATTAGGGGACCACTAAGGTCTATATAAAAGACACTTCAGATACAGTATTAGGGGACCTCTAAGGCCTATATAAAAGAGACTTCAGATACAGTATTAGGGGACCACTAAGGCCTATATAAAAGAGACTTCACATACAGTATTAGGGGACCACTAAGGCCTATATAAAAGAGACTTCAGATACAGTATTAGGGGACCACTAAGGTCTATATAAAAGAGACTTCAGATACGGTATTAGGGGACCACTAAGGTCTATATAAAAGAGACTTCAGATACGGTATTAGGGGACCACTAAGGTCTATATAAAAGAGACTTCAGATACAGTATTAGGGGACCACTAAGGTCTATATAAAAGAGACTTCAGATACAGTATTAGGGGACCACTAAGGCCTATATAAAAGAGACTTCAGATACAGTATTAGGGGACCACTAAGGTCTATATAAAAGAGACTTCAGATACAGTATTAGGGGACCACTAAGATCTATATAAAAGCATCCAAAGAGCACCATGTCATGGGACCTTTAATAAATGAAAACATCAAAAATAATTCCATTTTGTGCTTAAATTAAAAGCAAATAAATGCAAGGGAAGGGGATTTGTCATTTGTAATTCAAAACAATATTTTCTTGTAGTCCCTTAAGGCAGGAGATTTTTTTGAGATGTATACATAGCAAAATATTACAGCTGGCTCATTTCTGAAACATGTATTCATAAATTAATTTGGCGGGTTATTTAGGGTAAAGTTATTTATTTATCCAGGTCAGAGCCATAAATGGGTTCATCCGTTCAGGTGTAGATGTTCATGCTGATGTCTGCCTGAAGCAAAGTAATCCTTCCTGTCCAGAAGAGCATCTCTGCCTGAGGGGAATGCTTGTGTTTGCTTCTGTTCTTCCAGAGGCTGACGTCACAGAGAAGTTCAAAGCGTGTGTGAGATGAACTCAGCAACCCCGCACCGCCTCGACCTCCACACCTGGTCCACGTTGCCTCTTAGATTTGAGTCTCTCTGGGTTTCAGCCGACAAGCCTTCTTTTTGTGTCGCTGGATGTTTCCGGAACAGGTTTAAACAATGTCTCCTTTGTCTCCCAGCGGACTCACCTATTCCTCAGCCTCTCTGAAGTGACAGAGCAGGTGACGGGCTAAGTACCAGGAGGAAGATTTTTTTTTTTTTTTTTTTAAAAAGCCTGAGATTAGCTTGAAAGCAAGAGAGGCATCCAGTGGTGCAACAGATGTTTCCTAAGTGCAGAGCAGAAGTGTTGAAAGGCAGAAGAAATGGGCTTTAAATGAATGATTAATGGATGAATTCCTGCAATTATCCACTCAAACTGTATGAATTATATCATGCTGAGATTTTTTTTTAATTATTTTGCAGCACTTCACATATTTCAGTGTAACTGAGTAACTATCAATTTCTGTGTCAACTGTGCAATCCAATCCAACACAGCAGTCCTGCATTAACTCCTGTGAAATGATAATTTGACTCTGTCATGTCATGTGTTGTGCTGTTGCGACTGTACTGGCGGTGTTACCTAAGGTCTAAGAACTGATCGACAGCTGATAGACCGAGATGATGAAACCTCATCAGAAAGATTGTACCAAAGTCGAAGAGACAAAGACTTCCAGACTTTGAAACTGCTGTGATGGATCTGTCTGAGCACTCGGGGTTAATCTGACCCTAATGTCATTGAGTTTGAGGCCTTTTCCTGCCTGAAAAACAGCATTGAGTTGAGACAAAGCAACTTAGAACGAGCGTAATAGAACTGAGAAGTTGAATGTAAGAATACATTTGATCTTCTAGATCTGTGGTTCCCTAACTTTTTCTGCATGGCCTTCCCGATTTGTGAGGTGCACCACAATCAGCTGTTTGTACGTAAAGGGATAGTTGATAAAATGATAGTCTCGCAATGCCAGATTTTCCTCCACAGCGCTGCGGAGGAGGGTCTGGCTAGTCCACACAGCATTCCTGGATGGGAGAAAAACACGCTCTGGTTTAATGGTATTTCTTTAAATCGTCTTGGGCGGCGCTAAGCATCGAACTCTGCACCTCCAATGAAGAGATTCAGGGAAACGAGAACCTGCGCGGAAAAACTTTCCAAATAAACCGTTTTTATACATGATCAAATTTTGAGTTCGTCCAAAAGTAAAACCAGAAAGTAGCCCCCTTGGAGCAGCTATTATGGCTAACTGCATAGGGATCTTTGCCAGGTTGAAATGTAATGGAATTTTCCTTTTTAAAGCTTTAGTGCGTAACTTTTTTTATATTAATGAACGTCCGTTACATTCCAGCCGTTGCCAAATGAGTTGACACAAAGCTAATTCAGACTTTAAGCTCCACACAACTCTCTCTGGATTTCTCAGTATGACTATGTTCAGAAGATTGTGGCGTCCGTTGACTTTCGGCGCAGAAACTCGAGTGAAGACAATGACCTCTTCTGAAGAGTCCATGTTGTTTTAATCCTCCGTGTCCTCCTTGGCTACTAGCAACTGCGTGGAGGGGGGGTGGGGGGAAGGCTTGTATCATGTGGATGCGCCGACCGTGTTGTTGTCATTACTTAGAATTCTTCATGGGGGCGACAGGAACTATACCTACTATGGCTTTAACAAGCACTTCCATAGTTCATTTTTGCCCCCAAATTATTGCCTATGTTTCCTCCAAGTGCCCTCTGATTACCTTGGGTGCCATGCAGGAGTGGGCACAGCAGCGGAGGAGGAAGTTTTTAGATTCTTAAAAAAAAATTATACTATAAATGAAAAATACTTATATAAATTAATGATGAAAAGAATTTTACATTATTTCACATCATCTTGTGGTCGGTCTTTAATGGGATTAAAAGACACCTTTACAAAACATCTATGTTTACATGACAACAGGGAACAGCACGGTTTCCCATGCCTTATTCAATGAACAGATGGGAAAACATAATTAGCTGTAAGTAACTGTCCTGTATACTTATTCTTTGTGTCCCTGCTGTGTTTACAAGGCATTTTACATGGACATTCCATACGCAAATAAGTGGCTGAATCAGATACGCAATCTCTACATCTCAACATCCGTCCCCTCGGATCGAAATGTCACAAGCCATTACCTGGATAACATAATGCAGGCATTTAGTCAGGAGATCTGATGTAATTGAGCCAACTTGGCAAAAATCAAACGGAAACATTGAGGGGGGGGAATGAGCACACTGCAAGTTCCTCATCAGTCTAATGACAGTGACCTCTCGTCTACCCAAAACAACAATATGGGCTCATTAATAAAGTGTCCAGTGGGGGTAAAGTATTTTCATAGGAGCCTGGAGGATGCTCATAAAACTGCAAAAAGGAAAACAGCAATGAAAGGTTAAGATTTTCATTTCTCTGCTTGCAGATTGCTTAAATACTCACTGTTGTTTTTCATTAAAAGGCCATACGATGAAGTCATGGCTCATGGATGTTATTATGTTTAATTATTAAAAGGTAGTCATTGTTCATTTCCTCCTCGTTTTTCCAGCAGCATGGGAAGGAAATTGGCAGAATCGCCCTGATTTGGGTTTGGGGAGAGGATTGTGGAAAAAAGGGACCCCCTCTAATGAAGGACAAATCAATGCTGGAGACTGTCACAGATATACACATCATCAGCTTACGGTTAAGTCAGCAGGTCTTTAGTTTAGAGTCGGGGGGGAGGGGGGTCCTAATGGATTTATTGAGCGGCATGTGAGTGAGATTATCTGAAAAATGTGTCAACTTTTACACACTTACTCCCTTTAAAGTGCCCTGTCTCCTGAAAAATCCTTTCCCATACAACTGAACTGCATTCTCAGTTACTTTGCGAGGGAAAGTAAATATTTTGTTCCGGATTACGTTACTTTTGGACATATCGCAAATACGTTTCTAATTAAAGTCCACAACAGGAGGAGGTCAGGGTGGATGGGATGGGTCAAACGACAAATCTGGGACTTTCACCCAGGAGGCCGCTGTTTGTGTTCCGTGTGAAACTTATTTTAACTTAACTTGCATATAACGGACGCAACATGCTTAACTTACACACGTAACATAAGTTTGGTAACAAACACGCCTTATTTTAACCCAAACCAAGATCTTTTCCTTAACCTAACCAAGTGGTTTCATTACCTAAACCAAAGCAAGTATTTTGGGGACTGTTTCATACCATTGTATTTAGTATAGAGCAGGGGTCTCCAACCTTTTTTTAAGCCAAGGACCCCTTAACTGAAAGGGAGACGGAGCAGGGACCCCCCCTACTACATACAGTACAGGCCAAAAGTTTGGACACACCTTCTCATTCAATGTGTTTCTTTATTTTCATGACTATTTACATTGTAGATTCTCACTGAAGGCATCAAAACTATGAACGAACACATATGGAATTATGTACTTAACAAAAAAGTGTGAAATAACTGAAAACATGTCTTATATTTTAGATTCTTCAAAGTAGCCACCCTTTGCTTTTTTTGATAACTCTGCAAACCCTTGGTGTTCTCTCAATGAGCTTCATGAGGTAGTCACCTGAAATGGTTTTCACTTCACAGGTGTGCTTTGTCAGGGTTAATTAGTGGAATTATTTCCCTTATTAATAAAAAAGCAAAGGGTGGCTACTTATAAGAATCTAAAATATAAGACATGTTTTCAGTTATTTCACACTTTTTTGTTAAGTACATAATTCCATATGTGTTCATTCATAGTTTTGATGCCTTCAGTGAGAATCTACAATGTAAATAGTCATGAAATTAAAAAGGAAACTCATTGAATGAGGTGTGTCCAAACAGGCCTTATAACAGGACTATAGCCTTTATAAATACATTTTTAGTGCATAGAATACTAAGCTATTACAGTAAAAGCCTAATAATTGTTGGCATTATTTTATAAATCATCTTTTAATGTTACACATACATGTGGCACAGGGCTGAACTGTATCTGTGGATGGCTATCTTAGTGACTACCTTACCTATAGGCCAGTAAGCAGTGGGGATTTGTATTTGCTAATACTATGTTGTTGTGATTTTTAAAATTCTCAAAAAAAAGTTAAAAAATGTACTATTATTTTGGAGGCCCCCCTGCATTGACTCTGAGGATCCCCTAGGGGTCCCGGACCCCCTGTTGAAGATACCTGGTATAGAGGATCTTTGCCTAAATGTCAGGCTACTATTGATGTTGAAAATCAGTGTATGTGCCTTTCATCTACACGTGCTAGTGTAGTTTGGGTTCTCCTGTAGTTTGGGTGTCGGGTTGCTTTATTGTCACGTAAGCATTCTCTATCTTCCCCTGAAGTGTAGCCGCTGTTCTACTTTTTCCTGTTACCGCCATTCTTGAGCTGTCACTGTGCTCTCCTTTGCTCTGGATTAACTGCCAGCAATCGAGCGATGATTGATCGGTGCAGCTGATCTGCAACACACCGCAGCCAAGTTGCAGCGGTAGCTCTCTGTAAACTAATCCTCTGTAATGTGCATATGACCGGCGTGAGAAAAGCAATGGGAAAACTCCCTTCCCCATTCAGCTTCATCCACGGCGATGGGAACCACAGTGGGAGCAGGTTGGTCCAGCCCTGCAGCGGTGGCAGATAAACCTACCAGGATAAGGAGGGAGAATGTAGGCCTATTGTCGAGCTGATAAGGATTGCTTGTTGATATGTTGGTGGCGAGGTGGGGTAAGATATTGTGTCGCTCCTCGGACAGGTTGTGACAATATTTGACTCGGCTGCGGCACAGCTTCAACCAGTCCAGCAGAGATAAGGTGTCTACTGTTTAACTTTATCAGGCCTCAGTGTTGTGAGAAATGAGCCCAGTTTCTTGTTTGTGTGGACCATGTAATATTTTGCATTCATAAAGCGGATGCTTATTATTTCAAAAGAATAATGGTCAGTAAACTCATCCATTGCTGCCCAGTTTGCCTGCAGGTTTAAATTGCTTAGTGAGTTACATTTTACCAACTGGCTTTTATCATGACCGTGAAGACAATATTGTTGCAGGAATGATTTAAACTGGCAATCCACATATAAACAAATTTCTGTTGTGCAAGTCGGGATAAGCAGCTGTTGCAACAGTTGCCATTCCATCTACGGCCATGGTTATAAGGAATAGTTTGACATTTTGGGAAATAGTTGCCAATTCAACTATTGGAAAATCTAGGAAGCCCAGCCAAGAAATAGTCCCGCTCATAACCCCACTGTAAAACCAGAACTTCTTGTTTTTCCACTTCAGTTTTTGTATGGATTAAATAAAGAGATACAAGATATAACATGCTTCTTATGAGCTTTAGAGGTGCTGATGGGAGGATTTAGTTTCCTTCGGATGGAGCCAGGCTAGCATTTTCCCCTCTCCAGTCACTGTTTGTTGGCTTTAGCTTTTACAATTATCATACAGACATGAAAGTGGAATTGATGTTCTCATCTAACTTTCAGCAAGGAAGTGCAAACCAATTATCCCAAAAAAGTACTAAGTAACTATTCTTTCATTTCTTTAACAAAACTTATGACAAATAATGTTCTGTTTCCTCCAGGACGAATACAAGAATGTATAAAAAAAAAAAAAAAAACTGATTTAAAAAAAAAATTAAAAATCAGATCACACAAATAGACCGGCCCACCGGGAAATCTCCCGGTACTCCCAATGGCCAATCCATGCCTGGGTTAAAGTGGGATCTGTCAGGAGGGAGAACCCTAAGATCCTCACTTTTAAAGCTAGTTCACCTGTTCACCTCGGATGCCAAATTAATCAGATTACACAAGGCCAAATTGCCTCCTAAATTGTCGCATGACTGGTTGCTCACAAGCATCGAAAGGCTATTTTTCGAAAAAGCCATTTTAAGTCTGACAACTAACTTCACGTGGTACAATGAGGGCAAAACGGCGTCACAGATCGGTTTCAACCGAACATTCTCTGTCTAGCTCAGCTAAAAACACCGGATCTGAATCACATTACCATGTCGGTCGCTCCTGGAACCGGTTTGTAACTGGTAGGCTACAGACAACGTGACCTTTACCTGTTTAACAGGATATTTGGTGTTCTTTTAAACAAACGGGAAACTGCGATGTGTGAAACTGCCAGTTAGATTAATTTACTTATTAACTGAAGGGGCCGGAAACGCCATTTGGAATCCCCCTGGTAATACTGTTTGTAAAGCCTAGAGAAAGATTTTCCTGTCCCATGATAGAACCATTTTCCATTCTGTGCTTTTCAGTTTGTTTTCAGGAAAAGCTTGATGAAGGTGGCACTTCAATATAGTGTGAATGCTGCATTAGAAACAGACAACATGTAGGCGATACCTGCACTGTCAGGGATGTGTCAACAGAGCAATGGTGGTATGATATTTTTACTCTGCTGATTTCTGGGAACGAGAGCGGGCAATGCTGTGGGAACGCTTTGCAGAAAGCACAAGTTCAACGGCTGCTTGCATATAAACACAGAAATCACACACTTTAACTCTCCACTGTCCGACCAATGGACACGTTCTCACCTATGCCCTTTTAATGAGCTCAAATTTCCCAGAGCGAGGACAGAAGGACGAGTTGTTGTGGTGTTGTAGCTGGGACTCACCGATGGGATAGACATGAAGACATAACAAGACTGAGAGGATGAGTCATTAGAAGGCCACAACCTTCATACCACTAGATAAGATAAACGCCTCTCAGCATGTTTTCTTGTCTTTGCACACAGAGAACAGAACAGTCACAAGCCTGGGCCTAATCAGTCCGCTAATGTCAATGCAATGCTAAATCAATGCTAAACTATGTCCTTCCCTCTGTACTTTGATGGTAGTGATATTTCACTAAAAAAACAAAAATGTCAACCTCATGTGATGGTGGAGGAATAGTCAGAGGATCTACTGAGACGCTAAATTATTTAAAAATGTAAAGACTTCTCCACAGCATGTACACATGCAACACGTAATTGCCAAAGAAAACCACAGAACTTGATTGAGAAAATGACGTTTGAAGGGGACATACAGTATATGCTCACTTTCAGGGTCATACTTGTATTTTTGGGCTTTCTACTAGAACACAACACTTTATTTTTCTCAAACGGTCTGTCTGAATATACCTGTGTTCCCCCTCTGTCTGAACTGCTCCGTTTTAGCGCCTGTCTCTTTAAGACCCCCTCCTGAAAAAGCCCAGTCTGCTCTGATTGGTCAGCATTTCCGGGTCTTCCAAATCTGCACTCTCGGAGTCTCTGCACCCTCATTGCAGCCGGGGAATGACAGTAACGGCAATGTAGCGGCACTTTATATATGTATATATATATATATATATTAGTATTGTTGTGACATCACAACCGTATGGAAGTCTTGACGGCGCATTTAAAGACACATTTTCTGAATACGGGCTGTGTGCATTTCTCTGTGGATTGAGCGTTTTGATACTTTCACAGTATTTAAATAGCACCTCAACTTGCTTTATAATCAAAAAAGACATGGAAATCTCACATTTTCCAATATGGGACCTTTTAAGAATGCTCTTTCCCAGCTTCATATTGAGTCCCATTTGTAACCACAAGCCTGGTTGCTGCGGGGGAAGAGGGCTTTGACAGTTACTGTAACCGCTCCTTGAGTGATTTTATGTTGATTAGATATTCAATGGTTACAAATGTCTACAATCTAGGACCAAGTGACTATAAAATGGTACTTATAATTTAAAAATGAAGGCTGAGCGGACGGCCATGAGTAAGATTAGATCTTTGGGGTCTATAACAAATATAAAGCATTTGGCGAATATATTTGACATTCAGCTGTTTATAATTGTTTTTATTAATAATACATTAACTATTTGTTTAGAACTGGTTTCGGCACCGTCAGAAAGATTTGGGCTGTGTGTCTGGAGCTCAGTGGGTTCCAAAAGGAGGGGGCGGGGAGGGCCCCCCCCTCCCCCCCCCTCCCCGGGGGGGGTTCTCATTCCCTTCCTAATACCGAAGTTTCAAAGCTCTCAAACCAGCAACCAGTATCAAGTGTTTCATGTCTGTAAGCTTTAAAAGGAATGTCTCTCGCTCTCTCTCTCTCTCTCTCTCTCTCTCTCTCTCTCTCTCTCTCTCTCTCTCTCTCTCTCTCTCTCTCTCTCTCTCTCTCTCTCTCTCTCTCTCTCCTCTGCATACCTTCACTGTCCCTTGTGTCATGTGTCAGAAACAGGTTCGTGGAGCTACGTGTGCCTGTTAGTGAGCTCATGTCTCGCTCAACAATGTGTCCATTGTCCAGTTGGTCTCGCCACCAGTTCAGATATTTATTACTGATAATGGGCTTGTTGTTGCTAAGACGTTGAAGACAAAACTGCAGACAAACCAAAGGAAAAATAATGAGCGCCCGGTGGGAAGACATGATAGTCAAAACAAGCAAGGTAAAAAAAAAAAACCACAAGCAAAGTCAGGAGGGATAGATGTATATCGTCCCTTAATGACCACACCATCAGTTCGCCTGATCCAGCACAGCAGGCTTTTTCTCTCCGATATGGTCTTGCTGCATCTCATTTTCTAATAGACTCACCCCTATTTTCCACCAGGAGCTCCTGCGCTGCATTCCGGCTGTGCCGCAGTTTTGTCGCGTCCTCCGCCACGCCCCATACCACACCGGGAGCGTCTCGGATGCGTCTTTCCTGCCCCGAATCGCAGATTTTATTGTCTCTACAAGTACATTACAGAACAATCATGTGTTTATTAGGCTAGTATCTACCTTCTTCCACTCTTAGCACTCCTGCAGTTAAACTTGCGGTGTCTATTGTGTTTTTCTAGCTCCAAGATGAATCTCTCGTCGCCCATGGTATTGTAGAGGACACGATATCGTTATTGGGGTGTTTTGGTAAATTGACTGGATGCCTTTCGCTGTTTGCACATCCTGCGCAGCTGTCCGAACGCCCCGCGGCTCACTTGAAAATGGAGCATCTTTAGCGGAGGGGAGAGCCACATACGCTACTGGGAAAAATGACGCCAAGGGTTCCTGACCCAGAGCGTTGAAAAAAGTGAAGAAAAGGGCTCCTGACCAAACATTAGCATTTGACGAGTTGGGAGTGAGAATGTGTTGGTGTGAATGGTGTGCTTGAGTTTAGCCTCCTGCATGTGTATGTGTGTATTGTGTCCATTTCAATACACAATACATTTCATCAGATATTTCAAAATAGGGCCATTTAAAGTGAGAAAGTTTTTTTGCAATTTGGACAAATCTTCACCATCTTTGAAGCAGTGATTCAATCTGCTTCTTGCTCAAGTTTTTGAAGCTCACTGAGCCTCCTGCAACAGCTGCTGGATGCATTACTCTTCCCTCGCTCCTTCTCTCCCTAAGACAAAAAAAAGGCAGGACAGGAAGCCTTGATTAAAACACTTCCTGTAGGACTGGCCCGGTGACTGGCCTTGAGTGGAGGCCGCCTCATCGACCCCCAGTGAAGTAAACGGACTGTGGGCCCTATCTTGCACTCAGCGCAATTGCCTTTGTACACCGACGCATGTATCATTCCTATTTTGCACCCGACGCACAGCGGACTTTTCCCTCCACAGACGCACGTCGGTAAAATAGGGAATGAATTTGCGCTCCCGGGGGCGGTTCAGCGAAAAGAGGAGGCGTGTTCAGGCGCAGATGTTATCTGGTCCTATTTTGCAGTTTCAGAAAACAATTCCGCCACTGACCAGGAAAAACCTGGTCTAAAGTCAGTGGTGCTAGTCTAAAGTCAGTAACACGTTATTCAGATGCTATTTTAGGGGTGCATGCTTGGCCATAATGTAGCGTGTGCACAACGTGCATACACTTCTCTCGGACGCAGCAGTTCCCATTTTTGCAAACCATACATAAATACAAAGGAAAATTTTACTGAACATGCGCTTCAGGTGTTTGGATAGATCAGGAGGAACTTTACATTACAGTCCTCAAAAAGTCCCAGCATTCTTTGTGGCTTTGTTGTGTTTTACACAACATTTCCATGAATCATGGATGTGTTGATGACATAAATGAGGAAATATTAGAGGACTTAAGGAGATGTGATGCTGAACTACGGTGGGATTGGACACTCCGGCGGAATCTGGTCCGGGAGTAATGCGCGATGTGCTCCTGGTGGAGCGGGTGGATGGAGATGGAGTGGGGGGAGGAGGAAGGGGCACAACAGGTGCAGGTGGTGCGTTTGGAGTCCTACGCTCCATGGCTGCAGCAATCCTCTCCAGACTTGAGGAGATGTGCCCGAGAGGCTGCAGCAACATCGCCACCCGGCCAAGACGGGCATTTATTACTTTGCCGCATCCCGGACAGCTCCCGCTGGCGTGCGCCAGACAAATCCGCCGTCATAATAGCAATCCGCCATGGAACAAGCGCGCCTGCTCTTAAAGGGAATGTGAGATGACGCTCTGATTGGTTATTTTCACGTTACGCCCAAACCACACCTAGCTACTTCAGACCAACCCATTTTAGATTTGCGTCGGGCGCAAGAGTCATTTATCTCGCCGGTATAATAGCAACAGCGCCCGAGATCCGCCCACAAAGCTACTTGCGTTTTGCGTTTCATACTTGCGTTTCAGATCGTTAAAATAGGACCCTGTGTGTGTGTGTGTGTGTGTGTGTGTGTGTGTGTGTGTGTGTGTGAGAGAGTGAAAAGGAACATGAGCATTTAAATGAGAACTGAACTGGAGACATGATTAGCCTAGCTCAGCATAAAGACTGGAAACGGGAAAACAGCTAGCCCGGCTCCATCTGAAGTAAAAAGAAAATGATGTAGCAGCAATGTAATCAGCTGGAAATCAATCCTGTGCAGTAACCGTGACACTCCTGGCTTATTGACACTCTAACCTGTGTGTGCAGACATTTCATATTCTATTCAAATGATGTTGTGTTTGAATTTAAGCTGCGCCTTATGTCATTGTTGTGTAACGGCAGACTGTATCTTCTCTGACAGCTTTAATTAAAGCCAGTGGAGGAGTGTGGTGGGTGAAAGGAGTGCCGCTGACACACGTCTGGCTTTATTTCCCTCTCACACGCTGAGTCAGCGGGGGCCGCTCCCTCTGGCAGGAGGTTCCCTCTGGGCTGTCTCGCTCTAGGGGCTGCGTAGCGGACCACCAGTCTGCCCAGGTGAGAGACGCTCCTGTCTGTGTCCGTTTCATGAGGTAAAGAGCTTTCCTATAAGAGTTTTTTTGTGATAGTTGGGGGCAAAAATCCTTGATTATGCGGCACATTTTCTTAAAAAATGCGATGGAATATGCAGGATATTTATGCAATTTTATGCGATGAAATTGTGGGAACTTGCTAAAACTGCAGTTTGATGAAAAAGAGAAAAAAAAGTGATTTTCCCCCCTCAACACCCTGCTTTTCGATGATGTTCACGTCGCGTAATTACATCACTTCATAACGTTTCCACGTGGCAACAGGAGAAAATGGCTGCTCTTGTGTGAAGTAAAGCAACATTTTTCAACTTTCTGCTAAGATATACAGTACAGGCCAAAAGTTTGGACACACCTTCTCATTCAATGGGTTTCTTTATTTTTATGAATATTTACATTGTAGATTCTCACTGAAGGCATCAAAACTATGAATGAACACATATGGAATTATTTACTCAACAAAAAAGTGTGAAATAACTGAAAATATGTCTTATATATTAGATTCTTCAAAGTAGCCACCCTTTGCTTTTTTTGATAGCGCTGCAAACCCTTGGTGTTCTCTCAATGAGCTTCATGAGGTAGTCACCTGAAATGGTTTTACCTTCACAGGTGTGCCTTGTCAGGATTAATTAGTGGAATTTTTTCCCTTATTAATAAAAAAGCAAAGGGTGGCTACTTTGAAGAATCTAAAATATAAGACATGTTTTCAGTTATTTCACACTTTTTTGTTAAGTACATAATTCCATATGTGTTCATTCATAGTTTTGATGCCTTCAGTGAGAATCTACAATATAAATAGTCATGAAAATAAAAATGAAACGCATTAAATGAGAAGGTGTGTCCAAACTTTTGGCCTGTACTGTATGTGACTTTTTTGCAACAAAAATGCGGGGACTATGAAATCATGCAAGCCCTGCATATATTTTGCGCGGAAATCGGCAATTTACGCGGCAAAGTGTGGCGTATTTGAAAAAATGCGGCCCCCGCATAAATATGCGGACTTTGGCTGATTATGCATTGAATTATGCGATCGCATAATCGCGTTTTTCTGGAGGGACTGTATAACAGATAAGCAGTGCAAGTTGTGTATGGGAAAACAGGCTGATCACATGAAGTTTGCGTATGTCAGCATCTTGTGCACTACAAGGGCTCGTATACAGAGACAGTGGGCAGCAACGTATAACCGCTGACCTCTGGGCTGGATGCTACAGCTTCAAATATGAGCATACATTTCCAGACCAATTAAAAAAATGTTTGTTTGCGTTTATCCACGCAGGATGAAGGATATTTAAGGCATCAATGTACACCAAACGTAGCCCTTGTCGAACATCTATGACACCTTTCCAGCGTTTAATTGACGACATGCATGAACCGGCGTGCGCAAGTACATCAGTATGTTTGGGAGATTACGAGGTGAAGCAGGAGCTCTCCTGTCCGCGGTGGTGTTTTCGTCCTTCCTAGCCTCCATTCATGAGTCACTCCACAAATGGCTTTTGTAACAACAGGCAGGCTTAAGTGTGGCGAGCGAAAGCCAAAACACGGCCAAGTCAAATATTGGTTTCAGTTGAGGTTGAGACCGAACGTTCACAGAGCGCAGCAAAAGTCTGTGCCTTCCATATCGTCATACCGGTGTTATTTACTTGTTTCGCTGCCGCAGCGGTAGCTGTGGTTTGGTGATTGACTCTGGCACAGAGGAGGGTGCATGCCGTTCTTTGCCTACATTGACTTCAGTTTCCTGTCTGTGAAATGCAGAATGGAAACACACGTGCAACTCCCAGTGAAATTAGTTTTTTCACCAAAGCTGCACTTTTTTTCTTTATTCCTGTCCCACTGTACCCTTTTTGTTTTGGTCTTTTTGCCATTATGTAATATGGGTTTGGTTATAAAATCTATCAGCATGTCTTTTGTTTTGGCATTCTTCATGCTAAAAGATATTCTCTTACTTTTTCGCACACATTGGTGTTCATATTGGTTCATCATATTTGTCCACCATCACATTGCTTAGTAGGCTACTTGTGTTAAAGGCACCCTAATATTATATTTTGTTACATAAAGCAGTGGTTCCTAACCAGAGGTAGGCCTACTTGTACCCCAGGGGGTACTTCTTCTGTTGCCAGTGGGTATGTTGAAAGATTGTGGAGCAGCTGAACTAATTTGAAAACAAAATTGTAAATGACTATTTGATTTATATCAGTTGTGACACCTAAACACTAAATGTTTGAGGTTCTGTAATAGTGCTTGAAAACTAGTTAGCATGCAAACACAGAAGTTTAAATTGGTAGTTAGCTAAAAGTTGTGAGTAATTGTTCGAAAAATAGCTAAAAATAATGGCTAAACAGTTGAAAAGTTAGCTTAAAGTAATGGCTAAACAGTTGAAAAGTTGGCTTAAAATAATGGCTAAAACAGTTGAAAAGTTAGCTTAAAGTAATGGCTAAACAGTTGAAATAGTTAGCTAAAACTAATGGCTAAACGGTTGAAATAGTTAACTTTAAGTATAACATAAGCAGCTGAAAGGGTTAGCTAAAAGTAGGCCTACTGACTGAACTGTTCAAATGATTAACCAAAAGGTATGTGGATAAATAGTTGAACCATTCATGAATCTAAATATTGACAGTTTGACAAGTGTTAAACAATTTTAACAATTTCCATATTTTATACAATAAATAGTGTAATACATTTTGGAATTGATGAAGGGGTATGTCACGTCACACCAAAAAGGTTGGGAACCACTGATATAAAGTGAAATACTTTTTCACTTTACTATTTTCTTTTTTTTAAGCTGATTTTAGAACTGAAACACTGAAAAAAAGAATTATTAATTATGGGCAGTAACGTACAGCATATGGGCAAATCTTGGTAAGATTATTGTAGAGTGTATTGTATCTCTTTATTTGTTAAGACTGAGCTAGTGATTCAGTCTTCCGTGTGCTTTGATATCCTACGAGGAGCAATAAAGAATCAATCGCAAGAGTTGCATGTTCTTGGTTGAAAAGCCTCTGAAACCATCTTCAGCCCATTCTGGGTCAAAGGGAACTCCTCTGAACTCCGGACTGATGAAAGAGCTTTAGTATGAGCCTCTCTTTAAAGCAGAGGGGCCGGCTGTGTTGTGCCCAAGAAAATGAAGTTTCATTGCAGGGTTTACAGTCTGCTTTGGAAGCTAAGCCATCATATCAGCAGCAGATGACATTGACTGACTGTTACCCAACATTCAGTATCAGCTCAGAGTGCTACCTGGAAACCAATTTTGTGCTCTAACCCTGTCACATTACAAGATTTCCCTTCAAAGCAGGAGTGAAAGTAAAGGATGAATATGTGCTTACAGGCTGCTTCAGCCACCTTGTTGTACAGTATATTGAAACTGCTCAGGTTAATATTACTTTTACTAAATAAATCTCCTTTTGAAGTCCTTTTTTTTCATTGAAGTTCTTGAAGTTTTACACTCTTTAAAGGTCCCATGACATGGTGCTCTTTGGATGCATTTATCTAGACCTTAGTTGTCCCCTAATACTGTATCTGAAGTCTCTTTTATATAGGCCTTAGTGGTCCCCTAATACTGTATCTGAAGTCTCTTTTATATAGACCTTAGTGGTCCCCTAATACTGTATCTGAAGTCTCTTTTATATAGGCCTTAGTGGTCCCCTAATACTGTATCTGAAGTCTCTTTTATATAGGCCTTAGTGGTCCCCTAATACTGTATCTGAAGTCTCTTTTATATAGACCTTAGTGGTCCCCTAATACTGTATCTGAAGTCTCTTTTATATAGACCTTAGTGGTCCCCTAATACTTTATCTGAAGTCTCTTTTATATAGACCTTAGTGGTCCCCTAATACTGTATCTGAAGTCTCTTTTATATAGACCTTAGTGGTCCCCTAATACTGTATCTGAAGTCTCTTTTATATAGACCTTAGAGGTCCCCTAATACTGTATCTGAAGTCTCTTTCCCGAAATTCAGCCTTGGTGCAGAATTAGTGTGTCTGTAGCTATTGAAGAGGAGAGAGGGTGGGGGTGGCCTTGACCAACTGCCACTTTGCTCGTTTGAAAGCCATGATGTCTCTCTCTCTCTCATGGGTGGGCCAAATTCTCTGGGTGGACAAAGCAGAGAAAGGGGAGGTAACCTTTCTCCTTATGACATCATAAGGAGAAGATTCCAGATCAGCCCATCTGAGCTTTCATTTTCTCAAAGACAGAGCAGGATACCAAGGGCTCGGTTTACACCTATCACCATTTCTAGCCACTGGGGGACCATAGGCAGGCTGGGGGAATGCATATTAATGTTAAAAAACCTCATAAAGTGACATTTTCATGCCATGGGACCTTTTTAAAGATGCAATATTCAATATATTTATTTAAACAATAGGTCAAATGATTATTGTTATTTTTATTAGTTTTATGTGAAGGGTGTCGCTCATAGTGGCAAACCCTAGGGCCAAACGTAAAAATGAATATGCACATTTTTATGGCGCCTCTTTACTACACTTTTCGTCCTGTTTCCAAAACAAACCTCATCTTCTCTCTCTCTCTCTCTCTCTCTCTCTCTCTCTCTCTCTCTCTCTCTCTCTCTCTCTCTCTCTCTCTCTCTCTCTCTCTTGTGTTGTGTGCATTTGCAGAGTGTTTGCCAAATGCTGTGCGTGTGTTGTCAAATTAATGTAGAGGTTTTCTTAATTTGCTTGTGTTTTGTCTGTTTGCATGTGTTTTTAATTTTCATTTTTTTAGTTGCAGTGCGTTTGCTGCTGTTTGGCCACCGTAGACTTGAGTAGAGATTTTAGTTATATGAGAAAAAGGTATATCAGCAGCCTTTTTCTCATAATGCTATGACTTTATTGTGACATTTACTCTGATGTTAATAATGACTTCATCGGATGGAGATGTTTGGCAGTGTGATTGCTGACATCACATCTATTTGCAGCTATTTCTCCTCCGTCTTTTCCCTCTCATAATCACCCAGTAAAATGAGTGTTGCTGCATTGTTTTGGAGCCTCGACACGGCATGACACGGGCAGAAATACACCTCCTCCAAACAGAGCGCACACGCGCCTCATCTGCTGATTATAGCGTCACAAATGTCAGCGGTCTGTTTCAAAAAGCAGGTTACATTGCACTGAAAACTGCTCTTGTTCTGGGCTCTCAACTGGTACTGTATTACTGTAGGATGGTGTTTTTCATCGGTGGGAGAAGTATTCACATCCTTTACTCAAGTAAAAGTACTCACACCACACATCCTTTACTTAAAAGTCCTGCATTGAAAATGTTACTCAAGTAAAAGTATGTAAGAATCATCAGGATTATGTACTTAAAGTGTTAAGTTGTGTCAGTCAACTAAGTGATTAGTCAGCTACTCATTTCAGCTGGACTTGTAGGGCGATATATTGTTGGGTAGTTTAATATATTATAAAAGATCCTATTTTATAAACTGCGTGTGTTTTGTGTGCTGCAAAAATCTTAATCTGTAAAGTAACTGGTAACTAAAGCTGTAACAGATGAATGTAGCGGAGTAAAAAGTCCAATATTTCTCTCTGAAATGTAGCGGAGTAGAAGTAGAAAGTGGCATGAAAAGAAAAGACTCAAGTAAAGGACAAGCAACTCAATGTTGTACTTAAGTACAGTAACTTGAGTAAATGTACTTAGTAAAAATACACAGCTGGTGTTTTAGAACATTGCAGTTCCCAAGGACGTGGTGCTTCACACACACACACACACACACACACACAACCTACAAACGTACATGACTTCATTGTTTATAAATGGACACGCTGTCCCGTGTGGCTCCTGTGTCACCAGGCAGGTTCCCCCCCCCTCCCTGCTTTCTGTCTTTTATCCTGCCATCGTTCCGCTGTCTGCCACTTTACAAATGACCCGCAGGTGTTTTTGTCCCTGCAAATGTCTGCCGCAGGTACCCATCAGCCCCTGCGACCTCTAAAGTACAATAGGTACAGTCTTTGAGGAGATGAGGGCGAAACGAAGGCGCTGTCTTTGTTCACTGTGATCAATTGATGAGACAAAAATAAGCCCACACAGACAGCCCTGACGGCGCTGCACGTGTGATCTCGTACTGTTTCTGCCAAGTTCTTCTCTCTGATAAACTACTGTACTGTACTGTACTGTATGTCGCCCGAGGTTATCGCTCGTGTCGTCCTCGGGTCAAATTTGACCCCTTTTTAAAGTTCTTTTTATATCAGAAATATGGGAAAATAATCGCCGAAAAAGTGACAAAGAGTATAAAAGTGTTTTAAAAAAAAAAAAAAAAACTTCAACAAAAACCTAAAAATATTTTAAATCTTTTTTTATGGTTGATGGGAAGACACAAGGGTTATTATAGGAAGTAAGCCCTGATGAAAATCATTTGATTTACCTGAAGTTTACATGATGTGGTTCAAACACGATATATAACAACATGACACATACATATTGTGTTTTCTCTAGTGCCATAGTGGACACACAGAGCAGTAACCGAAACCGAACCCGGCCCGAGCCCAACAGGCATTAAGATATTTATGTCTGAGCCCGACCCGAGCCTGATCCAGTTAAAATCTCATTCTTTTTCTCATACTAATGACACATGTAAGTTTTTTTTGTTTGGAAAGCTTTTATTAAGTAACTGTAGAAAGCATTAGGAGCAGATGAGCGCATCAGCGCACACGGGGCAACAGGCGCACCTACATAATAAGCTGTTTTAAATTTAAAATGTTCAATGCCTTATCGGACTGATGTGACCAAGCCCGACCCGAACCCGAACATCATTTCTATATTTGCACTATATGGAGGGAATTGAGTTTAAATCTTGCGTGCAGTGTCCGACGGTCACAGAAATACGCGGCCGCGTCGACGTGCGCCAAGTGCGCGGGCCTGTTCATCTTCTGCTTGCCACTTTAATAATAATTTTGAATGTATTTTGTATTTCATTGTAGTTTTGACGTTTCGATTCTACAATTTTCACTTCAGCTCAGTTTTAGTTAGTTTTCAGCGTGTGTTTGCTAGTTTCAGTTTAGTTTCTATTTTTCAGAAAGTCTAATTGCGTGTCAGTCACTGCTCATGTACATGCATTCATTCTCCCTTGTGGGGGGAGGGGCTTAGGAGAAAATCTTTTTGCTAAGTCCTGGATCTTCATAATCATACCTACGGCACCTTTAGTGTCCAATGTGAAGCAATTGCAGCAAAGCGCCATCCGCTGGAATGTCAATATCAAGTTTGTTCAATTTCTGTAAAATATTTTAGTGTTTAATCTGGCAAAATAGTTTTAGTTTAGTTTGAGTGTTTTTTAAGGTTTTTAGTTTTTCTTTAGTTTCAGTTAGCTGAAAATAATTTCCACTGCTTATTCACTTAGTTTACTATAACAACCCTGATGTTGACCTGAATGAAACTGAGATAACTTCATGTTTGCAACCATCCGAGGAGAATGATAATGCCACATAATGTTACTCCCATAACGCTAAAGCTATTGTTTTAATGCAAACTAACCGGTTTTACACGTAAAGTTTGGTTAACTTGTGAAAACAGTTGTCTTTGCTCTGGAGGAGCTTCGTCAAATCTGAAAAAGATAACCCTGGTGATGTCATAGTGATGTCACCTCCAGGATCTGGGCTAAGCTAGGCTAGATGAAGCCGGTTACCTCCAGGATCTGTGCTAAGCCAGGCTAGCGGTGGGTGGGTCAGACAGAGTTACAACACGCACTGAGATGAGAAGGGTATGTATGGACTCATCTAACTCTGGGGGATATGGGGAATAAGACAAAGTCCCAATAAGTCAGCGTGTTCTTTTTAAAGAGAGCCTGTGCTACAACATGGGGCATTGACTTTGAAAAGACATGGGCGCTTGAAGCCCGGTTCAGACCAAAGATCTGCGACGAGATGAAACGGTTTTAGAACGTAGCAGGGAAAAGTTCCATCAGCCCAAAACGGTCCGTCTCAGCTCGACTCAAACCAGCTGATGGTGTTGCCGCAACTCGGTTTCATAATTTATATAAAGTTGTAAAATTTCAGAATAACGCTAATATGGCAATTCTCTTGCTCGTAAATAAAAAAGGTTTCAAGAGAGACACAAAACTCATACCAAAACTCTATGAGATGACCTGATACTTCCTGCATAGTAGCACACATAGCGTACATACTGTTGCACACTGAAAACCTGTCTGTTACCTGAGGTAAGGCGGGGTTGTCCTCACTTCTGTGGGAACTGAATGTGCTAGGGGAGCATACACAGCTGTCAACTAAGAATTTCACGTCTGTAAGTCGTCAATAAAACCAGTCCTGCAGGTCCTCCCATTCATCTGCTGCTTTGGAACCTTCAACCTTTAAATTACGGGTTGATTTCTCTCCCACTTTGCTGAAATCCCCTGCAGACGTTCCATCTTCTCTTTTCTTTTTCTTCGATTTTAAAGTGACTAAGTAAGCAATTTAAGCTTCTAATGCATGTCCACCCCTTAAAATGGAAGATATGATCTACCAACCAGGTGCAGGAGCGTTTGGAGTACCTAAAGAATAAGGAGGGAACTTGGGGCGAAGTGTGTTTGCACTTCAAATCTGTCAGTGTTACAGGGATGCGTTCTACTTTGCAAATCCAGGCCTCCATGTTCACTCGTGTCTGGTTTTAAACGACAATTAGAGCCGTTACAAGGCTTGATCTATACAGCAGGTTTTGAAAGCACGGCGAGCCGACGTCACACTGAAGAATCCTGCATGGTAGATTTATAGTGCGTTGCGTTTGTACACGGAGGTCGGAATTTCTGAGGTCAAAATCGGACATGCCCTCCGACCTCGGGAACTCGGACAAACTCGCAGCACCCCGAGGTCAAAATCCAACATGTTTGACCCGTGCATCAACAGTTGTAAAAGCTGCAGTAACATGCAGTTATTAGCACTTCTGTCCTATTTGTGTCTCAGTAAATCAGTCCTGTCAAACTTCTATCTGTGGACATGTTGTTACACTGCCTGTATGCACAACAAAACAGCGTACTGCGTTGTCATCAACTGGTAATGCTAACCATGGCTAACCTGGCTAGAGCTAACCCCACAATGAAAAATCTGACTTGTAAATGGAATGTAGGGCTGTCCTCGACTAAAGAAATTCTTAGTCGACTAACACTTATACGATTTTGTCGACTAATCGATCAGTTGATTTAATTGACAGAGCTGTGCGCTTTGAGAGGTGGTTAAGACTAGAAAAGCACAATATAAATGTAGTTAATTAACCATCTGTAAAACTGAGATTCTCCACAATTAATCCTGCAAAAGCACCACTTTAAATCTTGTGTTTATCATAAATGTGCTCATGAGTTTCTTGGAAATAAGTAATTAAGCATGAATAAACATAAAAAATGACTAATCGACTAAAGAAATCTTAGTCGACTAAGACCAAAACGACCGAATAGTCAACTAATCGACTAAGAGGTGGCAGCCCTAATGGAATGCATTCAACTCGGGTGCAACGTCATTCTCAACTACATTTACATCGCTACGTTTTGGTTTTTAAGTGGAGTTTTGAGCCAAAAGTGATCTCCGTGCACACCGGCGTTTTTAGCTCCAGCAGAAGAACTAATCTCCGTTTAAAGTAACCTGCCCGTACCAAAATATCTCATCTATCGTTCTCGTACACAGGCCATAAACAGGAGGCAGTGTGTGTACTCATGAACGAGACGTGATGACCCAATCAGGCGGCGAGACAGTGGCGTCAGGGTCGCTGTTGCCAAAGGTCTCCGTTTGAGACTGCAACAGAACCCCGCAGATTCCAAACCAAAACTGGTCAGAAGGGTCATACATTTCTCCGGTTTAGGGGCTCGGAGACGCCAGAGCAGGGGGAATGGGAAGTGTAAACGTGGCAAAAGATAGTTGTTTTTAAACCAAAACGTGGCAACGGAAATGTAGCTCCTGCTTCTGAGTTCTGCAGGAAATGGAACGCACGTGTCTGTGTGTGTGTGTGTGTGTGTGTGTGTGTGTGTGTGTGTGTGTGTGTGTGTGTGTGTGTGTGTGTGTGTGTGTGTGTGTGTGTGTGTGTGTGTGTGTGTGTGTGTGTGTGTGTGTGTGTCCATCCATCCATCCATCCATCCGGGCAGCCTTTGATGTGGGATGTGTGTGACTCCCACTGGGTCACCAGCTGCAGGGAGTCTGAGGGGAGAGCAGCAGCTGCTGCTGCTGTTGTCATCAGGAACCACATCACTCCTCTGCATGCACGCTCGCGTACAGTGGGCCGTTCAGTGTGTTCACGGACATAATCATGTTTTCATTGTAACCAGACGACGGCAACATTCCCATCATCATTGTCATGTAAACACTGTTGCCAGGCTTGTCGCTTACAAAGCAAACACAGCCAGATTGCTGTGACACAGCTGGAATACCCATCATGGCAATGATATAGAGCATTATGCAAGCGTGGTGAACAGTTTACATGAAGTGGCACAGGCTGCGATGTCGTACATTAACTTTGGGGTCAACATTGCGGTGCTTGAGATCTCCACTTTTGAGAAAAATAGAAATTTTTTGTATATCAAACACTTCATTTCCTGCATTTTGGTGGCTTTTTCTGCAATAATTTGAGCCTTTTCTGCATCCATATAAGGTGCAATGTCTTTAATTATGTAAGTGAAATTATTATTAGATATTTAATGGGGTTGCACTAGCCAGTTTTGATTATGGGGGGGGGGGTTGTAACCCCATCCCCCCTATAAATTACACCTATGTGTACATATAGCTATGAAAAGTAAAGCACTATCATTTTGGTTGATTCCTTGTATTTACTTATGTGTGGCTGGGTCATGAAACGCAGTTTTAATGTCCCAAGAAAAAAAATGTTACCCAGGAAATGCGTGTTTGTGTCCTGGGCCGTGTTTTTAATACACACCATATTTCAGGGGGGCACCCCATGCGACCCCATACCACCCTTCTAGCACCGCCCCTGTGGAGAAGTACCTCCTAAAACCCCACTTCCAAATACCTGAACTATCCCTTTTGGCAAACACCGTAAATCCTGGCGTTGTGACTAACCTATTGTCCCCTGCAGCCCAGAGGATGTTTGCAGATTTATCTCCTAGTGTGTTTTGTGAATTGTTCACAGGTACCATGAACTCAACACACACCTGGGAGCATTCCTGGGACATAAAGCACGCTGAGGTGAAACTAGAAAAACAAACATTTGCATTGATGTGCATAGAGCGCGGCCTCGTTGGTCCAGATTACCTTGTGTGAGTATTGGTGCGTGGGTGGGGGGTGTTGGTGTGGGTGAGTCTGTTACAATATCTGAATAGGTGAAGTCACGTGTGTCATGGTGTCACCCGTACAGGAAGGGTTTAACTAAGTAAACAGCGACATCAGCACGCCCAGTGTGTAGGAATGTGTGGTTGGTGTTGTGTCATTTGGAGAATACATTGGGAGACAAACATGTCACTGTGTGTTCTTTGTTTACTGTGATTTATTTTATTTTTTTGTCTTTCAGTAGACGCTGTTTTCCTACCGAGATCAATCCTAAGCAGCACATTTCGAAATAAGCACATAGTACTTATGAATTATGTTTAAGGAAGATTGCAGTCGAGATGGTAGCATATTCAGAAGAGGTCATTATCTTCGCTCGATTTTCTGCAAACGAAAGTCACCGGACGCCACAATCTCCTGAACATAGTCATACTGAGGAATCCAGAGAGAGTTGTGTGGAGCTGATAGTCTTCATTAGCTTTGGAGCAAATCATTTGGCAACGGCTGGAATGTAACGGACGTTTATTAATATTAAAAAGTTACGCTCTAAAGCGTTAACTTAACATGCTTTTTTTGGACAACACAACTCCAGAAAAAAATTATTTGTTTACTAATGATTTTTAGTCATGACTACTAATGTAAACTTAATGTGTCTACTGCATCAACTTACCGCTTTGTTTTTTAAGATTATTTTTGGGCCTTTTTATGGCCTTTAATTGACAGGGTAGCTTGAAGACAGGAAAGGGGAGAGAGAGGAGGGACGACATGCAGCAAAGGACCGCGGGTCGGATTTGAACTCTGCCTATATGGGGCGCGCACTCTACTGGGTGAGCTAGAGGTCGCCCCACAACTTGACCTGTTAAGTTTCACCTTGTGTAAAAACGTAAACGGTTTAAGGCAACTGGTTTCCACACTAATTTCTAGTAAAGTCAACTAATTCAGGATAAAAGTGGGGGCAAATAAACCCGAACGTTCCAGCAGTCGAAGTGAAGCAAAGACACGAGCCAAATATTAGCTTTCTGTCTGAACATGACAGTAGTATCAATCTTCTCATTCAGCTCCGTCCAAATGAATGGGCTTACTTTAAAACATAAAAGTATTGTGTTTAAGACTGAAAATAATTGTCAATCACAGAACTGTGTGTGTGTGTGTGTGTGTGTGTGTGTGTGTGTGTGTGTGTGTGTGTGTGTGTGTGTGTGTGTGTGTGTGTGTGTGTGTGTGTGTGTGTGTGTGTGTGTGTGTGTGTGTGTACTTGGTATATTATCACATAATACTAGGTAGATTATTGAATGGTTCCAATTGTAATAACAAACACGTGTTTAATTTACTATTTTTAACTTTTATGTTATTTATGTTTATTTTCTTTTAATTTATTGATTTGTTTACCTTTTGGGTATCAAGGGAGGGTTGCGCTTCAATGTTTGTGTGTACATTAAAAAAATGATAAAGTCTAAAAAAAAATCTACATATACTGGTATTTTTTTTTTTTTTTTTTACGAATGCATGAAAGACATTTCTTTGTAATTCTCTGCGTTTGTATTTGCATCATATATTTTCTGCCACTGTGTTTGGAGTTGGAGTTACAGTGGTTAACCCAACCCACTGCTGCAACATGTATGAAGTCATGTCTGTTTGTGTTGTGTATACATGTGTTCACTCCTTTCGCTTCACCTGAATAGATGTGATTAGAACCAGGGAGCGTATCAGTTCTGGTGGCAGTCTATGCGTGTATTTGCCTTTTTCTCATGGGAAAAATGATAGCGAATGACGCACACACACACACACACACACACTCACACACTTCTAATCCTAACTCATTCCAGTCCCACAGTGGGACAGATGATGTCATTCACCTGTGGTGCCGTAGGGCGACAAAGGCTCTTTTGTGCCTGTGCAAACACACACACACACACACACATACTCACTTTCCTTCCTGTGTGGGGCTCTGCATGAGCAGAGCAGATTGAATTGAATGCACATGTGGCTTCTCTCTGCATGGGGGAGTGGGCCGTTTATCATTTGTTTGCCGTCTCATTCATCAAGCCTGCAGAACAGTCAGAGCTGCTGTGTTGTCACAAAGTCACCCCTCACTTTGTAAGTCGAGTTAACGAGACCAATCGGGCCAGGTCAGGAGCAGGTCGACAGGTTTCCTTTCAGACATTTGAAGAATTTGGGTTTGTGAATGAGGCATCTGTCTGCAGAGCCCACTCTTAAGAGACAGTAAACGCTGGACAGATAGGGAGCATGTACAATAGTACAGACAGCTGAGTAAATGATGTGCAGCGAAGTCCTTAAAGCTACACTAATCAATATCATTATATTAACAATGGATCAAATGACTTAGGGCATTTTTAACACCTGAAAGTCCAAACCAAGACCCGGACCAAGGTTCATGTTTTTGTTACATTGTATACATTTGATCCGGGTTAGTTTTGGTTTCACACTGCAGTTATGCAAGCGCACTAAAGAACTATTCATGACCTACTGTATGTCAATCTGTTTTCAGCATGTTACTTGCCCCAAATAGCACAAAAAAGAAAAGCTAATGCTGTTTAATTAACAAATGTAGTCTCTGAGGCCAGATTACTAAATTGGCAAAACTTTTACATTAAATTAACCTAACATTTGTCTGGGAATATACACCTCTAAAACACTATATAAAATTACATCTTTAAGACCCCATATTGTTTTCTTTTTTAGGTTCATACTTATACTTTGTGTTTCTACTAGAACAAGTTTACATTCTTGATTTTTCTCATACTGTCTGTCTCAATATACCTGTATTCCCCCTCTGTCTGAAATGCCCTGATTTAGCGCCTGTTGCTTTTAGCCCCCCTCCTGAAAAAGCCCATTCTGCTCTGATTGGTAAACGTTTTCAGGTCTCCCACATCCGCACTCTCTGAGTGTCTGCATCGTCATTGCAGCCAGGGAATGACTGTAACGTCACAGTAGCAGCACATTCTACCTGTGAAACTGGCGGTCCTCAGACGCTGGCCTGAGCCTTCTGTGTTGCAGCCCCGTCCCTCTGGAACACCCCTTTAAGCTGCCTACACATGATAGGCGGCAAAACCACTTTGCACCGGCCGTTCCATTGATTTCCTACGGCGGATGGCAGTGGCGCCCAACTATGCGCTGCGCTAACCCTGGCGTCGCACACCGCTCGGATTTGCCGCTTTGCGCTGCACTCAAAGTTCAAATAATTTCAACTTTGACCTACTTGCCGCTGACCTTTCGACCAATGAGATAACAGCATGTCGCTACCAAGCAACGGGAAAATAGCTTCCTTGCCACCCTTGATGACGTTTACCTGCGCTGTGCTTTGCTCTAGGCCCTACCTAGCGGTGCGCTAAGCAAATCGCTTATCATGTGTAGACGGCATCAAGGTGAGTCCTGCTTTATTACCTGATCTTGAGGCTCTATCTTAAAGATGTGCCCGTGTATATTTCTTAAATTTGTGTTCAGATTACCACTCAATAAACAGGGCGTTAATAGCTATGCCCTGGTGGCCCCTAGAAGGTTAAACTAGCCACAGGTCTGAAACACAGTAGTCCACTCACTTGTTCATTCTGTACAGGTGGTCTGAATGTGACCTTTACACACATTTATAGACCCATAGTGTCCTAGCTTGCCCATTTCAAGAGAGGATTGTATCTATTGTTGATATTACGAGCAGGAAAAGAGATGGCATGATCATCCTGGCAGCTGCTCCTGAACTCCACTGAGGTTGTTGTAAAAAAAAAAAAAAAACATCACACCTGCCCTTATCACTTTACAACACAACAGGTGCAAAGATATGGCTGAGATTAGCCTGCTATAACCTACAGTGCAAGTGTGTGCCTGCACGTACAGTATGCTAACACACAGACAGGCACGTCTACCTACTGATCTCTAGGCACTTCCACATGGCAGAGACAGAAGCTACTCTAAATCTAATGAACTGACATCTGTAGCAGCCAGCTTTTAGGTAGTTGTGTTTAGCTGCAGTCTGTGTTTCAGTTGTGGATAAAGGTATTAATGAGAACATACTGTATGTCTATGTTATAACCTCTCTTAGTCTTGATATATATTTGCAGTTATGGCATGTCTTACTCAATCTTTCCTGTCCTGACATCGAATTATTACTTTTCCCAAAAGAGCCCTTAAGCAAGAGGAGAATAGCCGCACTCTCTGGGTATATTTTGGATGAAATCAGCGATTATGTAAAAAAAAAAATTCACTATAGATGACTCACTCTGACTGGCCTCTCCTCCATAGTGTTAGCAGCCGAAGCTCATGGGTATTGTAGTATTTAGACTCGTCACCTAGGCCAAAATGACAAACGGAGTGATTTCTCAGGGACAAAGTTGAGATAATTAGATCTGGCAGTCATAGCATAACCTATAGGATTGTTCCATAAGCTGGGATAGTCCCCTCTTTCTAATATTGAGGATATTGTTTAACTTTGAAATGATAACACAAAAGAGGAAAACAAAACTTCCGTAAACCAGTGGCTCCTCCCACTGGACAGACTAGCACTAGTATATTTTGCTTGCTAACTACATTGCTAATTTTAGCGGTTAGCCCGCCAGCTTCAGTAGTTCACTAACTAGCACTATGAGTAGTCACTACTACACCACCTCACTTTGGATGTTTACTACAGAAACCTGTTTATGCAACACTTTTTGGAAACCTGGTGGAGTCGTTGACTATCAAAAGGAGTCTACTTTTGGTTAGTCTATAGCCACGACCTTCCACTTCCAGGGTTGCTCCAGTGCCACCAGAAATTCCGCCGTTTGTCTTTCTTTTCGGCCGGATGTCTGTTCCCTTGTTGGCATTCTAAACTCCGGTGGATTTGTGAGGACTATGGTTAACTGCTCCTCAGATCTCTGCAGGGGAAATCCAGACAGCTAGCTAGACTATCTGTCCAATCTGAGTTTTCTGTTGCACGACTAAAAGTACTTTTGAACGTACACATATTCCACCTCAACAAGTTCCTTCCCGAGGCTATTTTGCAGAGGCACCGTGGCTCCGTGTGACGTTTAGCGCCATTGTGATTGGTTTAAAGAAATGCCAATAAACCAGAGCACGTTTTTCTCCCATCCCGGGAATGCTGTGTGAACTAGCCAGACCCTCCTCCGCAGCGCTGTGGAGGAAGGTCTGGCAAAGAGAGACTAGCTTTTGGTTAATGCCAAAGACCGTATATAAAGATGGACGACGTGTCGCCACTCCCTCCCACTGTGTTGAAAAGTGAAGCCAAAATATCCTGGATACGGGCACTGCCATCTTGTCATTTTGGAGCCAGAGTCTGCGCAGTAGCCATCGGGTGGTGGAGCCACGGGATCGAGGTCCCACCTATACAGCCGCCTGGCCAATTCCAAATCAGTCACAGCTGTCAATCACAATGTTTTACCCCATTTGTAGAGCATCAAATAACTAATGAAAACTAAATTTATCAGAAAAATGAACACTTAAACAAACATCAACGTGACCGGTACTACCTTAAATGACAGAAACCATCTTTGGGGAAAAATTATTTGCTGTGTACTTTGATTTTTTTAGTTTGGCCCATATCCCATCCGCTAATATGGATGGAGTGGGATTAATGTCATATACTGCAGCCAGCCACCAGGGCCGATCCAGATGTCTTGGCTTTACTTATACTGTCTATGCATAAACCCCTAGACTGGGTAAACCCAGCCTGATCTGCTGGCGATTTGATTTCTCCCTGCAGCTCAGGCTGGAAACCTGTACATCCTGTTTCCGGGAACCAATCACAAACTGGCTTATCCACCTGGCGCGCTATTGGCGGGTTTAACACGATGACGATAGAGAAGCGACGGCAAGCAGCTTGCCCCTGGAACAATTCCTACAAAAGAAGGATGTGTTTGCCTTACTACCGACTAGCTTTGGTAAAAGCCTTGTTTACCAGCTAGTCCCCGCTGGTGGCCAAAAGAATACGTGCCAAGTACGTCACCCGGATCGTTGGTCTGATTGGTTGAAGACTATCCAATTGCTCACAGTCATTTAAACTATGCCCGTTGATCACGCCTTTTGTGCAGTAGAACATACAGAGCAGACTCCCCAGATATTAATCAGTCTTAAAAGATTGAGTATAGTCTGGTGATAGCCAGATTAATAAACCCCTGGTGTATACACCATGACCATCATCAGTATGTGCCTGTTTATGTCAATATATTTTACAAAATAAATGTAGGCTCACATTTCACTCATGCACATCTGAGATAACGGAGTAGTCAACGTAAGCATAGTAAAGGCTAAAGTGTGAATTTACAGTTTTATGACCTTCTGCATTTCTGAACATTGAGTGCACCAGATGATTAAAATCTGCAGTCACTGAATATGCTGATGTCTTCCTCGGTCATGGATGATGTCAGGGCCCTCTGGGTGTCCTGCTGCTGGTTTGTAGGTGCTGTTTTGGAGTTGGGTGACCTCATGCTCCGCCGCCCTCAGTCCACCTCGTCGTCGTAAGCGCCGCTGCCGTGTGAGCCAGCAGGCCGAGGTTTAGATCAGCTGAAAGGTATGAGCTCATGTAAACTGCAGCTCCATCACACTCTGTATATTAGCCTGGGCCGCGGTGTAATGGGGGCTAACCCAAACACTGTTACGGAAGGACCACCCTCTCATGTGAGAATCTGCTCTTCCAGTGAATTAGGTGTGTGTGTGTGTGTGTGTGTGTGTGTGTGTGTGTGTGTGTGTGTGTGTGTGTGTGTGTGTGTGTGTGTGTGTGTGTGTGTGTGTGTGTGTGTGTGTGTGTGTGTGTGTGTGAACAATGCCATGTTTGGACCAGTGTGCTCCCTCTCTGTTGCAGAGCAGGATAACATCTCCACATAGCCCGCTTAGTTCTCTCAAAACTGCACTTTAATCAGTGCACAGATTCAAAGCCACATTTGGCCTGTTTTTCCTCTTCTCGTAAAATTGTTGCAAACACGAAAATGAGAATCAAGCCTGTTTTCCATCCGTGGGTTTGGAATGAAAAAGCAGGATTCCGGAACATTTCCTCAATGTCACGTTTACAATGAACATGTTTAGTAATGGGTTCCAAGTTTTGGAAAAGCTGCTGGAGTTCTGTCATCTATTTAAAGACAAAGAAATGCACTTGTTTAATATTTTATTTGAATGGGCTAGCTAATGTCTATATAACCATGACCACTGACGTTTAGAAATAGTGAATGCGTTTTCCTTTATTTTATTTAAAGGGTCTAAAGCATTTTATTGCATTTTTTTTTATCAATTCTCATATGCTATTCTCACACAGCTTTTCCTAAACAAAGTTTAAATAAAACTGACCCTGAAACTCAGTTTCTCCTTCAGTGCAATTCAGTGTTTCTTGAAACTACATTTTTCTGTGAGGTTTGGTGACGTTCTTGTTTGTTTGCACTGTTTGACCAAGTGAACAGCCTGCACATGAAATGTTGGAGTCTGTTGGCGGTGGAGCCTCTCACAGTCCCACCATTTTTTTTTTTACCTTAAAAGGAGGAGGAGGAGGAGGTGGTAAAAGTTTCAGTGTTGGAGGAGAAACTGACCTGTGTGCTCTTATCTCACTGGGCCAAAGGCTAACAGGTTTCACAGCAGCAGAGCCAACCGAGAGCTAAGGTGCTCTGAATGTTACACTGCAAAAAATGTCTAATCAAAAACATCAATACATCTTCACCTACAATCTTATTAACCGTTGAAAACCCCTTATTATACTCCTTCTCAGCGTCATATTTGTTCTATTGGGGTCCACTTGAATAGGTGAATAGTTTTCCATACTTTGCATTGCATTTTTGCAGCTCCTCCGTCTGAAACGCTCTGTCTGGGCTCTTGGCCTTGCCTTCCCGGATAGCCCAGTATGCTCTGATTGGTCAGCTGGCCCACTCTGTTGTGATTGGTCAACCAAATTGAAATTGAAGCCACTGGGCGGGCTGTGTTTGCTCAGGCAGCACCAATGGGCAGCACATGTGAAAAACTGGGCTGGCTTTCTTGATCAGTGACATCACTGATTGAGGAATTTCAAACAGGAATGTGGGCAAGGCGTTTTTAGGCAGTTGAGAAAAAGTGCTGTCTGTGTGAGAGAAAACTCCATTTGGAATGAAATGTGTTTTTTGTACTTTATACATCTATTACATGCACAAACGGCTAAATAACACTCAAAAAAGACAGGAACAATCCAAAAAAAAAGCATGATAGGGGCTCTTTAAAGTCTTTGCTGCTGTTTTGCTTTGCCTTTGTCTTGCGTGTGTATGCTACTCTTGTTCTGTTGTCTTGCCTGATGTTTGAGTGCTGACATTTTAACTGTGGTTTATCACTCATTGAATCCATACTCCCTTTCAGTATCTCAGCCTGGTACAATTGGCTCCCCCTAACAGAACTCCAAACCCAGTCAGTACTCAGGAAAGCCCCCACAATCACACAGGATCCCCAAAGACATACAGTGCTCAGCATAAGTAAATACACCCATACTAAAGTTGACTAAAAAGAAGAATAAAAAATCATCTTTTAGAAATTGATCTTAATGCCAAAATGAGGAAAAATCCAACCTTAAGGACACCAATTTTCTTTGTGAATAAATAATGTATCGTAAATAAATAAATGCTCTTCCTTAAAATACAGGGGGCATAAGTCAGTACACCCCTATGTTAAATTCCCAGAGAGGCAGGCAGATGTTTATTTTTAAAGGTCAGTTGTTTCATGGATCCAGGATACTATGCATCCTGATAAAGTTCCCTTGGCCTTTGGAATTAAAATAGCCCCACATCATCACTCACGATATCATTCACGATACATTATTCATTCACAAAGAAAATTGGTGTCCTCAAAGGTTGGATTTTTCCTCCTTTTTTTTAAATTAAGGCATTAAGATCAACTTCCAAAATATGATTTTTAGTCAACTTTAGCATGGGTGTATTCACTTATGCTGAGCACTGTATTTCTGTCACTCGTGACCGACAACAAAGGTTTTTTTATCTTATCTCAGCATATCTTGTTGTCACATGTCTTGCTTGTTAGGATTGTATGTAAGTAGTGGATGTGTTGCAAATGTCAGTGTCCCATTGTCAATGAGAATTTGTTCTTAATGACTTGCCTGGTAAAAACGACAAAAAGACCAAACTGAAATTCAAATTCACTTTTGCTAAGACACAAGTATATATGCAGGTATGTAAAGCAGCTAGACTGACATGGTTTGCTGTCGCCCATCCTATCTGTGACTACGTTGAAATAATGTGAACCAAAAGAAGGAATGTGGATGTTTTTACAGTGTGCGGCAGCTGGGCCCTTGATTTGACAGTCTCATTGCAGATAATGTAGTAAACACAGGGAGTAGCCATTCAATGTGTTCTGTACTGTTCTGAGAACACTGTGGTGAAATGTTTGTTTAGTTAACGTGACAGATTCCTGTGGCATCGTTTTAGAAGTCTGTGTACCTCTTGGTGTACTTTCTACTTTGGCTGACTAATGACTATGACTCCAATAGCACCCACAGGAGAGTTTTCCGTCCTCCTGTCCAAACCAGAAAACGTAACCGTCGCAGTTTCATACACGTCGTTAGCGTTGTGAAACAGTCGCAGTTTGGTTAAGTTTAGGCACAAAAAAAACTTAAAAAAACCCCATCAGACTTAGGTTAAAAATCAGACATCTCTTCACTTGTGGTTATTTAAAAAAAAAAATAACTTGCTGTTTACTTTTATTTTCAAACGGGACACCAAACCTGGCCTCCCGGGTGAAAGTCCTGTGTTTGAACGAGACATTTTTGGGCGACCAGAATGTTCCAAATAACTGTGATGAAATGAAAACAATTCAATTTTACTTATAGTATCAAATCATAACGAGTTATCTCAAGACACTTTACAGATAGAGAAGGTCTAGACCACACTCTATAATTTACAGAGACCCAACAATTCCCCCAGAGCAAGCATTTAGCGCAACATGGCCAGGAAAAAACGTCCTTTTAGGCAGAAACTTCAAGTGGTGAGAGGGTCAAAGTTTTAGAAGAAAACATGGACAGCACCCAAAACAAGTTCACAAGCTATTTCAAAAACTAATCAAATGGGGTTTAGGGTCCTTTTAGGGGTCCTTGATGTCAAAAAGTTTGAGAACCACTGGGTTAGACCAACAACAGCTTTGTATCAAACAGCTCACACATCTCAGTGTTCACAGGAGTCTTCAGAGACACAGGACTTCTGCCAGCTGTTGCACTCAAACACAACAGAATGACTCAATTTCCAAAACTCCTCTGTATCACAGCAGTGTTGCTAGAGATGGTGATAGTTGCTACACAGCAATAATCCAGATAATGATAATGTGGGGATAAAACCAATAACACGTGATGACTCATTCTGTCTGACTAGACGTGTGTGTGTGTGTGTGTGTGTGTGTGTGTGTGTGTGTGTGTGTGTGTGTGTGTGTGTTGTAATTTGTGGTACTTACCATTATGGTTATAGGATGTGCAATGCTGATAGGGTACTGGTGCTATATATATAAAAATGTTGTCGTGGTCAATAACTTCTGTATTGCAGCAATGCCCAATTGCATAATACCATATCAAATATAACATAGCATATATATATATATATATATATATATATATATATATATATATATATATATATATATATATATAAAATAAAAACTACAGTACTTGGGTCAGAGCAGGTGTTTTGGGTCAGTGTTAGGTTCTACTACACACTTGGAAGGGGAGGGGTGAGCCGCTAAAGCTTACACACTGCACCTTTCAAGGAGGAAAAATGTTATTTGAGGAAATATCAGGAATTTTCCTTTATATCTCAGCTTAGGCATGTCGGTGTCTGTGTCTGATTGACAGCAGCTGCCAGAGTGCCAGTGTTAAAGGTGCCTTGCCACACAAAACACTTTTTACTTGCATTTTTTGAAAAATGTTAGGTCCATATGTGTTTGTGTTATGTTGTGAATGTGAAAATGAACTGCTACCTCCTCTGTCAGCTCTAGCCACTGAAAAGAAATAAGCAGAGAAATCAGGCCAGTTACAAAAGCTGATCAGTCTGACGTGGTGTTGCCTGAGCTCATTACTATTGATGAGCTCGCCCAGTTGTGCTGGGTGAAGGATGCTGATAGCCAGGCTCTCATTGGCTAGCTGTTAGCCAATCAGAGTCAAGCAGCTTAGCTCGTTGAATATTAATGAGAACTGGCACAAATCGAGCTGAGTCTTCCAGCAGGCTTTCTATACCGCGCTAGAATGGCTTGAAACAAGGTAACCAAGGCGTTTTTGTTTCCCCCAAAATGGTAGAAGTTCAGACATTAACACAAAGTAATAAAATACGTGTGGCAGGGCACCTTTAAGGCACGGTCCTACATACGTGGCGAGTGACTGCATCGCTTGCTGAGGCGATACCGGCTGGTTAGACACAGCAACAATCAACGTCTCCTCCGTCTTGGCTCACTCGGGATAACCACAGCCAAGAGGAGACAACCACAGAGACTGCTTTGCTATTGGTTTAAGGCTGTGTATGACTCCACACGATGAGAAGATGAATTTGCTCTTCTTACCGGAGGGGAATGTTTATTATTTGTCCACACGCTCGCATAGAATGGGAGTGAACCAAAGGTGGATAATCGCCAATGTTAGTTTTGCACATGTGCGACTGTGCCCTAACACCGTAGAGAACCAGAGTGTGCCGGCACTACACCGTAGAGAACCTAAGTTTGCCGGTGTCATAACACCGTAGACAACCAGAACGTGCCTTTACCATGACACCATGGAGAACCAAAGAGTGCCGGTGCTACACTGTAGAGAAAGTAAAAAAACTTCTTTTGTAGTAACAGAGCGCCGACGTTTTTGCCCCTCAAAGAAGACAGGATAAGTGATATAAAGAGCAGACCTGTCACAGACAAAAATAATGCAATTTAAAGTAAAGTGTGCGTTTGTGTGTGTGTGTGTGTGTGTGTGTGTCTTTAGCTCAAAGCGCTTAAAGAAATGATTTCAGCGGGGGGTTGTACATGCGGTAGCCGCTGCTGTGATAAGCCCCGGTCAAAGCGTCCAGTTTGTTTTTAGGCACTGGGTTCACAGCAGGCTGCTATTGATAGAGGCCGCACACTTTTGGAAATGAAAAGTGCATTTGAAGCCCCCTTATGAAGCTGCATTCCTGACTAATCCAGAAGAGATCTGCACTGCGAGGCCCTCAGATCTCCCCAGGCGGGGCAGAAAAAACAGACGGACAAAGGGGCAAAGAAGCTGAGTTAAAGAGTCATTCATTAGCCTTGTGTTCACACACAGTGCATATACTGCAAAAAGAAAAAAAAAAGGTTTGTCATGTTTTTCTCAGCAATACATGTTATTTCATGTGACAACAAAAAACAAAATTTTGTCCAAGGGACTTGACACGGTGTTTGAAGCCCCCAACATCGTCTTACAGGCAGCGCTGCCTGGAAGGCACAAGGATTAGGCAATGGTTAGGGTTAGGTGCCTTGAAGTCAATGTTGGGGGCTTAAACCACCATCGAGCACTTGAAGCATTGCGTTGTTCCGAATTAAAATAGCAAATTGCCAATTGATATTAGTCGTCATAAAAACTTTCAGTTGGAGGGACAAATTATTTTTGTACCCTCAACAATAATCGTTACAATAAGTTGGCAGCCCAATCCAGAAAGAGTTGTTAACACTGAATCAATTCAAAATAATTCATGCAACTAGTTAGCCCCTAAACCTAACCCTTGTTAATTTAAATTGATACAACTAGACATTTTTTACAGTGTATTGGTAATGTCAGGTAAGAGTATCCAGGAAGTTCTCAGGAGCAAAGAAAAACACTTGTTTTTAGCACGACAGGTGAAGCATGTGATCCTTTATGTACAGTTAAACATGGAAATCACTGGAATTAGTACAGCAGTATTCATTATGGGAAAGAACATCTATATCAGAACAATGTTATCGTGTACAAGCGCTTGTAAATGAAGTGAATTTTCTCTCTAGGGCCTTTTCTCACGGAATATGCAGACTTTTTTTCCAGCAGTGAGAAAGAAGAAAAATTGACTGTTTCGCTGCTTGAGGTGGAGATGAGTTTTATATTGTATGTACTTATTTTATTTTTAATTCTGCAGACAAAATTCCGCGGAACAGTGCATCCGCAGATTCCGTGTGGCCCTGCTGATATCCCCACTTAAATGTCCCGTACGTCTATATAACTGCCTGGCTTTCCATTAAACCTTCTCCAAGCACTTGACCAAGCACTTGTGTTAATTGTCTGTACAGATAGTCTCTCCCCCCACCCCCCACCCCCCCGTCCAGCCCAATAAACAGAATCCAAACTTAAAATCACTGAACTACAAATTGCCGACAGTTTTCTTTCTTCAAGGGGGCCAAGAGTTCAGTGAACCGTGATACCGACTTGAGTCCAAAGAGCCGCCCTAATGGCTCTGACACAGGATCCCTGCTTTTATCTGTTCTCTGGCTCATTCTTTCCATCTCAGCCTGGCCTAACAGTGATACTCCTGCTGCCTGCCATGTTGACACAGCGAAGACCGCCTTTGATTTTTTTTTCCTGCCAAAGTGGCTCGAAAGACAACACACAGGCTGAGAAAAAGCGGAGAGGAGGGGGGGGGTAGTTCGTGGAGGGTCTGGAGGCGGGCTGATGGGGGTAGAGACAAGGAGAAAAGTTTTTTTTTTTTTTTTTAATTGAGTTTTTTTTCTGCTGAAACTTGATATCCTCCCTCTGCAGGTGATCCTGAAGCAGGCCACAGTGGTGGAAGAAGTATTCAGATCCTTTATGTAAGTAGAAGTACAAATACCACACAGTAAAACTCATGCATTGAATAATTTACCTTCATAAAGTATGTAAGTATCATCAGGGAAATGCACTTAAAGTATTAAAAGTAAAAGTATTGAATGCAGAAAAATCCTCACGTTTTTTGAGCTGGCCGATATGGAGAAATTCAAATATCACGATAGTTTTGACCATCCTAGATGTCGATATTGCGACGAGATTGTATGGTGGACAATTGGTGCTTTAACTAAATATTTCACAATTACATTTAAAAGTCCAATATGTAATATTTATACTGTAATAAATCCAAAAATGACACCAATGCCTCATCAGATATTAAGGAAACATGTTAAACTGAAATACTATCTTTTCTGACAACAATGCTAATTTCAGTATTTTTCTTTTTGAAATTTACATTCTGTGACGGAATTTCTGTTTATGTTTTGATCTGTGTGTTGTTATCAACGGCCCAGTTTGACAGGCAGGCCGGGTTGCCAGATATACCTGTAAAAACGTAAACCCAGCGCGCTACAGCTGTAACGTTAGTACAGCCATGAAAGCAGCAAACAAACCAACAGGATCAACGGAGATAGATTCTACATGACATAAAAAAAGAAAACAGCATGTTTCTAACAGTTGCGTGACCAGAGACGTAACAACCCCCTGGTAAATATTGGAGATGTATTTGAAAGATGGAGACAGCTTAGAGCCAAAAGGACGCAGAGTTGGCTTATTTTCTCCTGAACAGGTAAGCATTAGCTTCAGGCTAATTTATCACAGCTACTAGGGACGGGCATTTTTTGTCATTTCAACATTTGTGTACTCACATTGAATTATATAGCTAGAGTAACTGAGTTGGTTACTCGCAAAAACAATTGAGACATAGCCAGTAAAGTGATCCCGACTGGTCCTGGCTAACGCCACCATGCTAACCCTGCTAACTGTTGTCATGGCTGTTTACAGCGTGTAACCTCTTCAGCGGCTGGAGCCGACAACGGTAAGTTATTTTAAGCCACGAGAGGGGAGCTGTAAATCGGAAAGAGAGGACTGTGAGTTTGCAGTGTGTTTAGCGATTGTTGCCGTAATTCTAAGCCAATGAAGTGTGTTTGAAGTGTGTTTTAAGCTGAAAAAGTGTGTCTGTCAGTTGGTTACAGAGCTCCGCGTGAGCATGGGCTTTTATGACTGTCAATATAGCCAGCATCTAACGTTAGCTACTCCGCTGTGCTGTGGAGTAATGTCTGGCTATGTGAGACTAGCATCTAACGTTAGCTACTCCGCTGTGCTGTGGAGTAATGTCTGGCTATGTGAGACTAGCATCTAACGTTAGCTACTCCGCTGTGCTGTGGAGTAATGTCTGGCTATGTGAGAAAAGCGTCTAGCAACGTTGTTGTGAATGCTGCGGTCTCAGCCTGGCAACCCCCGTGAACTTCGAGTCTGGGCAGGAGGGGGCGGGGGAAACGACTCTGCAGTATTTTGAATTGGTAGTGCAGTAACTATTTTAACCGCTAGCTGCCAGTATTACACACAATATTACATATTGCACCTTTTAAGATAAATAATCATCAATGGTATGGCTACTATGTCTTAAGGTCCAGATACACCAAGCCGATAATCGGCCGTTGGACAGTCTGGCGAGGTCGGTGACTCGAGTCTGTTCGGTGTGTTCCGTGCCGTCGTCCGTCCGAGGGGCCGTCAGCCTTCATTTTGGCCAATTTGACATGTTGAATCGGAAGGCGGGCACTGCCGGTAGTCGGACTCCTATGACCCATCTGATTGGTAGAGCTCTAACCCGGAAATGGGGAGCGGAATGAGCGTTACTAGAGTCTCTCAAAATCTCACAAGCCACCATGACAGTCTGGCTTTGAATTTCCGGAGAAACCAGACCCACGTGACGCATTCGTCCAATCAGCTGGCGACTATACAGATTAGCGCCGCCTGCTGTTGTGGAGACGCTCTTAACTGCTAAGTTATGCTAAATGTCATTTATTTATTAACTGTATAATAACACAATACCATACACAGTCCTATATATCTATATATCCATCTTTATTTATCTATAGTTTATTGTTGTTTTACTGTTTGTTTATTTTTGTAAAAAATATTTAGCTAAAAGTTTATTGTTATTATTATTATCTTTTTTTCTATTTAAAGGGTGTTTTTGTAAGATGCTAAAATCTGCTGCTGGAAATCTAATTTCCTTGCGGGAGTCATCCCAAAGGGATCAATAAAGAGAAGTCTAAGTCTAGTACGTCTCATCTCTCCGGTGAGTTCTGAGGTACTTTTTGGACCAACTTGGGGACACTGATCAGTCCAACTGGCTTTTCTGCCGACAGTCGGCCGTCTGGTCGGTGTGTCTGGGCCTTAAGCGGTTTTAAAGGCAAATAACAGAACAGCTCAAACTGTCTGCTTCAGTGACATCACTTTACTGTAATGCAGCCTTTAAAACCAGGAAAAGGCTAACACCATGTCACAATGTTACGATATCCAAAATCCAAGACGATATTCAGCCTCCTATCACGATATCGATATATAATATCGATGTATTGCCCGGCCCTTCGCATTTGAGAAACTGGAAACGATCCAAACAGTTCGGTCCATCAGCTAAGTGTTTAATGGTCTAATCATTTCAGCTGGACTTGTAGAGCGTCATATTTTTGGGTAGTTCAATTTATATTAAAATATCAGATTTTATAAACTACATGTGTTTTGTGTGCAGAAATCTTAATCTGTAAAGTAACTGGTAACCAAAGCTGTAACAGATGAATGTAGTGGAGTAAAAAAGTCCAATATTACTCTCTGAGATGTAGCGGAGTAGAAGTAGATAGGGTCATGAAAACAAACGACTCAAGTAAAGTAAAAGTACCTCAACATTTGTACTTTAGTACATGAGTACTTGAGTAAATGTGCTTGGTTACATTCCACCACTGCTTGTCTCGGGGGGAGCAAGCAGCCACGTAGACAACGCAGACGAACACAAAGCCACCCAAGTAGCAGCCATGCAGCTTTTTATAAAAAGCCAGAATTCAACTTGATCTTTCTGCAAACAGATGACACTCCTGTAAACAAAGCGTGAAATACAAGGAGTGCACGTGAAAACACTGTAAACGGTAAATTCAGAGCACAGAGTGTAACCTTAACTGACGTCCCTGTTCTACTTACCTTGCAGACTGTGGCTCACATGGTGCTCCTGTTTTATGTTGATTTAGATTAGATAAGTAGACAAGTACTGTATTTATTCTATTACTCTGTGTTTTGCAGTGTTCTAATGTGACAAAGTACAAATACTTTGTTACTGTACATTAACCCCCTGAGGTCTGCGGGCATTTTTCACATATCTTCTTGAATTCTCCTTTTAAGGGTATTTGCATATAACCTGATCACCATGTGTTTCATAACAAAATGTTCAGAAAAAACTCAGCTTTCTGTATGGTGACGCCCAAAATTGTTGCAGAGCAATATGTAAAGAGATAATTTGGCCCTAAAGCAGAAATATTTCTCAAATCTCTTGTGAAAACATGCCTAGACTCATTTGTTTTGGTGCTTGAAATGAGTTTACAAAAGGCTTGGGTTCACAAAAGTAGCGTAATTAATGAATAAAATAGTAAATAAATGTCTAAATTGAAATTTTGTAATATCGACATTTGAGTAGGAGTGTTGTCAAACATCGCTTGGACTCGCCGATGCGATTCTCTACTGATTTTCCTAAATAAATTTATGCTTTCAGTTCACTACATTTCATTCAGCGTCTCCATCACTCGTTAAATGCAAGAAATGTTTTCGTGCGTTGGAGTGAAAGATTCTTCCTCACAAAACCCGCCCCCGAAAAATTCAGTCAATGTCAGACTTTGCATTCGATGTTTAGGAAAGGTGTGTAAACCCTGAATATGATGCTTTACTATAAGGAAGCCACAATGAAGTTCATAATCAAAGTTTACTTTTACTTCTACTTCTAAAAATGTAGTACATTTAATATCAGAAATTTCTTTTGATACTTAAGTACAGTAAATATCACTCAAGTATTGCTATCAAGTACTTTATACAAGACTGGTGTTTTGTATTGTTTTGTCTGTATTTTCTTGTGAGATGTGTTTGTGTTCTCTACTGTGTTGAGTTATTATTTTTAATTTTTTTTAAAAGGTCCATCCAGGGACACATTTTACTAATTAAGTGGCCCGTCGGTGTAATTTTGACATAGGTCAACCGGAAGAAAAAAGCCAGTGTTGCGTTGGCAGAGCGCCACCTACTGTAGCGGAGGTAGAGTTACTCCTGTCATCTTCCCATTCTGCCCCGCTCGTGTATACGGGGAGAACTGGCCTAACCCGGTTATTCACTGACAGGGGTAACTGCTGTGCATGGAAACGCAATGAATGTGAATTTGATGGATTCTTTTTCTAGAGCTTATGAAGGCATGACACCCCTCCAAATCTTTCACAATAGCACCACTCAAAAAAAAAAAAAAAAAAAAAAAAACATCTACAGTATATACCGCATAACTGTTGATGAACTTAGAATAGGGATTGTGATTGTAAATGAAATCGAACTCCAATGACCCCATAAATAAATTGCCATAATTCGGAGCCAGTGGTCACAGTGTTGACATCCATAAGTCTTTTTCTTTTTTTTTCTTTTTCAGATGCGTGTGACTGGGGCCCTGCATGTGCCGAGAACGCTGACACAAGAGAAGACTGCCAAATTTGAAAAAAAGTAGTTCAGCGCGGAGCTTTAGGAAAAGCTCTCTCAGCGTTTTTCCACTAAGCCTCTCTGAAAAACCTCTCTGGCTCCTGCACCTACGGAGCTGTTGTATAACCTTTCACACTCGCCGGAACGCACAAACACACACGCACACGCACACAAACACAAACACAAACACACACACACACACTCTGTTCAACCATGTGGTGAGGAAGCCTTTGGGGGGGGGGAATTGGAACAAGGGAAAGCCTATTTTTGAAAGTCATCCACCATGGGACTCAATTAGCACTTCATCTACAGACCGGAGCACGGGGTCGCTGCGTGCTCCCTCCCTTCCTGTGTTTCCTGAGCACAAAGCTAAAGTGAGTTGACTCTCCACAGCGGCGGTCAAGGCCAGCAGTGGAAGAAGTATTTCAGATCCTTAACTTAAAAGTACGAATACCACACTGTAAAAACATATGTATATATACTCTGTTACAAGTGAAAGTCCTGCATTGAAAATGTGACTTAAGTAAAAGTGTGTCTATATCAGGAAAATGTACTTAAAGTAATTAAAGGTAACAATGCCGAAACATCCTCACATTTTAGAAACTGGAAATGATCCAAACAGTTCTGTGAATCATGTCTTTTATAATTTAATCGGCTAGGCCTGTTTATTGTTGGGTAGTTTAATTTATAATAAAATGTATCGTATTTAAAAACTCAATTTTCTATGCAAAGGTCTTAATTTGTAAAGTAACTAAAGCTGTCAGACAAATGTAGTAATTAGTGGGGTAAAAAGTACAATATTTCTCGCTGAAATGTAGCGGAGTAGAAGTAAAAAGTGGCATGAAAAGAGGAGACTCACTGAAGTACAAGTACCTCAAATTTTTACTTAAAGATCCCATGACATGGTGCTCTTTGAATGCTTTTATATAGACCTTAGTGGTCCCCTAATACTGTATCTGAAGTCTCTTTTATATAGACCTTAGTGGTCCCCTAATACTGTATCTGAAGTCTCTTTTATATAGACCTTAGTGGTCCCCTAATACTGTATCTGAAGTCTCTTTTATATAGACCTTAGTGGTCCCCTAATACTGTATCTGAAGTCTCTTTTATATAGACCTTAGTGGTCCCCTAATACTGTATCTGAAGTCTCTTTCCCAAAATTCAGCCTTGGTGCAGAATTACAGCCACTAGAGCCAGTCCCACAATGAGCTTTCCTTAGTATGTGCCATTTCTCTGTCTGTAGCTATTGAGGAGGAGAGAGGCAAGGCAAGGCAAGGCAGCTTTATTTGTATAGCACATTTCAGCAACAAGGCAATTGAAAGTGCTTTACATGAAACATGAAACATTAAAAACAGTTAGAAAACAATTAAAAACAATTTCAAAGCATTAAAACAATTAACAACAATTTAAGATCATTAAAAGACAAGAATAAAATGTACAGTGCAGTATAAGAATTTTAAAGAAAGAGCAGTTAAAAATAGGTTATTTAAAGAAAGGCAACATTAAAAAGATATGTCTTCAGCCTGGATTTAAAAGAAATGAGAGTTGCAGCGGACTTGCAGTTTTCTGGGAGTTTGTTCCAGATATGTGGAGCATAAAAACTGAACGCTGCTTCCCCCTGTTTAGTTCTGACTCTGGGAACAACAAGTAGACCTGTCCCAGACAACCTGAGAGGTCTGGGTGGGTCATAGTGTAGTAGCAGATCAGAAATGTATTTTGGCCCTAAACCATTTAGTAATTTGTAAACCAGCAAAAGTATTTTAAAATCAATTCTTTGAGGCACTGGAAGCCACTTCAGTACTGGAGTGATGTGATCCACTTTCTTGGTTTTAGTGAGGACTCGAGCGGCAGCGTTCTGAATCAGCTGCAGCTGTCTGATTGATTTTTTTAGGGAGACCTGTAAAGACACCGTTACAGTAGTCAAGTCTACTGAAGATAAAAGCATGGACAGGTTTTTCCAAATCCTGCTGAGACATAAGTCCTTTAACCCTTGATATATTTTTAAGGTGATAATAGGCTGATTTTGTAATTGTCTTAATGTGACTTTTAAAATTCAGGTCTGAGTCCATGATTACACCAAGATTTCTGGCTTTGTCTGTTGTTTTTAACATTGTCGTTTGAAGCTGAGTGCTGACCTTAAATCGTTCCTCATTTGCTCCAGTTTTTTCTTCATTTAATTTAAGAAAGTTATGGCACATCCAGTCGTTAATTTGTTCAATGCACATATTCAGTTGTTGTATTGGGCTATAATTCCCTGGCGATAAGGTTATGTAAATTTGTGTGTCATCCGCATAACTATGGTAACTTATTTTGTTGTTTTCCATAATCTGAGCCAGTGGAAGCATGTAGATGTTGAACAGAAGAGGCCCCAGAACTGAGCCTTGGGGAACTCTGCATGTCATATTTGTATGCTCAGATGTATAATTACCTATAGACACAAAGTAGTCCCTATTCTTTAAATAGGATTCAAACCACTTTAGTACTGAGCCAGAAAGACCAACCCAGTTTTCCAATCGGTCAAGTAATATGTTGTGGTCGACTGTATCAAATGCAGCACTGAGATCAAGTAATACTAAGACTGAAATTTTGCCACTATCTGTGTTTAAGTGGATGTCATTAAAGACTTTGACAAGAGCCGTCTCAGTGCTGTGGTGTGGTCGAAAACCTGACTGGAAGGCATCAAAACTATTGTTGAGTGATAAGAAAAGGTTGAGTTGTTGAAAAACCGCTTTTTCTATGATTTTGCTTAAAAATGGAAGTTTTGATATCGGCCTATAGTTGCTCATTAGTGACGTGTTTAGATTGTTCTTTTTTAGGAGTGGCTTGATGACTGCAGTTTTTAGGGCCTGTGGAAAGATACCTGAGAGCAGAGATGTATTTACAATATTTAAAAGATCAGAAGCCAAACAATTCGAAACACTTTTGAAAACACCCTTTGGTAGAATATCAAGGTTTTCAGATGTTGTATAATGTCTTCCAGGTTGTTATGGCTGATCACATGAAATTGTGTCATATTTTATTTTGTTTTGTGTGAACACTGTGACAACACATATCCTGTACTTGATATGGAAGCACTGACTCTTGTGAAAAAGGACCGCCTTGCATTCCTTAGTTCCAAATTATAAATGCAAAGTCTCTCTTTATAGATGTTATAGTGGACCTGGAGATTAGATTTTCGCCAACTACGTTCAGCTTTTCGACACTCTCTTTTTTCTGTTCTCACCACTATAAAATTTCTCCATGGAGATCTTTTCTTACCAGAGACAGCTTTGACCTTAGTGGGAGCAATAGCATCAATAACATTCGTAATTTTACAGTTGAAATTATCTACAAGCTCAGTGACTGAGACCCCTGAGAGGGTGGGTGTAGAGGAGAAAAGCTGAATGAATGATTCACTGGTGTTTTCAGTGATATACCGTTTTCTGATTAACTTTGTTTGAACACTTTTGGGCACCGAGATAGTGCCGTTAAAGAAAACACAGGAATGATCAGAGAGAGCAACATCAGTCACCACAACCTTGGAAATGTTTAGACCCTTGGAGATAATCAAGTCCAGAGTGTGCCCCTTATTGTGCGTGGGCTGTGTCACATGCTGAGTCAGTCCATAGCTCTCAAAAACACAACATAGTTCTTTGGTTCCTCGGTCCTGGGGGTTGTCAACATGAATGTTAAAATCACCAGCAATAATTACACGGTCAAAGTTAATACAGATTATAGACAGCAGTTCATTAAAATTGTCAAAGAAGTTTGCACAGTATTTAGGTGGCCTGTAGATATTTATAAGTATAGCTTGAGGGGAGGATCTTAGCTGAAGAGCCAAAAGAAGCAAAATTTCCATAAGATAATTGCGTACATTGGAATGAGTCATTAAACAAAATGGCGACTCCACCTCCTATCTTATTTACTCTATTCTCACTCAGACAACTGAAGTTAGGGGGGGCTGACTCAATGAGAACAGCAGCACTGTTATTATGGTCCAACCAGGTTTCAGTTAAAAACATAAAATCAAGATTGTGCTTAATAATAAAATCATTGATTAAAAATGATTTTCCTACCAAGGACCTGACGTTTAGTAGGGCTAGGGTTAGTGCGTTTTCATTTTTTGTGACTGACTGTGGCTGACGAGGAATGGATGCTAAGTTTGCAAAGTTTGCCGTTAAGTGCTTATTCGTTATTCTTTTTCTATTACCTATCACAACATAAATTGTGGAAGAATCTGATACGCAGGGCCCAGGCTTGTCTTGGAAAGAGTCATGAGTGCTACTAGGCATGCAGCCTGGACCCGGTCCATATCAGTTAACGGTTGCTGCATTTTGCAAACAAGCATCCTTATCAGTTTTGGGAAAATGAGTTAGCTGCCGCTCTTGAGGGGGCAGAGGTGCCTGGCATTTTACTTTTGGCCTGGGGCGAACGATGGGAGAAGGAAGGGGGGCATACTTGGTTCCAGCATTCACCAGCTGCTTCACCGTGTGTTAGCATGCTTTTGTCCATTGTTTTGGTTCAGTGGTAAAGTGGTGTCATTTCCACAAGATCTGTTCACTTCCACGTTTACTTCTAACCGGTAAATTTTGGTTTCCAGAACTGCAATCTTCTGAAGGAGTTTGTAGTAGTCCTCCATGGAGAAGGAAGGCATCTTGCTGCTAATTAGCTTTAGCTACAGTCACTTTGACAGGCTTGAGCTATTTGTAGGCCATGCTCACGCAGAAAAATGTTGAATGTCTGGTCAGTGAACGCCAACATGGGGATGGGGGAAAGAGGAGAGAGCAACTCATCCTCAAAGACGTCCTCAAAGGCGTCGTGGTTGTTAAAGGAGTTTGAGTAGTGTTGGACGGGTGAGAATGGGGATTGAGATTTCTCATCTCTGCTCTTTGGTCTCCTATGGAGGGCGATGAGTTCTCGTCGGGGTTGGTAAAGGGGTTTGAGGAGTGTTGGATAGGTGAACAGAAAATTTTAACCCAGAAAATGTTAAAATTGTCAATGAACTGCAGAGAATGGTCGGTACATGCAGTTGAAAGCCATGTGTTCAGTGCCAGCAGTCTGCTGAATCTCTCAACTCCTATTCTGACTGGCGGTATAGGGCCACTGATAAACACTTTCGCATTTATGGAGCTAACTGTGTTCAGCAGATCCATAAACTCACGTTTCAGCACTTCAGACTCTTGCTTTACAACATAATTTGACCATATATGCAGTATAATGTTCTTAGTAGTTGGGTGTGCTGCTACGATATCTGTGATTCTTTGGGCCAAGTCAGACACCATGTTTTTGGGATAACGGAGTATTTTGGTGTTTTTACTGCTTTTGATATATTTTACAGCAGAGTCACCCACAATCAGAGTTTGGGGCCCAGTCGTTCGCTTTCACTTTAGTTTTTTAATTTTAGAATTGCTCTCAGTCCTTACCCTGCTGTGTGACGGTGAGACGCAATCCAGGTTATGTCCAGGGTCCTGCAGCAGAGGAGCAAATCTGTTCTCCACCTGCACACTCAGTTGTTGGGGAGGCATTTTGTTGCGGTTTTTCCCTTTTGCAGCTGTCCAAGGCTGTGTCCTACTAAGCACAGGGGTTGAAGAGGCGCTCTGCCTGGGTGATAATGCAGGCCAGCCGATCGAATCACAAATCTCAGGGCGCTGTGCTCTGCCCGTTAATCGTCCTCCCAATTCCCAGGAAAATGATTTACTCTTAGGCTTTGCACCAAAAGAGTTCCAGGGAGGACTACCACTTGTTGATTTATTATCCGTTCCACAGCTCTCCTGTTTGTTTGTGGTCTTGCTGGTGCTAGTTAGCCGTGTGTTAGCATGCTTTTGTCCATTGTTTTGGTTCAGTGGTAAAGTGGTGTCATTTCCACAAGATCTGTTCACTTCCACGTTTATTTCTAACCGGTAAATTTTGGTTTCCAGAACTGCAATCTTCTGAAGGAGTTTGTAGTAGTCCTCCATGGAGAAGGAAGGAATCTTGCTGCTAATTAGCTTTAGCTACAGTCACTTTGACAGGCTTGAGCTATTTGTAGGCCATGCTCACGCAGAAAAATGGCAATAGCCTACTATGCCTAAAAAAAAAAAAAAAAAAAAAAAAAAATGTATAGTCCAGTGATTTATAAGTATCCAGAGGGAAAGCCAGATTATCAGCAGAAGTATGCAAGCAGAGGCAGGAGCAAGCAGCAAAGCGTCTGCACTGTAAGAAGCAGGAAGCACATGGGGGAGCAAGGTGGAGGGTGGGGGTGTGGCCTTGACCAACTGCCACTTTGCTCGTTTGAAAGCCATGATGTCTCTCTCTCTCTCTCATGGGGGGGCCAAATTCTCTGGGCAGCCAAAGCAGAGAAAGGGGAGGTAACCTTGCTCCTTATGACCTCATAAGGAGAAGATTCCTGATTGGCCCATCTGAGTTTTCATTTTCTCAAAGGTAGAGCAGGATACCCAGGGCTCGATTTACACCTATCACCATTTCTAGCCACTGGGGGACCATAGGCAGGCTGGAGGAACGCATATTAATGTTAAAAAAACCTCAAAGTGAAATTTTCATCCCATGGGACCTTTTAAGCACAGTTCCTCCTTTCGACCCAGTTCTTTTGATCAAACCCCACGACTGTGACTTCTTCTACTGTCTTTTCTCTTCCTCTTCTTCTCGGCGCTTCAGACAGTTTTGTCGACCTGACTGCGTCTCCTCCATCCGCCCTCACTCTTGTGCTCCAATATCCTGCACGCTGTCCTGAAAATAGCCCACATTTGGCTCACTGATGTGCTGAGCCTTTGTCTCCCTTCACTGCCAAAAAAATCCCATACGTCTGAGCTCCATTCGTACGTCTCAGATGATGACTGTGCTGACTCGTTTTTCTTCACTCTCTCTGTAGTGTCTGGCATGTGGTAGATATTAAAGTGGAAATTGTCCAAAGAAGATTGTGTGCAGGAGTCCACGAGCGCAGACACTTTTAGCACAGAAATCAAACCCCTGACCTCAGATCTTTGACTTTAATGCTGTACAATACTCCCTTCCTTCCCTTGTTTTGGCATAATGTCTGACAGCAAAAGGCTGAGCACATGCAAGAGGCTACTAAACTGAAATAACAAAGTTTAACTGGATAGTTTGGATCTTTTGAAGTGGGGTTGTATCAGGTACTTCTCTATAGTCAGTGAGTTGGCTACAGTAGATGGCGGTCGGCACATCCCCATGTTTGGAGAAGCAGATGGGAGTACCGGCTCAGAAGCTAAGCAATATACTGCCGTGGTAAATGTATTTTAGACACCTAAAAAAGGCCCACCTAAAGAAATCAATATCAGTATAAGTGTACACTATATTTTGAGTATTTTCACAGCGTTAAGCCGTTAGACAACCCTTTACTTTCTGAATAAAAAGCGATTTTAACGGACAAGGTGTCACTGAAAAGTACAAAGTTAAGGTACGTGTCCAATGGCAGCCTCATTCCATGTTTTCCATTCATTAGCCGTGCAATGCATTCTGGTAGCATCGCAGCGACGGGGCGTCATGTTGCCTGCTACTCATGCAAAAAAGGGGCGTCCAGCTCCACTCGCTGCCTCTCGAAAACTGACGAAAATCTTTTAAACTGGCCGCCGTCGATCTAACAGCGGAAACACACCGCCAGCGAAGTGCCACAAAGCTCCGTGAAGCGTAGATTTGTGCCCGATTGCGCGCCTATAGCTGTTCATATAGCGTGCTGGCTGGCGCAGCCACTCCTGATCGTAGCTAGTATGAACTGACAGATTGGACAACGTGAAAATAACTCCGCTTCACGGCTATTCGCGGAGCTTCCGCTTCCGGTGTGTTGTCCGCAAACGGTGAAGACAGATTCAGCAACTCCATAGCTTATTTCAGCCATAAGACTGCAGAAGTAATTAGACATCATGCCCTGCGGTTGAAGAACTAGCCTAATACAGGCAGGCAGGGGTCATAAGAACCGATTTCCCATCTTTCTTGAAAACTGCGAAAGGGAACTTGATCAAATCTCTACCAACTGAGGCATTCAAATGAATCATGTCATCAAGTGATTTATGACTGGAAGTCAAAGTTGTAAGCACTGGGTCCTTGGTAGGTAAGTTCATATCAATCTATCCAGAAGCCGTGGCATGTTTACACTCTCAGACCCAGCTTCTTGCAGAGCAGTGTGTTGCTCTCCTGTCTGCGCTGAGTATTTCCAGATCCTCACACTGTGTTGTTTTGCTCTCCCTGTGTCTCTCCTTTTGTTGCAGCCTGTCATGTGTTTGGCACCTCTAATGCGGCCTAGCTCAGCACTATGATGTGTGTTTGTGGGATTTGTGCCCTCCTTGCAGCAGAAGTCTATTTTTTCCCCACTTGGCTGCAGGAAGTGTGTGTGTGTGTGTGTGTGTGTGTGTGTGTGTGTGTGTGTGTGTGTGTGTGTGTGTGTGTGTGTGTGTGTGTGTGTGTGTGTGTGTGTGTGTGTGTGTGTGTGTGTCCTTGCTGTGTGTGTGTGTCCTTGCTGTAAGTAGATCAGTTGCTTTCTCTGCAGGTCGAGGCGACCTATGACCCCTACACTCTGACCTGCCAACTGCACACACACATGGGCTCCCTCACGCACACACAGACAATGCCTTTGTTCACTCATCGGGGATCACAAACTCTCATTTTGGGGTGGGGGGGTGGGGTGCGAGTTTTCTAGCCTCTGCTGCCCCCATTTAGCCTGAAGGGGTGCATTACAGGTTGTTGTCCCAAATGTAACCCTCCCACCCTCTGCCTGCACACTTCACATCACCTCACAGTGGCTTCCATGATTCACAGGGATATAATGGAGGGCAATTACCTCAGGAAACAGCAACACCTGCCAAACAAGAGCTGTAGATAATAGCAGGATAAAGTGCTCAGAGGCAGGACTCAGTGTACTTTTATTGTACTGGTAAAATCCAGCATAAATATTATCATTAACTGTCAGGATAATCTTTCTTAATCAGCGCCATTGAGCATGTGCCTGTTTCAAGGTGTCCAAAGTTTTTTTCCTTTTTGTTTTCTTTTTTAGGGTACATTGAATTTTCCTACAGGTTTGAGGAAGGTAAGGAGAAGTTGAACTCTCAAGCTCATTTACCCCCTGTCTTTTTAAGTTGTAGCATCCATTAGCTTGGAGAGCTAGCTTTTAATGACAGCAGCACAGGCATTTAACCAGCTAGGGCAGTGTTTCTCAAATGGGGTTACGTGTACTCCTAGGGGTACTTTGGAGGACTGCAGGGGGTACGTGACATTTTTTTGCAAAATGTTTTTCAGTTACAAGGCTGTAGTTATTAGTCTTTTTTTTTTTTTCTCCAAGTTTGTCACCTTTTTTTTTAATGTTTTGTCACTTGTTTTGACCTATTCTTGCCTTTCTTCCTTATTTTTTTCTACTGTCTTTTTCTTCAAAGTTTTTGTCTCTTTTTTTCAAAGTCTTTTTTCTGCTTTTCTTCAAAGTTTTTGTCACTTTTTTCGAAGTTTGTCGCTTATTTGAATTGTCACTTTTGTCGCCCTAGTGTTGCCTTCCTTCTACTCTATTTTTTACTATTATATTTTTTTTAACTATTTTTGACCTATTCTTGTCTTACCTGTCTCCTTCTTTCTACCGTCTTTTTCCAAGGCTTTGTCGCCTTTTTCCATTAGCATGTAAATGTTTTCTAGGTACAAGGTGCTGTTGTTTAATAAATCTATCGCTGACATCGCTGTATTGTTCCTCTTATATAGACTTTTTTTTTTTTTCTTCTAAAATTTATTTATGCTGGACATGGCTTAAAAAAATCTGAAAAAAGATCTGCTAGAATGGTTGACGTAGTTAGGTCAAATACACTAAACCGTCTCTTGTTAGGTTAAGGCATAGGCTGTTGGGATTGGTTAGGGTTAGGGTAAGAATAGCACGGTAAACCAATCAAAGGCAGAATAAGGCGGGCCACGAGGCACGTCCTTTGACGTCGACACGTCTAGCGGATCCAATCTAGCATCTACCCAGCTAGGGGGCCAAAGTTGTTAGCTAATTTGTGTCCCAACTGTAATTTCAGCATTCCATACATTACTCCTTATGTTACCTTGAACGTTGCTTCGCACATAGTTGTAATTCGAATCACAATGAGTATGGAGTAAGGTTACCGGACTAGCTGTTGCAGAGTTGACTGTCTAGGCTATCATCACCTCTGAACTAATGGAAGAAAGACAATCAGTTAATGATAGCTAGACTCCTCTGAATATTGTGCCATAAGTTGAAGTGTTGGTTGCGAGAGCTACTGTATAATGGCACTGAAACATGAATGAAAAGTAAATCCAGTAGGAAGCATTGTTAATGTTAGCAAGCTGGGCTAACTAGCTTCCCCTTTTCGAGTTGAAGATAGTGTGCTTGGCATGCTAGCTTCCATTTTCAGAGTGGAATTCAAACATAACAGCACGTGGAGTCCTTCTAAATGTTGTTTATAGCTAATCCTTTGTGGGCTTAAATAGATTGTTTAAAATGCGTTGTACGCTCTGTGTCCAAAAAAAGTTTGTATTCTCTTGACAGATGGAAGAATAGGTGCAATAGCTGCAGCAACTTTACAACTTATATTTCCTCACACAAAAACAGGAGATAAAATTTAAATTTCAGTTTAGATGGTAATTATGTTACAAAATCCACTTGGCACAAGAGGCATCTTTTGAGCTGCATACAATCTGTGGGAGTCGGAGGTAACCAGTGTGTTTTTGTGCATCTGTTAGTGCCCGTTGTGTAATGACCTGGCAGGCAGAAAGTACAGCTTTATCTGATAAGCTGCATTACTCCATGCCATCTCCTGATCTCCCCCTCTCTTGCTTCACTCTCCTGATTCCCATTGGAGGCTGTAAACCAAGCAGGGAGCTCAACTCCTCACACAAAATCCTCCCTTTGTGAGCAGCTGCAGCAGGTGAGCCAGGTACCATTTGTCTGTCGTTGCCAAAATACTTGGGCAACAATGGCCTCCTTCACAGACAGCCTGGAACGGAGTGTATCAGAGCGGAGAGGCAGGGTACAGCACATGGAGCTGAACTTTAGACAGAGCTGTAATGGTATAAACGAGCATGTTATGGCTGCAATAGCACTTTAATAACCACGACGAAGTCAGTGCAGTTTTATAACATTACAGCTTTATTCAAAATGTGTTATGGTTTACTCCGATTTTTGCACTTTGGATGAGCTAAAGGGATTTTGCCTTCTGAAAATTTGGCAGATTACCATTCAATTTTGGCAGTTTGGGGGCATAACAATAAGCAGTAACACTGACATATAAAGTTGATATGGGGAACGTGTTAGCAAACAGTTGCCCATGACACATCCAGACACAGAACAACATTAGCATTCACTTGAAGGCGTGTTTCCACGTATTGGAATTCACTCTTCTTTAAGCTCGGTTTTGGTCTCCACCAACTCCTGAGAAAGATATCTGCCTCTGTTTTCACTTTTAGGATTCTACATTGGCTTCACAGTTCAGCTTGACAGGAGTGCCTTGGTAGCCAAATGGTTACAGGACATGCCACAAAAACACAACGTTGTGTTGATATCGAGCCGGGGACCTATGTTGCACGTCATACCCTCCTCTCTCTAGCTCTTGTCTGTGTCTTCACTATAAACTATCCATTAAAGGCAAGAGTTCCCAAAAGATTTTAGAGCAAACTTCTTCTTCTGATGAAGGACATGTTATACAGCCAAAAGCTCCAGAACAAGCAATTAAGTGGACTTTGATGTCTGTTTGCACATGAGCTTGTGGAGATGGGCCCATGGGTGTACAGTACCTGGCAGGGTTAAGGGGTTAATGTGTGCTCAATGCAGCAATGTAGCATTTGCCAATAGGACAAATAAACATAAAAGAAATATAGAAGATTTAAATAAAGAAGATTTGATGACAAAATACAGGAACAGAATCTTGTTTTCAACCATGGAAAGTACACAAATTGTCTTTGGGTTTTTCACTGTGTGGGTGCTTGCGTCAGTTGAGATTTTTGAGGGGAGCATATAAGGTTCTCTAAACCACACATACCCAGAAACCCCTCTACATACGTAAAGACAGTAGACCTGTGTCATCAAAGAAGCATACTAGCCTTGAGCATCTTTTTTGGATGGACTTTGTATGGAAGGGGTGGCTGTGGCTCAGTGGTTGAGTGGTTGCCTGCCAATCGGAAGGTTGGTGGTTCAATCCCTGACTCTGTAGTCCCATGTAGAAGTGTCCTTGGCCAAGAAGTGTCCATGGCCAAGACGCTGAACCTCAAGTTACCCCCGATGCTCGAATGAGTGTGAATGGTTCCTGTATTATGTAAAAGCCTGTCGAGTAGTTGTTAAGACTAGAAAAACGCTATATAAATACAGTCCAGTCCCCTATTTCATCCCTGCCTCTCTCAAAATTTCAAAAACAATACATGTTAAAGTAATGTAGAGTTTGATTTATATAAAATACTTTTTGTGGAGGTTGGCAGCTCTGAAGACTAAAGGTCTAAAAAAAAAACTCCCTCCGTGAACAGCTCTGCAAATAACATTTCCTGGCTATCTGGAAGCAACTGCAGTCAGTAAGTTGTATTTCTCCTTCAGCCTGGACTGTGACCCAAAGCTCGTTAGTCTGTTGTTCTTTTCTCGTCTCCGTTCATTTAAATAAAAACACTCTGCGGAATAAATGTCTAGGAATCCTCCTAAACCACAGTCGTTTGGCTCTCACAATCCCTTGTGCGTCCTCTGTCGTGGAGCACCATTTAATGTACCCCTTACCCCCCACTCCTCGTCCTTAGTTAGTGCGGGCTGGCGCTCTGACAGACGGAGCTCAAGCAGCACTGAACAATGGCTGGCGTCCGACACACTCCGGCAGACTGTCTGGCAGAGCTCTAATCACGGGATGGAGTAATCCCGACAGGCGTTTTTTTGCGTACATGTGTGTGTAAGCAGTCGTTTTTTTAAAGCTACTGTATGTGCTCGTGTGCTAGCATGTGTGTGGTTCTTTAACTCCGTCCCCAAAGGGATGTCCAAGTGCTGTTAGAGGTCGGCGCGGCTCGTCGATCAAACCCAACCGCAGCATCGACAGTCTGACAGTGGGCAGTTGTAACAGCAGCCTGAGAACTCCAGCTGACAGTTAGTTTAAGTAGTCCCTGGTGGCTGGGGGGGGAGGCAGACAGCCAGCACATGAGCGAAACAATATGCCGGACTCCCATCCATAGAGGTTTATGGTCCGGATGCATCAAAAACAAACGTAATCTGGGAATATGCTTCCCTCAAAACGTAATTGAGAATGCAGTTGGTGCCTATAGCATACACTAGAAGACTCTAAAAAGACTAAAGTCTGACACCACCTTACATCTAAAGACAATCTGTCATAATGTCACGGAGTTATTAGTCACAGACTATAACATTTTGCTGCCAAGACTTAAAACTTACCATAATATCAAATGCGTTTGATTTTGTCAGAACCTCGGGACGGGAAAGAAAACTAAAGACAGCTCGGACTGAGATTTATGACCACCTTACACCCAAATGCTTGAGACGTCCCCAACTCTAAACAAGACTCTCATGATTTCATTCCGATATTGGAAATTTGTCTGCAACAGGGGAATCGCTTGAAAAGTTGTTTGGTGTAATAATAATAATAAGAATAAGAATAATAAATTGAATTTGTATAGCGCTTTTCATGGACTCGAAGTCGCTGTGTAAGGTCGACATTAGATGTATGGGAACATAATATTTGGAAGATAGGGCTGCCATGTTACACACACACACACACACACACACACACACACACACACACACACACACATGTTTTCCAGGGAACTATAAGCATCTATTCTTTTCTTTTTAATTGCAAATCTTGCCAGAAAATTAGGAACTGGCATGTAAAAATGGAAGACCTCCCTTCGCCCCTGGTGTCGGGGAGTGCACATCATTTGGCATCATCTTGTGAACTCAGAATTCTCAGTGAATTTCAGTGTACAAAGTGTTTCAGTGTTCAGGAGAACAGCCTGGTCAGTGACAGTAATTCATGTGTGTGTGTGTGTGTGTGTGTGTGTGTGTGTGTGTGTGTGTGTGTGTGTGTGTGTGTGTTGAACTGTGTCCCTGCTGCTGATCTAAGCTCCTTTTCACACTCCCCTCTGTTTTTCTTTCTCTCCAACACTCCCTGTATAAACACAGTTTGCTCTAATAAGCCTGACGCACACCAGTTTAATTGGGCTTTCATTTCCTAAGCAGGGAAACCACGAACACACACACACAAACAAACACTCACACACTCAACACTGGTTCAGGGGTTATTTATATGACCTTGTTTCTAATGCGTGCAGCAGACAGGTTTAAAGACCCTGGCAGCTCCACATGGTAAAGTGACTTGGTACAGCAGCCATGAAAAGATTTGGTTTCCTGCTCCTCTGAGAGAAGCTAATAGACCCACAGATCTGGCACATCAAACACACACATGCACACATATACATCACACACACACACACACACACGTGCAGTCCTTTCGTCTTGTACGGTGGTTACGTGCCACACCGCAACCACCACTGAGAACTTTCTCCTCTTTTCACCAACCATGCCTTTTTCCAGCCTTCGCTTCCAGTTGGATCCAGCAGCACGTACCCTCCTCCCCCCCTTCACAGATGTCCCAGCACGTGCCCCTGTGCTGGGTAAGTTCACTCCAAAGAAATTCTCGATGATGGACTCTTTATTTTCTGTTGCTGCCCGCTAATGAAAACACTGTCCAGCTACTGCAAGATAGAGTGGCTGTTATGGCCTTTATTTAAGTTGTGTTGTTGGTAAAGGCAGCCAGATTGGTTGAGGGATTGTACACAGAGTTGTTGCCACTGTAGAACTCCAACTTCATGAATTTCTCTGTAATTTCTCTCTCTCAACTGGTGCAGCAATAAAAAAAAAAAAAGTCTCTTGTGAAGCTTACCGTAAGCGATTGGCAATTATTATTGAAAGGAAGTGGATGGATTTGTGCAAATTGGGAGCAAATATATCTGCATATGAATGCATAATTTGTAGGAAACGGGACAATATTTTGGTATCCGAAGCATTTTGGTTTGTTTGTTGTCTGAATAGTATTGACCAATCACATTTGAGCAGGCTTTGGTTGCATGCAGGTAAACAGTCCGCGTGGAGAGCAAAAGAAGTGGAACGCAGTGGCCCGTAATGCAATTTTGGAAACTATTGGCTAACGTCTAACAACGATTCAGCTTTTTATTAGCTTTCTAAATTTATCTATCCGCATTAATAGCCAATAGGGTTCCAAGATTGGGTGAGAATGAACTAAACAATAAAGTTTTGGGCTGGACTAAAAAATAGACTGAATTCCTGATTTGGAAAAATCCAGAGCAGGTACTTGAAAGTTCTTTGTCACTTTTGAGTAAAATACTTTTCCCTTTCCATCTTTTGAGCAGTACAAGAATAATGCAAAAGTGTCACCAAACAGTCCAATATCACAAATATCTCCTTTAAGCCCAAACCTTTAATATCGCAATGATTCGCCCTGAAAACTAAAATCATGACAGAATACATTCCAAATTCTACTTGTGTCCTGTAATATTCCTGCTCATGTTCAGCAGCAAGCTGTACATGTCTGTGTGTTTTCTGCAGCCGTGCTGTTAGAATACTGATGTTGCACTTCAGCCAGAGGTTATGTTGGGATGTGGATGGAGGATGGCTGATGCTGCAGTCAAAAGCCTCCTTTGTCTCGCAGCCTCAGACCTAGCCCAGCGTCATGTTCCTAATGGCTTCTCCTGGAAGCCAGAGTGTGTGGGTGACGTAACAAGTGAAATTAAATGTCTCGCCAAAACAGATGTTGGACAGAGGCCGGCTGCAAGGTGTGTGTGTGTGTGTGTGTGTGTGTGTGTGTGTGTGTGTGTGTGTGTGTGTGTGTGTGTGTGTGTGTGTGTGTGTGTGTGTGTGTGTGTGTGTGTGTGTGTGTGTGTGTGTGTGTGTGTGTGTGTGTGTGTGTGTGTGTGTGTGTGTGTGTGTGTGTGTGTGTGTGTGTGTGTGTGTGTGTGTGTGTGTGTGTGCGTGCGTGCGCGCGTAAGTGTCTAGAAGTAAAGGTTTAAAGAGGAGAGAATATTTGTTGTGAGGCATACTTCTGAACTCCTCTTCCTCCTAAGGTAGCTTTTGGGGGGGGACGCAGGGTGTGTGTGTGTGTGTGTGTGTGATGATGTCAGAGGACATAAATAAGATCAACGATAGTGATGGTCAGGTTAAACAGTGATGTTAGTATATCATCTGAGGTAGATGAGGGCTGACCCCAAAAAAAACATAATTCTCCCAAAAAGTGCTCTCTGTAACTAATGACATTTGGAAGGCGTGTGTGTGTGTGTGTGTGTGTGTGTGTGTGTGTGTGTGTGTGTGTGTGTGTGTGTGTGTGTGTGTGTGTGTGTGTGTGTGTGTGTGTGTGTGTGTGTGTGTGTGTGTGTGTGTGTGTGTGTGTGTCAGGCATTAGGTGCTAAACCCTGGATCAAAGGCTCTGGCCAAGCAGCGTCCGGATCTGTCTGCGTTTTATTTTTTTTGGGGTTTTTTTTTTGGTCCAGACGGCAGAGTGTGTAAAGCTGCAGGTGAGGGCCTGTGATAGCAGGGAGTCTTCCAAAAGCAGAGGGATGCTGGGAAATCCAGGAGGCGGGCAGCTGTTTTCCATCTCTACCGTGTGGACACGGTGGAGCGGGGAGAGATTGAACTGTGGAAATACCCGAGAAGACGTAGAGGGAGAGGTGCGAGGCCAGGAAGGAAGAAAAAAAAGGATCTGGCGATGGCCAGGAGAAGTTCAATGTCAACACACACCAGGGGCAATGAGGAATTCATGACCTGTGTTGATCTCCATCATGCTCACCATGACAGAGATAAGTCAGCTAACTACTTAGTCTCGCATTGCCAGACCTATCCCCACAGCGCTGTAGAAGAAGGTCTGGCTACACCAAATAAAGGATCAAAAAAAAACTCTCTGGGTTTGCATTTCTTTAAACCAGGGGTCTTTGACATTTTCTAGGCCAGGGACCCCTGAGCTCAAAGAGAGACCGAGACCATTTATTGTAAACAATTGAGTTGCATATTAAACTGGGCTGAATGGACAAAAATAAATAGTAATTATTTATACATAATGTTTCAACTGCAATCATACATATGGAAGGCGCTATGAGGGGCAGTTAATCTTTAAGCATGACTATATGGCTGCCATAGTGGCTACCTTACCTAAAGTAAGCTTATCTTCAATATGTAAATATATTTGTTAGGTCCGCTGGCCCTAGGTAGCTTCTCTGTCTCCCCCCTCTCTGTCTGTCCTAATTGCTTCCAGCTGCCTCTCATCTACCACAATCGATCTCTGGTTCATATACATCATTCCTTCACTCGGCGTCAGATCATAGACGATACTACCACAGTTAGTCTCACTCTAGACAAACCTTTGCCTATCTGTTTTGGTCCACTTGTATGTTTGCCTGCCCTGATTCCTTTTCTTGTGCCTCCAGCTGCCATTGGAACCAGACTCCTGCTACCACTCCGCTCCACTCCTGCCGAAACCGGAACCACCACCGCTGGACCCCGCTGCTGGCCGGCCTTCTCTCTCTCTCTCTCTCTCTCTCTCTCTGACGGACCCGCTTCTTCCCGGAATTCACCTGACCTATTCTCCACCCTGGAAACCTGGTCTTGCCTTCCCACCCCGGAAAGCTGGACTTGACACTTGAGTACTTTGAATAAAATCTGTTAAATTCACACACCTGGCTCTGCGTCTGTCTGCATTTGGGTTCTGTTATTCAAAACTAACACTATTTTCTTTTTTCTTTTTTTCACAAATAGGCCAATTTATCTTTGCTGTTCACATACATATTTAAATTTTTGAAAAAATAAACTTTAAAAAATATTTTTTAAGTAAAGGTAATTTAGCAATTTTTCTCAGTAGTTGGAGACGGAAAACATTGGACTTATTCATCAGGTGGTCTATACTGTAACTATAACAAAAGCAGCTTATTTGGTGGTTCGGTATACTCCGTTCAGCTTGAGGATTTAGTGCTTTTTTTTTTTTTATTTTTTTTTTTTTTTTTTTTTTTATTGAGCAGCCCTATTAGAGAGAGAAGACTGAAATGTCCAATGAGGAGGACCCTTACTGTATCACCATGTTGAACTTGTTTTGGTTGAGCAAACAAAAAGAGACGTGGTAGTGATCATAGCGTTGTTCTGTGTTACTGACCAGCTGGAAATGAGACCAAAGGGAAGAAGCTCAGGAGTGTCCCAAAAAAAAACCTGCAGTAGGGAAAGAAGAGTTTGGGCCAGAAGTAGAGATTTGGAAACCAGTGTTGCATTTAGCACTGCCAGAACTTTGCAAAAAAGTCGTTCACAGATGGCAACTGTGGTGCTTTAAATGTCCTACTTGGCCAAATGTTGGCAACCTTTAGCTACAATTTGTAAGTTCAGTGTGTATTCTTCAAATAATTCTAAAAAGAAAATAAACCGTAATGTTTAAGTGCATTTAGTGCTGCAAAATAGACTTCTGGTAAGCTAAGATTAGACTTATTTCACGGTAGCTGTACAGCAAGTACAGGGAACTGTGGGCTGGGTCTTTAATCAATTTGCACTCAAAATCTGCATGTCATTACCGGTTGATTTATGAAGTAGCAGCTCATTACACAGGCAGTGCGTTGGTTTGCCCTCCAGGCATACTGCTACCACACTTATACTGCTCCAGTCCTCCTAAATCCTCATTAAAATCCTGGTTAAGAGTTTACATGGCCAAGACAAAACCTACATGTGGTAATCAGATTGAAACCTGATGAAAGAAACCAATGTTAACACTTCTAATGCTTAACCTGTGCCGTAGTGACATGCAAAAGTATATTTAAAGGTCCAGTGTGTAACGTGTTTAGTTGTTCATTATCAAAATCTGTGTTGCCCGTTCACCAACTTGTCCTTTTTTCATGAATATTTACTTCCACCATCAATTCCAAGTATTCCTTTTGGCTTACAATTTGCATGAACTGGGGTAGACACTCCATATTCATGCGCCATCTTGTACTCATATGCTTCTTACAGTGCAGACGCTTTGCTGCTTGCTCCTGCCTCTGCTTACATATTTCTGCTGATAATCTTGCTTTCCCTCTGAGAGAAACTATGAGCAACGGCTCTTGGATACTTATAAATCACTGGACTATACATTTTTTGTAGACATAGTAGGCTATTGCCATATTTCAACATTTTTCTGCGTGAGCGTGGCCTACCAATAGCTCAAGCCTGTCCCAAAGTGACTGTAGCTAAAGCTAATTAGCAGCAAGGTGCCTCCCTTCTCCATGGAAGACTACTACAAACTCCTTCAGAAGATTGCAGTTCTGGAAACCAAAATTTGCCAGTGCGGCAGTAGCTCAGTCAGTAGGGAGTTGGGTTGGGAACCGGTGGGTTACTGATTCAAGTCCCCATACAGAGTATGGTATCACCCAAGTATGGTTATGGATTGGTAGTTGGAGAGGTACCTGTTCATCTCCTGGGCACTGCAAAGGTCCTCTTGAGCAAGGCACTGAACCCCCAACTGCTTGAGGTGCATTTTCTATTGTTCTAAAAAAAAAAATCCTGGGCACTGCAAAGGTCCTCTTGAGCAAGGCACTGAACCCCCAACTGCTTGAGGTGCATTTTCTATTGTTCTAAAAAAAAAAAGCCATTGCCATTGCATGTCGAAAAAATGATAAAAAGCCATAGTATAGTACTAAAACATGTCATTACAAATCATGCAAGAAGGTTCATTCATCTTACTGTTCAGATGTGTCTGTGGCGGGCGCAAGAAAGTAAATGAAGAAGGTCCTGTGTTCTGGACTAATGCATAATTCTTGCATCTCCATGATCAAACCAGCTCATTTCATTTAAATAAACAGACATTGTTTCGCAAGAGACATTACTACGTCTGCTCTGGCGGTGTCTGTCTCCAACTTTAATGGCGGCTGTTTGGCCCACGGAGATGCGAGCGACGGATGGCGAGCTTGATTGCTGTCTATTTCTGTTTGTTTTCAGGGTCTGCAGTGAGTACTTGTTGGTTGCCTGTTGGAGGAGTTCTTACTAATGAGTCAAAAGTGATAAAAAGCCATACTATAGTATGTCGAAATAGTGATAAAAATGCCATAGCCATGTCGAAAAAAGTGATAAAAAGCCATAGTATAGTATGTTGGATAGGTGCCCGTTCAACTCCTGGGCACTGCAAAGGTTCCCTTGAGCAAGGCACTGAACCCCCAACTGCTTTGGGTGCCTTTCCCTTATTTTTATTAAAAGCCATAGTATAGTATGTCGAAAAGTTTTTAAAAAGCCATAGTATAATCTGTCAAAAAAAGTTATAAAAAAGCCATAGTATAGTATGTCGAAAATAGCAAAAAAAAGGTATTGGCAGTAGCTCAGTCAGTAGGGAGTTGTTTAAAAACCATTTGGTTGCTGTTTCAAGTCCCCATACAGACCAAAGTATGGCTATGGGCTAGTAGCTGGAGAGGTGACAGTTAACCTACTGGGCACTGCAAAGGTGTTCTTGAGCAAGACACAGAAGCCCCAACTGCTTGGGTTATCTTTCCAGTGTTATTATTATTATTATTGTAATATGTCAAAAAAAAGCCATAGTATAGTATGTCGAGTAAAGTCATTAAAAAGTCATAGTATATGTCACTCAGTCAGTAGGGAGTTGGTTCAGGAACCGGAGGGTTGCTGGTTCAAGTTCCCATGCAGAGCAAAGTATGGTGATGGACTGGTAGCTGGAGATGTGCCCGTTCAACTCCTGGGAACTGCAAAGGTTCCCTTGAGCAAGGCACCAAACCCCTGACTGCTTTGGGTGCCTTTCCATTATTATTATTAAAAGTATAGTATGTCGAAAAAAGTCATAAAAAGGCCATAGTGTAGCAAGTCATAGTATAGTATGGTGAAAAAACTGATAAAAAAGCCATAGTATAGCATGTCTAAAACAGTGATAAAACCGCCATATTATAGCATGTCGAAAACAGTGATAAAAATGCCATAGTATAGTATGTCGAAAATATTGATGAAAAAGCCATAGTATAGTATGTCGAAAAAAGCCATAGTATAATATGTCGAAAATACTGATAAAAACGCCATAGTATAGTTTGTCGAAAAAAGCCATAGTATAACATGTCGAAGACAGTGATAAAAACGCCATAGTATAATATGTCGAAAATACTGATAAAAACGCCATAGTATAGTATGTCAAAAACAGTGACAAAAAGGCCATAGTATAGTATGTCAAAAAAAGCCATAGTATAGTATGTCGAAAACAGTGATAAAAACGCCATAGTATAATATGTCAAAAATACTGATAAAAAGCCATAGTATAGTATGTCGAAAACAGTGATAAAAACGCCATAGTATAGTATGTCCAAAAAAGTCATAGTATAGTATGTTGAAAACAGTGATCAAAACCCCATAGTATAGTATAGCTCAGTTAGTAGGGAGTTGGGTTGGGAACCCGTGGGTTGCTGGTTCCAGTCCCTATACAGAACAAAGTATGGCTATGGGCTAGTAGCTGGAGAGGTGACAGTTAATGTATTGGGCACTGCAATTGTGTTCTTGAGCAAGGCACTAAACCCCCAAATGCTTTGGGTACCTATCCAGTGTTATTATTATTGTAGAATGTCAAAAACAAAGCCATAGTATGTCGAAAAAAGTGATAAAAAGCCATAGTATAGTATGTCGAAAACAGTGATAAAAACGCCATAGTATAGTATGTCGAAAACAGTGATAAAAACGCCATGGTATAGTATTTCCAAAAAAAGCCATAGTATAGTATGTCGATAACAGTGATGAAAACGCCATAGTATAGTATGTCGAATGAAGCCATACTATAGAATGTCGAAATAAGTGATTAAAAAGTTATAGTAGAGTATGTCAAAAAATTTGTAAAAAGCCATATAGTATGTCAAAAAAAGCCATAGTATAGTATGTCGAAAACAGTGATAACAAAGTCATAGTATAGTATGTTGAAAACAGTGATAAAAACACCATAGTATAGCATGTCGAAAACAGTGATAAAAACGCCATAGTATAATATGTCGAAAATACTGATAAAAACATCATAGTATAGTATGTCGAAAAAAGCCATAGTATAGCATGTCTAAAACAGTGATAAAAACACCATAGTATAGCATGTCGAAAACAGTGATAAAAACGCTATAGTATAATATGTCAAAATTACTGATAAAAACGCCATAGTATACTATGTCGAAAACAGTGATAAAAACGCCATAGTATAATATGTCAAAAATTCTGATAAAAAAGCCATAGTATAGTATGTCGAAAACAGTGATAAAAAAAGCCATAGTATAGTATGTCGATAACAGTGATGAAAACGCCATAGTATAGTATGTCAAAAAAAGCCATAGTATAGTATGTTGAAAACAGTGATGAAAACGCCATAGTATAATATGTCAAAAATTCTGATAAAAAAGCCATAGTATAGCATGTCTAAAACAGTGATAAAAACACCATAGTATAGCATGTTGAAAACAGTGATAAAAACGCCATAGTATAGTATGTCCAAAAAAAGCCATAGTATAGTATGTTGAAAACAGTGATGAAAACGCCATAGTATAATATGTCAAAAATTCTGATAAAAAAGCCATAGTATAGGATGTCGAAAACAGTGATAAAAACGCCATAGTATAATATGTCAAAAATTCTGATAAAAAAGCCATAGTATAGTATGTCGAAAACAGTGATAAAAAAAGCCATAGTATAGTATGTCGATAACAGTGATGAAAACGCCATAGTATAGTATGTCGAAAAAAGCCATAGTATAGTATGTTGAAAACAGTGATGAAAACGCCATAGTATAGCATGTCTAAAACAGTGATAAAAACACCATAGTATAGTATGTTGAAAACAGTGATGAAAACGCCATAGTATAGTATGTCCAAAAAAAGCCATAGTATAGTATGTTGGAAACAGTGATAAAAACGCCATAGTATAGTATGTCAAAAACAGTGATAACAAAGTCATAGTATAGTATGTTGAAAACAGTGATGAAAACGCCATAGTATAGTATGTCCAAAAAAAGCCATAGTATAGTATGTCGAAAACAGTGATGAAAACGTCATAGTATAGTATGTCGAAAAAAGCCATAGTATAGTATGTCAAAAACAGTCATAAAAACGCCATAGTATAGTATGTCGAAAAAAGTCATAAAAAAAGCCATAGTATAGTATGTTCGAAAAATTTGAAATAAAGAGTGTGGGCGGTAGCTCAGTTAGTAGGGAGTTGGGTTGGGAACCTGTGGGTTGCTGGTTCCAGTCCCTATACAGAACAAAGTATGGCTATGGGCTAGTAGCTGGAGAGGTGACAGTTAATGTATTGGGCACTGCAATGGTGTTCTTGAGCAAGGCACTAAACCCCCAAATGCTTTGGGTACCTATCCAGTGTTATTATTATTGTAGAATGTCAAAAACAAAGCCATAGTATGTCGAAAAAAGTGATAAAAAGCGATAGTTTAGTATGTTGAATGAAGCCATACTATAGCATGTCGAAATAAGTGATTAAAAAGTTATAGTAGAGTATGTAAAAAAATTTGTAAAAAGCTATATAGTATGTCAAAAAAGCCATAGTATAGTATGTCGAAAAAAGCCATAGTATAGTATGTCGAAAACAGTGCTAAAAATGCCATAGTATAGTATGTCAAAAAAAGCCATAGTATAGTATGTTGAAAACAGTGATAACAAAGTCATAGTATAGTATGTTGAAAACAGTGATAAAAACACCATAGTATAGCATGTCGAAAACAGTGATAAAAACGCCATAGTATAATATGTCGAAAATACTGATAAAAACATCATAGTATAGTATGTCGAAAAAAACCATAGTATAGCATGTCTAAAACAGTGATAAAAACACCATAGTATAGCATGTCGAAAACAGTGATAAAAACGCTATAGTATAATATGTCAAAATTACTGATAAAAACGCCATAGTATAGTATGTCGAAAACAGTGATAAAAACGCCATAGTATAATATGTCAAAAATTCTGATAAAAAAGCCATAGTATAGTATGTCGAAAACAGTGATAAAAAAAGCCATAGTATAGTATGTCGATAACAGTGATGAAAACGCCATAGTATAGTATGTCGAAAAAAGCCATAGTATAGTATGTTGAAAACAGTGATGAAAACGCCATAGTATAGCATGTCTAAAACAGTGATAAAAAAATAGTATAGCATGTTGAAAACAGTATAGTATAGTATGTCCAAAAAAGCCATAGTATAGTATGTTGGAAAAGTGATAAAAAGCCATAGTATAGTATGTCAAAAACAGTGATAACAAAGTCATAGTATAGTATGTTGAAAACAGTGATGTCAAAAACGCCATAGTATAGTATGTCCAAAAAAAGCCATAGTATAGTATGTCGAAAACAGTGATGAAAAACGTCATAGTATAGTATGTCGAAAAAAGCCATAGTATAGTATGTCAAAAAACAGTCATAAAAAACGTCATAGTATAGTATGTGAAAAAAAAAGTCATAAAAAAAGCCATAGTATAGTATGTTCGAAAAATTTGAAATAAAGAGTGTGGGCGGTAGCTCAGTTAGTAGGGAGTTGGGTTGGGAACCTGTGGGTTGCTGGTTCCAGTCCCTATACAGAACAAAGTATGGCTATGGGCTAGTAGCTGGAGAGGTGACAGTTAATGTATTGGGCACTGCAATGGTGTTCTTGAGCAAGGCACTAAACCCCCAAATGCTTTGGGTACCTATCCAGTGTTATTATTATTGTAGAATGTCAAAAACAAAGCCATAGTATGTCGAAAAAGTGATAAAAAAAGCGATAGTTTAGTATGTTGAATGAAGCCATACTATAGCATGTCGAAATAAGTGATAAAAAGTTATAGTAGTATGTAAAAAAAATTTGTAAAAAAATAGTATGTCAAAAAAGCCATAGTATAGTATGTCAAAAAGCCATAGTATAGTATGTCTAAAACAGTGCTAAAATGCCATAGTATATAGTATGTCAAAAAGCCATAGTATAGTATGTTGAAAACAGTGATAAAAAACGCCATAGTATAATATGTCAAAAAACTGATAAAAAGCCATAGTATAGTATGTTGAAAACAAAAAAAGCCATAGTATAGTATGTTGAAAACAGTGATGAAGTATATAGTATAGCATGTCTAAAACAGTGATAAAAACACCATAGTATAGTATGTTGAAAACAGTGATAAAAACGCCATAGTATAGTATGTCCAAAAAGCCATAGTATAGTATGTTAGTGATGTCTAAAATAGTATAGTATGTCCAAAAAGCCATAGTATAGTATGTTGAAAACAGTGATAAAAACGCCATAGTATAGTATGTCAAAAACAGTGATAAAAAAGCCATAGTATAGTATGTTGAAAACAGTGATGAAAAACGCCATAGTATAGTATGTCGAAAACAGTGATGAAAAAAATAGTGATGAAAAAAGTCATAGTATAGTATAGTATAAAACGCCATAGTATAGTATGTCGAAAAAGTCATAAAAAAAAAATAGTATGTTCAAAAATTTGAAATAGTATAGTATGTTGGGTTGGGAAGTGTTGCTGTCAAAAAAAACGCCATAGTATAGTGACAGTTAATGGCAAATGGTGTTGAGGCACTAAAAAAATGCATAGTATAGTATGTTATTATTGTAAAAGTCAAAGTATAGTATGTCGAAAAAGTGATAAAAAGCCATAGTATAGTTATGCCATACTAAAAAATAAGTGATTAAAAAGTTATATAAAAAAATTTGTAAAAAGCATGTCAAAAAGCCAAAAGTAGTGATAAAAAAGCCATAGTATATAAAAACAGTGCTAAAAATGCCATAGTATAGTATGTCAAAAAAAAAAACAGTATATAAAAACAGTGATAAAAACGCCATAGTATATATATAAAAATCTGATAAAAAGCCATAAAGTATGTCGAAAAACAGTAAAAAGCCATAGTATAGTATGTGAAAAAAGCCATAGTATAGTAAAACAGTGAAAAATAGTATAGTATGTTGAATAAATAGTATAGTGATGAAATGCCATAGTATAAAAGTCCAAAAAAGCCATAGTATAGTATATAAAAACGCCATAGTATAGTCGCCATAAAGTATGTGAAAAAAAACGCCATAGTATAGTATGTCTTGAAAAAAAAACATTGATAAAAGCCATAGTATAGTATGTTGAAAACAGTGATAAAAACAGTGATCGAAAAATAGTGAAAAACGCCATAGTAAAGTAGTATGTCCAAAAAAGCCATAGTATAGTATGTCAAAAAAGTGATAAAAAGGCATAGTATAGTATAGTGATGAAAACAGTGATAAAAACGCCATAGTATAGTATAGTATGTCAAAAAAAAAAAAATAGTATAGTATGTAGTAGTGATAAAAAAACATAGTATAGTAGTGAAAAAGTATGTCCATAAAAAAAAGCCATAGTATAGTATGTCGAAAACAGTGATGAAAACGCCATAGTATAGTATGTCCAAAAAAGCCATAGTATAGTATGTTGAAAACAGTGATGAAAACCCCATAGTATAGTATGTCGAAAAAAGCCATAGTATAGTATGTCGAAAACAGTGATAACAAAGTCATAGTATAGTATGTCGAAAACAGTGATAACAAAGTCATAGTATAGTATGTTGAAAACAGTGATGAAAACGCCATAGTATAGTATGTCGAAAAAATTGAAATAGAATGTGGGCGGCAGCTCAGTTAGTAGGGAGTTGGGTTGGGAACCCGTGGGTTGCTGGTTCCAGTCTCTATACAGACCAAAGTATGTCTATGGGCTAGTAGCTGGTGAGGTGACAGTTAACGTATTGGGCACTGCAATGGTGTTCTTGAGTAAGGCACTAAACCCCCAACTGCTTTGGCTACCTATCCAGTGTTATTATTATTGTAGAATGTCAAAAACAAAGCCATAGTATGCCAAAAAAAGTGATAAAAAGCCATAGTATAGTATGTCGAATGAAGCCATACTATAGAATGTCGAAATAAGTGATTAAAAAGTTATAGTATAGTATGTCGAAAAAAGCCATAGTATAGTATGTTGAAAACAGTGATGAAAACGCCATAGTATAGTATGTCCAAAAAAAGCCATAGTATAGTATGTCCAAAACAGTGATAAAAACGCCATAGTATAGTATGTCGAAAAAAGCCATAGTATAGTATGTCGAAAACAGTGATAACAAAGTCATAGTATAGTATGTTGAAAACAGTGATAAAAACACCATAGTATAGCATGTCGAAAACAGTGATAAAAACGCCATAGTATAATATGTCGAAAATACTGATAAAAACGCCATAGTATAGTATGTCGAAAAAAGCCATAGTATAGCATGTCTAAAACAGTGATAAAAACACCATAGTATAGCATGTCGAAAACAGTGATAAAAACGCTATAGTATAATATGTCAAAAATACTGATAAAAACGCCATAGTATACTGTGTCGAAAACAGTGATAAAAATGCCATAGTATATGTCAAAAATTCTGATAAAAAAGCCATAGTATAGTATGTCGAAAAAAGCCATAATATAGTATGTTGAAAATGGTGATGAAAACGCCATAGTATAGCATGTCTAAAACAGTGATAAAAACACCATAGTATAGCATGTCGAAAACAGTGATAAAAACGCCATAGTATAGTATGTCCAAAAAAAGCCATAGTATAGTATGTTGAAAACAGTGATAAAAACGCCATAGTATAGTATGTCGAAAAAAGCCCTTGTATAGTATGTCGAAAACAGTGATAAAAACGCCATAGTATAGTATGTCGAAAACAGTGATAACAAAGTCATAGTATAGTATGTTGAAAACAGTGATGAAAACGCCATAGTATAGTATGTCCAAAAAAAGCAATAGTATAGTATGTCGAAAACAGTGATGAAAACGTCATAGTATAGTATGTCGAAAAACGCCATAGTATAGTATGTCGACAAAAGTCATAAAAAAAGCCATAGTATAGTATGTCAAAAAAATTGAAATAGGGAGTCTGTGTGGTAGCTCAGTTAGTAGGGAGTTGGGTTGGGAACCCGTGGGTTGCTTGTTCCAGTCCCTATACAGAACAAAGTATGGCTATGGGCTAGTAGCTGGAGAGGTGACAGTTAATGTATTGGGCACTGCAATGGTGTTCTTGAGCAAGGCACTAAACCCCCAAATGCTTTGGGTACCTATCCAGTGTTATTATTATTGTAGAATGTCAGAAACAAAGCCATAGTATGTTGAAAAAAGTGATAAAAAGCCATAGTTTAGTATGTCGAATGAAGCCATACTATAGAATGTCGAAATAAGTGATTAAAAAGTTATAGTATAGTATGTCGAAAAAAGCCATAGTATAGTATGTAAAAAACAGTGATAAAAACGCCATAGTATAGTATGTCAAAAACAGTGATAACAAAGTCATAGTATAGTATGTTGAAAACAGTGATGAAAAAACGCCATAGTATAGTATGTCCAAAAAAAGCCATAGTATAGTATGTCCAAAACAGTGATGAAAACGCCATAGTATAGTATGTCGAAAAAAGCCATCGTATAGTATGTCGAAAACAGTGATAACAAAGTCATAGTATAGTATGTTGAAAACAGTGATAAAAACACCATAGTATAGCATGTCGAAAACAGTGATAAAAACGCCATAGTATAATATGTCGAAAATACTGATAAAAACGCCATAGTATAGTATGTCCAAAAAAAGCCATAGTATAGTATGTCGAAAACAGTGATGAAAACGCCATAGTACAGTATGTCGAAAAAAGCCATAGTATAGTATGTCAAAAACAGTCATAAAAACGCCATAGTATAGTATGTCGAAAACAGTGATAAAAACGCCATAGTATACTATGTCGAAAACAGTGATAACAAAGTCATAGTATAGTATGTTGAAAACAGTGATGAAAACGCCATAGTATAGTATGTCCAAAAAAAGCCATATTATAGTATGTCAAAAACAGTGATGAAAACGCCATAGTATAGTATGTCGAAAAAAGTCATAAAAAAAGCCATAGTATAGTATGTCGAAAAAATTGAAATAAAGAGTGTGGGTGGTAGCTCAGTTAGTAGGGAGTTGGGTTGGGAACCCGTGGGTTGCTTGCTCCAGTTCCTATACAGACCAAAGTATGGCTATGGGCTAGTAGCTGGAGAGGTGACAGTTAATGTATTGGGCACTGCAATGGTGTTCTTGAGCAAGGCACTAAACCCCCAAATGCTTTGGGTACCTATCCAGTGTTATTATTATTGTAGAATGTCAAAAACAAAGCCATAGTATGTCGAAAAAAGTGATAAAAAGCCATAGTATAGTATGTTGAATGAAGCCATACTATAGAATGTCGAAATAAGTGATTAAAAAGTTATAGTATAATATGTCAAAAATTTGTAAAAAGCCATATAGTATGTCAAAAAAAGTCATAGTATAGTATGTTGAAAACAGTGATAAAAACGCCATAGTATAGTATTTTGAAAACAGTGATAAAAACGCCAAAGTATAGTATGTCCAAAAAAGGCCATAGTATAGTATATCGAAAAAAATGATAAAAAAGCCATAGTATAGTGTGTCGAAAACAGTGATAAAAAAGAGCCATACTATAGTATGTCAAAGAAATTGATAAAAAAAAAACATACAAGCATATGTCGAAAGAAACCATAGTATAGCATGTCAAAAAAAGTCATAAAAACGCCATAGTATAGTATGTCGTAAATACTGATAAAAACTCCATAGTATAGCATGTTGATAAAAGTGATAAAAAAAGCCATAGTACAGTGAGGAAAATAAGTATTTGAACACCGTGCTATTTTGCAAGTTCTCCCACTTAGAAATCATGGAGGGGTCTGAAATTGTCATCGTAGGTGCATGTCCACTGTGAGAGACATAATCTAAAAAAAATAATCCAGAAATCACAATGTATGATTTTTGAACTATTTATTTGTATGATACAGCTGCAAATAAGTATTTGAACACCTGAGAAAATCAATGTTAATATTTGGTACAGTAGCCTTTGTTTGCAAGTACAGAGGTCAAACGTTTCCTGTAGTTTTTCACCAGGTTTGCACACACTGCAGGAGGGATTTTGGCCAACTCCTCCACACAGATCTTCTCTAGATCAGTCAGGTTTCTGGGCTGTTGCTAAGAAACACGGAGTTTGAGCTCCCTCCAAAGATTCTCTATTGGGTTTAGGTCTGGAGACTGGCTAGGCCACGCCAGAACCTTGATATGCTTCTTACAGAGCCACTCCTTATCCTGGCTGTGTGCTTCGGGTCATTGTCATGTTGGAAGACCCAGCCTCGACCCATCTTCAATGCTCTAACTGAGGGAAGGAGGCTGTTCCCCAAAAATCTCGCAATACATGGCCCCTCTCCTTAATACAGTGCAGTCGCCCTGTCCCATGTACAGAAAAACACCCCCAAAGCATGATGCTACCACCCCCATGATTCACAGTAGGGATGGTGTTCTTGGGATGATACTCATCATTCTTCTTCCTCCAAACACGGTTAGTGGAATTATGACCAAAAAGTTCTATTTTGGTCTCATCTGACCACAAGACTTTCTCCCATGACTCCTCTGGATCATCCAAATGGTCATTGGCAAACTTAAGACCGGCCTTGACATGTGCTGGTTTAAGTAGGGGAACCTTCCGTGCCACGCATGATTTCAAACCATGACGTCTTAGTGTATTACCAACAGTAACCTTGGAAACGGTGGTCCCAGCTCTTTTCAGGTCATTGACCAGCTCCTCCCGTGTAGTTCTGGACTGATTTCTCACCTTTCTTAGGATCATTGAGACCCCACGAGGTGAGATCTTGCATGGAGCCCCAGTCCGAGGGAGATTGACATGTTTAGCTTCTTCCATTTTCTACTGATTGCTCAAACTTTTTTCAACAAGCTGCTTGGCAATTTCCCCGTAGCCCTTTCCAGCCTTGTGGAGGTGTACAATTTTGTCTCTAATGTCTTTGGACAGCTCTTTGGTCTTGGCCACGTTAGTAGTTGGATTCTTACTGATTGTATGGGGTGGACAGGTGTCTTTATGCAGCTAACGACCTCAAACAGGTGCATCTAATTTAGGATAATAAATGGAGTGGAGGTGGACATTTTAAAGGCAGACTAACAGGTCTTTAAGGGTCAGAATTCTAGCTCATAGACAGGTGTACAAATACTTATTTGCAGCTGTATCATACAAATAAATAGTTAAAAAATCATATATTGTGATTTCTGGATATTTTTTTTTAGATTATGTCTCTCACAGTGGACATTCACCTACGATGACAATTTCAGACCCCTCCATGATTTCCAAGTGGGACAAATTGCAAAATAGCAGGGTGTTCAAATACTTATTTTCCTCACTGTATGTTGAAAAAAGCCATAGTATAATATGTCAAAAATACTGATAAAAACTCCATATTATAGTATGTCGAAAAAAGTGATAAAAACTCCATAGTATAGTATGTCGAAAAAAGCCATATTATAGTATGTCGAAAAAAGTGATTAAAAACTCCATAGTATAGTATGTCGAAAAACGCCATAGTATAGTATGTCGAAAAACGCCATAGTATAGTATGTTGAAAACAGTGATAAAAACACCATAGTATAGTATGTCGAAAAAGTGATAAAAAAGCCATAGTATAGTATGTCGAAAAAAGCCATAGTATAGTATGTTGAAAACAGTGATGAAAAAGCCATAGTATATTATGTCTAAAACAGTGAAAAAAACGCCATAGTATAGTACGTCGAAAACAGTGATTAAAACTCCATTGTATAATATGTCGAAAATACTGATAAAAACGCCATAGTATAGTATGTCGAAAAAAGCGATAGTATAGTATGTCGAAAACAGTGATACAAACGCCATAGTATAATATGTCAAAAATACTGATAAAAACGCCATAGTATAGTATTTCGAAAATACTGATAAAAACTCCATAGTATAGTATATCGAAAAAAGTGTTAAAAAAGCCATAGTATAGTATGTCGATAACAGTGATAAAAACGCCATAGTATAGTATTTCGAAAATACTGATAAAAACTCCATAGTATAGTATATCGAAAAAAGTGATAAAAAAGCCATAGTGTAGTACGTCAAAAACAGTGATAAAAAAGAGCCATACTATAGTATGTCAAAGAAATTGATAAAAAAAAACATACAATAGTATGTCGAAAGAAACCATAGTATAGCATGTCGAAAAAAGTGATAAAAAAAAGCCATAGTATAATATGTCGAAAATGCTGATAAAAACTCCATAGTATAGCATGTTGAAAAAAGTGGTAAAAAAAGCCATAGTATAGTATGTCGAAAAACGCCATAGTATAATATGTCAAAAATACTGATAAAAACTCCATATTATAGTATGTCGAAAAAAGTGATAAAAACTCCATAGTATAGTATGTTGAAAAAAGCCATAGTATAGTATGTCGAAAAAAGCCATAGTATAGTATGTTGAAAACAGTGATAAAAACACCATAGTACAGTGTGTCGAAAAAGGTCATAGTAGAGTATGTCGAAAACAGTGATAAAAAAGTCAAAGTATAGTATGTCGAAAAAAGTCAGAATCAGTTTTACTGGCCAAGTATACTGACATATACAATGAATTTGACTTGGCTAGGTGTTAACTCTCTATACATTCAACAAATAGACATGTAATAGTAAACATTCAGTAGACAAATATCAATATAGACACATACTGTACAATGGAGACAACAATATACACAATACAATACAAATACAATAGGCACATATCAACATAATATACAAAAATACGAATATACAAATAAGACATAATATCAAGACAAGTACACATGGAGTGGGATGGAAAGTGCAACAATTAACAGTGCGAAGTAGTGTGCAAGATGCATATTGTAATGATAAGTATGTAATGTGTAGAGAAGTGGGTGAGTGGCCAAAGTGGTGACGACCCCACTCATCCTCAGGTCAGTAGAGTGATGAAGCTGTTCTTATGTCTGGTTGGTTTTGTGCGCAGGGATCTGTAGCGCCTGCAGAGGTTATAATATGTCAAAAAAAAAGTGATAATGAAGTCATAGTATAGCATTTTAAAAAAAGTGATAAAAAAGTCATAGTACAGCATGTCAAAAAAGTCGTAGTGTGACATCAAAGTGATACAAAAGTCACAGTATAGTTTAGTATAGTTAATAATATAGTAATTCAAAAAAGTGATAAAAAGCCATAGTATAGGATGTAAAAACAAAGTGATAAAAAAGTCATAGTACAGCATGTCAAAAAAGTCATAGTATAACATAAAAGTGATACAAAAGTCACAGTATAGTTTGTCGAAAAATAAAGTGGGAAAAGAGTCATAGTATAGTATTTCGAAAAGTGCATTTATCTCTCGAAAACGAAGGTTGAGAAAGACAATAACAACTTTTGTCGACATCGATTTGTATTCTTTATCCTTATAAATAAAAGCAGATGTTGAAACTGAGCACCACCTGGAATTTCAACACTCAACCTTCTATCTACCAATCATCCTCTTAACACCCTAACCTATCTGATCTGACACATAAACATGTTTTCGGCAAATTTGTCTCTTTCACGTAGTATATTGGACCTCAATGTAAGATTCAAAGACTCAACCTTCTGTCAGTGACTAGTCGACTTCAAGCTCAAAACGTCAGTGGTGGAGGAGTTAAAGTCGACCAGTCTGTTCAACCCCTGAGGTGTGTTATGTATGAATACATGTTTTTATTATATAGATAGACGTCGAAGAATGTGCGTGTCTGTATTACACCAGGGGGATGAGTTTCTGCGAATATCCTGGGACTTGGATCATCTCATGATTTTGTCACAGTTGGGCAGAAAAAAAGACTGTTAGGGATTAAGAAATACTTGTTAAGCAGTTATATACTTAATAGAATTTTGATCATTGCCTAATACTTTGACTCCATGTTGAAATGTATGGGACATAATTGATAGCACAAAGAATTGTTCCTTTACTTCTTTTTTCTATTCAGGATTTATTGCTTATCCCTTTATCATCCTTAAGGCATTTCTTTGCTAATACACATTTCAAAAATTAAATAAAATACAGATATTAGATGCATTGTCATCACAGCTATAAAACACAAGTGTATGATTTAATGTGGTGTTGGACAAATTAAACTGCACAAGCACAAACACATTTTTAATATTTTATTTCAAATAGAGCAGGCACAATCTGTCATCAACATGTCTTAGTGGGGGATGAAGTAGAAAGGCTCAAATAACTGTGGTAGGTTTCCCTTTACAGCCCCAAATATATATTAAGAATCTAACATATTTTCACTCCATGAGCAAAACACAACAATATCGAAAGTTTGTCTTCACCACACTCAGATGGTTACATTAAAATAGTGAAGCTATATAGTATGAGTACAGTAAGAAATAGGGATATACAGTATAAAGCAGGGATCTTCAACAGGGGGTCCGGGACCCTTAGAGTCAATGCAGGGGGGCCTCCAAATTATTGTTCATTTAAAAAATGAAAAAGTCTTAACATGAATCTAACATATTATTAGCAGATATAAATCCCCACTGCTTACTGGCCTATATGTAAGGTAGTCACTAAGATCCACAGAGGCATTAATCTTGAGGATTCCCTGTTTATTTATAAAAGCATGCTAACAATCAGTGGGCTATTTTAAGAGCTTAGTATTCTTTGCAAAAAAAGGTACGTATGTATAAAAGCTTTAGGCCGCCCTACAAGTTAGTGTAGGCCCAGTTTAATATGCAACTTAGTTTTATACAATATATGTAGTAGGGGGTCCCTGCTCCATCTCTCTCTCAGTTTAAGGGGTCCTTGGCTTAAAAAACATTGAAGACCCCTGGTATAAAGTAATCATTATGTTAATAGTAATCATGATTCTTCTACAAAGTGCTTCCCAAGTCAGAGCTTACCATATAATATATAATCAGATCAATCAGGATTACATCAATGCACATGATTAACATAAAAACCAAACACCTTAATAATATTTAAAATCCCTACACCACAATTTAAATATTCACTTTAAGTCCAATCCATGTGGGTAGTGCTTTATAGCGTGCCCTGATTATAAGGAATACACACAGAGAAGACTAAATGTGACTGATAAAAAACAATGATCTAAAATATGTTTCCGTTTCAGACGAAGACGTAAAGGAGTGTGAGACATTAACTGTAAAGTGTGTTTAACGATCAAACTAAAACAAATATCTGTGTTCAGTGTTGAACAGGACTCTGAGAATAAACTGAGTATATGACCCAAACATGCAGTAATGTATCCTGGTACTCTGAAATCATTTGTTTTTGGAGAGAAATTTGGTATCTAGTACTACACTGTGATCATACACCTTATAGAATCAATCATTATAACCAATAAGGAGCAGGGAGTATTTGCTTTCTTTTCTCACTTTTAATCTCTATTTTCCAAAACATCTGGTGGATTGTTCTGGATATTTCCCCCAGGGATGACTTACGGTGTTGCAGTGTCTCCATACTGCAAGTAAATAAAGACAGAAGTGTTTCGAGTATTAACAAGAGTGGTTCAGAGTGAGAGATTTGTCATTACTGAGGCAGGCCATTAGACTGCAAAGTGATTAGTCGATTGACTGAAAATAAATCTGAAACTATTTTGATAGTTATGATTATTCATTCGTCATTTTTTTAATCCAAAATGTCTTGATCCAGCTTCTCACGTGAGGATTTTCTCTTTCGTCTTAAGTGACAGTGCTAAAGGATAAAACAAGCTATTAGCCACATTGGGCTTCAGTAAATTGTTACAGCCATCGTCTCCTATTTTCTTAGATCTATAGACCAAACTCTCTTGGTTATTGTTTAATAGAACCTCCAGCCTGAGGGCTCCACACAGTAATTGTCCTATATATAACAGCCTAGATCTAAATATTACCTGTGGGTTTGGCAAGCCCTTATCTTTACAACACTGGACCAAGTGCCTCCTAGCAGCATCCACACTCTGCTCATCAGTCTTCCTACTCTAAACCCCGATCAGCTGCTCAGAAAAGCATGCTGGGAGAAGCTTGGACACCTGACAAGAATGACATAGAGCATAGAGTTGAGAATAATGACATAACAGAGGCTGTTATATATCATCAATCTGGTACATTCAGTGCATCTGTTTCCCTCAGCCTGATTAAATAGGTGCCATCCTGTATATGTTGACATATCTGTAGATCTTGTGTACATTGCCAGTTATCTCAAAGAATTTGAAGACTTCTGAACAACAAAAAGGCAGCAGATGTCAGTTGCGCTAAGTTGCAACTTTCTGACAAGCTGTCAAACCCTTTGACACGGGCCAGTTTTTTTAGGAGTTTGGTCTTCAACCTTTGTTTGCATGGCCTGAGGCACCTGCCTGCCAGCCCCCCCCCACACACACACACCCCCATCTAGGACACACACAGACACTGACTCCAAAATATCTCTGTCAACTGTTTCTTAGCGTGCCAATGAGTTACCCTGAAACTGATGTGCTTGAAGGACCCTGAAGAATTTTAATTGTCTTGTAAAATATTCATAGAGGATTTTCCCTTGGAAAGATGATACTCGCTAATAAACTTGCAGCAACGTTTAATGCTGCCAGCTGGCAAAGCTCCCTCTGGGCTCCTCTTTCTATAGTCCCCACTCTTTCTGCTGCATCTCTGATATAGCAATACACACTACATTATGTGAGCAGAAACATTTAAACAGTGACTTCATGTATGCCGATTTGATAATCTGGATCTGGTTCTCTTCCAAGACACATGCACACAGTACAATCATAGACAGTATATAAAGTGGACCAACAGATCCCGTGTCTCTGGACGGAGACCAGTGAAGGATATTAGAGGCACTTTTCCGGTGATGGCTGAGCGTTACTGAGCAGCCTTCAACTGGTCTGAAAGTTGGAAGTCTTCTGGTAGCTGTGCCAAGAGAAATCTCAATCATTCCCAATCTTACAGAGACGGAGAGTGTAGGTATATGTAAGGAGATAACATGGACACAGGGTAATTATTGCTAACTAAAATGCTAGTTAACATTAGTAATTAAACCTAAACAGCTAATGTAAGTCGAAATTGCCTGCGAGCTTCTCCTGTACTATATACGGTAATTCCTCTACTATGCGACAGTAAGTTGTGTGGTTATGACACAATCATTAGCCTATTTTTACAAAAATGCTACGGAGCCATAACGTGAGATACAAGGTAATGGAGCCTTTTATACATTGTCGTGTTTCTTTAGAAATAAACAATGGACAAATAGTCTTTAAACGCTTCAGATGTCAAGTTATTCGCTGTCAAAATGACGTCAAAATGAATGGGAGTCAATGGGATGCTAACGTCGGGTGATCGTTTGGTAGCATCAAAATGGCGCCATAGGACCTACGGGTTGTTGACAGACGCTTACCCCATTGAGTACAATTCACTTTTGAAATGAAAATGGATGTTTTCTGAAAGCGGCAATTTTGCTTTCAGTGTGTCGTGTTTGCTGACGTTTTCAGAAACGGCTCAGCCTAATGAAGATCATTTTTCAGCGAATCCACTAACTCTCATATGCGAAGCAGGGGGTCTAGCATTTAAGCTAACTTCCCTCAACAGAAACTAACTGGCCAGCGTAGCAGTCTGCTTTTTTTTTTAAGTCTCCATCTCTATAGCGCTGCTTTCCATGGCTGTAGCAGCAAGAACACACATACGCAGCCCAACACAAAACCATACACAGCCAGGTAGCCTATCCAAACCTGATCCAATTTTGTGAAGTTCTGTCTTGCTTTAATTCGGTTAGAAAAAAAATGAAAAAAGCAAGGCTGGTTTGCTCAGATGGTTAGAGCGTGGTGCTAATAATTCCAAGGCCGTGGGTTCAATCCCCATACTGACCAGGGATGGTAAATGAATGTGTCTGAATCTGCAGTGAAGGTTTCAGGTTCTAATGCAAAGTTGGAGATTATAGAAAGCTGTTTTGCTAAGACACAAATATTATGGAGAATGTGGCCCATGGTGAGTTCATATATTGTAATTGTAGTCATATAGAGTTTTTCTTAATCATTTGTCTGAGGCAAATGGTTATATTCCCAACAGTCTCATCTTTTTTCCCTCTGGCATCCCTTTGCACTTTTCCGATATTACATTACCTACTCGCTAGCTTCCTAAATTGTTAGCCGCTGTGGCTTCTAGACGCCGGCGGTAACGTTAATGTTGCCGTGGCGTGTTCTCGCAACTTCACCACTTGAACGCCAAGCGTATCGTGTACCAGGCGAGTTCCATTTAAAGGCAGCATAAAAGAGCTGCAGTCAAACCTCAAACTAATGAAAACAATGTTGAAAACATGATGGAAATATGAGATTGGCGTCTAAGTCTCCCACCAGTAGTGAGTGGGTTCCACACACTCGGCTGTACTGAGTTAACAATAAGCCATGCTCTAAAACACACACACACACACACACACAGACATGCTGTGTGGGCCTGAACATGTTTCGTGCTTGTTCACATACTCACACACACTAAACATGTGCTGACACACACGTTGGTCAGCTTGACTTTTCCTGCTTTCAGACAACAACTGCGGAGTAGTTCACACCCTCTGTTCATTTGCCAATTCAGACAAACATACACACACTCACTCACACACTCCAGCTCTTATTACACGTCTGCCCTGAGAGTGCTTGGCCTCTCGTTGCAGACATTCAGCACGTCGCCTCTGACGGAAAACTGCAGTCCGTTCACATCGTTATTTCATATTTTGGCTGCGGCGCTCCCAATATCTTTCACCGCCGTGACAATTGCCTTAGCAGACGGCCAGCACCGTGCTGCATGGCCGCAACGCAAGGAATCCAGACATTACCCAATATCCTGAGAGGGTCCGGGGGGATACGTGCTGCTCATTTACAGACATGCCAATACGCCGTGTGGCTGGCCGACAGGTCTGCGGTTTAAAGGCACGGAGGAGCTTTATCAGGCTGGACGTGAATGACACATTGAGAGACGTCGGTATTTGCTCTACTGGCAGTCATTTACACTATTGGATATCAATCTGTGACAGTCAGTGCATGTCTGGAACTTATTTTGTGATAGTTTTCAGTGCACCATAGTACACTTAGCTAACAACAAGAGAGTCTAACTGCATTGCATTCTGGTCTTTTTACTGTACAGACTGTGAAAACTAATTTCCCCCAGTGGACAATAAAGACTCTACTATCCATCTATCTATCTCTCTATCAAATGCCACTGTAGTCTCGCAATGCCAGCTCTATCTCTACAGCGCTGTGGAGTAAGGGCTCGCTACACCACACGTACATTCTGAGATAGGAGAAGAAGAAAAAAACGCTCTGGGTAATTTGCATTTCTTTAAACCAATCGCAATCATCGCTAAGCTCCGGATGCAGGGACAGTGGCTCTGCAAAACGGGTCTCAGAAAGGAACTTCTTTTGGTGGGACATTTGCACCCCGCAAGAGAAAACGCCACATAACATTAAATCTCCACCCCAAGCAAAAAAAAAAAAAAAAACAGTCTGCTATAGTCCGCAGATGTAGGTTAACACTGAATGAGAATTCTTGTGTTTATTGTTATATGTGTATTGCTAGTCTTTTGTAGAACCAAACATATGGAGGGTTGGTAGTATGTAACACATGTGGCCCCAACTGTGTCCCCTTTATGTCTCTATGAAACATGTAGCGATTGAAAATGACAGTTTCTACAGTAGAGGACAGAAAAGTAATGTTTGAAAGCTTACTTGAATAAACTTTAGCTTTTTCCGTTAAAATAGCCGTGCGTGAGTTTATTCATGAATGCCTCAGCAGGACCGAAGCAACTCAACGTTCTCATGTTTGTGCCCATGAGACAAAGAGCTCTCGTGATGTCTGAGCCAGCTGGCTGACCCTCTCACTGCCTCCACCTCACACTGCTAACCTGCTGCACTTTCACCCCCCCCCCCCCACCCCTCACACACACACACGTAGGTTAACGTCAGGCAACGTGTGGACAGCATCCAGGAATCACACTCATCCTCTTCCCTGCCCTCTTATCCTTCACTGATTTTCCAGTTTTAACAGCGAGCCTGGAAAGTGCGAGTAAGCGTTTCCTGTGGAAAACAGTACTTTCAACATAGTAATTTAGCTTCTGCAGCCGTGCTACTGTTAACAGACGGATGAAACAGCAGGACGGTGGAGTTGTGGAGGGGAAAGAGAAAAAAAAAAAAGCTGCATCAACTGTGAGGTGACAGATCTGAATTTAACTTTCCTCCTGAGTTTTAATAGAGAGCAGCAGAGGGGCAGGTCAGGGTCTGTGCAGCACAGGGTCAAAGGTCAACATTGTGAGGATGCCACACGAGGCCTGCAATGTAAAAGAGCCATTAGACTGAGTGAGGGATTAGCTCACAGCTCAAAGACACAATTAGGAGCCATGGGTATGCACAATCAGATATAGTGAGGACACAATAAAGTAGGAGCACATGATTTAACAGGGAGAGTTTATGTTGTTCCAAGCATTTGAAGTGCTCCAACTGTCAGTCAACTAACATTGTCTATGCAGAAAGTTAACAGGCCCTTTATTTCTAGCCTAAATACAATAACTCCTCAGACCATAGGCATAATATCGGGGGTTTGCCAATATTTAGAAGAGGTAGATTTGTATCCCTCAAAAAATATGACTAGTTTTGGAAGATTAAGTCCTCGTTGTCACTTTTTTGATCAATTTTTACCACATTTTTGAATTTCTTTTTTTTTATGTTTTCAGAAGTTTATGAACTGAGCATTTGAGAGAATTTTATACAGGCCAAAAAACAGAAAATGTTCTGTATTTTAACTGTAGCTACACACAATTTCCGTTTTTTTTTTTTTATTTATGATGCAAAGTCCGGGTAATGAGCTGCCAGTCCTTTTCTGTTAATTTACGGATTTATTTCTTTGGAAATTTGAAGGGATGACCCCTAGAGCCCCGGTTTGTCCGGTGTCCCACCCCGCGCCCCCCAAACCTACACCTTTGCCTCAGACCATGCAACTCTATAGAAGCTGGAAGCAAATGCCACAAGCATTGTTTTGGTCTTTTGGAAATGAGAACACACACCTTACACTACAACTGTACTCAGTTTGTGTGACCTCCAGGTATGTTCATCACCCAGTTGTTTCTGCCAACCCAAAATAATGAGGTTGAGGCACATGAGGGATGGCAGGGCATGACTGCCATGGGTGTAAACTCTTCTCCTCAGCATCTCACAGGCGCCAGGCTATGTTCAGACTAATCTAATTTTACTGTAAACTATTATTACAGTTTAAAGAGCAGCAGCGATTTAATGCAGCAGAAAAACGCTTTGTTCAATCAACCGTGAACCTTTGTTTTATTGCTGTCGCAGTATTGCACAGTATTCATTCACATTCCCGACCTCGGCTCGCCTTCTACTGCACTGGATACACTGGTTTTTGGAGCAGGTTACAAAACAGTACACACACATACACACACAGACACACACAGAATAATGGGGTCAAACAGACTCAGGTATCGAGTTAGTGATTCCCTTGACTATTGCAATGATTAAGTTGTGCTTGTGTTTTGATGAGGATATGTATTTCTTTGGTTGAGCTGTCATTTTGTTTTTAAGATTGCTTCATTTTAGGGCTGTACTGCATAGTTCAAAGCTTTTTTTTGTTTTTTGGCATGTCTATTCATTCTGTTTTAAACTCTGTATTTCTGCACAGTTGCAGATCAAAATAAAGGGTACACTTATGTATATTATTAGTATTCTACTATTTGTAGAATTAGATTTCAGTGGTGGCTGTGTAGGATTGTTTCTTACTTGTGTTATTCAAACATTTCCAAGAACTCCAAAGCATTATTTCTGTCATAGCGTAATGTAGCGCAAGGGCGCAATTATTATTTAGTTATTTTTGTATGCCCCTATTGGATCAGCATTGAAATTGGTTCAGTATTAAGATAGACCACTGCAGTCTGCAGCGGCAAAACAAGCTCCAATTTTACTTCGGTTATTGGGAGATTATGAGCCTTCAATTTACGTCCACTAAAAGTGCTCTTTTTACCAGTGACATGCTCCGATTAATATTCTAAATCTCTGACATTCTAAGAGTCTTGACTTTATGCAAAGGATCCCTACAGAGGTCCAACTTTTTGTTAAAGAGTTAGATCCTTTTTGTTTACCACAAACAGCCAAACCCACCAGACTCCATCTGAATACACATCCAATAAACATACAGTAATTCTACTTTCTATATAGTTTACCATTCACTGCAGAAGGAAACATTTCAATGGAATCTGCATTCATCTTTTACTGCATATATGTCATGTGTAGGTGATTTGTGATTGGAGCCAACAAGTTGGGTAACTTAGCCAGTCAAAATGTCCTGATTAACTTTCCGTTGTTATAAAAGAACGACACATGATCATGACCCGCTACATAAAGTTCAATAAATAATGATCAGAGATTTAAAACATGAATTAAACCATTTACTGAAACCGTGTTTTAACTGTCTCAACATGCAACTTACCAATCAGAAACGAGGACACAAGCAATAAACAAGGCCTTGTGTAAGTTAATGAATATGTTGTGCCGCGGCCAAGGCATTTACAACCTGAACACTCTGCCTCCTCTCTGGCTTTCCCCCTGACATACTAACATACTGTACTTCTCTCCTGGTATGAGAGCAGCGTGGCAACAGTTACAGTCCTAGCATGTCAGAGGTGATAAAAGGTGTAATTAATAAGAAGAGCAGTCTGAAAAACACAGCACTACCTGCGGTACATTGTGTACTTTACGGTTGTTTTTCTGGCAGAGGGAATGCCTTCCATCATCCACCACAGACACATAATACAACACTGCCTTCAAGTGCTGTTGGATGTTCGGAGTTACGTACAAATGTATGACTGTGTGCCAAATGGTAAATAGTGATTCAATTAATCTCAGTGTACTACTTCAATGCTGTGATTCCCAGTTATGTTTATAGAGTAACTCAACTACTTTGGGAAAAATATATAAATTGGGATTGGATTTGATGTATGTACACATATTGAGTCAGCTGCTAACACCTGGATGCTACATGTTATGATTAAGAGGGTGTGGGTGTGGGAACTGGTAAGCTAGCTAGCAGAGATGTCTGAACAGTCAGCTAAAAGTAATGGACAAACATTTCATATATTTAGCTAGTAATGGATAAATGGTTTAAATAGTTAGGTAATGGATACATGCTTGAATAGTTAGCTAAATGTATGGGTACATGGTTGACATGGTTAGCTAAGAGTAATGGAAAATGGCTGAAAAAGTTAGCTAGAATTTATGAACAAATGCTTTAAGTCAGCTAAAAGTAATGAACAAATTACTGAAACAATCTAATGAATAAATAGCAAAAAGTATAGGTACATTGTGGGTTTGCTAAAAGTAATAGTTAAACAGTTGAAATAGCGAACTATAGCAAAACGTTTAAGGATAAACTGAAATAGCTAAATTAGCTAAATGGATAAATGGTTAACATAGCAGTTGATAAATCTTGTTAGGAGAGACAGCTATTCAGCCCGCTGCGGCATTAAATTTGTTTTTGTCATGCCATTTTGTTATTAAATCTTTTGTTAAATCTTCATTGGTCCAAGCCTCTCCTTTGTCAAAATCTGAAAATTTAACATCTAACATTAGCAAAAAGTAAACTTAGCTAAATGAATGAACAGTTGAAAGAGCTAAAAGTAAAAGACGGAGGAAATGGCTGAAAAAGAGCTAAAACAAAAAAATGGTTGAAACATACAGCTTCTGCCACTAAATGGTAGTAGCACAAACGCAAAGTGACCTAAACATTGATAGCTAAATTGTATGAAAACATTAAAGTAACTATATGCACTATAATATAATTCTTAAATGAATGCATTTGGAATATGACTGGTGTTGATGAAGGGGTACTTAAACTGTATGTTGATTTGTGTTTGTGTTGTGTTTAGGACCTCAAAATGGAGATTTACGAGCTAAAAAAGGTGCACGTAAAGGTAGCATGAGCCACAGTGCACGCTCAAATCTGAACTTCAGCTCTTTTTTTGTTGTTGTTGGCTGTCCATATCTATTCCTAGATAAACCCAAGATAAGACACCATACATGGAACAACAGTGGGGCATTCCAGTTATATTCACAGTTCTTTATTTTTTTATTCCATAGGTTATATAACTGTTTCTCAGGTTCATTACAACCGACCTGCCTAGCCTTGAGCTGCCACATGAATATTTGGTTTTGATGGACTACAAAGGCAGATGTAATGCGGTCTGTTCAGATGTCTCTGAATTCTCAGGGTGTGCTGAACGCTAAATGGTTGTAAACCCCTTCAGGTATTTGGTCTTTACAGATCTGACAGAACAAACAGTGACAAGACTGTTGAGAAGACTATGTTCCCTGCTGCAGCTTCCTCAAGATTTGACGCTACATTTGCTCAGAGGATTGCATGTCAGGTCATTGTCAGCCCTGGTTATCTTTTAAGTGATTGTGAGTTTACCGAGTCTGAAGACCTGTTTGATCATACATTCTTCAATAAATTAATTTATATTAAGAATCTGCCCAGCACAACAAGCACGCCAGAGGGTTGAAGTTAAAGCCTGAATAACTGATGTTCTTCAAAAGTGTGCCGCGGTAGATTTATTTTGGAAATTATGGTTCCATTAAGGACACATTATTCTATATCGACAAAGTTTCCTTTATGGGATTGTTCCGGTGTCTTTCATTTTCGACCGGAGACGCCTCACCTATGGCTTTTCTTTGTGTTGGCGTTCTAAACTCCGGTGGATTTCTGAGGACTATGGTTAACTGCTCCTCAGATCTCTGCAGGGTAAATCCAGACAGCTAGCTAGACTATCTGTCCAATCTGAGTTTTCTGTTGCACGACTAAAACTACTTTTTAACGTACACATATTCCACCAAAACAAGTTCCTTCCCAAGGTTATTTAGCAGAGGCACCGTGGCTCCGTCCGGTGCTTAGCACAGCCCAAGATGATTGTGATTGGTTTAAAGAAATGCCATAAACCAGAGCACGTTTTTCTCCCATCCCAGAATGCTGTGTGGACTAGCCACACCCTCTTCCGCAGCGCAGAATGCAAGTCATGTTAAGCGTCATGTGTGTAACCGGAAGTGAAGTAACGTCTGATTTTAAAAAGTCCCTTGTACCTGCCAACGGGTTCTTTTTTTAGTATCACCTCAATCGAGGTTCCAAGCTAGCTGAGGTGATACCAAAAGGTGACGTGAATGCGACAGATGGGGGTGTCCTGAACAAATCCGCCATTTTTAAATAGTTTAGCCAGCTGTGTTTTGTTTTTGTTTTTTTGCTTCCTCCAACTTCGTTTGAAACAAAATTTGTCTTCTGGCTGTGGCAACAACAACACACCTTCTACATTCTGTGTGTGTGTGTCACGTTAGGTCCCAGCAGTTTACTGCGGCGGCGCTATGATGATCAGCCACGCTGAGGCAGTACTGAAATCTCCAATGGAAACCGGACGCACAGTGCGTCGAGGCAAGTCGAGCAGGTACCACGTAATGGAAAAACGCCATTAGTGTCTCTATGGACCTTTTTCACAGCAGACATGTTGACTTGTCATAGTAGGAAAAGCATAGCTGAAATTGATAACCTTAACGATGGCTCAATTCCATCAAGTGTCCCAGTAAGCTATTTCAGTGAGTCAGCATGCACCATACCAGGGCCTCTCCTAAGTGGAATGCAGCAATCATTAATGGGTTTGAATACACCTGTGCTTTTCCTACTATGACATGTCAACATGTCTGCCCTGAAAAAGGTCTATACTGTCCTCATCCTAGACCTGGAATTGCCTTTCTGTTGTCCCTTTTGAGTAACTGTTGCTAGATCAGTCTAAGGAAGATCTGAGCTGTCCAGGGATGAATAGGCCTTTGGTACAGAGCCCTAACATAAGTTATGTTCACTTTGGTGGCTTCTACAGGATGATAACAACTTCCTCTTTTTTTTTTTTTTTTAACTCCAACTACTCTGAGAATTGGCACTCTGAAGCGCTTCGCTCAATGCCACAGCACCGGTTAAAGTAGAAAAGCTCAACTCATTCGCTTTCCCCGTAAAATAACAGGAAGAAGACAAAATAAGAACTACTATTTCACATAACAGCTGAAAGATGGCCAGATCGGGCCGTCTTGAACTTCCCTAGAAAACAGAGCGAGCCGTCCAGCGGGCTACTGCTGAGCAGGCGTGCGTCACAGCAGCTGAAACACAAGGACGGAGAAGGAAAGCGTCTGGGAAGGAAATCTGCCGAGTGGAGAGGCTATATTTGAGATTGCAGCAACTCTGAGACGGGGTGGGGGGACTCCCTTCCAGAAAATACAACCAGATGGCTCGGTCATCCAGCTGCTTTTGAAGTGTTCTGCGTATGTGTGTGTGTGTGTGCGCGTGTGTGTGTGTGTAACTCCGGGCGTTGCCGTCCAGACACACATGAATATTATTTTCTCAGACCAAAGCAGTGTGTTTCTACTCTTAAGTGTGGGAGCAGACCAGAGGGCGGACGCCAGAATCAAACTGGCTGGGAACAATTAACTGCAGCAAGAAGCCGCTTAGACAAGTCTCTCATTTCCCAGTCCAATCAATAGAATATAATCAAAGTGTTTATCGTTCGAGTCTTTGCTGCGTTTTCTTCAAGTTGTAATTTAAAAAGGTGTGCGTTTCTGGGTTTGTGTCGTCTCTTCTTCTCAGCACTGCTGTAATGCTGTGACGTCTCATTCTGTGGACTCATGGTTAGTCACATCCCAGTGTCATCACATCACACAGTGTCCTATAGTCTTTACCGACTTCTTAAGCTCTGCATAAGTACTTGCATTGAGTCGATCCTGGACAGTGTACGCAGAAGAATAAGCCTCAGCACATAGCATTGTGATGCTAAAAATGGGCTCGACATGGGAACTTCGCAAGTATCCAAGAGGGGGGAAAAAAGCTGGCAGAAATACCCAAATGTTGACCAGAAATCAAAGTGCCTATTAATGTAGAATTAAACAATGAAATGAGGTATAGTATATAGTATGTGTATAGTCTTCGTTCAAAGGCCCCGAGGCTGCAAATAATTTCTCTCAAGTTCACTGAGCAAGTTATCTCTCCTTCGGACTTCTTTCGGTTTCAGCTCTGCCAGGACGTTTTGACAGAACTACAACAGCTGCTGTGACAGATACTTCCGTTCACGGAGATTAGTCTTCCTTCAAAGTGTTCCTCCATTTAACGCAGGGCTTTTTCCGCAGCCAAGCAGCGGAATGATCAAATCCTGCAGGTCACGGCAGGGGCCGCCAGCAGACGGGACGTGCAAAATCAAGTCAGAAACAAAAAGGGAAAGAATCGAAATAGACTTGAATGCTGCATCTTTGATATATAGAGATGAGTTAGAGTGTATCTATACTAAGCCAGTTCAGTTTGAAAGAGCGTTTTTTCTTCGGCCTTGCGTCCATTTTCAGCCATTTTAATGTCAGGCATGTTGGCGTGAATAGAGAAGTTTACCCAAACTAATCTGAAAATGCAGATTAGTTTGTAGATGCATGGCAGGTTTTGGAAGGCAACTGATATTAGTTATATTTTTAAGATTAAAACTGAGATTTTTGGGCGATGTTTCTTTAAAATTGGGCATTTTTAATGGCAAGAACAATTACAATTAAAGCTGCGAGCAGCGATGGACGGGCCCTCGCGCCTCTGCGCGCGTCGGGGTTACTGGCGGACGCCGCTCCTTGCGACTGTGCATTTGCGCGGCAAAATCGCCAAAATCGCACTAATTTCCAACATTGAAATCAAAATGGCGGACTTCCTGTTGGGCTTAGGGTATGGCTGCAATTACGTTTTTTGTACATCTTGACATGCTACATATGTGTACCAAGTTTCGTGAGTCTACGTTAAACCCACTGCAGGGGCTCAATTTTCTTAACTTTCTAGGGGGCGCTAGCGAGCCATTTTTGGGCGGCTATTCCCGAAACCCTTAAAATATGTACATTTTCACCAGACTTGATGCGACCGCCAAATTTGGTGAGTTTTTGAATAGGTTAAGCCCCTCAAAAAGGCAATTCATTTGACGGGAAAAAGAAAGAAAGAATAGAATAGAAACAATAATTCCTTTAGTTTCAATAGGGCCTTCGCTGCTGTCGGCGCTCGGGGCCTAATAACACACAGCCACCCCGAGAATTTCACAGCGGACAGATCCTGATCGGAGTCCACTGTCGATTTCTGAGCTCAGTTCTTATCGTCATACTTCATATAACATATAGTGTATTTATATAAAATATAATCACCCCTATAGCTTTATTTTATTAGAGCAAAGTCTTCCTCCACTCAGGATCTCACACAACCAAACTCCTCCCAAAACCTTCAATACTTTTCATTAACTTTAACATTTCGAGGATGAATGTTTTTTTACAGCGACACATATAAGAGTGTTTCAATCTGCAGAAAATGATTTTAAAAGTTTTGTGCGATCTGAGTATCTTGTGTTTTGGGCTACATGAGTCTTTGGGTTTGTGTACCTCTAAGTTAGGGGTGTCAAACTCATTTTCACTAAGGGCCACACTGGAAAAAGAGAATCACATCAAGGGCCAGACATGGAACGTTTATATTGACATGCTTTTATTTCACTGAAAAAGTCAAATATCTTGTGGCTGTATTGTCCCTTTTTTCATCATTTTTCAACATTTTTTGTCGCATTTTTGTCGACGTAAAGCCAAGTCAGCTAAAAAGTTCCTTAGCCATCACAGAATTTAGCAAATAAAGCAAAACAATGATAACATATTTTTAACAACAACCTGTTTCACAGCCTTAATAGGATAACTCTCTGCTTCTGTGGCAATTTCTGAGTCTCAATGTCAGCAAAATCTGCCATATTCTGCTTTGAATGTCAGGTTTAAAAAACACTTTCCCCTGTTTTTGGTTTGGCGCACAACTAGGCGGGCCTTGAGTTTGACATACGTGCTCTAAGCAAAACAGTATCTTGTAGAATCCGTCTCACAGCTGCAGTTCATTTCAGGGTGCTGGTTTTCAGGCTGCAATGTCTGATGGGTGAGCGTAGCATTGGACCATCACAGCATCCAGCTCTCTGTTTATCTGATTCTCAAACAAAAGCCTCCCAGTTCCTGTCTGCTTAGCGCCTCAAATTCACAATCTACTCTCCCAATCTTTTTTACCTCCTCTCGTCCCCTTTTTACTGCCAAGACGTGATCCCCCCCTTCTGTTTGCTGTGTTATGAGGAAGATCTATTTCTCATGAGACCGAGAGACCTGCGTTTCCTGACAGATGCGAGTAAATTCAACAGGGCCACATGAATTAGCCACAAGCCAGAGAGGGAGCTTGTTTTCTCTTTGCCCTCTGGGCCCGAACACATACTGACACACGTTGTTGACGGCTCACTAATACGACAAGCATCTGGTTGACAAATGATTTCTTTACCCATGTCGCCCCCAAGTGGTAAATAAGTGCATCTGAGCGTATTGTTGGACCTACTGTACTCTCCTCAATCGATTTGAATTCAGGTTAAGTTGGAACAATTTCAGCTGGAAAAAAATTCCTATTGAAATTTAAAGACCTTTTGATTTTAGAAAATGTACCCAGTTTTGATTTAGTTTTTATATTTAAGTTCTGAAAGGCAAGTGTAGGAGCCACATGTTTCTCTTGTATGTATATGTTTATGGTCTCATTTATATTATTCCCTGATTATTATATTATGCACTGATATTGTAGGTGGTGGGCATGGTCACCGGGGTTTAGGTGGTAGTGATAACAGTATATCTGTTAGCTTCACCTGGTTTTTGGGCTTTGACAGAGCCCTCCCCTGCACAAGATTTGGAAAAAACTATTAGATCTGGACATTACTAGGGGAACAGTGTTAGTCAAATATACTATAGAATACAAAAAGGAGATAATCTACTGACCCATTTCCATTTTTTTCAAGATAAACTTTTTTTTTTTTTAAGTAGCCTCAATATTTAATTCTCCCCCCCCCCCCCCTCTCTCTTTACCATTAATGTAAGAGGCTGTCCTGTCAAAAAAAAGGCCTAAAAATGACAAAAATATATATATTTTTTTAAATTGCTACATCATTACATACATGATTTTATACCCATTTCCCTGTCCATAACATGAATCTGTAATGATGGAAGATCAATGGAGTTAAGGCTTAAAGCTATAGTGCATAGTTTTTGTCTCCCCATGAGGAATTCTAAGTAATGACAACAACACTGTCGGTGTAGCTACATGATACAAGCCTTGAGTGACCCCCACCCCTCCTCCACGCAGTTGCTGGTAGTCAAGGAGGACACGGAGGATTAAAAAAACATGATGGACTCTTCAGAAGAGGTCATTATCTTCACCCGAGTTTCTGCACGCGAAAGTTGCCGGACGCCACAATCTTCTGAACATAGTCTTACTGAGGAATCCAGAGAGAGTTGTGTGGAGCTGATAGTCTTAATTAGCTTTGGAGCAACTCATTTGGCAACGACTGGAATGTAACGGACGTTCATTAATATCAAAAAGTTACGCACTAAAGCTTTAAAGAAATGTTGTAATATTGTATCTTGCTTATGAAACACAGTGTTCCCCAGTGACAGAAGTGGTGTTATCAGGATGAATCATCTGTGTACTGAAATTATACTGTGTTTACCAGAATAAGTTGGCAGACAGACAGTCCAATCCAGTCCAGTCCAGTCCAGTCCAGCACACACGTATGAGAGCCAGGTTCAAGCAAAAACACAGGGACATCAAGCACGTCAACGGTACAATTTATTCAATAAATCAACATATTCATCTTATTCAGAGCATCACTTCTGTACAGCTTAGTGAGATAAATATTGATGACACATTTTGTGGGTTGGTTCTTCAGTTGTTTTGTAGCACCTTAAATTCGACAAACAAACACAGGACTTTCACCCAGGAGAGCGGGGTTCGATTCCCGTTTGAAAATGAAAGTACACAGCGGAAGTCCCATTCAGCATCACGTGCCTAACCGGAGGTAAAGTAACGTGGGATTTTAACCCAAACCATGATGTTTTTGTAAACTTATCAAAGTAGTTTTGGTGCCTAAATATAACCATACTGCGACCGTTTCACAACGTTAACGTGTATAAAATTCCAATTAATGTTCACACTTCAATTTTGGCCCGCCTTGTTGTTCGCCAAACCAAAAAGACAGGAAACTGTTTTCAAACTGTTATTACGCGACACTCCGAGCTGAATTTGGCAGGTGTGCCGACTTTCAGACTCAGAAATTGCCACAGAAGCAGAGAGTTTTTATATTCATGGCTGTGAAATAGTTGTAAAAAAATGTAATCATTGTTTTGCTTGATTTGCTAAACTCTATGATGGCTAAGGAACTCTTTGCTGACTTTTGTAGGGCTTTATGTCGCGACCAAAGTGAGACAAAAGTCAAAAAGAGTGACAAAAAAGCAACAAAACGTTGCAAAAAAACGACATTTCTTTTTTTTAAGTGCCAAAATCGTCTGAAAACGGCACAAAAAATTCGGAAAAAGCAACAAAAATGGCGACACGCAGTATTCCACGGTCAAAGATATTTTACTTTTTCCGATGTATGCATGTCAAACTCTACATGTCTGGCCCTTGATGTGATTCTCTTTTTCCAGTGGAAATGAGTTTGACAGCGCTGTATTAGAGGGTTAGGGAACAAACGACCCATAGCGTCGTATGGTTTGGAGGATTTGTTGCTTAAACTTATAAATGATGGTGTTTGTTGAACATCGGAGCAGACTGGACCTGACTTTATTCCCTTTAATGTGACAATGCTTACACAAAAAGAACGGCCAGTGCCGTTTCATCTGACTACCAGGAGGAAAGGTTTCAAAACGAGCCAACCACTCGTGTGTTCAACCTGAAGTTCAACATTCCTATTTTGGAGCAAAGGATCATTTCTCATCTTAGATAACTGGACATTCCCTGCGTGCCTGTCCTATTCCCCTCTCTGTTTTTTTTCCAGTCTCTTCTGCTGTTGAGGAGCCAGAAGTAGAACGCTTTCAGTTATGTATCAGGGTCAGGTATTTTAAGTCTTTAAAGGGAACGCTCTATGGGAAGGAGGACAGATCCGTGCTTCAACAGTATTTACAGGCTAACGTTAGAATGAACCTAGCATATCAAAGACGTTTCATTCCCGCCAGATGTCCCTCACCTTCCTCTTTCTTTGTGTTGGCGTTCTAACCTCCGGTGGATTTCTGAGGACTATGGTTAACTGCTCCTCAGATCTCTGCAGGGTAAATCCAGACAGCTAGCTAGACTATCTGTCCAATCTGAGTTTTCTGTTGCACGACTAAAACAACTTTTGAACGTACACACGTTCCACCAAAACAAGTTCCTTCCCGAGGCTATTTAGCAGAGGCACCGTGGCTCTGTCCGGAGCTTAACGCCGCCCAAGACGATTGTGATTGGTTTAAAGAAATGCCAATAAACCAGAGCACGTTTCTCTGTGTGGACTAGCCAGACCCTCCTCTGCAGCGCTGTGGAGGAAGGTCTGGCAATGCGATACTATTTTGTCACATTTTGTACATAGGTTTATTTGGTTCACAGCTGTTCATTTTGTTATGATTTTATTGTATTGTAATTGAATAATTATGGTTGTTATGTTATCTCGTCTTAATATTTCTTTGAGTAAGTGGTGGTGATGAAGGTGTATTGCCCATTAGTGTCCTAATGTCTATGTTGTAAATGTGAAATATTGTTAATCATAATGGAGAAACAACTTCCAAATCAGGTCAACTTAGAAGACAGCCAATACAGCAATCTGAAGCCCTTTATGGAATTCATAAACAACTTCCTTCTAAAAATACTAAGACCTCTTGCGATCTCTGTGGGCAGATTTAGCGAAACTATAAATAGGCAGCCAGGATCACGGTCTCCTTGAAACGCCGGTGTCTGTATTAAACAAAAGGCTTTCTCTAGGCGCTGGGTGTGAATCACAGGAATCTGAGAGGAAGCCAAGCAGCATCTGGAGAGCTTCACTGAGTAACAGCAGCACTGCTTGGTATTCCTCTGGATGTTACATTTTTAAAAAGGGAACAGCCATTTGTTCTCCAGGGAATGTTGACTGAGCACGCAATGTCTCAATCATTTCACATTTTAACTGCTACTCAGCATTTACGGTACGCCGGCGAGTTTGGCGACATGCATGCACTTCCCCGGCAAGACCATGATTCAATCCAGAAACCTTTAGTTGAGCAAAAAACTGACTACTGATGTTGCCTCCGTTGCCAAGTTCTGATCCCGATACCAACATCTGAAAAGAACTCTGATACAGCCTAAAATGTTGGTATCTGAAAGTACTGCAGTTTATAAAATCTACTTTAAAAGTAGTTTATTTGTGTTCTTTTTCCCGTTATAACTGACTGAGACTGGAAAATAAAAGAAAGTTCTACGGCGTTCATTGTTTGAGTTTGTTCATGTTTCACCAAAGGTTAAACCTGAGCCCGACCGTACAACAAAGATAGAAATCATATCACATCCATACAGGGATAGTAGTATACAGCTTATAAATCATAATAAAAGATATATGACACACTGGTATCGGATCAGTACTCGGTGTCGGCCGATACGCAAGTTCAGGTATCGGACCATCTCTACCAAAAACCATGCCATTTGTCTTCTTCCTCTCCCTGAGCTTTGACACTTGTTCTCTAGTTCAAATGAAGGAAAAAAACAAACATCTAAAATGATCTCCCATATTAGAAGTACGCTCTTATCTTGTAGTGCAAGTTACGCTTCTATTTATTTAAACATGAAATGCTGTTTAAGACTTTTATATGCTGCACTTTGCTGCAAAGAAATGTAAAAATCATCTTAAGACGGCGTGCTCGTGTTTATCAAGCCAAGCTAGTGACCGTGACGGTTTACAGTGAAGGAAATCAAAAGGGAGCTGTGGCGAGAGCAGCTTTTTCCACAAGAAGCTGCTGTTAAGGAGACAATTTGGGTTTCTATTTTAGGATTATCATTTCCTGTGTCAGTATGTATGTTTGCATCATAGACGGGGGCTCCTCAAAGGTCCGGATCCACGATCCACATCCGGAACCAAACGACAATGTCAATAGAGTGTGAACACAACGAATGAATTTCATTTTGGGCAAATCCAGAACTTCAACAATTCCAACAGAGGAGCTGGGATACTCCTCTCTGTCTCAGCCACCACATCTTGAAGTCAAAGTGCAGCTTTAAGAGAAGCTTTGTGCTTATGACTAAACAGTGTATCTACTATAATCATGTCTAACGCAGTGGCACCTTTGCTGTGTTTTTCTCCCAGGACTAGTCGTCCTCCGGGTGCCACTCACTGATAGCAGAGGTAGCTGATGATGAGTTTTGGTGCGTTGAGTTGAACGATGACCTCCAGAGCTCTGGTGCCCAGCGTCTTCCTCACTGCCAGCCTGCTGAGCTGCTGCAGGTTCATGGGGGTGGCTATGGACAGAACAACAACAACAAAATTAAGAGTTAGACAGAAGTGTTCCACAAAATATTGTGGAACAATGAGCAATTGGTGAAAGAAAAAAGTGGCAGGAACGCTTCTGGTATCCTTTTACCACCGGTGCTCATGGAAGGGAATAAAGTACACGGAAAGGAAGAAGAATTAGGAGTAAAAAAACGTCATTCACAAGGTTAAAAAGATAGAAAATCCCTTTAATTAACATGGCAAGACATCAAAAATGCAATGTATTGCCCTGTTAAATAAAACCTTTTATCACTTTTTGTAACCAACCTTGAGTGCCTGGACATTTTTTAGTCAGAATTCTTCCTCCTTTCAATGAGTAATTGGTGTGGAATATGGATTGCAACATCAAGAAGCTAAAACTGGATCCCAAACTGGATGTAACTGGAGTATTCTGATCGAGAGTGGATACTAAATGTAACTGGGGGGTTTTGGAAAGTACTGTATGATATTATCATATAATTATTCTTTTAATGTAAATATGGTTAGGGCTAGGTTAAAATAATCGATTCTCCAATTAAAAATGTCTGAGTGATCTGAAATGGATTAATAAAATACTGAAATCAATCTTTAAAATGTTGAATATGTTAATATAATGTTAGTACTGATCAGGAAAAAGGACTTTAAACTAACTTTTTTGGGGGTCAATTCTTAATGTAAAGATTAGCCTGGTGCTGGTGCATTATAAAATATATTTGAAGGTTGCTTCTTGCTTGTACAATGTACAGCATAAGTTCTCTGAGAAATCTCTTTTATACCCAAGCAAAAATTGGTATTGTAACTGATATTTCCCTAAACCTAATTGATATCGAATCGGGGACCTTGTGATTTGAAATCAAATCCATTCGGGAAATCATCGGCGATACCCATCTCAAAATATATTTTCCTACCCTCATCTGCTTGTCTTTAAAGGCTAAACCCTGCCTTGTCTCACACTGTGCTCCACTTTCTAAATAAAGCACAGTTAGTGGAATCAAGAGGTGTAAATCAGCACCTTCTCATGCATCCAGTTACTCCAGTGGCTAATCTATATACATGACCATTGGTATATTCTGTATATAAGCATCAAGGTAAACAACAGGTGGCATCTGTCGGAGACATTTCCTGGAAATGAAATGCGAACCTTGCTTGCCATCTACTGGTGCTACTTTGACACTACACTGTTGTACAGGATTACAGGCAACAACTACACAACTACACAGACTGGGAGATCGACATGGTACCAATAAGATTAAAGAAGTGCACGTCAATATTTTACACAATATATAACCTACAAAGCTGGATCTTTCTAAATTCTTAAATATTGAAAACAAATGCAGTTTTCGCAATGATGAACCAGAATCTATAACACAATTAGTTTTACCATTGTATGCATTCAACTACTTTTTGGACTCAAATGATGCATTATATATTGTGTCATATACAACCATACTATCAGTATTGAATTTAAGAGTATCTTTTTTTTTTTATATTGAATTTATTGCCAACTCATTGGATTTATCTGTCAAATGTGACTTACGTAAATGCAAAACAAATGTTATGCCCAATTTCACTGCTTTTTATGTGATTTCGAGGAATATATTAAGTCTCTCAAGCTTATAGACACAAAAAAAATGGTCATATTGTACGGTGAACTTTAATTATAATGTATATTCATTTTTATATTGTTCAATCATCGCCTCTAAAAAAAATTGTTATTAACACTATTTTCATTTATTTAAAATCCTATTATTGTTTCTCTGGAGAATTTATGTGTGTATAAAATGTTCTATATTTGGATTTATTTTTTGTTTGTTTTCCGTGCAGCCCTGCCTTTTTGTGAATAACCTACTCTCGTAAAAGTGTAGGCAGGTTGCAGAGGGAGAGCCGGGCGTGGTGTAATCCACAGGTTTCCTGTTGTGCTGATCTCGAGCGTAGACGTTTGCCCCGAACTCCACCAGTATCTTTACCGTCTCAACTTGTGTGTTTTTAGCAGCGTGGTGCAGCGGAGTCTCATGTAGCCTGGCTGCATTCACTTTAGCACCTAAAAAGGAAGAGGGCATTAATGGCAGCACTTGAAGGATAAGTCTGGTGATGTTTTTATTGTAATAAAATCTCATGAAAAGACCAAAAACCACCAATGTGTTTGTCCGCCTCCCAATACTTTCTGACGTCCCTAACCTGTCCGTCTGGCCATTGGTTCCTTCTAAGATGTTAATCTTTTAAAAAAATAGTCACATGTATTTGGCGGAGGGGGCTAGCTAGCTTTGTGACTCGTTTTCACATCATTTGGGACCGTTATTATTTCCATATCTGTGTCTTAAACATTGTAAAAAGCTAGAGCAGATAATCAATAAATAACACTTAAAAAGCTTAAAGACAAGATTTGCTAAAGAAGTCCAACTACAATCACTAGATCTGAGAAAAGTCATTTAGTTACATTCATTAGGCTTAGGTGGTGCCCAAAACAGCTCAAGTGCTGCACCTAAACCTTAAAATGGCAGGGAAAACCCTGATATATACATACATACAATATACATACATACATACTATATATATATATATATATATATATATATATATATATATATATATATATAGTGCATTTCTTGGGAACTATTTTCAGCGGTGGATTAATCCACATTTGGTGCTCTAGTGAGTGTTTGTGGCAGCAGAACGGCGTGTGTGGGATTGGGTCAAAATAAACTAGTGTATGTGTGTGTGTGTGTGTTCATGGTGATAAAGGAACATGTCAGCCAGTGCAACAGTGTGGCTCACTGGTGTGTTTTAACAGTTTATGGACAACAGTGGAAGATTTGGAAACACACAATACTTGTCAGTAGATTCACTGTTGGTTTTGGTCTTTTCATGGGATTTGTTGACAAGCTAAACCTGTGGTGTATTGTGAGGTGTTTTTTTCCCAGGTAATACATAACATTTTAGATTGACTTCCTTAATTCCAGGTGTCATTATAAGTTTTTTTTAATGTTTTACTTTTAAAACCAATTCCCTCTTTGTGTGCTCTGACATCAATCAACATATAAAAGTTGTCTCACCACTCATGTTACTAGATTTAAAATAGGGATCGACCGATACAGGTTCTTCAAGGCCTATACCGATTATTAGTAGGTAATGGAACCGATACGCATTTACAGTGAAAACTAAAATCTTTAAGTCAAAATTAAGATTTTAGAATGTTACAAACTCCGACACAAAACTTAGTTTAAATGCTTTAAGCAATTATTTAATAAATGAGAAACTTTCAACATAATACCCAGTAACAGATAATCAGATAGTGTTGTGGGGGGGGACATGAAGTCAGACTCAGTGGGGAGAGAAACCGGAGCAGAGGGACAGACACAGAGCTGTAGCCGAGCCAAAGTAGAGCACTTTTTAATTCATTCACTTTATCGGTTATCAGGCAAATAAAACGCTGATACAGATCATCTGCAAACTGCCAAAAAACGGACCGATAATCGGTCGATCCTGGTTTCGGTCGGTTTGTATGTTTATCTGAGCGTAAACATACAAACAAGAAGCAAATTTAAAGCCATGCAACATTCCCCCATCCCGCTCTGCACTGATGCTCACCTGCATTGAGCAGCTCTTTAACACAGTCTGTGTGTTCGTTAGCACAAGCCACATGCAGCGGGGTCCCGTAGTAAAGGTCGTACGCCTCCAGGCAAGCACCCATGGCGATCAGGAGCTTGACACAGTCAGAGTTTCCTGGAGAATGCCAAGAGAATATTGCGCCATTTAAAAAAGAAAAGAATGTTAAGCTTACAAAAACTCCCATGTGGAGTGAGAGGAGGCACTCACCTCCCATGCAGGCCTCGTGGAGGGGCGAGGCCGTGCGGGAGGTGAGGGCGGGGTTGGTCTTGGCACCATGATCCAGCAGGAGCCTAACACACTCCAAACTACCAGCCGAACAGGCGTCACACAGCGGGGTGCTCCCGTCTACGTTCCTCGCATCCACCTGAGATGCATTACGGGACACAGGCTTATATACAAGGACTTCAACCTCTTCCTACAGAACCATATTGCCTCTCCCCATTCACTTAATCTGTCTAAAAAGTTGGGGAACATCCCCTCTATGTCTTTCCTATGTTTGTTTTTTTTGCCTACATTTATTTATTGTTCTACATAATCCTGTGTTCACTAGGGCTGTTAATGCAATTTTGGCTCCCAACGATCGAGATAAACAATTATTTTTTGCACGTTAAGTTTTGCAAGTAAACTCTTATTTTGTCTTGTGTTCTGAATAAAAAAAAAAAGTTCAAACAGGGAATGCATGAAGGGAAATTTCACGGTTCAAGGTGTTTTCACGGTTTTATACAATGCAACATCTTTCCAAAAGCCAATATGTAATTGTGTTAAAAATTCGTGATTTCAATAATGACCAAAATAATTGTGATTAGGTTTTTTTTTCCATAATCGAGCAGCCCTAGTGTTCGCTGCGATATAATCCAAACACCATGGTTCCTGACTGAATATTTTTAATGAATGAAATGCAAGAATCAAAATTTCCCTGTACAACTGTCTCAGAAATAATTGCGACCAACAATATAATTGTCTCTTCCAGTCAAATTTAAAAATATTTATTGATATATTTATTTTTCAAACAAATTTGAAATTCTAAAAAGTTTTGAATGAATCCCAGGATACGTCTTTTGGTTATATCACTGTCATGTGACCCAGATGATGGAATACGCCTCTAAAGTAAACTATGACTCTTTATTATCATAAAACATTGTATTTTTTTCTTAAATTAACATATACTGTAAATTACAATTACCATCAACAGTCACACGCCTTAAGACCTTAGCTAATGTTGCATTCATTTGCAGTTAAACAAAGCCTAATATTCAAAGGCTAGCTTTTTTTTTTTTTTTTTAAGTCCCCCATGATATGGCAGATAGGCATGTGTTGTGTCCCCGGCTCACCTGGGCTCCAGCATCCAGTAGCAGCCGGACACACTGGGCCTGTCCGCGGACGCAGGCCTCGTGCAGCGGCGTGATGGAGTCCACCGCCACCACATTGACTGAAGCTCCGCTTTGGATGAGACGCTGCAGCTGGGAGGTCTGGCCGAGGGACGCCGCCTTGTGCACCTCTGTTCTCTCTGACCAGCAGCCTGCAGGGTTGAAGTCAGTATTGTCACCTATGTTTTAGAAAGGAATAGAACTCTATTCTCCCCTCCCTCGATGATCTTTACAGTTCCCGCTGCCTCAAAAAAAGCCCAGACCATACCAGACCAGACGTGCATTGTGTGGGAATCAAACAAAACAAAGACAATTTCTGAGCAAGAGCAGCTTGTCAGTTATTTGCATGCAGTGTGGTTATGGTCACAACTTGATCTGGCTACCTCCTAATTTTAAGAAACTCTGTGTGACGTTTGAGTTCATATCATGCCATGCCCATCAATCAACATGCAATGTGGTGGCGCAGTGCGTTAGACTGCTGAATTGTTTTTTTTTTTCCCCCACAATGGTAGGAGTTCGAATCCAAGTTTTTTATTAATTTATTTTCTACTTTTAAAAGGGCTACATAGTTTTCAACGTGACATCATTCTCTTAATACATCCATGCGTGGCATGTGTTTATTTAAACAAGATCTGAAGACTAATGGGTCTATTCAATAAAACGTATTATAGACATTAACAGGAAGAGCAACGCTGTCTTCCTGTTTTCCTTAACGGCAAGCTACATTCAAACCGCGACCTGACAGGTTTCCTCAGACAACAACACTGCAAAGACAAGTCAGAGAGGTAACGTAAACGTCGTTGTTTTAACATTTTAATGACAACTTAATTGAAAGGCATTCACGTGGACAGCTACGTATTCTTTTCCCGTTTTCAACAGCTGTCACTATGACAACAGCAGACGCATTTGGCTGACGGTCGCCAGTTAACATGGCCTCTCGTTAAACCGAAACACCGGGACATCGACTCACACTCGCCCCCGAAACATACAATGTGTTGATTACTTATACAGTATAAGTTATACTGTATAACGATACACCTCATAATGTGAATCAGATACACATTATGAGGTGTGTCGTATCTCACGAGCTATTTATAAGCACCGTCTGCAGTGACTGTCTATGGAAAGGAGGAAGACATGCTTATAGCTAATACAGTTTCCAATACTGTACATCAGTTGGTGACAGCTAGCTACAGTAAAACATGCTGGGGTTGCTAGCATGTTAGCATTCCAGCTGTGACAGACCTAACACAGCTAGCTACATGCCGCCGTCAAACTGGGTCAGGACCCGAAAAAGCGATAGTGTCACCGACCATATTGTCTTTATTTCATACTCACCGATGTCTCCAAAGAAATATGGACGAGCATTTTCAATTTCCATCCTGTCTTTTTTTACTCCTTCTCCGGGATAAATTAACAACGTTTAAACAGACGCAGAGACACGAGATGTTCGTTTGTAACCAGCTGCGTCGTTTAATGTTTACATGCGGCGGGAGTCACGTGACATTACTGGAACTTAAAGCGCAAGTCGGGACTTGTAGTTTTTACACTAAAACAAAGCAATAATACATTATTCTCACTTCAGTTTGTTTCCCATCACCCTTAAAGATAAAACTTATGTTGGAAAAATACACAAGTAACGTTGTAGTTAAGTTACTGCTTTTTCCAATTCCACCTAAGGCTAAAGGAGTTTATTTTGTAAGACTTCTTACATCAAAGATTAACAATATTACTATTCAACAACCTAATTTAAGCAGCAATGATGACATCCTATCCAATCCTGCATTAAAGAAATATGGTGGATGACCTGATATATTTGCAATTAGCAGATGTTGTCCACAGTGCTTCTTTTTTATTATACCTGAAATCAAACACCAGTCTCTCATTGAGGCTTATGAATCTGTTCATGTGTCCCTCTGTAGTGATGCAGGATGATAACAGTGCTGGAGGTAGCTGTGGATTCGATGGGATACGTCCAGCTGGCCTATGGCCTCCGACGCTTTGGTACCAAGCCTCAGCCTCACAGTGATTCGACAAAGCTGCTGCAGGCTCAGAGGATTTCCTGTCGACAAGACAAGAAGAGGTTTTCATGAGCCAGGTTATCCCGATTCTACTCTGCATTGCCAGACCTTCCTTCACAGCGCTGCGGAGGAGGGTCTGGGTAGTCCACACAGCATTCCAGCTTGGGAAAAAAAACGTGCTCTGGTTTATTGCCATTTCTTTAAATCAATCACAATCGTCATGGGCGGTGCTCAGCTCTGGACGCAGGTACGGTGTCTCTGCAAAATAGCCTCGGGAAGGAACTTGTTTTGGTGGAAGGTGTGTACATTCAAAAGTAGTTTTAATCGTGCAACAGAAAACTCAGATTGGACAGATAGTCTAGCTAGCTGTCTGGATTTACCCTGCAGAGATCTGGGGAGCAGTTAACCATAGTCCTCAGAAATCAACCGGAGTTTAGAACGCCAACACAAAGAAAGCGGAAGGTGACGGACATCTGGCCGAAAATGGGTGACATCCGGCGGGAACCTCCGGCGGCCCGGAGCAGTCCTCTAAATGAATCGTCGTCCATATACACTATCACGATTCAAAAGCAAAACTGAGAAAAGATTGCAGATAGCGCGCATGAACTTACTTTCATAAAACCTGAGGCAGGTGTGAGCGGGAGACGCAGGTGTTGTGTAGTCTACAGGCTTTCTGTCCAGGTTGTCGCTGGCGTAGACGTTGGCTCCGAACTCCATCAACAGCTCGATCATGTCCACCATTTCCACTCGTGCTGCATGGTGCAGAGCTATCTCGTGGAACTTCACCGAGTTCACATTGGCACCTGCAGGAAGTTAAGCTAAGCTCAGGCTCAGGTTTGTTTGGATGTGTGGATTCATGACAGCTGAAATGATGTAAATGATTGCCCTCATGCAGTGCTAATACAGTTGACAATAAATCCTGCATTCTCGTTCTGTTTGCTTGCTGATGTATTTTCTTTGTCTTAAAGATACCAAACGTGAACTTTATTGTAATTTTGTCGTCGGTTCCTTTAGAGCAAGGGACTCATTTTAAAGCTGTCAATCTGCACTGACATGCAACAATCATAAAGTAAGAAATGCATCATAAAAGAGGCACAGATACTCATTTCTAGACCCTAATATAGTGGTTCCCAAAGTGGGGTCCGGGGACCCCCAGAGGTCCTTGAGGAGGTTCCAGGGGGTCCCCAGCAAAAAGAGAAAGCCTTTATTTTCATTATAATTCCAATGTATAAGTAACCGAATGGCAGAATGTATGAATACTTTGGCCATCGGTTTCACACACTTCTAATAAAAGTAAGAAAACATCTAAAAGCAAAAATCAGATGGGGGACCCTGGGACAAAATCTTGGCGGTCTACTTTGTGCCAGTTTCGGGGGACTTGATGTGAAAAGGTTTGGGAACCACTGCCCTAATAGACCAGAATCAATCTGTTGCTTACTGCTGGGGATTTTTTGAAAGTCATACCATTAGGATATAAACTTAGGAAAATGTTTTTTTTCTATCTTACAATATAAACTTTTTTAAAAACAGTCCCTGCTTCCACTCTGCACCATTCAACAATGGCGGGACTACGACAAAAATAGTACAGAACCCCTGTATGAATACTGTGATGGATTACCAATCTAACACAAGATTCAAGTCTCTGCAAGTTACATTTTCTAATGTACTAACCTAAGTGAATACCAGAGGCTGTTTGGAAGGTTTATTAAAACCCCTGTTAAATATCCCATCCCATCCAATGACAGCTTGTGCTATGAAAAAACAAATCACCATGGAGTGTTGGCGAGGACCCCGACTACTTTTGAACTATCTGGTGCAACAGCCTGCAGGGCCTCTTTTCTGGGTATAGCCGAAGGACAATGTGAGAAATGTAGGAAATGAGTGAGAAAAGCAGAATTAAATGAGGTAGGTTAAGAGAAAGAACGTCAGTTTGGAAATGACAGCCGTTCAAATTATTCTTTACCACACTTTTCTGACCTGCAGCCCTCCTGCTGACCTGCATGAAGCAGCTCCTTGACACAGTCCACGTGTCCTTTAGCACATGCGATGTGGAGCGGGGGACCAAAGTGGACATCATACGCCTCCAGCTGGGCACCGCTGGCTATCATCAGCTTCACTATTTCAACATTACCTGAGAGGAAAGTGAAGTTTTACACACAGTAAAGAGGTCTGATGGGGTATAGTGTCGCATTCCCAGACCTTCCTCCACAGCGCTGCGGAGGAGGGTCTGGCTAGCCCACACAGCATTCCGGGATGGGAGAAAATGTGCTCTGGTTCATTGGCATTTCTTTAAACCAATCACAATCGTCTTGGGTGGCGCTAAGCGCCGGACGGAGCCACGGTGCCTCTGCAAAGTAGCCTCGGGAAGGAACTTGTTTTGGTGGAACGTGTATGTTCAAAAGTTGTTTTAGTCGTGCAACAGAAAGCTCAGATTGGACAGATAGTCTAGCTAGCTGTCTGGATTTACCCTGCAGAGATCTGAGGAGCAGTTAACCATAGTCCTCACAAATCCACCGGAGTTTAGAACGCCAACACAAAGGAAGAGGAAGGTGACGGACATCCGGCGGAATTTTCAGCGGCACTTGAACAATCCCGGAAATTAAACTTTCTCTAATTGCTGAATATTTACCTTGTATGCAGGCCTCGTGGAGCGGTGAGGCGGTGAGCGCTGTGAGGGAAGGGTTAACTTTGGCTCCGTAATCCAGAAGCAGCTTGACACACTCCAGGCTGCTAGAAGCACAGGCGTTACACAGAGGAGTGCTCCCATGGATGGTCCGTACATCCACCTGGAACAACCAGAGAAACAAGTCCCATTTTATTTGTTCCATATGTCATGAAAGAACACAGGAGCAGCTTGACTTCTGGATACGTTAAGAAGGTCCGGGAGACTTTTTATGACTTACACTGCAGGGTTTCTCCCGGAAAAGTTGTTAGGCTTAATGGCAAGTGTCTTTTTCTTGACAAGGGCCCGCCTGGGGCCAGACCAACTTAGGCTCGGTGGGCCACCAGGCCTCCAATACACTGGCGGAAAACCCACACAGAAGCGTTTAATGTACCCTCCATCTTGACACAGAGGTCCAGTGTTCGAGTGCGACCTGTGACGATTTCCTGCATGTCTTCTCCCCTCTCTGTCCCCTTTCTCACCTAGCTGTCCTGTCCACAACATTCTCTTATCATGGAGCTGCCTAGCCTCCCTCAATCTCTGCAGACACACACACATATATTCATACATGAACACGTTTGGTTATTAGAGTATGGCCGATTAGATATTCTCGTCCCCTGACCAGATGTTATCGAAGTTTTCCCCTTTGTCTTATCTTCCCACAACATGGTGTTTCTGGCAATTCCACCACACCACACACCCTTAAGATTATTGTTGTAAATGTAATGGCGCATGTTACACTTACTGGGAACTATCACAGTGTGAAAAGTAAGTAGACATAAAACCATAAACACCTGTATGATCTAAATCATTTTTGTGTCAGAGAGGTGTTGACCCAAATCCATGGTTAACTTTTGAGACGTACGTTGCTTCACAAACCTCACAAAGGTACTATTTATTCTGTATTACATTGCATCACCTTATACCAGAGTTTGTGATAAGGTGTCCCAATTTATTTGAGCATTTTTATTTCTTCATAACTACACAAGTCAGGTTTGGTCCTCCATAGATGGTGGTAGGCCAGAGCTTATTCCCCGGAGTCCTTATGCTTTCTCGCCTCGCAGATTTGGTGGTTCAGGTGGAACGTGGATCGGTTTTGGCAGCTGCTGCTGTGGTCCTGCTCGACACCCTGCACTGCTACAGCTATTATTTCTAGTCATAGTTCTGATGTCTTTATTGTTACTGTAAGTGTAGTGTCCACAGCACTGCGGAGGAGGGTCTGGCGAATCCACACAGCATTCCGAGATGAGAGGAAAACGTGCTCTGGTTTACTGGCCACGGTGCCTCTGTAAAGTAGCCTCGGGAAGGAACTTGTTTTGGTGGAACATGTGTACGTCCAAAAGTAGTTTTAGTTGTGTGAGAGAAAGCTCAGATTGGACAGATAGTCTAGCTAGCTGTCTGGATTTACCCTGCAGAGATCTGAGGAGCAGTTAACCATAGTCCTCACAAATCCACCGGAGTTTAGAACGCCAACACAAAGAAAGGGGAAGGTGACGGACATCTGGCCTAAAAAAAGGACATTATGAGGAATTTCCGGCACTAATTGAAGTACATTGGTAGAACCATAGGGGGGGTTACGATTATCCCACCTGGGCTCCAGCCTCCAGCAGCAGCCGGGCACAGTTTGGATGAGCCTGTATGCAGGCTTCATGGAGCGGAGTGATGTTGTCCACCGTCACCACGTTGACCGATGCTCCACTTTCTATCAGCTGTTTGAGCTGCAGGGCCCTGCCGTGGGACGCAGCTTCATGCAGGGCAGTCCGGTCTGCCCAGAAACCTAAGTAACACACAAACGTTTTTTGACAAACGTACATTTGCAAATATATGGGCGACAATGAAAGCTTCATTCAGTTTTTTTATAATCTCTTGCTTAAGTTTTAAAAGCTTTTTATGATAAAGCTGCTATTTAAATAGGCCTACTCCATAAAACTCAAGTCACCGAACACCCACACAGGTGATTTTTTTCAGCTATTCTGTCACAAATCATTTCTACCAATAAGAATGATAAAGCGGTCATTTGTCACTGCTACTACATTGCACATATCTGTACATGTTCTTCATACATTGTTCATATTACACAGCCATATTTATTCTGCTCTTATAACACTGCAATATATTTATTGTCCTGCCTATGCACCACCTGTCTATACTTGTATATCATATTGCACTTTTCTGCTTTTTTGCACTTGTGGCTAGACGCAAACTGCATTTTGTTGTCTTTGTGCTTGTACTCTGCACAATGACAATAAAGTTGAATCTAATCTAATTTGTCCTGCCCTAAAACGTAACAAAAAGAAATTGATCAAAAAGCTTCGGTTTTTGACAAAGTTTTTTTACTCTGCAGTAAAGAAAACATTAGAGCCCAAGATGTTTTTTTAGAAGTTGTTTCAAGACAAAATATATCACAGTGCTCTCATAAATTCAATACTGCCGCAGTACCAGGCGCGTCGGACTGGGGGTGGGGGGGGAGGAGACTTAGTACCCAGGGCCCAAAATGATGCTACAATGAATATCTGTGGATGCGGGGAGGGGCCCATAGAAAATGCCTTTCTACAGGGCCCAGAATTTTGTGCTACGCCCCTGCGCAGTTCACATTTGGTCCTTCTTAAGCAAGTACAGTGACATGTGCAACAAAGGAGGATCATAGATGTTAATCAATCAGTCTATACACACCCACACAGGGGTGAGAAGAGGTCCAATCAGCCTAATTCACTTAAAACACATGTCTGTGCGTTAAGGGCCTTCATCTTGTTAATTGTTTCTGACATGCTGTTAAAGTTAATAAACGTTTGCTGTTTTTACACTGTTTAAAAACCTGCATGTTCGTAAAAAAATGTCAACTTTACAAATAATATGAACTATTGCATTAATACTATAAGCTAGCGGTATTAGCTAATTAGCTACTCAGCAATAACGTCAAAAACTACTTTAAATTCCTTAGGCGTTTAGCTTGTCCGAGTTTCTTCCTTTCCACACTTTGTAACTTATAATAATGCAATAACTATTTTTGTAATAATTCGTGTCATGAAGCCTACTTTAACACGCTTATTAGCTCGTATGTTACGGTCAAGGTTGCCATTATTGAGCATGAATGTAGCTGTAGGTCTATGTCTATTTAAATATGAGAACAAAAAGTAACAGTCACGAGCAGAGCACGGGCTAACCATTGGGGGCTTACGCGGTTACTCGACGTCAACTAAATGGACCGCCATTCTTGGCATTCTTAAGGCAGCTAACATTTACTGTGTGTAAGCTATCGTGAACATGATAAACAGAGCTCACCGATATCGCACAGAAACGAACGGCGGGCGGCCGTCACGTCCATGTTTTACCGGTAAACACTTTGTGCTGGGTTGCAGCCATAGACAGTATAGGTTGCAGCCAGCAGAGGACTCCAAAACATTAGTTGACGTTGCCTGTGTCGAAGAGAGGGAATTGTGGGAGTCGTAGTTTAAAGTCTTGTGTTGTCTTCCCGTCAACCTTAAAAACTTAACTAACCCTAACCCTTAGACGTTTTTTCCAACGTTTTAAATTGTAATTTTTTTCTTCTGCTACTTTATACTTTCACTTCACTAACTTTACATCTCAGAGAGAAATACTGCATATGTTATTCCACCACATTTATCTGACAACGTTACTATATTGCAGATTCAGATTAACAGTACAAAAATGTAATCAATAAATAGGCTACATATCAATAAGGATTTTTGGTCCCAAGGGGGGAATTTACGAGCTATCCACTACTATGTTAAGTAATAAATAAAAGTGTTAACACATTTAAATTAGCTCTACCTTTACCAGCTGCAATATTAAAGTATTAACTTTTGATACCAAGTATATTTTAATGCAAATACTTCTGTACTTTTGCTTAAGTCACATTTTCAATGCAGGACTTTTACTTAATATTTCTACGGTGTGGTATTACTACTTTTACTGCTTAAGCAAAACATCTGAGTACTTCTTCCACCACAGATTATATTTCATAATCCAATTGGTGTATCTTTAATATTTTATCCGTTTACCTTAATTCAAATAGAAACCACATTAAAGGTGTAGCTGATACCTACCGGACGTTCTCAGGACATTAATCAATCTTTGGGACTTTAACAATAAAGTACAGGGTCGTGAGGTTTCACATATCGCCCCCTTCCTAAACTAATGGCCTAAGTCATTTTTTCATAAAACACAAAAAAACTGTATATTTATTTATTAATAATTTCACTCAAAAATTTTATGACAATTGACATACTAATAATGTCTGTCAATTAAAACTCCCACTCTTGACATAGGTCATTATATTAAAAGGTGTAGAATCACATAACCTGTTCAACTGAGGCTGTAGGCAATTTTACCAGAGGTGGCCAGCACCATGAGGAGACTATTTAGGCAAAAAAGTCATTTTTGTCAAAAAAATGACTTGGGCCATTATTTTTAGTAAGAGGATATGATAATATGATCAGGTGTTGTCCATGGTGCTGTGCATCTTTAATTGAACTGTTCCTAAATCAAAAACCACATAAAGACTAGCTTTCTAACTGGCTATAATCAGACTTTTTTTTGGGGGTTTATGGCAGAAATCTCAAATTCCAAATTAAATGCTGCCATTTGTGTTAGGAATACTAAACTCAAAAACCAAACAGAGATCTAATTATAACAGTTCAAACTGCATGCAACCCTCACTAATGAACATCATGACGCAACTATTCTGAAGGTGCAGATGGCTAGGGTTGTATAACATAACCTGAAATCGTTTTTGTTGTTTGTCAATAAATAACCAATTATTTTACTTAGGTCAGTCTAAAGTGCAGTATAAAGCTGCTGTGAGCAGCAGGAATCTAGAGAGGTATTTCACTTGTGTTGGGACTGTTCACTCCACTTCCTGAAATGTAAGAAAAAGAAATTGATCAAACGGCTTTCGGTTTTTGACAGTTTTTTACTTTGCAGTACAGAAATCATTAGAGCCCAAGAAGTTTGTTTTTTTAAAGTTGTTCCAAGACAAAATATATCACAGGGCTCTCATCAATTCAATACTGCTGCAGTACACATTTGGTCCTTCTTAAGCAATTACAGTCAACCAACCCTTCCCATTAATCTGCTGTTAATGCTCGGGTCTTCCATCACTTTGCATGATACAGGAACTAAAATATCTCTTCTGTGTTATAGTAACTCAAACCGTTGAGAACGGGTTTGTGTAGTTGGACTACAGTTGCCCTCGTGGCTTGGCTTATAACGTGCGTCTCGCTGTGCTGGAGAACAGACAGGAAGAGGGGGTTAAAAAGGACACCAAAAAGATTGAGCCCAAGCACCCCTTAACCACTTTAATGGCTGACGATATAAACTGATGGCCGGGGTGCCCCTTGCACGGCTGTCTGCTGTTGATGGGCCAGAATGTGGCCGCCCCTACGCTGAGAGGAACACCCCCATCACTCGCGTGATTTAAATTCAGACGCACAAAGCCAAGCCACTTCTCACGCTCTCTCACACCCTGACATGAAAAAATACTTTGCAGAGACCAATAACTGATGTATAGATATTATTTATCTTCAAACGCCTTTTATACAATGACAGAAAAAATTGCACCCCACACCCCCTCCCCTATCACATATACCCACTCTGTAAGATGATTATTATGAATCTTCATTTGATTTGGCATCTTTGGACTATGCATCATTTTAACATGATGAAGCAGAAGAATGTAGGGTATTACTGTATATTAGGCAGAACCAGTGTTTAGTGCAACATCCATCTGAATGTGATTTAAAAAAGCATAGCCCCCGAACCCTGTCCAACAATACTCTATCATATCTCCCTATATATATATATCATGGACTTCCTAAAAAGGGGCAAACCATAGACTTGGATGATCAGCCAGCCCATAGGTGTGTACATTTTTTGTGTAGGTTTTCTATTTTTTGTAAGATTTCAGTTGTCGGCAGCGTTGTCTTTGATATCAGGAGTGTTGCAGATGCTTTCGCCTCTAGTCTGCAGCGTCACCGAAGGTGTCCTGCTTCTTGCGCTCCATCTCGGCAAAGTCAAATTCCGAGCCGGTCATCCTCTTGTAGATGTCTTTGATGTCGTCACAGGTGGTCTCGAAGTGAGTGGTGGCGTCATACGTACGGGAGATGAAAATCTAGGGCAAGACAGGGTCTAAGTATTAGTTCAGGACACAGAGAGAGATCGGTAGAACAGTCTAGGTCAGATATAGTCTTGATTATTAAATGATGCCAACTAAAGATAAACTAAAATACAAAAAGTTTACATACACAGTAATTGTTCGCCAATAAATAACAACCGTTTTTTTCATTAACAGACGGAAGGAAAGAAACAGACCACAGAAGTGTTTCCTGAGCGGGACATTTTGCTGACATAACTTTCTCTGCTCACACACAATGGCAGAAAACCAAAGTGGTGCAAAGATGGCACGTTCTTACATAACATAATTTGAAATGTGTTACTGTTAACCCCCGTTCCCCCCCTTAACACACACTCCCAAATAAAGTGAATGTGGGAGACCCATTCTGGCTGTCTGGGAGATGTCAGCTAAATTCTCGGTAATAAAATGTGGCTACCTAAACCATAAGGAGTTTATTTCCAAAACAACATCTAAAAAGAAAACAAATATTAGCTATACATATTAGCCAGTTGTGTATATACTGTGTGTTATGGCAATAAAAGAGGTGAATGAAGAAGTATCTTAACTTGTTTTCTGTGAGGTTTTTTTATGAGACTGTGAATCTTTCAGATCAATTTGAGGAGTACCTAAGGTTAGCATTTTTCCCCATTTTATTGTGTCATGCGGTGTGGGACTCGCACTGGTCTGGTCTGGGACTTGTCTTGGTCTCGATACAGTCTGGTCTTGGTAATGACTCGGTCTCGGTTTAACACTGCTGTTAACTGCGTTTCCTTATTTGTCTCAAGAAGTTTGTGACATTTCTATTATCTCAAGTGAGGGGAAACAAATGGTCGCTCAAACGGTGGGGGAAAACAAGTTCCTACCTGGCTGTCAGTGCCCATGTCAGTGGGTGCATACTGGTCACTAATGCTGACAAACTTCTGCTCAATGGGCGTCAGTAGGTCCAGGGCCGGCTTGATCTCTTTCTCGGGGTCGTTTGTCTCCACTGTGGTGCTGACGATGGCAACATATTTACCTTGTGCCGCCACGTTGTGAGCAAAGGAGATCATACAAACGTAGATGTCTGGAAGCCGGGAAAAAAAAAAAATAATAATAAGGTTATTGTCTGGTGGTTTGCATTTGGAGGAGTTAAAATATCATTATGTAATGATCGGTTGTTGTTACACCTTAAGATATTGTATATCTGGGTAGAACCTGACATATGAATCTGATAAAACCAGAGGTGTCACAGCGGAATAACACCATAAGTGGATTATACACTTTAGCAACTTCCACGCATACATGTATACGATTCTTCACTTAACGTTAAGCTTCCCTTTCCCTCTGCCTACCTGCAATCCAACAGCTGTTTTCATCAGACATCTACTGAGTAATCAGCTATGATTAGGACATTATCTGTTTTTTTAAATAAGAGGAAATCTAGGGCTGCCCCCTGAAAGTCAATCAGTCGAATCATTAGGTGGTGACCCCCTCAGTCAACTCAGCCATTGTTTTCTTTTTCCCCCCAATCAGTCAGTGTGAATTACAACATACTTTTAAAAATCCAGCAAGGCGAGCGCGGTGAACAGTGTTTCCCACTGGTGGTCTATAGATATGAATGTTGACATGGCAAAAAAAGTCACAACCACAACACGTGGTGAACGAAACAGGGTCCGTGTGCTAATGGATTTTCTGATTGCCAGATAGTTTATCTCAGGTGTTCAGCAACATTAGCACGGGTAGCTCAACCAAAGTACCACTAGCAATAAGTATGCAAGAGAGTTTTTTGGAAGTCTTCCAGTCTGCATGCCAAATGGCCTCTTCCACAGTCACTGGCAGGAGCACAGCCTGTTTTTTTGTTACACTGCCCTACATGTGGGCGCCTGGATAGATCCCATGGTAGAGCAGGCGCCCACATATAGAGGTTTACTCCTCGACACAGCGGCTGCAGATTTGACTCAACCCTGCAGCCCTTTGCTGCATGTCATTCCCCCCCACCCCCCATCACTCTCCTCTTTCACGTCTTCAGCTGTCCTATATTAATAAAGTGCCCAAAAAAGAATCTACAATAAAAAAAAAAAAAAAAAAAAAAAACACTATTGTACATGTTATTTACGTACCCTACTCTGCCTCTGACTGGCTAGTACTCGTTGCCTTCTTCACAGAATGCGGCGCAAAGGAAAAAAAATACTGCCTGAGCAAGCTCGGTAAATGATGACTAATGTTGATATGGCAAACTGATTAACAAGAACATTTTAAAATGGCACTTCATTTGAAAAAAAGGTTGAAGAACCCCTGGTCTGTATTTAAAAAAAAAAAAGAAAAGAAAAAAAAGGAACAAATAAATCAACGTATTCGTATTGAACAGCCAAATCCAATTTTTTTTAAAATAAAGAAAGACATCTGCTCATTTCCTGTGTGCGCTCACCATGTTTCCTGTTGACCTGATTCTGGGGGATGATGATCTGGCACGAGTTGACGTCGCCAGTGTTGCCTATCGGGTGACTCAAGATGCAGATGACTCGGATCACCTGACCCACTTTGGTGACGCGGTCCATGGCGTAGCTGGGGTCGCAGATCAGCTGCTTGCACCTGGCGATCTGTTGAAGAGCAAACAGCCAAAAGGTCAGGGGTCAAGGGATAGGTTTCATTCCTGGAGAAGATGCCCATGTTTAACACGGGAATCCAACACATTTGAGCGCAAAAAAAACGCTCACCTCTCCCTCAGACTTGACTCCCACCACCTTCCCATTCTCTACCACGATCTCGTCTATGGGCTTGTTCAACATATACGTCCCCCCGTAGATAGCACTCAGCCTGGAATGGAAACACAATGGGACATTTATCCAGAGATATGAGCTGCATGAATGGTCATGAGCTACAAGAAGTTATACAATATTTATGACTTGACATAAGACTATGTTTAACATTGTCTCTGATAGTTGACAGGGACCTTTATCCCCTCTAGTTGCAACTTACGGCAAAACCCGGGAAACCGTGTGGTCAGTGATTGCAAATCATACCATGTCAAAGAATTATACTCCGTAACAGTAATGCATAATTGTTTCTGCCACACAACTTATTTTGTTTTTATAATTACATTCCACTTTGCAACACAGTAATCCAGTAGAGACCCAATTTATTAATATATTTCAAATCGATCCAGCTTACTATAATGTGCTACTGTGAGAAGTGGCTCACGCTAGAGCTTAGCGTGTAATCGTACCGTAAATTTATACTGTTATAACAACGTTCAACATGGTCATAAATTATTTCTAGCATGATTGTTTTGACCACGCTTGGCTAACCCACAATTGAATTCACCACATAACGCTAGCTACAGTAACGTTAGCTGTGGGGAATCCAATGCTCCAGTCCGAACACAGATGCATTGGTAAGAATCTGGTGATACGATACGAATCATGATACAGGGGTTACGATTCAATATATTGTAATACTCTAAACAATGCGAGATCTGTTATAGTCAGTGATAGACGCTAATATTTTTAAGTATGGCCCCACGGGTACATTTATTGTAACAAAAAAAATACAGAAAAGGCAATCTAACACAGCCTTCCTTAACTGACACTTCAATGAATGAAATGACAAACAGATTGAAAAAATAGAATTATTCATTTAAATTGAAAACTCAAGTTCCTTGTAAATATATATTCTCTCAATCTCTTAGTTCACAGTGTCTTCTATCCCAGCACTGTACATCCGGTAAGAGACTAGCAACTGTGTATTCCAACTCAAAATCAAAAAGTGCCAGGGGTTTATGGCCAGGCAACGCAGGCTTTTGAATATCTACATTTTACATAAAAGTGGAGGCGAATTGCTCAGTCTCCATTCTCTGCTGTCACATCTTTAGCTCTCTCACCAAAGTGACCACATTTTTTATTCCTCTTTTCATTATTTAATTTACTGTTTTATTCATAGGATACATGCTGGAATAATGTTACATATCACAGATTGTTAACAGAAACGTCCTATTTTCAGTGGATCTTTCATTTATTTTGTATTACTTTATTTAACAGGATCGTAGGAAGGTGCAATACGTAGCTGAAAAAAACAAACAAAGAAACAAAAGAATTGCAAATCGAATCGCAATATCTGTCAGGAAAAACGCAATTACATGTTTTCTCCAAATCCCTCAGCCCCAACAGTGATGTATACAAATATCACGTGCGCGTGTTACACGGTACAGTCCCTACCTGGCAAACCCTTGTGGCAGTTCTCCCAGGCCGTACAGTGGGTAGAGGTATGGGCTCTTGCCGTATCTGGCCAGAGACTCGCTGTAAAGCTTGATCCTGTTTATAGTTTCGATGCAAGGTTGATCCAGGTATCTGAGTGGAGAGAGATGGAGACCATCAGAACTCTACCAAATGTACAATGTTATCCCAATCACAAGCAATTAAAAAAAAAAAAAAAGGTATGGGGGAAAAAAAAAAAAAAACATTTATCAAACAAGTAGAAAGACGACTGACTCGTCTGTGCGGTAGAGGGCGAGGGAGTGGCCGGTGAAGTCGATGACGTCCTGGCCCAGGTTATACTTTTTGAAAATGTCCCTCATAGTCGACTGCTGGGGGTCGATGCCTTCCATGGTTTTGGGGTTGCTCTCATCAAAGTTGGAAATGAACTGAAGGAAGTTTTTGAAGCGCCGTTTCTCAAACAACCCCATGAGACCTTTAGGAGACCGACAGTTTAGACTTCAAGTGCAAAAGCACCAGAGGGAGTACAAAGCAAGCTTTATAACACCGATGCTACATGCAACCAGCAGCTGACTGTTAAGGGTAAACAACATTACATCAAAACAAGGACTAAAGAAAAAGGCAAAGAACTTTTTTTTCCCTCCAAGGGACCTATAGAAAGGAACAAATGCAGCATACTAATCAAAAACATTTCCTCCATGGTTTCAAGCTATGCACACTTTATTTTTGTTTTTTTGATTTGTCACTGCATCCTCGGATAACGTACCAGATGACAGAGCCTCGGCCTCAGTGGAGGGGACTTTATGGATTTTGCTCCCCTTGTACACAAAGCTGCCCTCTACCACTTTGAAATCCAGGTACTGAGTCACCTTTGTGATCAGCAGCATGCGCACCAGCTGACCTGGGGGAAGAAGATGCAAAAAAACAAAGTGAGACTATTGCTTAATTCATTAAGAGGTTAGTTAAAAATCAACATCCGTGTCATTTTAGACCCTGTGATATTTTTAGCAGCATTTAAGCTTACTTGTGGTTCTGGCTGCTACTTAAAGATGTTTTAAGTATCAAACTGTGTTTGAACCATGACAAGGGCTGGGTATTGTTCAAGTATTATGATGCCAGTACTGATACCAATACCCTGAATTTGATACCGGTTCCTAAACAATACTTTTTTTGATACCCATTTTGATACAATGCACTTTAACAAAAAGAAATAACATTACGGCACAAATATTTTGATTTATTTTTCAGCTCCTACTACATGATTCCGGTCTCTAGTTTTTTCCTGCTCGTCTGTATGACATGTAATGTTAGCGAGCCAATCACAAACATTATTAGATCTTAGTAGAACCATGCTGCATGCTTATTGGCTTACTAAAGCGGATGAGATATGCTCCTTAGGTATCGAAATTTTTTGATACTAAGCAAGCAAATCGGTCGGTGCCTGGAAAGTCTTGAATTCGGTACCCAGCCCTAACCATGACACATTGTTTGAAACAGCACTTACAACAAGCTAAAGCTAGCAGCTCTGCTGGGAAACATTAAAATAACATTAAAGAGATGTATTGCAGATACTTGGCAGAGCCTTTGCAGAAACTAACGGTCAGAGGTCTAAGTCACAAGATAAAGCTATATATGTGATTCACAGGTGAGTGATCTAAGTAATACCGTTGGCCATAAGGAATTTAGGGATGAGGTCCACGTTCCAATCCCGGCCTTTTCCCATCGACTCAAGAGGTTTGCCCGGAATGCTGAAGCGCTTGTAGAGCTGTAGGGAGACACAGAACCAGACTTGACTCACAAGCTACAGCTAATAACTTACAATTACACCAGAGGTGCATTTCAGAAAGCAAAGTAACCATTAAGGGGGAACTCAAGGGATTTTACACACAAAAGTATGTTTACAGGGCTTGGGGAGCAGTACTGCAAAAGTATCTCTGGTTCTGCTGCATGTACATTAATCCTTTTTATGTGTGACTGTACATCTCGAGTCTGACAATGGTATAAAAGTACAATGCTAAATTGGTAGAGTACTCTTTTAACACTGGGCTTACTGCGGTAATCAGCCCTTTCTTCAAGACAGACTTTTTTTCACAAAAAAGGTCTACATGCTCTTTTAGAACATGGTTGAATAAAGTGTCCAGCATGTTAAACAAGACTAGGTTGAAGCCTAGTATATGGCTGGACCGTGTGTGGTCACCGCCACCCCATCACCATTCTGAACAACACTGTCTGCTGTGGAATCTTTCAGGTTTCTCTCAGCACCTGAAGTGCATGTCCCAACATAGACACCATCAGGTAAAAGGCCCAGCAGAGGACGCACTTCCTGGGCCAGCTCAGAAAGTTCAACCTGCCTTAAGCATGATTTATGTTTCACGTGGAGCTTTCGCCGTAGTGGCCTGAAGTCTCTCTCTTTAAGAGAATAGCAGGGCCGGCAAGTGTGTGTGCGTCGGGCATGTGTGGCAGAGCGAGGAAGAGAGTGACGGTGATTAGGTTCGGAGCGAGTTTCAGCTCTAGAGTAATAGTGAGAGAAACAAAGTGTCTCCCCTGTGTTTTCTGACCATGGTCTGTAGTGTAAAAAGTTAAACCTCTCCTTGATTTCATGTTGTTTATGGAGATATATATTTCCAGAGTCAGGAAACGGGCAGGAAGCATCACTACTGTTCCATCACACCCTGGACACTGGTTAGGACGAGAACCTGGTCATCATAGTGGGAGGGGTAACGGTAAAGTAGAAGTAGTACAAGACATCTATAAAGAGTAGGGGGTCGGGGTAAAGTCGATTGTAGATGGATCGCGATTCTCTCTTGAAAGACTGTGGCTCGATGCAGAAAAGTCAATAATTGGAACTTTGTTGCCATGTTTGCTGTTGTAACTGTTTGGAGAGAAAGAAAAAAAAAGCGGCCTGCAGCTAGAAGTTGACACGGATTAAACTTTTATAGAAACGCAACCCGACGTCACACTGCAGTGGCCAATCATGTAATCAGCGATCAAACTTGTTAGTCAGTTTTAAGGGCGTAGTGAGAATCCCGTACAGTAAACAATCATCATCTTTTAAAACACTTTGAGGGTAAAAAACACGAGCACTGAACTGACCAGGAGTTTGTGTAACAGCTGAATGTTTCCTGCAACAACAAAACACAAATCAGTCGCCAGTCTCTTTTCTTTCCCTCTTTCTCCATGATATGAAGCTGCCTTCAAGGGCATTCGGAAATGTCAGGATCATTAAAACGGTAAACAATAATAGTAAAATAGGAAGTCTACTTGTGCTACGTTGGGGGGGGTTAAAGAAACAACAGGATGTTACACAAATGGGCCATTTAAGGGACTCTTCCATTGCCACACAACCCTGCAGCGAATCATCAGAGCGCCTGAGGATATGTTAATGCTGCGTTAGAAAAAGGAACCCACTCTGGGTTAAAACTAAAACTAACTTTTTACCCATTTCAGACCCTCTGTTTCTCTAGCTGTTAATTTCCTCAGTTACCGGTTCCCATATATCAGATTGTTTAAATATCACAAATGCAGAGTCTGCAGTTCTTGCTTCCTCATGCCTTACATTTCAAACCAATGTGACCTCCCCAGTGTCACAAAGTCGAGCCATCAGGGTCAGAGATTAACTTACGTCTTCAAGAGGCGTGATGGAGGCGCTCTCGGCTCCGTAGTAGGAGTTGCGGTCCATGTGAAGAACCTTCTTCCCCTTCACCGACATGATGCCTGATAAAATGCATTCCTGTTGGGAGAAAACAAAACAGAAGAAAAATTAAACCAAGACCAATAGGGTGATGGGAAAATCCACAAACATGGCACATCCTAATGATACTGGTTATAATGATAGAAGGTTGATGCTGTTTGTTTACTTGTTGGAAATATTCCTTTAGTTAGGGGTGTCCCCGTAGCCTATTATTTAAGGCATACCACATAACTTTTTTTTGGACAATGCACATTAATCAACATCTCTGTAAATGCGCCAGTGTTAGCCAGATGGCTCATTTTCAACTGTAGTCCTAGTTACCTAGCATGCATGTCTTTATGGTGGGAGGAAACCGCAGCACCTGGAGGAAACGCACGCAAACACGGGGAGAACATGCAAACTCCACACAGAAAGGCCCGGGCCGGACATCCAACTCTGCATTGCCAACTTGCTGTGAGACACAAGTGCTAACCACTGAGCCACAAACATCCCCGGTTCGATTCCAGTCTCTCCATCCTTTCCTGTCTCTCTACATGGTCGACTGTCAACTAAGGCAAAAATTGACTAATAGCTGAAGGGATTAACAACAGCTATACTGTAGATAGCTATACCTCAGGTTCCAATTGATTGTTCAACATTGCAACACTAGACTGATGTACGTGTGTTGAGCTGTTTAGGCTCCATTTATATTTCCTGCATGAACATTCTTTTAATCACTAGAGTGACAAATGGGCTGTTGTACATCTAAATGTACAACTATAAATCCTGCTCTAGTGCATTTTAGGTTGCTTTAACATCAGTTCAGTGAAGTTCCCCTCGGGGTCACAATCAATATAAATATAAATAGTTTTTCCGAGAGTAAATGTTAAAAATGGCTTTGGACATGAACAATTTGCAAGTTTAACAGAACCAAGATTAGGACCATACGTTGGTGTATCCAAGAATTCGGTTCCGACACGCCCATTATGTCGGTACATAATGTCTGACATGCTTCTGTGGAGCTGGGATGATTATAGCTTTCACATGGCTTTAAGTCTCAGAGCCTTGGTTATGACGAGGCAAAATGTGCATGTTTGCCAGCGCCTGGAATTCACACAGCCCAAAGGCCATAATGCGATTACTGCGTGCATCATGTGAGTGTATGGACTTTACTTTAAAACAAGTTTTACTACCAAGTACAGCTTTCTTACATGACAAAAAAAAAGAAAAGAAAAAAAACTTGGATCATAACTTTCACTGGGTGATGTCAGCTTAACTCCAGAGTGTGGCCTGCAATGACACAGGAAGCGTCAGGGTTCATACCATTTTCTTCTTTTAAATAAATGAGTATGACTCTTCAGAGGCTAAAATATGCTCCACACTTTATTACATTATGGTTAATGAAGGCGCACTCACACAATCTGTATGCTGTTCCATTAAAGACAACACAGTCCCGACATGTGACTGCAGTCAACATACAGTACAACTTTCCTTTTAAACCAAACTTGGGATCATCAAATCCATCAACCAAAGCTGTAATTTCCACATTCTACATAATATCACTTCACCATTGTATCACCATTCTTGGCTTAATATCAACCCGGTTTGAAAATGTTTACACTGGCCCGAGCCTAGTGTAATGCCAGATTGAGCAAGAAATTTGTGGCAAGAAACTGCAAGAAAACAAACATCCAAGGGTGAAAAGTAGGGGTGTGACGAGACGCTTACTCCACGAGACGAGACACATCACGAGATTGGGTTCACGAGAACGAGACAAGATTTTAAATTTCTTTTTTTAAAGAAATCCTCAATGATGAAATATATGAATGGAAAATAGTTTTTTTATTCAACTGAAAAATCACAAAATGCAAAACAATTTAGGTGCCTTTTGAAATCAACTATTAATGATGAATGTTATTTAACTTTTTTTTTACTATTTTAATGAATCATATGCAGTAAAGGACATGCAAACACTGCAAAATGTTTTGTATAAAATCTACCAACTGGCTTCTGCCCTGTGAAATCTAACTCCTTTCCACAAATCGAACATAAAAAAATAAACAGTATAAATAAAATAAATGTGTAAACAACAGAAAATGTTTAAATGCAAACAGTAAGTGTATCAATAACCAAAGTACTGCTCTCTCAAAACTACAAGTGCAAACAGAAATAATTTTTTTCTATAAGATAAACTACACAGAACAGCCTAAGATATGGTCATGTTATTTTTCAAGAATATAAGCATGTCGACTATTTCTGGCAGCAGTTGAGACCTTTGGGCAGTAACTATGTCTCCTGCAGTAGAAAAAACACACTCACTTGGAACCGAGGTAGCAGGGATGGAAAGGTATGCTTTGGCAAGTGGAGACAGCAAAGGATATTTAGGAGTTGCCGAAATCCGACATTTTCCACCACAGAAAATGGCCTCATATCAGCTGCAATGAAAACGCCTATGTCCCTCGTTATTGCCGTGGCTCTTGCACTTACCGGTGGCAGAGATGCAAAGGCTTTTAGAGTTGTTTGGCCTTTTAATGTTTTCGTCACGGGTGCAGTAGTTAGTAGAGAGCTGTGGTGGTGCTGTAAGTGTTTTTGCATAGTGCTCGTGTTAGCCGCGGTATACGGCATTTTTTTCTTACAATATTTACATATTGTGTTCGTCTTGTCTGTCACTCTTTCGCCGTTTATTATTTCTGCAGGAAAACCAAAATGTTTGCACACAAATGATTTAAAAGTGGCCGGGGGATCTTCAATAGTAATTTCACGCTCCATCACGCTGACATAACATCGCCTCACGAGACAACTTTTCACCTCGACGAGAAGTCTCGTCACGTTTTAATCTCGCGAGATCTCGTCACACCCTTAGTGAAAAGCGTCATTGACACAAAGACGAAAATGTCTAACTCGGGAGACACCAAAATCTGGAACTTCTGGTCGGTAAGGGCCGACGCCAAAATGGAACGGCACGAGACTCGGTTGTTTGTGAACAAATTACGAACCGGCTACATGACCGAGGTGTAATCTGTGTCATGTCTTGTCTGTTGTAGTTCAAGTAGTCACAAACCTGTGTTTATTTAAAAAGGAATATTCAAACGGCCTATTTGGCCAATTTTGACAGTCCTACATGACATGTGGTCAACCTTAAAATTTAACTAAACATCTGAATGCCCCCTTCATAACCCCAGTGTCATACCTACTACTCTACATCCTGCACATCCAATATAGCTGCTGCATAGGTACTCTCCCAAAATAGCAAGTGCCCCAGCGAAATCAGATCACGTCTGTAAATGTCTGGGTGTCATCTACTAGTGTGTGATCTTGCATTGACTTGCATTGACTTGCATTGACTTGAAGGCCATACATCCAGGTTACGCATAAATCTCTGGGGAAGAAAGAGCAGTTGTGATTGGTCACTGTCACTCCTTTAAGGGTGACATGTGACTGAAGCCAACATACTGCTTACATAGATACAGGCCTTTGACACAGAGCAGGAGGCAGCCTAATCATCACTCCCTCAGCCAGATGGTAGTGGCCGTGCTGACAGAGAGGAAAACACGCTGATCCAGTCCAGTCAGAAGCCAGTTTAAAACATTGGGTCCAAAGGCAAACTATCAGTTCAATTTTTAACACATCAGACCCATCAAACGTCTGAGCAGGTGATTGGCAGCAAAGTCCAACGCACAAGATGAGAGCTGGATGCGCCTCTGCAGATAAAAAATACAACCACGTGACAGGACAATACTAGCTTTGATTTTAAAACACTGACAATTTCCAACACACATTCACAGTCACAAGAATCTGTCGGGTCTCTTGGTTACACAGCAAGATGCTACATGCAAAACATGTGATGAGCTTATAAAATTAGATAGGAATGAGTTGGCTTCAGAGGAAGTTTGATTTTTAAGACAATTTCTAGCAGTTTGGTCAATACAAAACTACCACAGTAATACAAATCTTTACTTTACTGTGTGAGTCTTTAGTGATTGTTTACTCATCATTTGATTGCCCATGGCTGAAACTTCTAAACAAGCTGACCTCCCTTATTCATTATATTGCGAGTGAGTGCAAGCATTGTGTCCGTTTCCTTTAATACCATTTCCTTGTTTTGATGGGCACCAAGATAGCAGCAACTGTATACTTTTTACTTGAAAATGCAAAAGTATTCCAGTGCTGTGAAAGGAATTGGCTATTTTAATTGATATACTTTGGTATATTTAACTTGAGGGCAGCAATATTTTCATGATGGCGTAGTCTACTAATTATCATCTTGATAAATTGTTGTTTACTATTTCAGAAGTTCAATGTCTTCAAAGACATTCAGTTTACTTTCATATGTGATAAAGAAGTGCAACAAATCCTTGTGTGAAAGACGCTGGAACCATAGAATGTTTTTTCAAGAGAACTGACTTCACAATTGATTATGAAAATATGTTTTACAGTTTTGAATGGAGATCTTTATTCCACTGCACTATTGTTAGTTTTTTCCTTTGGTAGCTAAGTAAATATATTTGTCCATCACTTATTTTTTTCCCAACTAGCAATGTTTGTTTCCCATCAGTCATGATGTACAGAATGACGTTATCACTGCAGTCTCTGTATATTCCTCAACTTATAAACCCCGAAATCACTGAAATACCGCCCCATTCACTTCTCTCTTTCTTCAGGCAACAAGCTGCTTACTTGGGATCACCACGAGCATCATAATGTGAACCAGACTGCATTTAGGTAGAGTTCAATATCTTGTGCCAAGCCACTCCCCTCTTGTGTCATTAGTAGTGGACAGATGGGAAACACCATCCCCCCAGTCGCTTAACCCATGAAAAAAGGTGCCATATAGCTTTCTTAAATTCTCAATTTTGCGATCCCATCCCTGATTCTGTTATCCAGAAACATTTGGCTCTACATTGATGCTGCCGTCAGTCTGGGACTGGCACCAGCCGGGCCCTCGACAAAAATGACACTTGCTTGTGGAGGGAACATTGAACCTGTTGCAGTAGTAGTCAAGGCAGTGCTTATGTTAGTGTGTAATATTAAGAAGAACCCGTCAGGTATACAGAAGGGAAGTCGGTCATTTGCATAAGGGAACTAGTCAGTCTAGCTCTCCATTTTACTGAGCTTACAGAGTACTACCAGTCTACTTTCGGTTCCCCAGTCTTGGTGGAACCACACCCAAATGTGAGCTGAATCAACACCCGGCCCACCAAAACATAACCAACCCCATTTCTGCAAACACTGCCTGCTCTGGGCCCGAAGCAAAACACTTTGTAACTCAGTGATTTCTTGCAGTCATGAAGAAATACTAACCTACAGAATATTTACAAGGCTGTGTTGAGCCGCAGACAATATCAGAATTAAAACCGTGTACTAGGGTTCTCTAAACTAAAAAAACTGCTTCGAATTTATAGCCACGGAGATGACAGGAAGCTGCATATTGGTATCAGGGTATTTCCATGGCATTCTTTAGCCGTGTAAAATTGACAGCAAGTCAGGAGGCCTGTCAGGAAGTATAATTATGTATGAGGCTGTTAAGTTCATATCAGGGTAAACAACCACTACACATCATAAACCGCCACCTCACATCATCCTGTATCACCTTTTTAGTATGAAAGTGAAAAAGACGCAAGGAGCTCAAGTTAACTAACAATCCATTGCTAAAGTTGACAAGTTAACCTAAAGACCGACACTTAACGTAACATCATCCATGGTAATAAAGCAAATTTTGATAAGCAGTCCGTTCGTTCTTACCCCAAATGTCTTCTTTTTTAACTCATTAAAAGTGCCGAGGCTTCGTTAACATTGCAACCACTATTGAACATGTATACGACGGCTTATTTTTTTTCCTCTCTTTCTCCCCAGCCTGTTGAATCCCCCGCACGGACAGGAGCAGGACGGAAGCGTAAGATAGCTTGAGTTAGTGGTTAAGTGAGCTAACGTTGCTTAGTGGCTAGCTTTGCTATCATTATACTAGCTAGCTACGTTTGGAATAAAGTCAACAATATAATTGACGGGCACCCTGCACGACAGATAAATCGGTGAAGCTGACACGTCGTTATTCTGTCAATAGCAGGCTAATTAGTTAGCTTACTTTAGGTACGCTAACGTTAGCAGGATAATCATCCGCGTATAATCTTATCTTGACTCAGAGACTGGCGCCCAACCTCAAAAAACGGTTGACTGGACTCTGAGTTGAAAGAATAATAACCACAGCAACATAGTGAGAGTTGAACGTATCTTGTTGTACGTTAACATTTAGGTATCGTTAATCTTTCTAGACACTGGTAGCATTTGCCGATATCATAGTGCTAACAGTTAGCGTTAGCTACTTTGCTCAGTTTCCATTAACAGGTATTCGCTCACTCTTGGTTAGCGGCTAAGCTAGCTACTTAGCGCTAGCTCTGCTGATTAGGCCTACCCAGCTAGTTTGCTCAAAGCCGAACTGCCAAGCGCCTAACTGCGTTGGTAACAGGTTGCAAATCATTTCCACGCTGCAACCGCATCGTTTGATTATTTCTCACCGTAAGCCCGGTGCCCAGAACGATAACGTCGTATTCTTCATTCATTTTTTTTCAAGTGTTTTCTCCTCTGCTCCTGAATATCTGGAAAGAAGAAAATGGAGATCTGCGGGGCTGGAAATGAGAAGGGGCAGCGGTTCAGCGTCAGGCGCCTGAGGGGGCGGGGCTTCTCAGCTGTCAATCATTTGGAAGAAGCGGCGCAAAAGCCATAGACGTTAAAGTTTTATTTACTTTATAAACATGAAATATAACCACAATTACTATTATGTTATTTATTGTTGAATACCAGTGTTCTTACATTTTGTATGTTCCCTACAGAGTTTCTTAACACCTTGCATGTAAAATAAAGTTTGACCTATTTTTAAATGCCTATTTTGGCAATAACTCATCATCATCTCATATGAGTAATTCCAACAACAAACCAAGTGTTATGATGTGTAATGCAATAGTGTCATTTCACTATTTGTGTTGCCAAAGAAGAAAAAATTAATGGTCGACACACCTGTTGAGTAAACCCAGTGATGTTAATGAAGTTAGCCTCTGTATTACTCACCCAGCTCAGTCTTTATAGCATTCAACTAAGCATTTCTAACCTCATTCAGGAGCTTACAACTAACACCTAGTACATGTATTTCATACATCGTTCTTATAAACAGTACTTTTATACAAAATAATACACACCAGTCAGCCAAAAAGACTATGGGTTTCTCAGAGGAGGTTGCGGTTGTTTAAAGCTTAGGTTGTGTTTTGTGTCTGACATCCCAGCAACTGTGCTGGTAAGCTAGAGATGTGAGATGATATGACAAAATCACACAAAGGCAGGTGAGCTTCAGCATGTCCAGTCATGTCTAAACCTCACTCCATAGCACTGTTTCAACAACATACTTGCTCCCATGCAGCAGGGTGGCTGGCCTTTTGGTACAAACACCATTATGGCCTTTTTGAATTACTGTACTTTGGGGATGCTTTTCAAGTTATTGCAGTCTAAGCCAAGTCACTAGCATCAAATAAAGGTCTGACGTAGTCTCGCATGGCGAGACCTTCCTCCACAGCGCTGCGGAGGAGGGCCTGGCTAGTCCACACAGCATTCCCAGATGGGAGAAAAAACCGTGCTCTGGTTTTTTGGCATTTCTTTAAAGCTATCACAATCGCCTTGGGCGGTGCCGGACGGAGCCACGGCGCCTCTGCAAAACAGCCTCCTGAAGGAACTTGTTTTGGTGGAACATGTGTACGTTCAAAAGTTGTTTTAGTCGTGCAACAGAAAACTCAGATTGGACAGATAGTCTAGCTCGCTGTCTGGATTTCCCTCACAAATCCACCGGAGGTTAGAACACCAACACAAAGAAAGAGGAAGGTGACAGACATCCGGCGAAATTTCCGGCGGCACATGAACAATCTCGGAAGTGAAACGTCATCGATATATAGACTAGGTCTGATGTGAACATAAGAGACTAAAGACAGACTTTATTTAAAGTCATGTGTCCACTACACAACACAGTGCAAGTAAAGATGTATGCTAATCTTCACAACCTAAACTGTTTGACTTTACGTGTTTCAGGTTCTTTTCTTTACTTATATGAATGTTATATACCTAAATCTGTGTTCTGTATAACTATGGTATCGTTTATGATGGGTCCTATAAGCCACATTCAAACACTCGCACTACGTCTGGTTTCCTGGCATGATGCCGTGCTGTTGTGCCACACGCATCCTCGGAGTCTTTGAGTCCGAGCTGCAGGAGTGTCTCGGCGGCGTCTGCATGCTGCCCGATGCAGGCCATATGGAGAGCTGGGAAGAGAAGGGAACATAAGAGGGTGGTAAGTAGGGCTGGGCGATATGGGGAAAATCAAAAAGGCAAAAACTAGAACAGCTAGAATAGTCTGGTAAGTTCAGAAAATTACATCACTTTACTGTAATGCAGCCTTTAAAACGGCACTCAACCCATCCAGCCGTCTTTTTTTCTTATGCAACAGTCATTTTGTATGTATATATTTGTTTTTCTGCATTTATTGTTTATTTCATATTAATGTTAAATATGTTTGTTTGTTTGTTTGTTTGTTTATGTATGCATCTTTCACCAAAGCAATATTGTGGCGATAAAACATTTTCTGATTCGGATTCTGAAAAATAGGAAAAGACAACCCTTTTGTTATATTATGATATAGCGATATCCAAAATTTAAGACGATATCCAGCCGCATATATCGATACAATATCGATATATTGCCCAGCACTAGTGGTAATGGCCCATACTGGTATATTTGCATGTTTTAGACAAAAGCATACCTTAAGTTTTAAGATTTTTTTCAACCTCCCAGGCAGCCTTTGGTTTCATTTTCCAACAGTATTTTATTTAATGTGGATCCCCATTTGCTGTCACTGTCACTACTGTATAAGCAACTCTTTTCCTGGTCCATATAGTGCATCATTTGGCTTATATTTATTTGGTGAGAGTATATTCTAGTGCTGCTGGAAAGTTTCTACATCCAAAACTTGAGAAATCTTCATAGCCTCCACATCTATTCATTCTTTCTTCTGGATTAGATTTTGGGGCAGCACAGCTTTTTCACTAACACATTACCACATGAGCATCAAAATGATACCATAACTATAACCATTGACAAAATGGTGACGATATGTTCACAGACATGGATTATTGATCTATCTATTATTTTCAAAGTGCCCTAAAATTACCGTGAGAGTAATTTAGAAAAGGACGCATTATCTTCAAATCTTTAACTCAAGTTATCACAACCTTATGCTAAAAAAAGCATGCGTTGTTGTATTAATACACCCATGGGCGTGACAAAGGTACAGGTCTTGGGATGCTTACGTAAGCTTCCAGCTTCGTTGAGATTCGCCCGTTTTCAGCGGCAGTTTCAAAATATGAGATTTTCATAGTAAAGGGGTGTCAATGGGATTTTGAGGTTCTATGTATGTCCTATTTACCCACCAAACTGTCATTATTCAACTATGACAGGGTAAAATCGGTTTTGCATTCTATCACCCCTTTAAAGGCCCTGCAAATCTATTTTCTCAATCAGCTTCTTTCTATGGGGATATGGTCCTATAAAAACATATCATTTTCTGCTTCAGTTACTTAAAGTTTCAACACCTTTGGTTTATTTAAAATGAGACTTTTCTGTCAGGGCTTTTTTGAGTGGTTTTGAGTGGGTAGGACTCAGCTGGAGAAAAATGATGTCAGCAACATCAGAGTGAAAAAAGGCTCGTTGGAGACGAGCCAGGCCTGAGCAGAATCCATCACGGGCGACCGCCACCCAATGCATGCCGGATAGATTTGTGTCCGACTTGATCCTGCCTTGCTCTTACGTCATGCGATGGGCACGGGCATTGATAACTTCACGAGATCAAGGCAGCCGCAGTCCACCGACTGGCTTTCAGCTGATCTAACAGCTGAATGGCTCAGAATCGACTCAACATGATGACGTTTATATAAACCATATAAACCACAACCCTGCAGTGCCCTGCTACATCCTGCTACGCCCTACCGCCCCTGCTACACCATGAACTACTACTACAACTACTATTTCTAGTCACTGTTCCATCCTCTTTATTGTGACTATTATTGCCACTGTTCATCACACCCCCAACCAGCACCGTTAGACACCCCCTACCAAGAGCCTGGGTCTGTTCCAGGTTTCTTCCTAAAAGGAAGATTTTCCTCGCCACTGTTGCACTAAATGCTTGCTCTTGGGGCACTAGCGGCGCCAGGATATTGATTGTAGGTGGGCCTCCAGAAAACTGGATGGGCGAGTTAAAATAAGCCAAAAAAAAAAACAGGTTCCCCCTGCATACAGACAGCCAGACACTGACGTTAACGTTAGCCTAACTGTTACCCTTCTTGCCTTGCTGGTGTGAGGGGGGGTGGCTACGGGAGGACTTGATGGGGAGAGGGCGGCCGAGCAGGATGGTAACTCGTCACTTGTAACCGCGTTACTTAAAATGTCCTCCTCCTGCTCTTCGGAGCGTTTCTTGCTGAATTTAAATGAAAACGAGCTTCTTTGCGTTTCATATTAGCCAATAGCTACCGTCTGTGTCTGTGATGATGCAGCCTGTGGGCGGGGCTTAAGAGGCCACACGTGGGGTAGAAGCCGCTGATTGGCTGAGAAGCTTTCACTCAAAGCTTCCCTCGGGCTGCTTATTGGATGAACTGCTAGAATGAAAATCACTCACTACTCACTATAGGCCTGGGTCAAAATGGGTGGGCCCGGACCTAAAATGGTAGCGCCGCGGGTGTCTTAGGAGAATTACTGGAATTGTTGGGTCTTTGTAAATTATAGTGTGGTCTAGACCTACTCTATCTGTAAAGTGTCTAGAGATAACTCTTGATATGATTTGATACAATAAATAAAATTGAATTGGAGGGATTTTAATCTCTATTTGTCTGATTTAAAGGCTTATTCTGTACAGAACACATGTTGTGTGGCTGATAGTTATGTTTAGAAATCAGAGAGACTAAATCTGTTCAAATTACGGATTATCTACAGTCTGTTGTTTAGTAACATCAGCAACAGAACGCATGTAGAGCATTTAGACAGCTACTCTGTCTTAATATTACCAACAGGAGACTGTGTACGAGCTGATTTATGGGTCTGATAACATTTTAATAAATCGGAGCCATAAAGGATGTGAGTGTTTCTGTGACTTCCTGTTCAGAGTGAAGGCTGCTGGAAACTGTCCAACTTTAGCGCAGCTTTATTTCACCGCCCCCGGCTGCCGTCGCCTGCTCTTGTCCACTTTACAGGCGAGGTGCAGTTCATCTGTAACAAGCCTAAGGTGATTGTTTGCTTATGTTGTGAGCACTGTCAATCAAATCTAACTCACCAAACCCAAACAGTCCTGATGAAGCAGACTAACTGAGGTAAATCATACTTAAAAGCTTTGGTGCATACCTTTTTGATATTAATGAACGTCTTGAACACTTGCCTGTTGGCTTCTGCTCTCTAATGTTGTTGCTGCTGCCGGCAGTAAGACGAGTGCTTCGGGCTGTCTACAAATTACTACACCGAAAAGAGATGCAACAAAAATATTTTTTAATTTAACTTTTTTTTTTAAACTAAGTGCTGTAGTATAACTAGCAGGAGACAAGTAATAACTGAGATAAGTTTGGAGACATTACCTTATTTAATCATTAAATTAATAAATATTTTTGTTGTATCTCTTTTCGGTGTAGTAATTTGTAGACAGCCCTAAGCACTCGTCTAACTGCAGGTAGCAGCAGCAGCAACAGAGAGCAGAAGAGAGCAGGCAAGTGTTCATAAACTTCTGGTGTACTTACAAACTTTCCAATCCATCGTTTTATGAGTACATAACCTATTTGTACTACTGTAGACGTTTGGTATCATTTCGGGCGTTATTACTGGGGTCATTTAAGAGATACACACGTGGGTCCATTAGCCCCTGCGCTAAGCTATTCAGCTGATAACGCTACTCTACGCTAACTCTCCCAATGCTAGACCCAGGTGAAAAAAGCTTCTGGGGGGGTGTTTGGCTCGAGGTCATGGTGCAAAGGACCCTAGGGTCAAATTACTCCGAACCATCACTTTAAGATTTGAAACCACATTTTCAGGGGCTTTAAGTGTGTTAAAAACAACAATATTTCACAAGCTCACCACCGCAGCTGAAGTGAAAACATTGAGTGTGATGAATGGCTTACCAGTTCTTCCCTTTTTGTCCCAAACATGAAGATCTGCCCCCAACTCCAGCAGTGTTTTTATAGTGGACGTGTGGCCTTCCTAAGAAAAAAAACACAGATTGAAATGAGGAAGGAGAGTTTGTTTGCACACTGTATATTGCAAGGTGTGTTAGTAGCTCTGTAAATATATTTCCATACTGTCATCTCACTACTGCCCCTTCTGTGTCTTCCCTGTACAAACGACACCTATGACATGTCTTAAAGAGATAAAGTTACAGAGATATTTTGGCAATTTTAAATCCAGCTCTGTGTCATCTTAGTGTGGGCAATGTGTGCAGATCAACGGTGTGTTGGCTTCCCTCCATGCAACGGCTGAGTTCTGCCAATATCTGGCAGATGACACACTAAGATGACAAAGAGCTGGTTTATAATCAGCAAAGTATATAACTATATATTTTATCTATTTCAACTTCTCTGCTCGCCTGTTAACTAGTTTTCATGCATTCTCAACATTTGGTTTTCAGGTGTTACAGCTGAATCAATGTGTGGAAGTATTTTTGATTAAAACTGTATTTCCATTTTTTTAAAGTTAAGTGAGCTACTCCACAATCTTTCTACATACCCCCGAGCAACTGCAGAATGAACCACCTAAGGCAGAAGTGCCCAAATTCTTTCAGGTGAAGGGCCAAAATATATCTGGATGGAAGGCAGCGGGCCAAAAATAAATGTTGATGTTGAAGAATACCATAATTCTTGTAATTCTTTGTAGATAAAACTTGTATATTTAATTTAATAGGGAAGTTTACAAGCACTGCATCAAATTTCTGTAAAGCTCAGATTAAGTACTTTTTAGTCATTATTGTTAGGATTTTACAGCACTTTCTAGTTAAGAGGAGAGAAGCATGAACATGTCCTATGACATGGAGGGCTAAAACAAAAGGGAGCAAGGGCCAAACTTGGCCCGTGGGCCCCAAATTGGGCGGCCTTGCCTTAATGTAAAGTACCGCTGGTTAGGAGTCCATGTTCTAACCTTTGCAGCGTAATGCAGGGCAGTGAGCTGGATGCCAGTTGCTCTTTGATTGACGTCTACATTCAGGTCCCGCACCAGATACCGCAGCGCCTCATCCTGGCCAGTGACAGCCACCTGGTGCACCGCCTGAGCCCCAAGTATGTCAGCTGCTGTGGGAGACACCTACAGCACACACAAGTCACACAGTGTGTCAGTACACATAAATATCTACTGAACTGAGACTGACTGAACTGCCTTGTTCTACCTGATGCTTCTCTAAAAGCAGCCTGGCCACAGAAATGTGTCCGTTCCTGACAGCGTCCATGAAAGCAGTGACTCCACAGCTGTCAGCGCTGTCGGGGGTGTAGCCACATCTGGAAGAAGAGCGGTGAAGGGGAGAGTCAACGGACAAGTTTACCTGTTAGCAGCAAATCGTCACCATCAACCTCAAAAAGTATGGAGCTATATTTATCCCAAAACATATAAAATCAAGGCTACATTTACATCGCTACGTTTTGTTTTTTAAGCGGAGTTTTGAGCCAAAGGCGATCTCTGTGCAAACAAGTGTGTTTAGCTGTGAAACATTGGTGTTCCTGTTGGTGTTGCCAAAGGTCTCCGTTTGCGAATGGGAGGTGTAAATGTAGCAGAAGATATCAGTTTTTTAAACTAGAACGTAGCAATGTAAATGTAGCCTAAGAGTGTGAAAATTGTCAATGCTTGAAAAGAAAGTACTTTGACAAAAAAATATAGTAAAGCAAGATATACTTACTGTGAATTTTCATTTTGAAAAAGTTTCACATCTACATTTTACATTTTCAAATGTGGCTAAAAGCTCCAAAATGTAAAGTAAGAGGACAGTGTACTTTTAATTGTAATTGTTTGTCACATGCATTGTATTTGCATACTTTACCCCCTTAAAGTGGCTAAAATCAACATGTTTATATTAATAATGGATCACATGAAAAAGCTGTGATAAACCCACTGTCAAATACCTGGCAGCAGGTGGACAAAGTTCGAGACTAGCATTTAGCAACTGAAGAGGAGAGGTTAGAGGAGTGAATATTGGACTTGCAATTGTCAAGTATCCAAAGAACAACAACAACAACAACTCCAAATGAATGCTAATGTTGCTCCGTATCTGTTGGTTGTGTAACTGGGGAACAGTTTGCTAACAAATTGGTCATAGCAACCTTAAAGGCTAAAACGGCCTATCACTGTTCCCCACCCAGATTTATTTTTGCCAAACCAGGGATTGAACCGTAAACCTGGGTCACGATAATGGTCATACTTATGGGTCTTATCCAGGTGTATTTATTATTTTAGAGCATTTTTATTTCAGGGCATTTTGAGCCAGAAATCCTAAGGAAAAGGTCTGGGGATGCACACAGCAAATGTCACTAATGGCATTGTGTCTTTTCATAGCTGGCAGAAACATGTGATTTATTTTAAAGGGACGTTTTCCCAATACAAAATTCCAACCTACCTCTCCAGCAAGATCCGAACAACCTCCTCACAGCCATGCATCGCTGGGTGATAGCAACAGAGAGAGTATTAGTTATTATCTGACAATAAACGCAAAAGGTCCTTCAAATAATAGGACAAAACAGATATTGCTTTTGTAATCGACACACACACACACACACACACACACACACACACACACACACACACACACACACACACACACACACACACACACACACACACACACACACACACACACACACACACACACACACACACACACACACACGGCCACAGGAGAATACCAAACACTTAGAGAGAAGATAAACCAGCCTGAAGTCAGGACTTTTTTTTTCCCGTGTATGCCAGGTGTAGCTGTGGTGGAATTTCCAGAAACACCATCTTGTGGTATGATGAGACAAAGGGACAACATCCAGTCATACATAGGCCACAGGTCAGGGGACGAGAATATTCGGCCAATCTCGGATAACCAAACCTGTTCATGTATAATTATGTTTGTCTCTCTACGGATTGAAGGAGTCTACATAGACAGCGGTATGATAAGGGAATGTTTGGTCTCAGGACTGTCTCCTTATGGAGGTCGGTGGGCCAGCCACACTTTAGCATGCTTCCCAGAGAGAGAGATGGGCTGAACTAGGCTTTAGCATCTGTGTTTAGGCACCTGCAATATCTTTGTTTACCTTAAAGGTTTAGCTAAACTTAATGCCTCCAGCTTGGTTAAACTGTACTGCCTGCTTAATTGTCTCCTCAATTGAGTGTTCATTAAAGGGGAACTACCGTTTTTTTTCAACCTGGACCCTATTTTCCTATGTTTTTGGGTCTAAGTGACTCATGGGAACAACAGTCTTTGACATTGGTCCAGTATTAAGAGAGATCGCTGCAGTTGGCAGCGGCGAAACAAGCTACAATGTAAGTTAACAGGGCAATTGTGCAGCTTGTATTTACCTTCACAAAAGTGCTCGTTTTGCCACCGACAGGCTCAGATTAACATTCTAAGTGTCTGACAACATTATGGAGAGGATCCCTTCAGACACAGACCTTTAAAACCTCTTTGAGACCTTTCTGTTTAACCAGAAACAGCTCTGAAGTCGCTAGCGCTAAACACACCAGACTCCATTTAAAAAAGGTCAAGCTCTCCCAAACCTCCTACACGTAAGTGAAATGAGTTCTTCCCTAACGGTAGCCACTCGCTGGAAAGGGAAATCTGAGGACGCTTTACCTGCAGTGTGTAGTGGTGTCCTGCGCGTCTTGCTCTCCGTCTTCCAGACATCCGGCGCAACCAGAAGCATGTGCTGTATGACCAGAGGATCGCCCTCCCTGCAGGCAATGTGGAAGGAGTTCCAGCCGTCTTTGTTTCTCAGTGCAGCGTCGGCACTGTGGCGCAGCAGCTCCTGGATCACGGCCAGGTTTCTCCGGGTGCAGGCCATCATCAGGGGAGTCCTGACAGAGAACAGGCAACACAGTGACACTTACTCTGACCAAGTCAAATCTACTGAAGTTGGCAGTCACATTACATGCTTTTACATGCTAATAAACAGTGCTGATTTTGAAGCACTTTCACAGAAGGCTTGTATCATGTGGATGCACCGACAGAATTGTTGTCATTACTCAGAATTCCTCGTGGGGGTGACAGAAACTACGCACCATAGCTTTAAGTATTGTGACGCTGCAGAGACGTCCCGGCCTACAAATCCTATCCTACAGACTAAAGCAAAAAATATTTGTTTGGTACAGATCATCGCAATAATCACACTATAATCATTTAAAAAAAAAGTTTCAATGCAAATTAGAATGATACAAAAATGATCATTCCCTCCAAAACCGTGACTCATATCGCAATATCAGTCAAAATAATCGCAATTAGATATTTTCCTCATGTCGTCGGCCCTAATAGTAAATATATAAAATGAAGAAAGAAAAATTAAACAAAACATTCTATCAGTGGAACAATATGTGCAAATAGAAGAAATGATCATCAAATGTGTAAATAGTTCAGTGATTTATCAAAAAATCTTCAATTAAACTTAAACTATTAGAACCATCAAATAAACTGTAAATGATCACTTTATTTGTGACTTTCACGAGGTGTATATATAGCATTTTAAAGTATTTACCTTCACAGTTTTTAAATTCTGATATAATTAAATAGTGCACGAATACGTGATTAGACCCAGTTTGTGTCCATTATGTATGAAGATTAAACTCTTATTCTCATTTTTTACAACACAAGAAATATATTATAACATCCAAATACAAAAGAAATTGAAAAAAACATCAATAAAAGATATATGTGCCTGATATTAAAATTTTTAGTTTAATTTTCCATATTTATAAGTGTGTTTTGTTGAGTCATTGTACAGCGATCACCTTGTTTGGACAGCGCAATCATGGTCACAACGTGTGAAACTAATATTAACCGGCTGCTGCTTTGTCTCTTTATAATTATTTCCTTTGTATGTTTGACAAAAGTTTCGCAAAATAACTGTTTTCTAACCGCTCTACTCACTAAATAAATGAAATCAAAAACAATGCTCCTTCGAGCCGGATTCGAACCAGCGACCTAAGGATTTCAGCATTATGCATCTACAGTCCTCCGCTCTACCAACTGAGCTATCGAAGGGAGCTGTAATGCATCAGCCGACAGTTCCATATTAAAGCCAAAAGTTTGCGCCGCAACATTTCTGTATTAATTGCGTTAAGGATAACACGGGGTTTTTTCTTACCAGTCAGCTTTCTTCAGACTGTCCACCTTGGCTCCTTCCCGGAGCAGGTAGCTAACACAAGCCTGGTGGCTCATAGACGCAGCTTCGTGCAGCGGCCTCTTGTAGTCGTTGTTGTACACCTCCACATCCATGCCTACCTGCTTTATTAGATATTCCACAATGTCCAGGTGTCCCTTTCTGGCAGCGTAGTGCAGCAGGGTGTCCCCTGACCGACCAAAGTGTTTGCTGCTGACAGTCTGAGCCGCCGCCGAGCCACCTAATGTTATCCGTTTATCCAGAGCGCTTAACTGTCCCTCCTGAGTGAGTTTCGCCAGGAGTTTTAAAGTGTTTTCGTCCATCCTGAGTGGAGGTTAAACACACACTCACCTGACAGAACAGAAAATAGTTAAGCTGGGCTTCTTCATGCTGGAGAAATGTATTTCACAGGTTGTTTTCACAGAGTAGTTAAAAAAAAAAAAGGCCAACCATGACCTTACACTAGGTTACTAAAAAACGTTGAATGCTACCGAAGGCCCCGTCAACGAACTAACAATAATTATTTATTTATTAGTAATCGCTATTGTCATTGTATAATAAATAACCCTATAATTGCAATGCTCACATATACGTTTTTACATATGGAAACACGATTGTAAGATTGTATGTTCATATATTACCATAGTTAAGTAAAACGCTTAATACGTGTTAGTAGATTATAGTTTGTTGCATTTTTTTTAAATTGTAAGGACAGCACATATAATATATATGAACTAGTATAGGCATAATATATATAATGTAAACATATAGGCTACAACTTAGGCTATTTTATATCAAGGAAAGATAAACGGTGTAAATGAGGAGGGAGGTAAAGAACCGTTCTAACAAACGAATGATTTGATAATTGTTTTGAATAATTCAATTATTACTGACCAAACAATGGATAGATCAAAATAATTATTTTCAACAGGCCTTAACAAATGTGACGACCCAAATTGGTGAAAAAGTGTTAAACCATAGATATAGAATATTGTTCTATATCTATGGGTTAGACTTTAGTCGTCCTTTCCAGCTAAGCAACACCCTCGTCATTATGGGAAATGTAGTTTTTGTGATGACGTACGTTTGGCTCGCTAAAAGACCCCCAAACACGGGTTTAAAATGGTTTAAATCAGTTATCACTTCCAGGATATGAACGTATAGGCTAAGTATTAGCATAATAAAAACAATTTTAAAACGACGTAAAGTTACGTTTTGGCTCGCAAAAAAACGGGTTCAAATCAGTTATCGCTTCAGGATATGAATTTATAGCATAATAAAAACACATGTTGTGACGACGTACGTTTTTGGCTCGCTAAAAGACCCCCAAACGGGTTCAAATCAGTTATAGGCTAAGTACTAGCATAATAACATTTTGACTAGGTGGCACGTAGCCCACCGTTAAAATAGAGAGTTGTCAGAGTCATTTATTATGACTTTTCTCGTTAACAAGTCGCACTAATTAAAAAAGTTACTGTTTTCACAGCAAAAACTAATTTTTTCAGTATCACCGTGTGAAATGAGGAGAGCAAATCCAGTCTCTGGCTACATGACAGCGAGGAGACAGCTAGGGCGCTGGTGAACAAGATGAGTCACATCTGGACTGGGGTGGGGTGGGGGGGAAGGGGAGAAAGAAAAAGGTGGGCGAGGGGAAAAGTGGGTTTGTTGGTGAGTGTGAGTCTCAGTCAAGAGAGGTTTTAACAACATGGTCCATGAACACCAGGAATGAGACTGGCCGTAATTACCACCCTTTTTCTGGTAAGTAGCCTAGCCTCCATTTCACACATTTTAAATGTGCCCTTAATTGTGCTACATGACTGATAATGCACATATCGAACCGACAGGGACACGCCTCCTTCATTCATAGTTCATATTTTACCAAATGCAGTTGTCGCACGTATGTCATTAGTATGTCTAGGCCTGCTGTATAGTTGAAATATGTTCTATGCATGTATATATTCGTGCATTTTTGTAACATGTATGCAACCCGGTTGTATCTGTTAGACAAGAGAACTTTTTGTCCTCCAACACTGAAAAAAATATCTCTTTAACAAAAATTGACGATATAACTTTAATAACGAATGGAAAGTGCATGATGCATGACAGTTTTACCGTTGCATCAGTGCAATTTAATACTTTTCTGGGATTAAGATTCAAGTTTTTTTTTTGTGGGGTTCTTTTTAGTTTTTGATACTGTATGCCTTTGGGGGGGGAGGTAATGTGCTTCCTTTAAGCTTGTTTCAAACATTTCTTTCCTAGAAAATTCCCTCAAAACAATCTAACTCCATTGCAAACCAATGAAATGTTAACAGAACCTTTATCTCTTGTGAGTGAATTTTAGCATTGAAAAAGTTTACTACTGTATCCAAGATAGGAATCTTTTGCAGTGTGATGACTTAAGCGGTTTGGTTTGGACCACCAGCCACACACACAGTTACATGCAAACTTTTAGGAACGTCTGTAGCTGGTTGCTGCTGCTACATAATAATGTAATAATGTCTAGAAGAAGCCTTTTAAGAAAATGACTGTATAGACAGAACCTTTTTTTTCCTGATATTTAGTATCATGTATAAGACAAAATCTCAAAAAAAAGAAAGAAGACAAGAGGCATTAAATCACGTGAGAGTTCATATCTGGCAGTACAATTCTGCAAAAACATAGACAACGTGACTATAAATGCATCGAGATCGGAGAACACGTCACGTGTAAGATCAATGCATTGTAATCATAGACTGTATATTCGTGGAGAGTCTTGAGTGCCTTGTCAATTGTTCGAATGCAGGCCAGAGACAGTGTTTTTGGCAGTTGCAGCATCTGAAGCTAATGAGGTCCAGATGTTTGGGGCTGCTCACAAACAGTGACAAACAGAAACAAATTAATGACACGAACCGCATGTCCTGTCCTAGTTAAGTTCAGAGTCTGCAGGTTTCTTAGGGTGGCCTGAAACACAAAAAGCAGGCCGACTACTGGGGGTATGAAACTGATGAGCAACCTACAAACAAAAGTGTGACATTTCCTGCCAAGGTTTCACTACTTTACACTGAACGCACCAATGATGAATCAATCAAATCGAGTGATTGATTCAAAGAGGAGGCGATACAGATCGGGGGGAAATCAGAGGGTGATTTTGAAGCTGTGAGACAGTTGTCATTCGTTGTGTAAGCATTTCTGTTCTGTTGTTATATAAAAGTTGACATGGCTGGAAGGCAAACAGATTCCTCGATGAAGCCCTGGCACCAGGAAGGAAGGAAATGGCGGTAGAAAGGCTTTGGACAAAATACACATGTGTTGTCCAGTGCCTCCTGGCTTTGGGCAAGGTCACACTGCCAGTTTGTCACAGTCACACACATACGTATATGCAAGTCTAGTATATTTTATTCATATAGCCCAATATCACACATTTGCGTCAGGGGGCTTTACAATCTGTTTACATACGTCTCTATCTATCCATAACAGGGAGAGAATGAAAGAAAGCTCAGGAAGAGCAACAGAGTAGGGATCCCTCACCCTACATGTTGTGTGTACAGAATATCCGACATAATAAAATATACAGTTTAGACGATCTATATGACAGAAATGATACATGGAATTTGAATATATGAAATACTGTAGATATATCCAGGAGGATGTCAAGCAGCTTTCAGATGCGGCCAAACTACAGCTGCAAAGATGAATCGATTAATCAATTAGTTGTCAACTATATAAAATTAATCGACACCTATTTTGATAATCAAGTAATTGATTTGAGTCATTATTTTCAGTGTTAAAACCATACTAAAAGGAACGGCCAAATCCTTCAAGACATCAGTATTAAGGCCAAGGAATATTTCATCTTTCAACATTTTTGAGTGACTTAATAGCTCTCTCTTTCTGTCTCTGTGTGTGTGTGTGTGTGTGTGTGTGTGTGTGTGTGTGTGTGTGTGTTTGCAGATGTCGTTGGACGCAAAAATGAAAAATGGCTCTCCTGAGAAAAAGTAAGTGAGGATAAAGTTTGATACAAATGTATTATGGCAGATTTATGGTCTCGGGTTATAGAAATGTGCATGAAAGAAAGACCAAGACAATTCGTCTTCTCTTCCTGTTGATGGACACTAACGCTAAACAGACACTTATTATAGTATCAGCTTTTCTCTGGGCCAGTAAAGGAGCCCCCACATTTCTCCCCTGGAAAACATTCAGCTTCCATGCATATGCACCAAATGCGTGTGTGTGTGTGTGTGCGAGTGTGTGTGTGTGCGTGTGTGCATGCGTGCGTTGGGGGAGGGTGTGATGAGGTCACCAGATGGCAGCCGCAAGTAGTTTACTTTAACGATTTTTGGAAGGTATGTTCTTTGGAAACTTGAAAAAACAAGCAGAAGCCTGTAACAATTATTACATAATTTTTATATATTCATAATTACATAATTAATTGCTAACATTAGCTTAAGGCATGTGACTGGTAAGTGTTGATTTTGTTTCGATATGCCAAATTGTAATTATATAAGTGATTATTGGTCCGACTCTATGTTTTTATTATTATTTCAATTGTTAGTGGTTGGTACTTGGCCTTATACATGTTCATAATAACAAAAATGATAAGGGGGGGTAACAGAATTTTTTTTTATGAAAATAAGGAGGTGTTGTTTACATCATAGGCATTGTATCTGTGGTATGACATCATCTGGGTCACATGACAGAGATAGAACCAAAAGCTGTATCCTGGGATTCATTCAAAACTTTATTTATTTGCATGAAATAATACATAGATAAATATTTTTTAAATTTGACTGAAAGAGACAATTATATTGTTAATCACAATTAATTGTACGGTAACATTTGGACTTGTTACATCTCTACACATTATAGTACATGCTGAGAGAACTCTTACAGTCTGCTGGGATATGAGCTACTTTACTTTATGTGCATGTAAACCACTGACGGACCAATTCCTGCCTCGCCCTGTGTCCCAGTTAACCGTTTCCTCCTGGTGCTGCTGGTGCTGCTGGTGGGTCTCCTGCTGCACAGCATACTGCTCAGAGCCTCCGCTCGGCCCACACTCTCAGGTACACCCACGCCGGTTTGATTCAAATCCTAATCTGAACATTACCCTTCTTTGAGTAACGTTTGTGAAAAACGTCAGTAACCAGCGCTTTCTGGCATTTCCTGAGCACGTTTTGTAAATGTCTCTCAGGTCACTGGAAGAGCGTCGGATCTGCAGCGCGAGTTCCCACAGTGAGAGTGTCGGAGGCGGATCATGTCATCCCCGTCGTCATATGTGCATCGGAGGAGCGTATTGGTGCAACCATGGCAACCATCAACAGCGTCTATAGCAACACAGACGCCAACGTGTTCTTCTATATTGTCACTCTTCGTGATGCCGTGAAACTGACGAGGTTTGTAACGTGTCTCCCAAACAATACTCTTTAAAAGGATTCCCAGCCTGATTTGTGCTCTTACGGGCCCGGCTACATTGCACGCGTAACGTATAGATACAGTATTAGGGGACCACTAAGGTCTATATAAAAGAGACTTCAGATACAGTATTAGGGGACCACTAAGGTCTATATAAAAGAGACTTCAGATACAGTATTAGGGGACCACTAAGGTCTATATAAAAGAGACTTCAGATACAGTATTAGGGGACCACTAAGGTCTATATAAAAGAGACTTCAGATACAGTATTAGGGGACCACTAAGGTCTATATAAAAGACACTTCAGATACAGTATTAGGGGACCACTAAGGTCTATATAAAAGAGACTTCAGATACAGTATTAGGGGACCACTAAGGTCTATATAAAAGAGACTTCAGATACAGTATTAGGGGACCACTAAGGTCTATATAAAGAGACTTCAGATACAGTATTAGGGGACCACTAAGGTCTATATAAAAGAGACTTCAGATACAGTATTAGGGGACCACTAAGGTCTATATAAAAGAGACTTCAGATACAGTATTAGGGGACCACTAAGGTCTGTATATAAGAGACTTCAGATACAGTATTAGGGGACCACTAAGGTCTATATAAAAGAGACTTCAGATACAGTTTCTATTTTTATTTCTTGTTTCCCTCACCTGCATCCTCTGATAACAGCTAACAGTAGATAACAGCTAACAGTAAAACTGGAGAAACAACAATCCCAATGTGACTCACACAATCCTAAGCCGTGTGCGCAGCAGGTGTAGCCACCTAAAAGATACATTCCGCAGCACATTCCGCCCTGCGAACGGTCCGCATACGTTCAATGTAGCCAAAACGCTATACTGTAAATGTAATGAATCTGGAATTGTTCCAAATTTGGGGGGGGAGATGTGGGTGGGTTTTTTCTGGGTCACCTGAAATCCCAGTAGTAATGCCTATCCTGATGACTTTCATGTTTATTCACCCAATCTTACTTTCTTTCCATCTTCCCAGGCAATACATAATGAGGACTAAACTGAAAGGAATCAAATATAAGATATTGGAATTCAACCCCATGGTTCTAAAAGGAAAGGTGAAGCCAGATTCCTCTCGACCCGATCTGTTACATCCAGTGAGTTCTGGGTTTGCTTACGTTCCTGTATCCATACACACTTTATAGTGTATATTGTCCGAATATAAGATATACGTGAGAAATACGTGTGAAAAAGTGGGTTTGTCTTATACTTGGGGTCCAGACTTTTAAATGTCAATATACATTCACTACAACAGATGGCGACAAATAGTGAGCTAAATGGCATTGAGGATGACGTTCTATGGGAGGAACCAGAGCACGGGAAGGACCACAGTGAGAGTGAACTGAGTGTTTGAACTCGGCCAGCGTCAGAGAGAGTAGTAACAGTGTTACATTGTGGCGTTATTTTTTTATGTCTGAATCCACCCCGGGGCCTGACTCAGCCCTCTGAGGACAAAAGATGCACTGGCGAGACTCAAAACTACTCAAAAAGCAATATTATAAAATTTCATTTTAGACATTTATTTACTATTTTATTCATATATTACTCTACTTTTGTAAACCCAATATTTTTCTAAACTCATGCCAAGCACCCAAACAAGTGAGTGTAGGTTTCTTTTCACAAGAGATTTGAGAAATATTTCTGCTTTAGGGCCAAATTATCTCTTTACACATTGCTCTGGAACAATTTTTGGCATCACTATACAGAAAGCCGAGTTTGTTCTGAACATTTTGATATGAAAAACATGGGGATCAGGTTATATACAAATAACCTTAAAAGAAGAATTCAAGAAGATATGTAAAATGTGCCCTCAGACCTTAGAGGGTTAATGTAACTGAAGCCCTGAGTTGGTGGTAGCATCTCTAGAGTGCAGCTTGGAATGCATACACCTATTTCTGTCCATGTGTCTGAACTTGAACATTGTGGTCTTTTTACTATGAAATGGATAGACTAATTGATGTCAGAAAAAGGCCTACCAATAGACTACAGTTTAATTCCATTTATTATGGTATTCACGGTAAATACTAATTTGTTTACATTTTCAAATGTGATTACAATTTGTTTGAAATGTGGAAAAGATTCAAAGAGGTGTAATAATAACTTTGCTTTTGTTTTGCAGCTCAACTTTGTGCGTTTTTACCTACCTCTGCTTGACATCACCCATAGGAGGGTGATATACTTAGACGATGATGTCATTGTGCAGGGTATGTATGTGATCATGGTAGGAAGGAATCCATGTGTAAAATCCTTCATACTATGTATCTTTAAGATAAAAAAGTTTTTAAGGTTGACCTATTGTTAAAACGGTGCCTTTTTCAGTGATTATCCTTCAATTCACTGTCGCACTCACTGACTTACGTATGTAGTTGTATTTGTTAGATTTCATTACAAATAACAGCTCACCATACAGATATTATGGGATTTTATACCTGTAATTATAATAGCCTCTGCCAAGTATGTTTACTTTTTACTTTTGAGGTTTACAGCTAAACATTATAACATAAGCATCAGACTTTTAACTCGCATGTTACAGCAGCAAAAGAAAATGTCTGAGAGGTATGAAAACACAAAGAAATAAAAGTAAGAGATTAAAGAAATATCAAGAGGTGACATTCAAAAAGTTGTATACAAGATATACATTACAATACCTGCACTTCAAATAGTAAAAAAGTCTTTCTAAACCCATTATACACGTTAGAAGATACTTGTTGAAAACATGTGAGAGGACTGTAAACTGTGTAGTACGTAATTGTGGCGTTAGACCATAAACAGTTTTTCACCCTTTCTGTGTCCAAGATTTTTTTTTGGCGGCCTGAAATTATGTTTCGATAACACACTGGAGTCATCCTCAACATATTCTCGCATTGACAGACCTTCCTTCACAGCGCTGTGGAGGAGGGTCTGGCTAGTTCACACAACATTCCCGGGATGGGAGAAAAATGTGCTCTGGTTTATTGGCATTTCTTTAAACCAATCACAATCGTCTTGGGCGGCGCTAAGCACCGGACGGAGCCACGGTGCCTTTGCTAAATAGCCTTGGGAAGGAATTTGTTTTGGTGGAACATGTGTATGTTCAAAAGTTGTTTTAGTCGTGCAACAGAAAACTCAGATTGGACAGATAGTCTAGCTAGCTGTCTGGATTTACCCTGCAGAGATCTGAGGAGCAGTTAACCATAGTCCTCACAAATCCACCGGAGGTTAGATGCCAACACTAAGAAACGGGAGGTGGAAATGAGGGACATCCTGCGGAACTTCCGGCGGTACCGAGGCAATCCCCTCCACTACTGATCTTTATTAAAACTACGATACTACATAGCATCAGTGTTGTATCGCTCATATTTATTGTTGCTTTAGCCAGACATGCAGAGGTATATAGTGCTGTACAGTACATGTTGTACCACTTACAGGTTTTTTGATGCGTTTCAGGTGACATCAAGGATCTGTTTAATATCAAACTGAAGCCAGGTCACGCTGCTGCCTTCTCCACTGACTGCGACCTGCCCTCCACACACGAGATGGTGCGCAGCATCGGCATGCAGGTGGATTTTTATGTATTTTATCATACCACTTTGTGTATTAACCTGCCAGTGTAAAGAGCAATGAAATGGCTCTCACCCTTATTTTCCACCGGGTGTGTCTGTGCTGCGTTCCGGGGGCGCCGCGACCCTTCCAAGTCGATGCTTGATATTCCACCTGCCACGCCGCGGAGCGTCCCAGAACAATCTGAATCGGAAAAAGTTTTATTGCCACAATAAGGACACTTATGTGGACATTTTCCTTGGTGAAAGTTGCATACATAAACAAACAAACAAACATATTAAACATGAATATGGAATAAGCAAATATAGTAAAACAAATATATACATACAAAATAACTGTTGCGTAAGGCTGAATGGGTTGAGTGCAGAATTTGCAAAGAATATATAGTTTGCGAGCGGCTGTCCACTCCGCTTAAGATACGCGCCAGATCTATTTTCACGCGAGCCCCTGGGCGTTTTCTTTTTTAATTGCATCGTTCAACTTGGATGTGAATTTATGTGAATTCATGCTATTTGTTGTAAACTCACAACCAAAGGGTATTCACTTTAGATCATTAGAGGAATTTAATCCAAATGTTATGAATGTTTTATTCCTTTGAAAGATACTTTGGTTATTGAAATATGGCATGCTTTACTCTGAGCTCGTCCCCTAGACAACCTACATGGGCTTCCTGGACTATAGGAAAAAGATCATTAGAGACCTGGGCATCAACCCAACAGATTGCTCATTCAACCCTGGAGTGTTTGTGGCAGATGTCAGCGAATGGAAGAAACAGAAGATCACTAAACAGCTGGAGAAATGGATGGAGGAGAATTTCAGGTATGCACGGTGACCAGCAGATTCTGGAAACCCTCACGTTACATTTTGCCACATGTCCAGCTAAAAGATCAAGCTCTAAGATTTGTCTCGTACAGAAACCATACAGTAATTTGATTGGCAAAGTAGAACCATATGAAAACAAATATTTCCTTAAATACAAACTACATGCCATTTTCATATCTTCTTGTGATAGAGATATCCCGTCCCTCTGGTTTTGTAAATACATGCTTCACGCTGATCGTATCATCTGACAACATCCGGTTAATCTCAACAGCTATGCAGATGATACATTTTTGTTTATCCAAAAGTCTCATGTGGTTTATGCTCCCTGACTGTCTGTGTGCTAATAAATAATACATGATACATTTTTTTATTAACTAACTAAACAAAGAAAAGTAAAGCATGAAAACATGTTCTAATGGAAAACCAAAGTACAAGTATGAACCTGAACATGAGCAGAATATGGGACCTTTAAGACCAGAACCAACAGTCACATTTTAAGCCATTTAAGAGCATGCCACTCCAGGTTTAGCGTCATTGGACTTACTCTCTGTAGCATTTTGTTTCTAATTACATTTTTAAAGTTTAAATCTTGTAATTATGAGTAGTAGTAGCCTGTACTGCAAATTTTGTGGATATACACTTTGCTTCGGGTTGTGTGCCGCTCGGTTTGTGACATGATCTCAACCACACCCAAAAAAAAGAATTTAAGAAAAGTATGTTGAAAAATTAGCACTTTCTTAGACTTTTTAGTTATTGTTATATTGTTATATTATTTATACTGTCCTGTTTCTCTTTGTATTATGTATGTTGGCTGAACTGCATTTCACACATGCAGGCTGTAACCCCAGAAACTCTCTTCTTTCTCCTCCCCACCAGGCAGAACATATACAGCAGTGCCATGGCTGGAGGCGTGGCGACCCCGCCCATGCTAATAGTGTTTCATGACAAATACACAACACTGGACCCAATGTGGCACGTCAGACACCTGGGTAAGATCAACATCTCTGTTGGCATACAGAAGAATTTCAGTAGTAGTTCCTAAATGCATAATTGCTGTGGTAATTGTAAGCTAATCTTAGCATACAAAGTATAGAAAACACACTTTTACCAATACAAATAAAGCATTTTAACGGGGCTTATCACAAGTTCACTTATTGAGCACAGGGACAGTATGCAGCTACACACAACACACCAGTCTCAGCGGAAAACTTAAAATACCACAAAAAAATGGAAATAAAATAGTGACTAATAATAGATTATATAATAATAATAAAATAATAATAATAATAATATTATTATTATTATTATTATTATTATTAATGTTAACTTTGCTACAAACAGACAAATAAAGAGATAAAGAAACCTGAAATATTTCAAAAAGTGATTCTGTGTGTCCAGGCTGGAGTCCAGATGCCCGCTATTCAGAGAGCTTCCTACAGGAGGCGCACCTGCTGCACTGGAATGGTCCATTTAAACCATGGAATTACCCTGCTGTTCACATGGATCTGTGGGAGAGGTGGTTCATCCCAGACCCCTCCAGAAGGTTCTCCTTGGTGCGGCCTGAGAGCAAAGGCTGAGGTCTGTGGAACATATCACGTCTGAGCCACACGCGGACATGAAGCATGTGCAGGTCAGGGCTGCGGTCGAATAGTAAAAAAAAAAATTACTTCTTTTTCAAAACCTTTTTCCTTGACCTCGATGTAAAACATCATGAGGTCGAGGAAAGATGTGAAGGAGAATTCATAAGCCCAACCGAGGTGCTCAGACAGCCTGACTGTACATACACTGGGCTACGTAGCTGGACTACTAAAAGTACATCTTAGATACTTCCCTGTGTGTTTGACCGTGTTGTTTCATACTGGCTTTATACACATTGACAACGCAATTTATATATTACCAAGGTTAAAATTTGAATAAAAAAGGAACCAGGCTGTGGCCGGGTTGGTTCAGTGGGTAGAGCAGGCGCACATGAACATAGAGGTTTATGCCTCTACGCAGAGGTCCAGGGTTCAAATCTGAGCTGTGATGATTTCCTCCATGTTTTCCCCCTCTCTCTCTCCCTTTTCTCACCTAGCTGTCCTGTCAAAAATGAAAGGCGGAAAAGCCAACAAAAAAATCTTTACAAAAAAACAAATGCTACCAGTCACAAAAATATAACAAAAGAGATTTGAGATTTGGTTTCTCATGCTCACCCTCCTGTCCACTCATATTTATCCAGTGGTGGAAGAATACTAATTTACTTATGGCGTTTTTCCATTACATGATACCTACTCGCCTCGCCTCGACCTTTTCCATTGCAGATTTTAGTATCGCCTCAGCTTGGCTGGTCGTCATAGCGACTGCCGTGGGCGTGGCTCGGTAGCGTTGCATTTCCTGGTTCTCCTTCTCCGTAAACAACATGAAATCAACAAGATAGTTAACTTTTCCTGCTCCAGATCTCCCACCGTGGTCAGAAAGAACAGGCGAGACACTTTGTTTCTCTCACTAGGACTCTAGAGTCACTACTCGCTGCGGAGCTAATCGCCGGCACTCTCTCACTTCTCCCTCGCTCACCAGCTACACACACACACACACACACACACACACGGAGACTTGACACACACACCAGCGCACAAGTATAACCATCAGGCCACTTGTATGCTACGGAGAAAGCTCTGCGTGGAGCCTCCGGCAGCAAAAAAACACCGCTGGCTAAACTATTTAAAAATGCTGTCTGTCACTAGCAATGCAGTGATCAGTGACGATTCTTTCCGACCAATCAGCAGCCTGCAGGGTTTCACGTCCCCTTCTCGGCTCGCCTCAGCTCGGTTTGGAACCTCGACTGAGGAGGTACTAAAAAAAGTACCTGTTAGCAGGTACCAGGGACTTTTTTTCGTAATGGAAAACCAAAAAAGGCGAGTAGAGTCGAGGCGAGGCGAGTAGGTACCATGTAATGGAAAAGCCCCATTAGGTAAAAGTACTAGTACCACACTGTAAAAAATACTCTGTTACAAGTAAAGGCCCTGCATTGAAAATGCTACTTAAGTAAATATATGTAAGTATCATCAGGAAAATGTACCTAAATTATTAAAAGTATCCTCACATTTTAGAAACTGGAAACGATCTAGACAGTTCTGTCAATCAAATAAGTGTTTAATCGGCTAATCATTTCAGCTGGACTTGTTGGCCTACAGTATATATTGTTGGGTAGTCTAATTTATAATAAAAAACATGGTATTTTATAAACTGCATGTGTGCAGAAATCTTTATGTGTAAAGTAACTAAAGCAGTCAGATGAATGTGGTGGAGTAAAAAGTACAATATTTCTCTCTGAAATGTAGCGGAGTAGAAGTAGAAGTAAAACACAAAATGTGACTAATCTGTGAAAGATACCTGTACAAATATTAGAATATTATTTGTGGGAATGTGTTCAAATGTGAAAGTGAAAAACTTATAACAGTGAAGATTTTCTTTGTCTTTTTAAATTGTGGTAAGCAATGTGAGAATGAATGAGAATGTGTTTTCTATGCTTACCTAAAATAAAATTTATTTCATAACTCTGAATTTTACATTTTCTCATCTTTACTGGTATTTTTATGCTTCAAATACAGCATTGAAATCTTGAAACAGAATAAATAACTGTGTCCTGTTACTACAAAGGATATATTACTAGTTATTATAAGGACCAACTGTAAAAGGTAATAAATGGGTCTAACTAAAGTAATATTCCCAGTTCCTGGACATTGTTAAACTTGAGATTACTGGTGTATTATCAAACTTATTACATTCCCATCAGCCCCAGCTGTTGTTTACGTTAAACGCTAATTGAGCAATGCTAACACACCAAACTAAGACATAGAACATGTTAAACATTATACCTGCTAGGCATCAGCATGTTAGCATTAGCATTGTTACTGTGACCATGTTGACATTCGCATTTAGCTTAAAGCCCTGCTGTAGTATAGCCTCACAGGATGCTACCATGGCTGTAGACAGTGAATCAAATGACTATGGTTATTTATAGTCTATTTATTAAAGTTGTCTGCAACAATGTCAAAATATAACAATATATTGAGAGAATCACCAAAAGCAACTATTTAAAAAGACTTTTTTAAATATTGAACATAATGTACATGAAAAAATAATTAGGATTTTGACCCCGTTTGTGAAGAAAGAATCATTTAACCTATTCCCTTATTTTAATAAATTGTTAAAAACGAATCCAATCAGGAAATCTTGTTGTGATATGCTACATATATGCTACAATTATTGATCAGCTGAACCTTTCCAACATGGCCACCAGTGGGCATTGCAGCATTAGAAGTCCTCTCCAAAGGATCTGATGAGCTGATTGTAAAGGAAATGGCATGTGTTAAAGGCAGTTGCTTGTAAAGCGCAGCTCCTCTGTTCTCAATATGTTAAATTTGAAGCAATGTTACTACAGTTTGGACTCATCTGTCGGTTTGCAGGTTAAACAGGCTCTCACAAGGTTTTTGTTCCCAGTTGTTTGAACACTAATTTGCATTTTTCCTAAAGAAATTGTGCTTTTCAGACATTTCGTCATAACACCTTGAAGCCGGATTGTCCCCTTAAATTTGATTCAAAGTTGGCTACCTTCAAAGTTATACAATAGTTTTGATGGAGAGCGTGGGAAAGGGGGAGGGGAGTGTTTCACAGTCACATGCTTTACAGTAAAAGAAACTGAAAGTCAGAAAACTCAGAGCAACAGAAAGCACTGCTGCAGTCTGGACAAGTCTCTCTCTCTCTCTCTCTCTCTCAACAAACAACTTCAGGTGGACGGTACAACAGAGCCTCTGAGTACAACGCAACGAGTGAGTACAGCCGATCATTGTATTTGTGAAAGTGTATTTTTTAAACGATCCGTCTGAGCTCTTTACCCGCCTTCCCGAAAACCCCAGTCTTCTCCGATTGGTCGGCTGACCCACTCTGTTGTGATTGGTCAACCAAATTGAAATAAGCCACTGGGCGGGCTGTGCTTGCTCAGGCAGCACATGTGAAAAACTGGGCTGGCTTCACTGACATCACTGATTCAAACAGGAATGTGGGCAAGGCTGTTACATCTGTTACATACACTAAACTTAAAAACACACTAATAGATGGGGAAAATTCAAAAAAGCATTATAGGGTTTTTTAGGAAATACACTTTAAAATCATTGCAAAAAGCTTGCTTGATCTACATATTAAAATTAAGTTAAGTTTTTTCCTACTTAAATTTTTTTTTTTCTTAGACATGGCAACAGCCAGCAGTCTCCTCTCTGAAGATCGGTTTCTGTGCTTCATCTGTCTGGATGTGTTCACTGATCCAGTCACCATACCATGTGGACACAACTTCTGCAAGAATTGCATCACCGAACACTTGAACGTTAATGTCCAGAGACAGTGTCCCATGTGTAAAAAACTTTTTGACAGAAGACCTAAACTTCAGGTCAACACTTTTACATCCAAGATGGCTGCTCAGTTCAGGCAGTCAGTTCAAAAGGAGCAGAGGAGCAACATGCCAACACAGGAGAAGTTCTCTGTGACGTCTGCGCTGGAACCAAAGTGAAGGCCCTCAAGTCCTGTCTGGTGTGTCTGGTCTCCTACTGTGAGGACCTGGAAAGCAGAATGTGTAAGAGGCACGATAGACCACTGGAGCTGTTTTGTAAGACTGACCAGATGTGTGTGTGTCAGATTTGTGCCGAATCAAGTCACAAGCTTCATCTCATCGTTCCTCTGTTAGAAGAATATAAAGGAAAGAAAGCTGAGCTGGGAAAGACAGAGGCCGGAGTTCAGCAGATGATCCGAGAGAGAGAGCTGAAGATTCAGGAGCTGAAACGGTCAGTCAAGCTGAGTCAGGAAGAGGCAGACAAAGAGACAGCAGCCAGCGTGCAGGTCTTCACTTCTCTGATAACGTCTGCTGAGAGAAGTCTGGCTGAGCTCATTGACATATTTACAGAGAAGCACCAAACGACAGAGAAACGGACTGAAGGCTTCATCAAAGAGCTGGAAGAGGAAATCGCTGAGTTGAAGAAGAGAAGCTCAGAGCTGGAGCAGCTTTCACGCACCGAAGACCACCTACGACTGCTCCAAAGCTTCCCGTCCTTGAACCCCGCTCCGCCCACCAAAGACTGGACAGAGGTCAGAGTTCACTCATCATATGAGGGGGCGATGAGGAGAGCTTTGGCTCAGCTGGAGGAGACACTCGGCAAAGAGACGAAGAAGCTGTGCGGTGCTGTCGAGCTGAAGAGGGTTCGGCAGTTTGCGGTGGACGTGACTCTTGATCCCGAAACAGCCAATCTCTATCTTATCCTGTCTGATGATGGGAAGCAAGTCAGGCTCAGTGATAAAAAACAGAATCTTCTAGACAACCCAAAGAGGATGTCTTGTAATTCTGTCCTAGGAAAGCAAAGTTTTTCTTCAGGAAGATTTTACTATGAAGTTCAAGTCAAAGGGGAGACTGCCTGGGCTTTAGGAGTGGCCAGAGAGACAATCAACAGGAAGAAGATCTTCTTATCATTGTGCCCTATGAATGGCTTCTGGACCGTGTGCTCGAGTGTTGGCAATCAGTACAAAGCTCTCGCTGACCCTTCAATCCCTCTCGCTCTGAAGTCTCGGCCTCAGCAGGTGGGGGTGTTTGTGGATTACGAGGAGGGTCTGGTCTCCTTTTATGACGTAGATGCTGCAGCTCTCATCTACTCCTTCACTGGCTGTAACTTCACTGAGAAGCTCTACCCATATTTTAAACAGTGCGATTATGATGATGGTATGAACTCAACTCCCCTAATCATTTGTTCTGTCAATCCCAGTGCTTAGACTAACCGTAGCAGGAATAATTGGCATGTAAATGACCTCAATCCCTTTCTTTATATGTTGAGAGTTTTGCGGTTTTTTTATTTGTATTTTGGTTTCTCATTACTGCAGAAATTTCACAATTTGCCCATTCTTGTAAGTATTGTTTCAATGGGTTTTCCAACCTGCAAAAAAAAAGAATTCTCAATATTGCATTCCTTTAAACTGTACATGTATAAACTGTAAAACTCTTCAAGTGCATTACTAAAGGGTACATTTGTCTTCCGAGGGTTAGTGCACTGGGTTACACTTTACTTGAAGGTATCTACATAAGAGTGACATGACACTGCAATGAACGTGTCATAAACATTATAAACAAGTCAAACGTTTATGACTTAACGCATCTTTAGATACCTTCAAGTAAAGTGTTACTGTGCACTGTTGGTTCTGCTCCACTTGGAGGTGCCATTTACTTTAATTTATTTTTCTGTAAAAGCAAACGTGTTTTAAACTGCTATATAAATAAAGGCCATCATTACTGTTATTTGACCTGTTTTTGGTGATGTAACATTTTTCAGTAACTATTGCAGTTTTTTGTAAATGAAATAAGTATATTTCTGTAAATGATCAACTGCACTGTGCATTCATCACCAGTGGAGATATTTGAGGAATATTCTCTTGCTGACATGTTCCTAATCGTGTGAGAGAGCAATTATTCCTGGCATATAGATATTTTGTAGTTGAGTACACCTTGTGGGGGAAATACCTCTGAGACTAACTGTGTTAGCCTGTACAGTCCGCCTTCTACTCTGTCAGTTTAACAAAATGATTATTATGGAAAAGTATTACGACCACATGTATAAAAGTATTTGAGTTCTGAGAACAAATTCAGAGTTCTGAGATTTTTTTGAAATCAAAATTCTGAGATTCTGACTCTATTCTCAGCATTGTGACTTTAAACTCAAATTAATGTTTCACATATGGCCCTTATCGTCTTCCGTACTTTATGGCCTTAAATCTCAGTCTATGGATTTAGTTTAATGTTTTGCTTTCTTGCCTGAGAAGACAACAATTAATTTACTGAAATGTCTTATCAAAGATGCTAAATGCTCGGTATGCAGTGATATGACTGACATGTGCACAGAATATTAATACGTACGTAATATGTACATTTATTGGAAAATACTGTAGTACTCATCATTTGACCTAAGATAGTATTGCTTATTAGATGTGGGAGTGGATGGTTTGTCTTATTATGTTTACTGTTTGAGGAAGGATGTTATTCAAGTGCTGCGTCATAGTCAAAACAGGTTTGAACATCCATCGACTACAGCGATCTAGGGTTAAGGTCACAGGTACTTAGCTCTGTGTGTTTGTGTAACAAAGTATTACTCCTCTTGATCCCTCTTGGAAGGTTTTTTCCGAGGTCGGGAGCTGGCATCGCATGCAACAGAGGTGGCGGCACTTGCCATTTTACGTCATCGGGATGTCAGAGTTCAAGTTCAGATTGTTGTGGAGTCGTTGGATGCGTACGCACCACTTTTGGCCGAATACCAGAGCCTGAAAGTTATGTAACTTATGTAGTATCCTAAAGGAAATGAATTGGGCACCAAGCCAAACATCTGCACTGGACTGTCAAAAGATTCCATATTACTAAAAAGGGCATTTAGTGACATTTTGAGGACGGATCGATACCACTGACTCCATGTTTACTTCAGAAGCTCCTGGCATTTTAGTCTTTCAGACAAAAACACCTGCTTGCTTAGGTCAAGGCAAACTTTAGTGCAAATCAAATGAGGCTCAGTTGGTCCTAATGCGTGCCAAGACAATATTTTCCACACCAACATCAGCCGGTGGAACCGTTATGCTGATTATATGAACGCCTGTGGAAAGTTCCCAGCAGGGCAGCTTTATATGGGGAATGGAACCACTATAAGTGGAATCACAAATCCTGTTATACTCAAAGTTGCTTTAGTCTTGTCTTTGTAAATTGTGATTCAAACGCTCTTTTAAGTCTTGTCTTTTAAGCCTCCAACGTCTCCTTCAAGGCAGCGCTGCGACCGTTGACTTCAAGGCACCTAACCCTAACCCTAACCATAACCCTAACCATAACCCTAACCATAACCATAGCCTAGGCAGCACTGCCTGGAAGGAGACATTGGGGGCTTAAAACACCAATAAACGATTCAAACATTAATTTAATCATTTATTTAATCATCTCAGTGAGCAGCCTTTTTCCTAATTTGGCATTTTCCGAGTAAGAAATGTAGGATACACCGGTGTTATTCGGGTTTTAGAGGCATTCTTTGGACATGTATGCAGAGCATTCGGAATCTGTGTCTCAATCGGGGTTTTTACTGCAGTTTGTGACAGTTTATGGCAAGGCTGCGGTGGAGATTTCCTGAACCAAAAAGGAAAGAAGGAGACACGCAGCTACTTTTAAACATGATGAAAGACTCGGATATCAACAGGTTTTTGGATTTGGCCAAACATTGCAACGCCAAACTTTTCAAGAAAGAATAAATAAAAGAGGGAGAATGTGTTTGCACGGTCGAACAAGTCCCCCCACATGTGGAAAAACTTTGAAAAATCCTATTTTGCACGGCTACACGTAAACATGAATATTATAATAATAATAATTATAATATTATATAACAGCTAGGTCAGAATAATTGTCTTTTTCATAATAAGGGCAAAAACCAGACTAAGATGTACGTGCAAACCTAGTCAGTGAGATTCAGATCATTGAATATTTATATTATGAGCCTACATTTGAGTAATACTTCAGATTCTGGTTAGGATTTTCGGTTTTTATGATTTTTACTTCCTATATAACTCTTTGAGTGTTCTTACTGTATGTTTGTTTTGGGATTCTTACTTGTGACATGGCTGCTGTGACTCTGCAATTTCCCTTTGGGATAAACACTGTCTGTGTAATTGGTTATTACAGTGGAAGTTGCTCTGAGATGATCAGCACAAATGGCCTGTGTTCTATATATTGCAGCCATGTGATTTCATGTGTGGGATGGGCTGTCTATACGAACAGGTTGACTTTGTTATGTTGCCGCACCTGCCGTCGACGATGGGTGTGGTCAGAAGTGTGCCGTGCTGCGCCTTTAACCACACCTGACGGTGATATTAGGTTGTATTGAATCCGCACAGTAGCCTGTGGTGATTACTGCTGCAGGTCTGCAGTTAAAAAGAGGACAGAAAAATGAAACTGAAAGAGAGAAAAACAGGAGGGGGAAGTTTGTATTATGAGGTAATTTAATAACAAGGGAACCACATTTCTAATAATATTTCACAAGTTACCATAGAGACATAGCAAAGAATCTAGTCATCCAGGCAAATGATGTAGGTGAACTAGTTTGGGGATTTAGGGAAAAAAAGGATGTGGCCGATGAGGAGACGATGTGTGAGACTGCACGTATGCTGCTCACAGCTGGCAGACAGGGCAGGAGGTGTGTGTGTGTGTGTGTGTTAAGTTATGGGTGTGTATGGGGTGTGTGTGTGTGTGTGTGTGTGTGTGTGTGTGTGTGTGTGTGTTGCATGGTGTAGAGTCACGTTAATTGTTGTGTTATGGAGAATGCAGAATGTGGGATGTCACTGCCTACCTGACTAAAATGTCAACTCTAAAGTGTTTATGCATAAATAAATATATAATAAATAAAGCCTGATATACAGTACAGGCCAAAAGTTTGGACACACCTTCTCATTCAATGAGTTTCTTTTTTATTTTCATGACTATTTACATTGTAGATTCTCACTGAAGGCATCAAAACTATGAATGAACACATATGGAATTATGTACTTAACAAAAAAGTGTGAAATAACTGAAAACATGTCTTATATTTTAGATTCTCAAAGTAGCCACCCTTTGCTTTTTTATTAATAAGGGAAATAATTCCACTAATGAACCCTGACAAAGCACACCTGTGAAGGTAAAACCATTTCAGGTGACTACCTCATGAAGCTCATTGAGAGAACACCAAGGGTTTGCAGAGTTATCAAAAAAAGCAAAGGGTGGCTACTTTGAAGAATCTAAAATATAAGACATGTTTTGATGCCTTCAGTGAGAATCTACAATGTAAATAGTCATGAAAATAAAGAAACACATTGAATGAGAAGGTGTGTCCAAACTTTTGGCCTGTACTGTATATTCTTCCTCTGTGCCATAGAGCAGCATTGTTAGTCACACTGTTGCAACACACACACTGTAATTTATTTTGACTCAATCCCACACCCACACACACGCTGATACAAATACTCACTACAGCTGAAAATAATCCTCAGCAATCATCTTAATGGGCTCAAAAAAGAAGTTCCAAGGCAATCTTCCTTATTTAGGTTGCTATTTTATTTTGAAATTGTTAGTACGTCTATAATAGAGCTGGGTAACAACCCATAAAGGTTTTTTTAACTTAAAACAAGACTGTCTTGCACCTTCCTTATTTGTTTGAATTTAAGAGCGCTCCAGAACAGATCATCTTCATTGCATATGTTGGCAAAAACTAAAATATACAGTAAGATCTGGTCGTACCAGAAAGTGTTACACTGAAACATTTGATTCTAGAAGCTTGGTAACATTTTGCCAATACTAGGAGGGTGAGTTTGTGAAAACTGTGAAAACTGGCTTCCCTGTTAAAAGAAACACGCCGACTTATTGGGAATTTAGCTTATTCACCGTAACCACGAGAGTTAGACAAGTCAATACATACCCTTCTCATCTCAGTGCGTGTTGTAACGCTGTCTGACGACTCCAGCGGCATCAGGCCAGCACAGAACCTGCAGGTGAATGGTTCCAGTAATCCTACTGCTCCGAATAAGTGACAATATAACGCCAACATGTTCCTATTTACATGTTGTGATTTGTATAGTCCCAGCGGGTACAAAAAATAAGGTCACATGAGACACAGCCATCTTCTAACAGTAAACAAACCGGGAACTATATTCTCAGACAGGCTTGCTGCAAAGCAAATCACTCCGCCCAAGTATCAGAAGTAGCAGTGCTTCGCCTTCTGAGAATATAGTTCCCGGTTTGTTTACGGTCATGTTACGTTGTTTTTTGTACACGCTGTGATTCTATAAATCACAACATGTAAATAGGAACATGTTGGTGTTATTTTGTCACTTATTCGGAGCAGTAGGATTACTGGAACCATTCACCTGCAGGTTCTGTGCTGGCCTGATGCCGCTGGGTGCGTCAGACAGCGTTACAACACGCACGGAGATGAGAAGGGTATGTATGGACTTGTCTAACTCCGGGGGTTACGGTGAATACGCTAAATTCCCAATAATTCGGCGTGTTCCTTTAAGGGTACGGACCGGTAATACATTCCAGTGACTCACTGCTGCTGTATATTCAGCAAAAAAAAAAAAAAAAAAAAACCTGTACCTACAGAATGTGATTCCTAAAAGCGGAGTCAGAAAAAGGCAAAACTGCTCCTGATAGTTGATCAAATAAAATCACAATGGGGAGTACTCATTTGCCTACCCTGTTCACATTTTGTCGAGTTATTATTATTATTATTATTATTATATTGGCCTAACATTTGGGGCTTTCCGTGCCAAAAAAAAACTTTAACTATTACGACAACGATGGGAGCATCCACACTCATGAATGAATATTTGCGCTAAGCGTGTACATAATACACTAATACAGCAGACGTCAGGTTACAGGGAATGTCACTAGTAATAATCTACATATTCCTGAACTCGGCTACGGGGCTGGGGGTTAGATGTGTTCACAGCACCTGAACAAAAACATACGTGCACATTGCTGTATTATAAGTGTTTTAGACCGTTTAAGGCCACCGTACCAAAAAAAGGTCAGATTGTGCCAGTGTGAAAGTTTTCTGCAAGTGCAGTGTGAAAATCCCTAATTTCTCACCTTCTGTAGTCTTGAAAGGTGGCTCTGAAAAGATTGCAGCTTGCCTCCTTTTGCAGATTCCGACAGCTGGATTCATACTGCAGCAGTTATACTGGATTCCAAAGCAACTAAAAGTCAAGACAAAGAAGTGTCAGCATGCATGGGAATATTTCTGTTGATGTGTATGTTCAGTTTGTTCCAAACTATTCTTGCCTTGCCAATAAAATCACTTAAATAGCTATTAGCTGCTAGGTGGTTATAGCCCAACCCAGGTGGTGATGTATTTAGTTGTGTGTAGAAACTTTGAGTGTTTGGAACGACAGCGGTTGAACAATGTTAAGTGGATTGTTCCTTCAATTTCAGATACAGATTAGATCTGTGACTGATTTGTGAGTCATGTGAAAATACGCGGTTGTGTGAGGTCCTGTGTTCCAGAGGATGATTCCGCAATCATTTATTTAAAATAAAACCGGTTACTTCTGCACAGCGTTAAAAGGTACTAAAAATAAATCTCTCCTCCTGCCGGTCACGCCCATGATTCTTTGTCTTTTGTCCTCTTATCTTCCTCTGCACCTGGTTCACATCCATCTTTAACAAGCGCGTCATACTATCTTGTGGCCAATCCTAAACTGTGGAGGGGGTGGAGGGGGGGGTGGTCCAGCCAATCACAGCTGCTTCTCATTCACCTTGATTCCCAGTCCAACAAACACAGCAAATCCACAAAACCACGCAAATGATGCAAGACCCAGGCGGACCCGGGGCATGCTGGGAAACGCCTGCCTCTCGGCTGATCTAACAGCTGATTTGTTCAGCATCAACTACACATGATGATGTTTTATATCAACTTTTTATTGTGCTTCATTTGGAGGGATTTTAATCTCTATCTGTCTGATTTAAAGGCTCATTCTGTACAGAAGACAAGTTGTGTGGCTGATAGTGACGTTTAGAAATCAGAGAGACTAAATCTGTTCAGATTACAGATGATTTACAGTCTGTTGTTTAGTAACATCAGTAACAGAACGTATGTAGTCTTAATATTACCAACTGGAGACTGTGTACGAGCTGATGTATGGGTCTGATAACATTTTAATAAATCGGAATCGGAGCCATAAAGGATGTGAGTGTTTCTGTGACTTCCTGTTCAGAGTGAAGGCTGCTGGAAACTGTCCCCCCCCCCCCGGCTGCCATCGCCTGCTCTCGTCCACTTTACAGGCGAGGTGCAGTTCATCTGGAACGAGCCCAATAACTGTTAAAACATGCGACACATCTACCAATAAAACAAGTACACCACACACTGCTTAAACTCAAACTGGGCCATTAACCAAAAAATGCAAAGATGGGGTCAAAATGAAAAGCTGCCACATTTGGAGCTTAGGCTGAAGCAATGGAAACTACTTCCCTGACTTTTTCCATACTTTGTCCTCTTCCACACTTCCTCAGTAGTCATTTTCCACATACAGTAGTATCTCTGAGCTACGTCGGCCGGGCTTGGTGCGTGCTCGGTGTAGCTGACGAAGCAATCTGCTGTTTTGAATTCTCGCGAGGTCACTCTCAAAATGAATATCAGCTGCACGCAAATAATGCCAAATGTGCATACTGTACATGAACATCTGATCTTAAGTGATGTTTCGGTCCAAAGTATGTTCCTGGGCGCAGTGAGTCAGTTATTTACATAAAGGTGGGCCCTGAGTCGTGTCGTGTGCTGGAATGTAAATGTTATGACAGCGGAAGGGGGTCAGGGTGGCTCCACGGGGCTCTGCGGACAGGTGCGCGAGGTGAGGACAGTGTCTGTCTTCTGTCTGTTTACCAGACTCCCATCAATGGACAGTGTCTAGTGTGAATCTGCTATAGACTAGGGCAGGGGTCTTCAACGTCTTTTCAGCCAAGGACCCTTTAAAGCTTTAGTGCGTAACTTTTTGATATTAACGAACGTCCGTTACATTCCAGCCGTTGCCAAATGAGTTGCTCCAAAGCTAATTAAGACTATCAGCTCCACACAACTCTCTGGATTTCTCAGTAGGACTACGTTCAGAAGATTATGGCGTCCGGCGAGTTTCCCGCTCAGAAACTCGAGTGAAGATAATGACCTCTTCTGAAGAGTCCATCATGTTTTTTTTAATCCTCCGTGTCCTCCTTGGCTACTAGCAACTGCGCGGAGGAGGGGTGAGGGGTGTTGCGCGATCACGGAAGGCTTGTATCATGTGGACGCGCCGACAGTTTGGTTGTCATTACTTAGAATTCCTCATGGGGGGGCGACAGAAATTACGCACTACAGCTTTAACTAAAAGAGAGACGGATCAGGGAACCCCTACTACATATATTGTATAAAAGTAAGTTGCATATTAAACTGGGCATACAATAATGTGTAGGGCGGCCTAAAGCCTTTATACGTGCATTTTTATTGAATAGAATACTAAGCTATTAACATAATTATTGTTGGTATGATTTTATAGATCATGTTTTAATGTTACACATACATGTGGCACAGGGAATCCTCAGGATGAACTGGATATGTGGATGGCCTTAGTGACCACCTTACCTAGAGACCAGTTAGTTATGTTGTTTTCTCACTACTAGGCTGATTTATATTTGCTTATAATATGTTGGATTCGTGTTAAGATGTTTTCAAGAGGTTTTCATCTAGCTGCTGAAGACCCAAACGTTGTTCTTTGGACTAGGAAGAACCCTCGGTTACGTTGTAACCTTGGTTCTCTGAGTGAAGAGACTATCTCTCCACCGTTACATATTCCACATGTACGGGGATGATCCCCCTGAGGTCAGGTACGCGGATACTTCTTTATTTCCCATAAAGCACCGGTGCTGGTCGTGGAATCGCTGCTACTTTGATCGGCACCGTCTCCGAGCGGGCCTACAGCTGGAGAGACAGTCTCGATACTGTAGAGAACAAACTAGTAAACCTGACGATGGACCACGTGAGAAGCTGTCATTGGAAAAGGGAAGGCACTTTCAAAAAAATACCTAACGGGTGATTGGATGAACCATCTGTCTATCACGTCCGCCATTGTCGTGGCCCGTCCCACACACCTGAACCCCGTCTGTAGCTGCCAATAGCGTCTGGCAGGACGCGGATAGGTCCACTGCTACCACCACGTATGTTCACAGATACAGTACTTGCTACTGTGTCTGTCTGCTGTCTGGAGCTGAGCCTTGACACTGAAAACAGCTGCCTGCTGCAGCTGGGAACAACACGCCGATAAGAGCTGGGAGGGGAACCCGAATCAGTGAAGTTTTGGCCTGTAAAACCAAAACAATATTCATCAATATGCTTTTGTTTTTTTTAGCAAACATGCCAAAACATTTCATGGTTCCACGTTCTCAAAAATGATAATTCACTGCTCTTCTTGGTCTTCTGTGGAGAGCGAGTGAGAGAGTGATAGGCTTTAAGCTCCAGAGCAAGTACTGACTCCAGTGGTGGTCTCTGCGTACCTACATACGTACTTCCATACGTACCTACGGCGCAGATTCAATGCAGAACCATAAGAAGGTGTTCCTGTCCCCTCATGAAGCCAAACTTGACTCGACTAGTCCTGGTCTTGGATAGAGATGGTCCGATACCATCGGTATCGGCTCCGATACTGCCTAAAACGCTGGTATCGGTATCGGGAAGTACTGGAGATTATGCACGGAGCCCTAAAGAAAATCTACATTAAAGTAGTTTATTTATGTTCTTTTTCCGTTATAACTGACTTGACAGACTGGATAATAAAAGAAAGTTCTGTGGTGTTCATTGTTTGTGTTTGTTCATGTTTCACAAAGAGTTTAACCTGAGCCAGACAGACAACAAAGATAGAAATAATATCACATCCATACAGGGATAGTAGTATACAGTTGTTAAAACATAATAAAATATAGGACGCACTGGTATTGGCTCGGTACTCGGTATCGGCCGATACACAAGTTCAGGTATCGGAATCGGTATCGGGAAGCAAAAAATGGTATCGGGCCATCTCTAGTCTTGGACTTGTCTTGGCTTCGACTATCTGTGTATCTCTTCTTCCACTTCTCCCTGTCTTCTGCAGGATTGCATTCCCCTGAATGCTGTGGAACATTTTGCTGCTCCCATCTTTGTGCAGATCAGTCGATCAGTTTTTTTTTTAGTTTTTTTCCATTAGGCAACATGAACCAGATCCACTTGTGTTTCCACTTGGCTAGAAAACACTGCAATAAGTCACCTATCACCGACCACAAGGCCTGACCGACGCTTCAGTTAGCGCTCAGTATAGACACAATGTGCTTTTGACTCTCCAGATGATTTATCTGCTTTTTAAATGGAAGGTGGCTTTCTGCTGGCCTTTGACATGAATACGTGAGTCTCTCATTATATGGGACTCCAAGACTATGAGTCAACTAAAAGGCCTAAATTGTAGGTGCAAGGAGAGATTGTTAACCGGTATGTGACACAGTTCCTGCTGGCTGACATACATCAGCTGCAGGCGGGACGATATGACATAACTCACGCTGGTGGACTTTTTGGTATTTGTTATTTACATAGTGATAAAATGTAAGTGATAGCAGAAAGACACAAGGACGGAGGAATGTGTATTTATAGTTTTAAAAGCCAGAGAAGTCCCCCTGTCCCCTCAGTTTGGGCTACTCCAGTCGTAAAGAATTGCACTTCCATAAAATTGGGGGACTAAGTGTTTTTTGGTGCCTACCATCAAACATATACATGCCTCAACAGTAATTTCATTTAAATTGTAAATGTGGACATCTTGTCAGCTAACTAACTAACAGTATATTTCGTAACGAGTAGTGTTTGGAATGACACTAATTCCAGTATTGCTCCGTTACGTAGACATTTTAGGGTTCAGCTTGTTTAGAGATCAGCTGTATTAACTTCCTACTCTTAAAGCTTTTTCTTTACAAGGCTTCACCTCATGGCACAAAGTTGAATCCAGGAGAGTTTCTTTACAACTTCCAGGCAAGATCCCCAAGTTTCCAATACACTGTATGTCAGGTTGAATTTTAGGGAAAATGATGCACAGATTATTTCGAATTTTGTATTTTGTTGCAATAGATTATCCCAAAACAAATCACAGATGAAAGTACAGTGTTTCATTCAGCGTATGTACGATACACAGATGGGTGGCATATGAAAAGAAAAAAAAACAGAATAAATAATAAATAATAAATTGTCTCCATGTGAGGAAGCACCTGCTCCCTTACTAACTATTTTGCTTTTTGTTCCCTCACTATTTTGTTCCCTCATTAACTATTTTGCTATTTTGTTCCCTCATTAACTATTTTCTTCCCTCACTAACTATTTTACTATTTTGTTCCCTCACTATTTTCTTCCCTCACTAATTATTTTGCTATTTTGTTCCCTCACTATTTTGTTCCCTCATTTACTATTTTCTTCCCTCACTAACTATTTTACTATTTTGTTCCCTCACTAACTATTTTGTTCCCTTACTAACTATTTTGTTCCCTCACTAACTATTTTTGGCTATTTTGTTCCCTCACTATTTTGTTCCCTCATTAACTATTTTCTTCCCTCACTAACTATTTTACTATTTTGTTCCCTTACTATTTTGTTCCCTCACTAATTATTTAACTATTTTGTTCCCTCACTATTTTGTTCCCTCACTAACTATTTTCTTCCCTCACTAACTATTTTCTTCCCTCACTATTTTACTATTTTCTTCCCTCACTATTTTGTTCCCTCATTAACTATTTTCTTCCCTCACTATTTTACTATTTTCTTCCCTCACTATTTTCTTCCCTCATTAACTATTTTCTTCCCTCACTATTTAGCTATTTTATTCCCTCACTATTTTGTTAATGAAGGTAGACATTTATTCTCATTATTTTCAATTCTCATTTTCTTTATTTTAAGTTCCTACACCAATTAACAAAGATGAAGTATTGATTTTGTTTGTCGCTGATCTTGAGCGGTGACCCGATTGGCAAATTTGAACGAGATTAATCCTATATGTGTGAGTAGAATTTGAGACTGAAAATCAAAGTCTACCAGTTTTTTTCCCAGCCAACCTTGTGGCGAGCATGATGTTTTCTCTGCTTCATGGTTCTCATGAGCTACGACACACCTCACCTTGCAACACCCCGAAAAACTGTGATTCATTTAGGTTGTAAAAAAAGAAAAGAAAAACACATCCATAGGCCTACCTCCTGTTCCCTCGCCCTTCCCTCTCTCCTGAAATGAGCCAATAGCGTTTCTGCTGTCGGCCAAACCTCCTGTCACTCATTAACTCTGTCAAGTCATGCAACCTTTAGCTAACTGCTGATGCCCTAATCATATGTTTCTCAATTTTACCCCCCAACCACCTGACCTGTAATGATTGACTTCTCTTGGGATTTTTTTTGGGTCAGGGGCAAAGTTACATGAAGGAGAGTGGAATTGATTAGAAAGAAAGTTTTAAAAAATATATACAGAATCACATGTTTTGCACTTTATTTGTGAATGTTCAGAACCTTTTTGGTGCATTCAGGGTATTTCAAAGCCTCGTGGGATTCCATCATGTATGCCTTTATGTCTTTAAGAAATGCACCCCTCTTCAAATCATACTCCATACTCCATCACATTACAGTTTAGTTCTTTATTTTACAGAGTGAAGGACATTGACAAACAGTAACATTTTAACTACAGTTAAGACTTTTTGTTTCCTACCATAAGGTCATGTTCAAGGAGCAGTGGAAAAGGTTGAGATAAATAAGTCTTTGGTGACGTACAGATATTAACATACAAAGATAACTTAAATACATTACTTTCTTTAAATAGTTTGGCTGATTCACAGGTGCACACAACGTTCACAGTCATCCTCCGACGCCACATGGAGTGCGCTGACGTCTTCAAGCACATTCGCAGACAATCTCAAAACGCAACATTTACAAAAAGGGAACCTCGTCCAACTTTCACAGGTCCATGGACAGTGTGTGAGATTCAAGTTTGTGAGAAACTATGGACACACGTGTTTGCAATAAAGTGCTTTCCTGTGACCCTAAAGGAGAAAAACAGCAGAGAGAAACCTGGATCTACACTATCTTACAAAACTAACAAGAGACTTTTTTTTTTTGTATTCCTCTCTGCAACACGGAGCCATGAAAGCCGTGGTGTTTCTACGGGGGAGGTATTAGCGGCAGTGCACAGTTTGCACACACAACTTGACATGACGCAACTCTTGACGTCACAAAAACATACCACGCTAAAAAAAATTAAAAAATAAAGACTGGGAGCACAATAGTCCAGAGCACTGATCAAACACAGGAGATAAGTGTCCTGATAGGCCTGACACGTGCGTCTGAAACAGAACATTTTGAAAAAGTAGAGAGATCCACCAGGATTTTTCAGTGTTTGAAAAGCCTTTTAATGATCCGTCACGAGACATTGATTAGGTCCATTACAGCAGAGAGAGAGGCATGTATCCCCTTAGCAAGCCTTTGAACAGATTAGATTTAAGACTAAGGAACCACTGATTATATTACCCTGTGACCTCCATGGGTACAGACAGAAAGAGAAAAAAAGAGCTGGGAGATGATGGGGCTGAGAGACTAAAGACACAAAGTCAAATCAGGAGACACAGATTAAGATATAAAAGAATTCAATATTATATGATGTAGATCACATGTAAAGTCGGTCGATTTGTCAAGTATTGCCAGGTATTTGGTGAGTTTAAACTAATGCTCTTAGGAATACCAAACGTTCATGTTTGTGAAATCATATACAAAATAACAAAAAAAGGGACTAGATGTGACACTCTAAGTGACACAAGAATCAGAAGAACGGTTTGGTCTGTAATCCTACTGTGAAACACTGAAGCACTGTCTGACGGTCTGGATCAGGTTTCCATATAGTAAAGTCTTGGTATGTACATAATATATGTAATACAATTATGTTTCTCGCCAAACGTGGGATTAATACATATGGTTGCATTTTTTTGGTTTTTAAGTGCTCATATTATGCAAATTTTTGTATTTAGAGGTTGTAACTGAGTAGGTTTACATGGTTTAATTTTCAAAAAACACCATCTTTTTGCTGCAGCTCCCTTTTCACCCTTTGTGTTGAGCTCTCTGTTTTAGCTACAGAGTGAGACATCTCACTTCTGTTCTATCTTTGTTCGCACATGCTCAGTAGCTAGGTAAGGACTACTAGCCAGTCAGAAGCAAAGTATGAGGGTATTTGGGCTTTTTCACGTTGTAAACCTACGATAACGTGCACAAAAAAGATATATAACACAATAAAGGAAAGGGAAAAAGCCAAAAAGCCTAATATGAGCAATTTAAGGCCTTTCAAATGTCATTATGCCTGATGATGAGTAGAGCTTGACCTCAGTTATTCTTAGTCAATCAGTAGGATTACAGACCAAACCGTTGGCCCACGTTCTGATTCTTGTGTCACTTAGAGTGTCACATCTAGTCCCTTTTTTTGTTATTTTGTGTATGATTTCACTAAACTACCGGTTTAGATACGGACATATAGAGAGCAGGCAATGTCAGGGCATGTATTTTTGAATGTGCTTTGCTATTTTGTGTACATATTTGACATTGGGCACACCTAACATTTTGGTCGCTGTGGTCTCTCGTAAGAAACCAGAAATGTAACAGTAGAGCTTTTAGCCGTCGTCTCGGGACTAGTTTAAACCTCTTTAACATACTACATGTGAACAACGGTGCCAACCCAATGGTGTGTTTACTTTAGTGTGTTGCCTATAGGAAATGGAAGGATTCATCTGCAATATTACTGTTGGACTTACCATCGGTGTATTTGCCAACTTTTAGAGATTTCTCCCTCCACCCCAGGACAAAGGAGGCATGGTGCAAAATCAACTTTTTTTGTACTTCAGCCAAATGGCTAATGAATGGTGTACCAGCTACTCAATAGATTACCGTTGGTTTTTTGGCTGGGCAGTGAAACAAATCTACCAGCCACTTGTAAAATTAACCAGCATTTGGCTGGTGGATGGTGCTAATTTTGTACCCTGAAAGGAGGTGAATGGAATTGTGTCTGTGGCGCTCACAGCACTAGAACATGGCATTAAAAATAATTTCAAGAACAAGAATCCATGTTAATCTGGAAAATCCCAAAAATATAGTAAGTATGGGGAATTTCTTTGGTAAGTCAACTTTAATATCTGCAAACTTCCAAGGCTGCGTGTGTGCATATTTGTGGTAGCCACATGCCTTGCTCTTTATATTTATGTTTTAGCACTGAGTGTGCGGACCATGGGAGGATGAGCCCCCCCCTCCTGCTGTGGCGGTGCATATTTCTGACGTGATTAGGTCAGTTTTAATAAACTGCTGTCAGCCCAAAGTCCTGACTTGCAAGGGGAACGTATGAATCACGTGAAAAGGCTAATATTTCAGACTTGGCTTCCAGCAGGGAAAATGCCAGCAGTGGTGCGACGGAGCCCTGACCCGTGGCTCCAAGGCTCACTTTAGCACCTACTGGGTCAGCCAACGGGCTGCTCCAATGCAACACTGAAACTGATCCTTTGGGAAGTGAGTTTCTGTGTAGATTCCTTCCAAGGCACTGCTATGCCGACCCTCTTCTTTTTCCATTTTCAGCGTGGAGTTCATGTGGTTAAGTCCAGCCTCAGAATGCTCTTAAACTCGGGGGTGTAACCCAAGTGCTGTGACTGGTTTCAATGTAAACTGCGGTCCTGAAACACAAAGTCTTGCTGACTGCCAAATTCCCAACTCAAAGCTTGTGGAATATTTTGCGGATGTCAGAGTTCATATTGTAATTGTATATGCAGTTGTGAAATGACTTGGGAGTCCCAAAGTTGACAAAAAGGGGGACACACACAAAAGAAAAAAAAAGAAAAAATAAGAGTTGAAAGGGTTCATTGGGTCATTTGCGCGGTCTTTGGGAATCCATTGGTTTTGACAGGTCTCCGGCTCTGAGTGCACGGTGAAAGTGTTTGATCAATGAGCTGGGGAATATCCACCGCAGGAGGGGGGGGGGGGTCACTCGATGGTGTTGAGCACAAGCCTTCATTCTAATATTAACAGGATTAAGACATCAAACTGTGGTATCTTGGCTTCTTTTGGGGCATTCGGACTTGACGAGACTAACCCACTACAAAAAAGGCAAACGTTCTCAGGTTGAACTCAAAATGCGGATTTTCAAAAATCACGTTGTTGAATTTAAATCTTCAAATCCATCAATCAGCACAAAAAGTAGAGAGGCACAACAGTCATTTATGGGAGTATAATTGTCATTTTGAGATACATAAGCAAGGCTTAAGGACTACATCAAACTAATGCAAAGACTACCAGTAATACATTAAAAGATAAATATATGGAGATATAGATAGACTTGCTGTGGGTGTTTGGGGGGTATCAACTAACTCATCCATAACTATGGGGGCTACTGGGGTTGATGGGGGATGAGTCTTGCCTGCCGCTCTGACCAATGAGCTGATAGAGCCGGTGGCTGAGGTTCTGCACTTGGCAGGTTCCCAGGACGCAACCCACTCTCATCAGCTGGGCATGTTGGTGGTGGTGACCACCTCGCGAGTGGGCGTAGCGACGAGATCTCAGCGCCCTCCGCTGGACGGGTGAAGCCCTATTTGGTCGTGCCCACGCCAGGCTTGGCGAGGCTGCTCTCGCTCCCGAAGCCGGTTGGTGTCTCAGGAAAACGGGCAGCCATTTTGGGGGTGGGCTCATGGCTGAAGAGGGCGCGGCGATGTGAGCCTGGCTTCCTGACGCTGAGGCTTCATCCTCTCTCTGGTCCATGAGCCTGTCGATGAGGTCCAACCTGAGGAGAAGACACAAGTCGGGTGAAAATTTGAGTATCAGTCAGATGGTAAGTCCCTATGGGGGGGACTTTGGGCTTTTTCACTTTGTAAACCTTTAACGTGCACAAAAAAGATATATAACACAATAAAGGAAAGGGAAAAAGCCAAAAAGCATAATATGAGCACTTAAAAAAAAAGAAGACATTTACTCATGCACCTGCCAGCATGGTTACTATAACAACTAATGTTGTAGGGCACAGGTTACTCTGCAGAAATCCGATTAGCGTACGAAGCAGCTTTGATAAACAGATCATTATGGCGTGCTGTGTGAACACAGCTTGGCTCTATGCACAGTCACCCCTTCACCATGACACCATGCTCATCTCCTAATGTACAACATAAAAGTTTATGGCTTTTTTTTTTTTTTTTTTTTTTTACATGTTGCCTGAAACAGCAAGTGCACTGAGTCAGTTGCTTATTACATTATGCAATCAAAACCTGCACCTCGCTGCATTTTAATGCCCAGCTGGGATTCAGCAAACGGTAACTATGGGAGATTTAGCCTGGCAAGCCATGTCTCAGTGGTCCTGATGGGCTCCAGACGAGAACGTTCAAATCTCAGTTGAGAGACGGAGTTAGATCCTTTCACATGTTATGGAAATCCATTTGTTTCAGGGTTTTATGAACCCAATACGTGGAATTAAATATGGAGACATCTCTTGCCCAGTAGACACACATTTTCACTCTTTAAAGGGTCAGTTCATCCAAACTACAAAATGACATACTGTATATTCTCACTAACTTCTCGTAGTATCGAGCCAAGCAGATAGCTTTTGAAACTAACTCCAGTCTAATACAATGGAGCCTAATGGAATTGTAATTGTGTTGCCCAAAGCACTGAAAAATGACATTTTGAAAAACAAAAACAGTCAATCATTTTTTTTTTACGATTAATGGATTAGTTGTTTGGTGTATTAAATGTCAGAAAATGGTAAAAAAATATGGATCAGTGTTTCCAAAAGCCCAAGATGACATCCTCAAATGTCTCGTTTTCTCCAAAACTCAAAGATATTAAGTTTACTGTCAAAGAGGAGAGAAGAAACTAGTTCATATTCACGTTTAAGAAGCTGGAATTTTTAAAAATTGATGATCAAATTAGTTGGCAATTAATTTAATAGTTGACAACCAATCAATTAATCTTTGCAGTTCTACTCCTCTGCACTGGCATAAATACTTCTCAAAGACTTGTCAAAGAATCTTAAAATCTGGCCAAAATAAAAACCAAACCATATCACTTTTAATGATAAACATGTTTTTTTTTGTAGTTTGTGTGAGCTTTGCAAAAACAGGTTGCACAGTGCGGTGGACCGGAGGGTACGGGCCGTTTAGCAAACAGAGCACCAACCAACTCGCCATCTGGTCACTGTTTGACAAAGACAAAGTCGTTTCTCGCAACTTGACCCTCCTCACTAAACTGTCACCGCTGTGTTTGTACAGCACGGTGTGACTCAAGCCCCCGAGTGTTAACCCATCACCACCGCTGAAGGTCGGGCAGAAGTAAAACGGGAAAGTGCTGTTGTACCTGGCAGCCAGCGGATGAATAGTATGGACATGTTAAATGTTAGCAATAGAGCCTTCTTTTGTAATGAGGTTTAAATACAGCATCAGGGCAAATAGATCTGATGTTTGCTTTTCTGAGTCAAAGGGAAAAAAATCTTCCACTGCGACCGTTTTTGGCACTATTTTCCCATGTTCGGAGAGGCAGAAGCCACAGTTGATCTAATTATAAGTACATAAGTTTTCTCCACTTGTGAAATGCTGACTTGAGCTATTCTACTCATGGTGGGAGGTTTTGATGTGAGACATCACACAGCAGATGGCTTCTCTTACAGTGGTGGGTTTGGGATTCCTCTGCGAAATGTGAAGCTTTTGGTTTATTCAGCCAGTTCAGCTGCTGGCTCACTGCTGGCAGATATGGGAGCCTGGTGCTGACCTGCTGGAAAACAGTGGCAAGGGCTGAATAAATAGTTGCGTAATGCCAGGCCCCAGACAGAGGCGAGCACTATTTCTAGGACAGGCTTGGTGTGCCATGGTGCCACATCACCAAGTTACACCCACCTGGTCTGCTGAGGGAAGGTTGCTGCACAGGAAAGCTTTTCACCATGCAGCAGTGTTTGCCCTGCACCAAATTCCTATTCTGACTTGATTCTTCTATACAAGACAGAACTGTAATCGTCTTTTGTTTGGATCACGGAGGTCAAAAGTTAGAGTAAGAGAAAAAGAAACTCAAGTAAGTCTTAAGTCAAAAAAAACACTTTATACCCAGGGCTGTCAGATTTTGATCCATTTGGTCCGATAACATTTGGAAGGTCAGTAGACGGCTCGGCCAGCAAAGGTCTCTGGGCTGCACAGTGCGGAAGCAGCGCAGATCATCCAGGTAATTTTTGGCTCTACGATGGCTTCGTCACCCACGGTGGGCCCCTGTTGGCCTGTTCCCCCCAATAGATAAAAATGCAGATGTCTCCTTAAAAGGTAGTGGCCCCTATCATTTAGTTTAAACTAATTCGGCCTGCTATGATTGGTCATCTGCTTTTTTTTACTACGCTACTGCGGTGTTAACATTGTTCCATGTAATTACATGCTAACAGCTCCACATCACCTTTTCTTCAACAATCTAACACAAACCCTTTAAGCCGTACACAAGATTGGACTTTGCAGGTCTGCAACCTAACCAATTCCAATTCGCTTAAGAACAATTGGCTAGTAAGGACATTTGAAGTGGCTGGCAGATGGCCAAAAGGACCCTGTGACTGTGCTACAACAACAAGTATAGAGGAGAATACTTCCTGGAAGAGTAAGTATAAATGACCAGATCATTTTTGAACTTTATATAAGGTTAAAAGTATTTGGTGTGGTTTGGTTTTCAAGATTTCCAATGCAACAGTTGTCCTGCTTATCTCACTTGAAGCATTTGCTTATTATTTTTCAGTCTAAAGATTTATAATTAGTTATCTAATAGTATACTGGCAAATCTAAATATCATAATTTATGTTAATGGATGTGTGTGGTATGTGTAATACATGGCAAAGCCAAGGCCAAGCTCCTCTCCAAAAACACTTCAGACTGCCATGCTTTTTCTTCTAGAAGTTAAAAGAATCTTGAGGTAGAAAACGCTTCCACTCTGTCACGTTTGATCACACAAGACAGGCTAATTTGGCCATTAGAAGCTTAATCCCACAACTCCACAGTAATGGAGATCTCCGTGTTAGGCAGACGATCAAAGCTATCCAAGCTACTTTGCTTTTAATTGTTCGCCTTGCATGATCTTAGCTGAAGGGAATTAAACTAATATTCCTTTTGACTGACGATGATTTGTAAGGATTTTACAGATGCTGATCCCTGCTGCCTTGTTTGTTTTTTTTTCTGTATTAACCTCACAACATTGCTGCCTTTAAGATGAGGGATAAAAGCTGAAGTCTCCCCATGTTGATGGCAAGCTTCAGTTACCAAGCCCTACTGACCCCGACCCTTACCCCAAGGGTAAATCTTCTCAACGTTTACGACATTTTGTCTGACCACATCTTTAGTGTCGAAAGTGTTAATAACTACACTTAAAGGCGAGTGGCCTACCCCTGTGTGAAATGGCCGTAAATGTCAGATTGTTGGTTTTGGGAAGTTACAGAACTTGTCGGACACAGCCCCCCAAATTCCAACGTTGGAAAGGTGTGTGGCAAGGGGTTTACAAAGCCATTGGACCAATCCAACAAGTACTTTTGATAAAGTATACTGGTATAACTCCATCCCTAACAAAAGCCCTCCCTAACCCTAACCCTAGTACCATGCTGCGGAGAGGCTGAAGCTTACCAATCAGCTGTAAATATGGCACATTCATTGGTAATCTCCCAATAGGTAACAGTGGGGAGATTGTTGTTAGCAAAAAGCAGGACAAAAATAAAGGAAAGGTGATTTATTTCACAAATAACACTGGTCCTACTTCTTAGGAAGCGGTTCTGCTTTCATAACCTCCTTAGTGGGATGTGGTGTACTTTATGTAAGAAAAACTGGACATTGTGCATGCTTCGTACAGCCAGTAAATTACAAAGATGCACTGGATGCCAAGTTAAAAACTATACGTCTGCTCTGAAACCACATAACTGCGATGCAAGCAGACAAAACATTCACAATAACAGCTCTCAGAAGCCGCCTTTGTTTTTTAAGCCTTTTGATCCACGCTCCCACTGTAAGCTACTCCTCTTGAATGCATATAGTAGGCTATACATGCACATTCATGCCTCCACAACAACAAAAAAACCCTGCTCTTTAAGGATGTGGTGGGTGGAATTTAAGGTCTAAGCCATTAATCCATAGTGGAATTTCTTTGCCTGCTTGGTCGCAGTTTCACCTTCAACGTCAGCCTGGGTTTGGTCAGATTGACCCCCATGGAGCCATACAAATATTTATACACTGTACATCTCAGCAGTCCGAGCCCAAAAAAATCCTGTTTATAAGACGACAAGAGGCCTGTCTTGAGAGATGATTTACAACACAAGCAATACTGGTTTCAATCATTCTGCAAGCATAAAAATGGTTTTCTGAGAATTTATACACAATAAAGAGAGAGTTACGTTCTTGTTGTTCCTTGATAACGTCCAAACATGTCAGAATATAGATAGCAAATCAAGAGGACGGACCCAAAGCCAACTGCATACTACAGAGTGGCTCAACAAACGTCGGCAAGGCAGGAAGCCACCCTGTGTGAGATGAATTCAGGTAAATATTATGTTAAGCGTACCTACGTCGAAGCCCACGCTGCTCAAATGCACACTGACAAGAATGGGTTATGGATTTAGCAGATCGATTGGGGAAAAACATGACTTTATTTGGCCTTGACAAAGTTCGAACAAACCTGTGGCCACAGCACATACACACAGACTGATTTGCCATCTCATCATACACTTGTCCAGACGGAGCAGAGGCATTCTGGGTGTAACAAAAGCTTGACCACAAATCAGCCTTGCGTGTCTTCCATCTCGAAAGCAATGGGCTGCTTCCCACTTCTGGGATCTGTATTGTAAAGCCTCTTTGCTGCTAAAGCCATATTTAACTTCTTTGGCTGCGGACCCCAGCTATTTTCTAAAATAAAAACGACAATGAAGGGTGTGCGTTGCTTGGGATCCTGGGGAACATGCAATTTCTCCTTGTTTGGAAAGCAGCCGTCAGGCTTTGTTACAGCGTCTATGTGGGATTCTGTCGTGTCCTTATCAGGACACGCAGGGACAACATGGACGCAAACACAGAACAGGGAAGGAATGACAGAGATTTGAGCTCAGACACAGTGTCAGCGTCCAACGAGGCAAAGAAATGTAGAGCAGTCATGTCTGCTATAATCATGCTGTCAACGTGTGATGGTAAAAAGAACAGGACATGCTCTACGGAGTCAAGAGAGGAGGGAGAATTTACTGTCCTCATAAAAGCCACACAGGACATTTATGAGAGATGGGCAAAGTGAGGAGGTTTGTGAAGCAGAAGAAGTGACGGTCTATCTAAATATATAGATAGACCGTACACCACAGACTGTGATCACTTACAGTGCTGGAGGTCTTATAAAAATTATACTACCCAACCACAGAATTGGGATTATACCATTCCAAAGTGGATAAAACACAAATAATCAAATTAGCCTACTCTGGTGAAGATAAGCAGATAAAGGTTTTCCCATTGCAATTTCTGTCATGCTGAACATTGCCGTACACAGGCTGAGTGTAACTGTAATGTGGAAATAAGAAGGAAAAAAATCCCCAACAAAAAAACTTGATGGAAATGAGCAGCTAGGCGTGCAAAAAAAACAAGTGCCCAAAATGAATGAATGAATGAATGAATGAATGAATGAATGAAGAAAGGAATGAAGAAATGTATTTCATTACCGAACGTTCTGTTGAGATAAGGGGCAGGTCATGTTTTCGGCTCGGTATGTCTGTCTTAGAGCTAGGCAATATATCAATATAATATTGCTATCGAGATATGAGACTAGATATCGTCTTAGATTTTTGATATTTTAATATGGCATAAGTGTTATCCCTGTCCTGGTTTTACAGTAGAGTGATGTCATTTTCTGAACTTACCAGACTGTTGTAACTGTTCTATTATTTGCCTTGACCCACTTAGTCATTATATCCACATTACTGATGATTATTTGTCTAAACTCTCTTTGTGTAAACATTTTGTGAAAGCACCAATAGTCAACACTACAATATCGTTGCGGTATCGCTATTGAGGTATTTGGTAACAAATATTGTGATATTTGATTTTCTCCATATCGCCCAGCCCTAGTCGGTCTCTCTGCCAGCCGGAGTGGGGAAAAACTACAGATTTTCATGAAACTTGGTGGAAGGGTGTAGCATGGGCCAAGGAAAAAAAACATTACATTTTGGGAGCGGACCTGAATCAAGGGGCGGATACACAAATAATTTTTTACTCTTAATAACATTGCGAGATAGGGCATTTGTGCAGCATTTATGTGTTGAAAAATGAGTTCCCTACTGGGAAGATTCCCATGAATGCCCCCTCGACTTGGAACAATGAAATTGCCAGATAGGGCATGCCTTGGCAGAGGTCTGCACTCCCTGAGTGGCCTTCTAGTTCCTTATGAATCCCCCTCTACTGCTGCAGCCGTTTCTCTCAGACTGCGAGATATAAAATGACCCTTTGCTGGTAATGACAGTTTCAAACAGAGGTGGGGATGATGGGGGATTACAGTGCTAGCAACACAAACAGAGCGAGGATACAGGAGCCTCGCTTACCTTAATTGTGGTCAGATTTCAGCACCAGGTGTCACCATTGAAAAAACACACACACACACACACACACACACACACATATATATGCAAGAGATGGCCACCTGGAGAAACATTCCACTCCCAGATCTTCTTACACTGTAATATATTAGATGTTAAGTGCTTTCTCCTTTTCTTCTCTCCTGCCTTACTGTGGAATCCGACACATCTCTAAATGTGGATCATTTGTACGTATAACACCTGATAATTGCTTAGCCTAGTGTTAATGAGGGATACACAGAAATGAAGAATATCTATAAGATTTTTTTTTCAAACCATTTGGAATATATTTTCTGATTGACAAACCTCACCTCCTGCCACATTAAGCTAAAGCCTTCTCTCTTTTATTACTGTCTTATCAGACTATCAAGCTACTGATTGTCCTATGTATCTCTCTCTCCACTAACTGTCAAATAAAGGCACGATGACAAACATAATCTAATTCTAATTGAAATGTTAATGTTGCTTCTTGCAATATCACAGCTGCCCTCATTTCCTGAAAAGCAACCGTTTTGAAGGTTATTCGCCCGACAGCAACAATATAGTAAAAGATCGATTTCTGGATTTTATTAATGGATATCAGATCCCTCAAACAAAGATCGATTTTAATTGGAGAATCAATTATTATAACCCATCCCTAGTATTCATTAGGGGTGGGGGGAAATAATTGAAATTGTATATTACTTTTGAACGATATATATATATACAGTGGGGGAAATAAGTATTTGACCCCTTGCTGATTTTGCAGGTTTGCCCACTTACAAAGAATGCAAAAATCTACAATTTTAATCATATGTACATTCTAACAGTGAAAGACAGAATCCCAAAGAAAATTCCAGAAAATCACATCATATGAATTTATTAAAATTGATAACCATCTGATGAGGAAAAACAAGTATTTGACCCCCTGGACAAACAGCATGTTAATATTTTGTAGAAAAGCCATTATTGGCCAGCACAGATGTCAAACGGTTTTTATAGTTGGTGACACGGTTTGTGCACATTTCGGCAGGGATGTTGGCCCACTCCTCCCTGCAGACAGCCTCCAAATCATTCAGGTTCCGAGGTTGTCGCCTGGCAACTCGAATTTTAAACTCCCTCCAAAGATTTTCAATCGGATTCAGGTCTGGAGACTGGCTAGGCCACTCCAGAACCTTGATGTGCTTCTTCTTCAGCCACTCTTTTGTTGCTTTGGCGGTGTGCTTAGGGTCGTTGTCGTGCTGAAACACCCATCCTCGACCCATCTTCAGCTCTCTCACTGAGGGAAGGAGATGTCGGTCCAGAATTCCACGATACATGGCCCCGTCCATCCTCCCCTCAATACGATGGAGTTGTCCCGTCCCCTTGGCTGAAAAGCACCCGAAAGCATGATGTTGCCACCACCATGCTTGATGGTGGGGATGGTGTTCTTTGGGTTGTACTCGGTGTTCTTTGCCCTCCAAACACGACGAGTTGAGTTGAGGCCAAAAAGTTCTATTTTGGTCTCATCTGACCACATCACCTTCTTCCAGGCCTCTTCTCAGTCGTCCAGGTGGTGAATGGCGAACTTCATGCGGGCCTGTACATGTTTCTTCTTGAGCAGGGGGACCTTGCGTGCGCTGCAGGATTTCAATCCATGACGGCGTAGTGTGTTACCAACCGTTTCTTTTGTAACTGTGGTCCCAGCTGCCTTCAGTTGATTCATCAGTTCCCCCTTGTGGTTTTGGGATGATTCCTCACCGTTCACATGATCAGGGACACCCCACGAGGCAAGATCTTGTGTGGAGGCCCAGACCGAGGGAGGTTGGCGGTGGTGTGGTGCTTCTTCCATTTCCTGATAACTGCACCGACAGTTGATCTTTTCTCTCCAAGTTGCTTTCCGATTCTCTTGTAGCCCATCCCAGCCTTGTGCAGATCAACAATCTTGTCCCTGATGTCCGTAGAAAGCTCTTTGGTCTTGCCCATGGTGGTGATGTTGGATGCTGGTTGTTTGGGTGTTGACAGGTGTCTTTTATACAGGTAACGAGGGGAGGCAGGTGTATTTGATGTAGATAATTGGTTCGGATTGGGGCTGTGTCTTAAAGAAAGACTAACTTGGCTTGTAGGAGCCAGAATACTTGCTGTTTGTCCAGGGGGTCAAATACTTGTTTTTCCTCATCAGATGGTTATCAATTTTAATAAATTCATATGATGTGATTTTCTGGAATTTTCTTTGGGATTCTGTCTTTCACTGTTAGAATGTACATATGATTACAATTGTAGATTTTTGCATTCTTTGTAAGTGGGCAAACCTGCAAAATCAGCAAGGGGTCAAATACTTATTTCCCCCACTGTATATATATTTTTGTACCAATGCTTGACCTAAATGGTTTCTGTTTATACGGTACCGCTGACGGCAACTTCATCATATCCGTTTTCTGACCGAAATCAGTAAATAAGAAATCCAAATCGAATTGGGAACCCATGTATGGTGAAAGAATCGAATCAGGACAACAGCTATATCATCCCAGCCCTAATATTGATGATTTCTCAGTCAGGTACGATCAGCTGTAATGTTCATGTCAACTTGGCATGCATGCAAAATGTGATGCATAGAAAAATTATCAGGGTAGGCCTTCAGGGGCCCCATGCTAGCCTTTGTCCAGGGCCACCAACTCACATCACATCACTGTCTCTTTCTCCCTCCCTCCCTTCCTCCCTCCCATTGAGTCAGCAGCTGCGGATCCAAAATCCACCAGAAGGGGGCATTCATACACCAACTCATCCACATTCGTCACTGATCCGCATTTCTGGCAGGCCTCCCTCACACACAATAAATAGGTAGTGTACTGTATGTGTGTTGGGCAGCCACTTAAGGCGTGGAAAAGTACAGGTGCCACTCAGTGGCTAATAAGATCCTTTACAATAGTCCATGCTGGTATTTCTGGCCCGGGCTGTGAGACAAACTGGTTTTCCCACCTCGGAAATATTAGTTTTCTATACAGAATCACAGGGAGATTATCATAAACAAAACCTTTGTAAACTGTCATGTGACGTCTGATGGGATCAAGAAGGGGAGGAGGATGACGAAGAAAAGACAGAATCATCTTTGAAATAAAAAAAAAATGAATTGTTCATATTAACCGCAAAATTGATACCAATAATGAGTTGTTTTTTTAACATACTTTATAACTTATTTGCCGGCACAGTCTAATATATGGGTCACAGTTACTGTAGATCTGCTGTAAAATGTAGATTATAAGACCAATTGTATCTAACGCCATAACCTGCATGCCTTTATTATCAGTTACTTTAAACTTTAGCCTGATGTGTACGTTGCTAATAGGAAGGGTGATACCATAGAGACAATCAGGTCACTGTGAACTTGCTACTCATACAAATAGCCTACTGACATACTGTCAAAAAGTATTAGAAATGAAATGGATTTCCGCTTAGTTGGGTCTTTTTAATAGGTTTTGCAAGTTATAATGGTTTATTTGAATCTGAAATACATTGCCTAACACTGTCACTTCTTCCACAGCTGATGTGCTCTCCAGCAACAGGGCTTATCTCAAGCAGAGAGAGAGAGAACGTGTTTTATTGTAGCATGGGAGAGGGAGAGCCGTTGGCCTTGCAGTCTATAGCTACGTTATCCTCTATCTGGCCGACACAACAACGCAGCACTTTAGCTTTTACACACGGTGTGATGGGACTTCTCACACAGGCTATAGGCTTAATCCAGCCTTCCAAGTTTTAAAAGTGAGAATTTTAGAAATGCCACTTTTTTTTTTGTTTAGTAATAAAGTCTGACCAATTTAAACAATGCAAAGGTCCACTGAAAAACCACCAAAATGTGCTTGGTAAAAAAAATAAATACGTTGGCTTAAAATAAGTTTAAAAAGGGAGAGTTTTAGAAATGCCACGGTTTTTGTTAAGTAGCCTAACGTTACCAAAGTCTGACTAAATGCAAAAGTTCAGTTAAAAACTACGAAAATGCGCTTGATGAAAAATTATATGTTAGCTTAAATTAGCAAAAGCGTTGCAGCTAACTGACGTATTTACAAATTAAAGTCTACTGTCATTTAAAAAATAAACATGTTTAACGTAATTTAATACCTAATACCGCCGTTACAGCTCATATCCGTTTAATATACATTACACTACGATTTAACCCCCAACCAAGCAGGTCAAAGTGGCCAGTAAGTGCTTATTAATACCGGGTACGTACTAGCTTATCTTGCTATGTTAACGAGTATTTAGCCAATCAGAAGTGCGGAGCGGCTCTTTACAGGATGCTTAAAAAAGCAGTAACTCAATAAAAGGGTGTCCTACCTGTTGCTGTCGGGACGCTCAGCCGGCATTGCCAGCAGCTGCTGCTGGAGGGAAACCAGGCTGATGCAATACACAGCAAGCGGGAGAAAGGACTGCATCTCTCCGGGGCGACTTTAACTTTACACCCTCTCTGGGAAGGAGGGGGCGACCACACGGACTGGGCGAAGATTTAACCCCCAAGAGTGGGTGAAAATAAATAGTAAGACACAAAAAAATGAAAAAGAAAAAATATGTTCCCAAAAGGTTGATGTCCAAGTCTGGAAGTTGTAGATGAAACCTTTTGGGGGGAAAGCAGAAGGAATAAAATGGTCAATGAACCTGTTGCTCCATCAGAAACGAGAGCCGGTGAAAGTGCGCTTCTGAATGTAGCCTACCCTTCACTGAACTAGACCCTTCACTTAGTGAGACGCTTTAAAAACACACTATCTGCACTAAAAATACCACCAGTGGATTCTTCTTCACAACTCCTGCTTTTTTCTTTCCATAAACAGCCATTAAGTCTATGCACCACTTTACATTGTTTAGAAAATGTCCCAAAAAAATGCAACCTCAATCCATTATGCAAATACTTTTGTAAACAACATTTGATGAATAAACCTACTCAACACAAGTAAAGAGACGTCTTACCTTCTTGGTAGTTATAGCTCAGAATGTGGGCTTAATGGTAAAGTTTTTTTTTTCCTCTCCCATGAATCCAAACCAGTTGGTCAAGATCAAGTTCTCCGGTGTGAATCTGAGCGCCTGGTGACATTGTGGGTTTAAATACTGAGTGGGCGGAGTCACTGGCTGCCGGTGGGCAAAGGTGCTCAAACATCATTATCTGCCAATATCCCGCATTGATGTGGTTGCCATAAATAAACCCTAGAAGCACTTTATGCTGCATGAATTTGAAGAAGAAAAAAAAACACTATATTTCTTTTGATACATGTCGGAGAGAGATCTATTCACAAACTTTATCACAGAAAAACTACAAATTCCATGATGTTGTTAAAGCTTCTCATGCAGACAATAATGTATGTCAGGTTTACTATAAACGCCGTGTTGAAGAGCACGGACTCACTTTAAAGTCCTAGAAATGTTGTAGTGCCATCATAGGGGCAAATATAGGTCCCTGTAAACTGACTAGACTAATAGCATTTAACATAATAGGTCCTATTAGCAATGGTATAATACATCATAGTAATATTAATAGTAATTAATATAATTTTTTTTTAATTTTAATAGCAATTTTTAAGCATTATGCACAAAGTGCTTTTCCAGATTAAAAGATACACAAATTAGAACACAAGAGCAGGGTCATTATACGAAAACGTGCCATTTCCCACTTTTAATGTTTGATTTTCAAAGTACTGTTTTGAAAATCTTTAAGCCCCTTTTTTGGATGAAGTAGATCCTTACCTCTCAGGAAAATGTCATGCCATCTCAGGCTATCTTATTTTTTTTTATTTTTTCATATAACCACGTGTGTGTTTGGTCAACCCTGTTACCGACATATTAATTACTTTTTGAAAAGGTTTTAAATACATATATAGAACTAAACTGATGTACTGTGAAAGATAACCCCCCCACCCTTGTTACATTAAGAGTGTTTGTGAATTGAGAACATTGAAAGTTTTATTTTTTTTTAATGGATGAATACGTTTATTTCCAAATGACACTCTCCCAGCATCTTCTGTTTTAAGAAAAATGTATGGAAGCAAAAAACACCTCAATTCAACTTTGAGTGGATTATTAGCCTCTCTTACTAAACATTTACAATTAGTTGATTACATTTTTATTTTCATTTTTTAAATGATATTAGAATATTATACAAGTAACAGGGTTGACAACCGTTACCATATTGGTTATACTGCTTGTTTGAGTTACAGTTATGGGTGTAATGGAGTCTTAATTGGACATTCATAAACCTTTAATGCAACATGACTAATCAGCATATTGTGGAGACAGCTCTATTGAGATATTTTTTGCATAAAAATGATGAAAAATGATAATGATTCTATGGATGTAAATGTAAACCAATTGTTTTATTAAAACATTAACATTACATTGCAATTAAATGACCAATTGAACATGTTTGGCCTTAACAGAATAAGCAAAAACCACTAACGATCACTTACTAAAGGCCACTATAAAAAAGTATAAAAAACAAAATGCAGATCATATAATGATTATGTAGGCATTTGGTGAGTGTGTTGTAACATGGAGAAAGTAAACTGGTGAAAAATCTTTTAAAGATTTTAGTTTAAAGATTAGACACATATCGACATTTCAGAGTGGCCATTTCCTGCTTCTATCCTTAAGGAGAATTGTGACGCAGCGATTTCATTTGTTAACCATTCCCGCCCAGCAGACACTACGTTGTCGGTATCTGCGCTGTTTCTCAGCTGCAGAAAGAGGCATCCTAACAGAATCAAATCAAATAAAAATACATAAAACACTTTAACAGCAACATTATTGACTTCTTGTAATAAAAATAATAATGACTTTTGGTTTATAAAGCACATTTATAAAACCCAGTGAACTTGTGTGTATCAGTATAGATCAGTAACCTCAACAAATTTTAGCCTACCTATCAGTAGAATAAATAAAAAAACATGATTTTTAGGGATGAAAACTGTAAAAACATGTATATTATGTAAATACTATTAGTAAGAAAAGTACGTCTGTGAAAATTCTCAGTCATCCAGGTCATCGTTATCCAAGAAGGGTTGGCTCAGGGGTGACAACCCCACAGAGGTTAAATACCTGGCATTTAGAACTGAAGAAACCCCTTGGATAAGAGGCAAAACATCTTCAAATATAATAATAATATGGAAGTACCAAGTCCAGTTGCCCTTGATTTAACCCTTCTTGGGTATACAACATGGGTAAGACACACAAAAGCATACTTTCGTCAACCCTGTTACCCTGGAATGGTAACAGGGTTGACGGTAACAGGGTTGACGAAAAATGTCATTGCCGGCCATTACTAGCCATGAGGTATAGGTAATGACACCACATTATGTGCCTTAATGAGAAGCTTAAATGTTGTTATATATGTACATTTTTAAATATGTGCAAATAACTTTTTAACGTATGATTTTCTGGTAACAGGACTGACACAATGAGACAACTCAAAGAAAATTCATTAAAAGAAGAGAACACTTACTTGTCTTCTACCATCAACTTCATGAAAGGCAGATGATGTCACTTCCTGGAACTGATGCAACTTTTGTAACAGTCTATTATATTTAAAAGGGGTGTTTTCATAAAATCCATTCATGACTAATGACCTGACACTTAAGGCTTTATACAAGAATATATTTTTTTTATGATAGCAAGTAGAAGTAGAAAAATCATACTGAGGGACAGGCCATTTTCAACATTTCTGCAAGATGCTTTGCACAAAAATGTGTAATTTATTCTGATATATTGAGACATATTATGGAAACTAAATTATAAAATATTTTATTTGTTTTGTGGTTTATTAAGATTTACAGAGCTTTTTTTTCTGAGGGACACAAAATGGCACATTTTCATATAATGACCCAGCACATATTTAATCCTGTTTTTAAAATCTTCCGTGCTAATAAAATAATCTAGTTTAAGGTGACTCTGTAGCTCACACCAAGATGATGGAGCAAAAACTTAAATTAATCACATTTTAAAATGTGATTAATTTAAGCAACCTGTGCAATGACGCTAAAATTGAAGTGATAGGACAGTATGATAGTGATGCAATATGAGTTTTAAAATACCATAACATTTCATGAAAGGTCACCACAGAAACACTACAAGTCCCGATAGCTCATGATGCTAAAGTCATTGCAATTATAAGCTTAGTCCTATTCAGCATTACGTGCTATCATAATCAGCCATGTATATTCTCATGTAAATAGCCCAATTTTTCATGAATTTCTTCAGCAGTTTGTCTTCCTGACCAAACTCCTCCCATCTCTTATCATCGCTCTCAGCCAAGTGTGTAAAATAGATAGTAGGAATTACTTTTCATCAAGCCCCACCCACAGTCGCATCATGAAGTGCCATTGATATATTTCCTGAAGCTCAACGTTTCCCTCACACAGTTTATTGCTGCCAGACTAACAAGTTCCTGCTAGGAAACAAGACATGATTCATCAGGGAGCTGTAAATCATGCAGAAGTTGTTCTAAGAGTAGTTTGTATGCTTTGTTGGCGTCTTCCTGTTACGGAGCCCCTGAAGGGACAAGGGGAATTAGTATTTTTCTCTTGTGCTTCTCGTGACCACAAGAAACTTTCACGTAAGCACGAGATATAGTCCTCGTAAGCACGCAAAAGTATCTCGTGTTTACGAGCAACCCGTTCTCACTCCAAACTCGTAAAATACGGATGCTTGGGCAGCGGCTGTCAGTGTCAGATACAACGCAAAAAGCACCCTTCAGCGTGTGTGTACAACGTACCGGGGAGAGCAGCAGCTACACGGCGCTTGAAGATGACTTAGCACTAAGAGCGACTACGGTAGCGAGTAGTGTGAAATAGAGATGGTCCGATACCGATACCAGTATCGGTATCGGCTCCGATACTGCCTAAAACACAGGTATCGGTATCGGGAAGTACTGGAGTTTATGCACCGATCCGATACCACGTAATAAAGCCCTAAAGAAAATCTACGTTAAAGTAGTTTACAGGGATAGTAGTATACAGCTGTTATACATCATATCACATCCATGCAGGCATAGTAGTATACAGCTGTTATACATCATATCACATCCATACAGGGATATAGTATAGTATCCATACAGGCATGTTATACATGTTATCACATCCATCCATACAGGAATAGTAGTATACAGCTGTTATACATCATATCACATCCATACAGAGATAGTAGTATACAGCTGTTATACATCATATCACAGACCATCTCTAGTGTGAAAGCCCGAAAATCCGCGTAATTAGATATCCAGCGTAGGGAGGCTGGCCGGGGTGGTGGATGGGTCAAACAACACGGGACTATCACCCAGGGGACCGGGGATCGTGTCCCACATGTCACTTTTCCTAAACCCAACCGTCCCGTTCTTCTTTTCCTAAACCCAACCGTCCCGTTCTTCTTTTCCTAAACCCAACCGTCCCGTTCTTCTTTTCCTAAACCCAACTGTCCGGTTCTTGTCCCAGGTGTCATGGAAACATACATTTTATAAGCCCACCCACGACCTTTTCCTTAACCTAATTGCGTCAAAAGTGACGCCAATAGTCCCGACCAAGCGCGTTTAGATATGACGCTAAAGGAGACTTTTGCCGTCATTAAGGTACCTGACCAAGCGTCCGTGTTTTACGCGATGGGAGTGAGAATGTGTTGTCACAAGAAACCGATCTATAGCTAGCATAATGATGCTAACAAAGTACTGCTAACGCATGTGGCAAAAAAGAAAAAGTAAAGTTAATATATACAAGCTTCGAAAGCAGTGAGAAAAGCTTCGAAAGAAGTGAGAAAAGCTTCGGAAAAAGCGACAAAAACTTTGGAAAAAGCGGCAAAAACGTCCGAAAAAGTGCCAAAAGCTAGGAGGACCAAAATTTATTGTGAACCAGAAAGTGTTATGCGGCCCAGATCAAAATCTGTGAGGCGCCTTGAGTTTGACACATGTGCTTTAGGGGCTCCTATCGTGGACATTCATTGAATTTTAACAAACAAGTCAGTTGTGCTGTGAAGAGCAGCTTTCATCAACTTAGAATCCTATAGCCAAACAAAGCTGTTTTCATCCCACCAGGACCTGGTAATAGTTACCTCTCTCTCTTGATTATTGTAATTTGCTGTATTTTGGCTGGGCTTTAGTTCAAAATGCAGCCACTGGACTTCTAACCAGAACAAGAAAAAGACAACTCAACTCATCCCTCCTGTTCTGGCATTTTATCAGAACTACAGCATAGAAAGTCTGCTTAGAAATATAGGAAATATTGGATGGTATAGAACAACATCATATAATTCTGCTAAATCAAACATCACAATCATTATTATATATATATTTTTTTTTTCATTTTAAACAAATTGTATATCCAAATACAATGGACATTACCATACCACCCTGTGCCCCCTTTCTAGCCCCGCCCATGCCCAGGATCTAGAACAACTCCTGTTCCACATTTAGGGGCCATCCACACGGAAACGCACATGTTTTGCATCGTTATGGCCGATTGTCCAAACCAATCCTGTAAACGCACTGCCTGAAGACGCACTTTTTTGAAACCTGGTCCCAGGGTGACAAAATCCGAAAACGGCGCCCTCGGTGAAGCCGCATACTTGCCCAAAGCATCACCCATTCCCATCACACACTGTTTTCTTTGGATCCCCCTCTGTTGTTTTACTGTAAATGTGCTTTATAAATGACTTGACTTTCCAGACCAGGACTCTATCACTTTCAGTTGTGTTTTCACAGTAAACACACTACAACAGATGGCCTGTTACAGGTCTGAACATGTAACTTACAACTCAGTTTAATGACTCAGATGAATCCTGTGCAGCTTATTTCATCTTATTAGAAAGGACTGTTGTGCTGTGTCCTACCTCCCTCCCTCCCTCCTTCCTTTCTAACTCAATAACGTTGCTGTAGCAACACGCCAGTGATACATACACCTGATCCTGCCTCAAACGCGGTTACGCAACGTTCATTTCTAAGAAAGCGTGTCCAGCAGGTTGTCAACAGTTGAGTGGACGCCCGTCCTGGTCCTGGAAAGATGCTGCGCATCCATGTGCAAAGAGAATCAATAACAGAGACTCCATGAGGGATGGAAGGATGGTACTGTGTATTTGTTATTTGTCTTCTTGCTAATGCAAAAATCCTCCCAGGCTCATCTAAATAATCAGTAGGCCTGTGTGTGATTGTGTATGTAGGAAAAGCTATGCTTCAGATGAGGGTTTGTGTGCCAGAGCTGGAGACAGAGTGACGCTGGGACGTGGCAGCAGTACACTAGCATGCGCGCTAGTGTGTGTGTGTGCGTGCGTGCGTGCGTGCGTGCGTGCGTGCATAACGTGTGTGTGTGTGCGTGCGTGCACGCTATAGCAGGAACTACCACAGGAGAGGATTGCTGTATATTTTTACTTTGCCAGGTGTTTATATTTCTGTCTGCTGGCAGACAGATTTTGTCACCCTGATAGCGCCACAACCACGCAAGCAACCTGATCTCACAGAATTTCGTGAAATGAACACGGCCCCTTGACTCAAAATCTGTGGCAGCTTCACGGAATCGCAAAACATTCCGGGATGGTCCCACAGACGAATTCCGTTAAATAAACACGGCCCCTTAAGTTAAGGAAAAGGTCGTGGGTGGGTTTACGGTTCCGTGACTCGCAACAACAATGGGACGGAAAAGAAGAAAGCACCTTTAGGAAACTTCACGTGCGGGACACAATCCTCGGTCTCCTGGGGGAAAGTCTTGTGTTGTTTGACCCATCCACCTCCTTACGCAGAATTTCGGCCTTTCATACTACTCGCTACCGTAGTCCCTTTTAATGCTATGTCATCTTCTCATTGACTTTACATTGGCACTGTTTTCCGTGGTGGCTACTCAGATTTTTCACACATTCCCAGCCACCACCATGTAATGCGCTGTTAGCAATTCGTAATCATTTCACGGAATTCTGTGCGACCAGGCTGATGCAAGATATATAGTCCCGAAACTTTACAGGTGTGTAGCTGACATACAAATGAGGATTCTGGAAATATCTTCAGAGCAGCAGTACGATCTGACTAGAATGTAATAATAATACATTGTGGGTACAAACTGAGAATTGACAGAGCAAAACAAGTCATTTAACTTTTAAGTCATAACACTTAAAAGCTTTAAATATGACAAATGTCCGACTTGTATCAGGGAGAAAATGACATGAATTCCTCACAACTCTTTGTTTTGGGCTGTATAGTTGAGCCAACTCAGGATTTTAAGAGTCTTTGAGGATTCTGGAAATATCTTCAGAGCAGCAGTCATTTAGCAGTACAATTTAAAGATTGCCAGGTGTTTAGTTTCTGAAAATTTGGATACTTAGCTCGGATACTAGAATGTAATAATCAGGGCTTTAAATTTACCCACAAAATGTGGATACAAATTAAACTTTGGCGGGTAACATTGTAAACTTACTAGCCAACTAGCCGGTGATGAATGAAGACTGCAGAAAACCAGTCAGTGTTTCCAGATTGGTTTTCTGCCATGAAATGTGGTGTGTGTTTGGCTTGGAAGACTTCATCTTTATCTGGCCACATTGCTTGTGGTACTAATCCTACATTTCCCATGAACACTATGTCCTGAAGCGGAGAAGACAAACGGAATGGCAAAACAAATCAGAGGAGCTGAAATTAAAGTAAAGTTAGTTAGAAAAATCAGGTAGTCTCGTATTGCCAGACCTTCTTCCACAGCTCTGCGGGAGATGGTCCATAGAAAGTAAAATAAATGGACAAAGCGACGCCGTAGACTTGCAACGGAGACCAGTGAAGGACATTAGGAACTTTTCCGGTGATAGCTGAGCGTTACTGAGCAGCCTCCAACTGAGCTTGAAGAAGTAGATGTGAACAACCTGTCTGAATGTTGGAAGTCTTCTGGTAGCTGTGCCAAGAGAAATCTCAATCATTCCCAATCCTGCAGAGCGTAGGTATATGTAAGGAGATAACATAAGCACAGGCTAATTATTGCTAACTGAAATGCTAGTTAACATTAGTAATTAAACTTAAACAGCTAATGTAAGTCGAAATTGCCTGCGAGCTTCTTCTGTACTATACGGTAATTTGTCTACTATGCGACAGTAAGTCGCGTGGTTATGACACAATCGTTTACAAAAACTATTTTTACAAAAACGTCTGCTACTTGCAGACGTGAGGTACAAAGTAATGGAGCCTTTTATACATTGTCGTGTTTCTTTAGAAATAAACAATGGACAAATAGTCTTTAAACGCTTCAGATGTCAAGTTATTCGCTGGATTGAAGTCAATGGAATGCTAACGGAAGGTGATGGCTTGTTAGCAACAAAATGGCTCCATAGAAGGTATGGTTTGTGGACGCTCGCTTACCCTTGAGAGGGTCTGGCTAGTCCACACAGTATTCTGGGATGGGAGAAAAATGTGCTCTGGTTCATTGGCATTATTTTAAACCAATCACAGTCGTCTTGGGGCGGTACTAAGCACCGGACAGAGCAACGGTGCCTCTGCAAAATAGCCTCGGGAAAGAACTTGTTTTGGTGGAACATGTGTGTACACACGTTCCACCAAAACAAGTTGTTGTTGTTTGAGTCGTGCGAGAGAAAACTCAGATTGGACAGATAGTCTAGTTAGCTGTCTGGATTTACCCTGCAGAGATCTGATGAGCAGTTAACCATAGTCCTCAGAAATCCACGCAGTTTAGAACGCCAACACAAAGGAAAAGGGAGGAAACGGACATCCGGCCGAAAATAAGGACAAACGGCAGAATTTCCAACGGCAACGGAGCAATCCCTGAAGTGAAAGTTCGTGAATATAGATTACTTGTCTGGTCTCTCTCTAATCTACTAGCCATGTTGGCTGGTGATCAAAAAAGTTAATTTAAAGCCCTGGTAATAATAATGGTACATTATGGGTACAAACTGGGGCTAAATCTGAGATTTGTCAGAGCAAAAGAAGTCATTTAACTCCTCGAAAGCGTTAAAGATCAGAAATCGACGACTTGTATCAGGGAGAAAATGACATGAATTCCTCACAACTCTGTGTTTTTTTTTGAGCCAACCCAGGATTTAAGCCCCGAAGTGCTACGTGAGCTCTGCCTTGTGTGTAATGTGAAGCGCTGCGTGAGTCATATTGGCTCAGACAGATTCGTCAGTGATAGTTGCCAACTTCTCACCCCGCTGCTATCATCCCACAGCTCGTCTGTGCTCGGGCCTTTCTTTGATCGTCTCATGTAGTTTTCTCAGTTATAATTCCATCAGAGTTAGTGACCCGCCGGTGACACACTAATCCAGGTTTGGATGTATTTAAAGAATCCTTCTAGTCTTCGTTTTCATTTTCACAAACCAATTTGTGTCACGGATAGACCGGGTAAACCCAGCCTGATCTGCCGGCGATTTCATTCCTCCCTGCAGCTCAGGTTGGAAACGTGTACATTTTTCTATCCTGCTTCCGTTAAAAATCTGCGGGAACCAATCACAAACTGGCTTATCTACCTGCCGCGCTATTGGCGGGTTCAATCCAATTCCTTTTAACCTCTCGGCAATGCTCAATGGCTTCTTTAGTTTAGCAAACAAATCGCTTGAGTGGGTGTAAATACCACTCACTTTCATGTTTTTTTTTTTTTCACTCGATCACTCGATGCCATTGCTGCTGCTGCAAACCGCTGATCAATGCTACAAACCAATATGTTTGTTGACACGTTTCCTGCCTGGAGTTTTCGTGTCGCTCTGCAAAGTACGTTACCCGGATCATTGGTCTGATTGGTTGAAGGACTATCCAATTGCGTACAGAGTAATTTGAACTATGCCCGTTGATCACACCTCTTGTGCAGTAGAACATACAAAGCAGATTCCCCAGACTAATGTTCAGTCTTAAAAGATTGAGCTTGGTCTGGTGATAGACAGACTATGTCACGGTACCAATCAGGGGCGATTTTAGCCCCCAGAGTACTGAAGCACCCCTAAACTTGATCCCGGCACCCAAAAAAAAAAGTTAAACTGTGTAATGAAGATGCCGGAGATCATTCAGAAAACAATTCTGAGCCATATTCAGAAAATAGTGCTAGTCAGCATTTACTCAAAATTGCATAAATCTTTAATTTTGAAAAGTTGTTGATACTGCATTTTGGAAATGTCTGATTTTCCATGGATAAATATCTGATTTCATTTGTAATACCACCTCACCTTTGTAGTGATGGCCCTATGGCTCAGCATTGGAGTCATTTTTCTTAGAAATGTCGTTGTCTTTCTAGTTACATAGAGGTAATTCAGTGTTTCCCCTACCATGATGGTCCAAAATGATGTCAAAATGCACAGTTAGCACAGTTTTTTTTTATTATTACGTTAAAAAGGTGCCAGGCACCCCTAAAGCATTGATCCTAGAATCGTGTCAGAAACTCTCAGGTTCTGAACCCAAACGCAGACCAGGACAAGGTAAGTGGTGAAGAAGGTGAGTATTTATCTGTGGAATGAAAGGCCTAAAAATGCCCAAAAATACATCAGTAAAAGTGGCAAAAACTTCAGAAAAGTGATGAGGGTTTCTTTCTGCAAGTTTTAGTTATTGTCCATGTTGTCCTCCCCTCTGTATATTTATTGGATTGGTCAGTTTGTATAGAAGTGTCCCTCACGTCTCATCTGGAAGGTCTGTTAATTGAGTTAATTTTTTGATTTTGTTAGTCTTATTTTTCACTAGAGTTTATGTTTTGTTGACTTTTTTTAAGGGCCTTATAACTCTTTACCTTATTTGCTTGTTGAATCTGTGGTTCTGACCTTGTTGGCTAGATTTAAAGATGTATTCATATTAAATATTGCATAGTGACCTTCACCCACAGGCTACCCATTGATTTGGCTATAATGATACAATGATTTATGATCTATTTCCCAACCCAGGACAGCTGATACTAACTCATTAATAACTCCGACTTGGCTGTGGAAACAGGTCACTTCTTCACTGATTCTGACCCGTTTATGTAAGAGTCCTCTGGCGTGTGACAGCAGCCAGTGAATCAGTGAACACAGACTTCCCGCCAGTTTGATCTCTCAATCGTGCACTGGTTTCACTTTTGTTTTAGGCGGCAATTAGCGAACATGAGTACGTACCGCGGTTGAGCAAGCCAACGCGGCACAGGACGGCTTTAAAAAGAGCCTCAATCTGTGGCTTTGAAACCGGTCGGAAAAGGAAAAGTTGGGGGATGTAGTCAAGTGATCAAAGAGCTGAGGGAACCTTTGCTTGACTGTGCAGTATTCTCTGTCATTGTCTTTTGTTGTTGTGAATCTTTGAATGGCTGAGACGGGGACACAGCCTGCTTTAAAGGTTGCTTAAACAGTGCAAATAGGCAGTTGTCTCATTAGGCGTGATGAAGGCAAACACCGACCGTAGTGAAGCCAACCCGTGGTGAATCCCAACTAACCCTTCAAAACACCAAAGTCACACAAAAACGAAAACAAACTGCCTAACCGATCGAGGCAGTAGTTAGTCTCGCGTTGCCAGGCCTTCCTCCACAGCGCTGTGGAGAAGGGTCTGGCTAGTCCACACTAGAGCTGAAATCGGGCCTTAAAAGTTAGGCCTGACAAGGCCCGAGCCCGACAGAATTCAGCCCGAGCCCGAAAAGTACATTTTGATTGACAGCTTTTCTAAAGCCCGAACCCGTTTACAGCCCGACATTATTCAAATGTGCGCACGCACACAGCCTCCGTTTCACCTCCTCAGCATCCATTTTCGTGCTAATCGAAATGCATCACCTGACCGCTCATTTACCGCGCAACCCGGAGGGCAAGCCCGAGCCCGAGCCCGAGCCCGAGCCCGAGCCCGAGCCCGTGTAAAATGAAGAAGTAGACCAATCTTCTAATGTAATCCCATGTTTTATGTTGTAGTAGTAGGAAGTTGCATTGTAGCTTTAAAGGGCGGATTTGTCCAAGGTACAAAAAAAGAGTTTTCTCACTAAGATAAGTTAGTATCTACCCATGCAGTAGTTTTGGTTTTATTCATTCAGGTTCTGCAATATCTCTCTCTAAAATGCATGTACAATGTCTAAAGGAGATGAATCGAATGAAGTTTCTGTTGGAATTTGGCCCCTACGAGACCTGGTGACAGCTTCACTCTGAAACAATAAAATCTCATGTTCTTCCTCAGGGGATGGAGGAAGACTGCGTGCGTTGGTATTGAAACTATACATGGAGGTATAAGTCCATTCGCTGATGTGTGATGCAGTTGAATGCTCTAAAAAAGCCAGTAAGTATAGACCTTGAGTTAAGTTGACTGTTGTTGGCTTGTTCTGTTGACACTATCTTAAATGTCATTTTTCACTAAATTCTATTCACCTCCAGTGCAAAACCAAACCTATCTGCATGGCCGGATACTTTTTTTAAATTATTTTTGTATTTATTTATTTTTATCATACTTTATTTTTAATTAAATAATTTGCAATTTCTTCACCCTGTTGTTAGTAACACACATTACACACAACAACTCCCTACAGCCTGAGCTACTGCCACCCCAACTTAAAAAATACTTTTACAATTTCAGTGAACCAACCTGTGATCTGAAGTGGCTTAAGCTGAAGGACTTCATGTACAAACGCACACACAACACCTGCAGGTTTGAGGAGGACTCATGGTTCCTTTGGGAGAACGTTTGGTTTCTCCCGTTTTTCAGGAATCGGCGTATCGAAAGAACCCTTTATCCATAGCGCGTGCTTTCCGATGTTTTCCTGATCTGGCTCAAAACAGAATGTTTTTCTCAGATCTCCCCTTGGTGTTACATCCCCCTGTATCTTAACACATCATTCTGTCCTGTAGTGTTTCTTACTCCCTGCTGATTTATTGAAGAAAAAAAAAACCATTTTACATCAATGTGTCTTACATTTCGGCAACATTTTCCAAATTATTATTGATTTATTTGGTTGTGATTCCAGCAAAATAGACCACACCTTAAGAGCACACCGTCCACATCCTCCTCCCCGCCTTGCACAAATAAGTAACACTGTCAGAGATGATGGACATAAATGTATATATATATGCTGTAATATCTGTGTTCATACAGTACAGGCCAAAAGTTTGGACACACCTTCTCATTCAATGCGTTTCCTTTATTTTCATGACTATTTACATCGTAGATTCTCACTGAAGGCATTAAAACTATGAATGAACACATATGGAATTATGTACTTAACAAAAAAGTGTGAAATAACTGAAAACATGTCTTATATTTTAGATTCTTCAAAGTAGCCACCCTTTGCTTTTTTTGATAACTCTGCAAACCCTTGGTGTTCTCTCAATGAGCTTCATGAGGTAGTCACCTGAAATGGTTTTACCTTCACAGGTGTGCTTTGTCAGGGTTAATTAGTGGAAGTTTTTCCCTTATTAATAAAAAACCAAAGGGTGGCTACTTTGATGTTTTCAGTTATTTCACACTTTTTTGTTGAGTGCATAATTCCATATGTGTTCATTCATAGTTCTGATGCCTTCAGTGAGAATCTACGATGTAAATAGTCATGAAGATAAATTAAAAAAATGCATTGAATGAGAAGGTGTGTCCAAACTTTTGGCCTGTACTGTATATGTGTGTTGTGCTTTCTGCTATGGGTATTTTGGACTGAACTGAAGCCAACCTTTTCTCAATGGGTCAGGTTCATTCCATGAGGAGCCACAGTGAGTGCGGTAGTCTAATGATTGCTGCCCCCTAGTGAACCCTCCTGTTCCATCAACAGGAATACAGCAGCATGCTGCTGAGAGAGACTCTGTTATGATGCTTCCCATGAGGACCAGTGTGAGTGAAACTCCCACATACAAAACTAATATCATTTATAAGTATATTTGGACAACAAAAATAAATATTATATCAAGGCGTAGTCTTGGATTTTAAAAAGTAATTGTTGCACAAGTCACTGTTATATCCCCTATGAAGAATCAATGAGGGGGACGTTTTCCCACTGGCGTGCTGTTAGCATCCTCTTGGCTGCTCCAGTAAACTTTATTTACATGGCTTGTTTGAGACGGTGCACAAGCGAGTTTGTTTGAACGCCTTGTTGTCTCTGTCCGAGCCCTCTCAGTCAAGTTTGTTTGGCATGGCTGCTCACCAGAGCAGTGGTGAGCGGGAGGGGAGTGGGGGGAGCTAACAGGATAGTGTTCTGCCACTTTTGTGGACAAACGAGGGATTGGGTTTCAGTGTGGGAAAGATGATGGCGAAGGACAGAAGTGGCTGATAACAGCGGAGCTCCCTCGAAATCACAGCGGCCTAATGAAGAAAACCGAGCTTCCACATTTGTGGCAACAGTTTAGGAGGGGGGAAACATTTCCCTTTCAACATGACAATGCCCCTGTGCACAAAGCCAGCTCCATAAAGAAATGACTTTCCCTGTTTGGTGGAGAGGAGCTTGACTAGCCTGCACAGAGCCCTGACCCCAACACCTTGAGAGCCCCTAATATACTCCTTTTTCAGCCTCATATTTGTACTCTCAGGAGCTACTAGAATAGGTTTACATGCTTTGATGTTCAAAAACAACATATGTTTCTCATACTGCCCATTGCTGCAGCGCCTCTGCCCGAAACGCTCTGTTTGAGCTTTTGGCCCCGCTTCCCGAAAAGCCCAGTCTGCTCTGATTGGTCAGCTGACCCACTCTGTTGTGATTGGTCAACCAAATTGGAACAAGCCACTGGGTGGGTTGTGCTTGCTCAGACAGTACCAATGGGCAGCACATGTGAAAAACTGGGCTGGCTTTCTCAATCAGTGACGTCACTGATTGAGAAATATCAAACAGGAACAGGAACAGTTTTTTTGGCCTTTATTTTTGAGAGGACAGATGAACACATGAAAGGGGAGATAGAGGGGGGAATGACATGTAGCAAAGGGCCGCAGGTCGAACCGGGCCCGCTGCGTCGAGGAGTAAACCTCTATATATGGGCACCTGCTCTACCAACTGAGCTATCTGGGCGCCCTGGAACAGGAACAGTTTTTAGGCAGTTGAGGAAAGATTCTGTGGAAGATAAAGCTCCATTTAGAGTGAAATGTGTCTGTTTTTGTACTTTATACTATCTATTACATACACAAAAAACTATATAACACACTAAAAGACGGGAAAAATCCAAAAAGCATAATAGGGGCTCAATGTATGTTTCAAATTTATAACACTATTCATTGGATATTGTTAAATATTTCATACAATTGAACTGTCAATATTAAACTTGGTTTGGTCAGAAATCCTACTACTCTACTTGGTTATTACTGCTTGGGAGTGAAGCTGAATGTTTCAACCATTTATCCATAACTTTTAGCTAACTATTTCAACTGTTAGCTAACTATTTCAACCGTTAGCTAACTGGTTCAACAGTTAGCTAACTATTTCCACTTTTAACTATTTTAACTTTTGCTCCATTACTTTTACACAATCATTTTAACTGTTTAGTCATTACTTTTAGCTAGTTATTTTATTCATAACTTTTAGCTAACTATTTCAAATTGTAGCTATTTTAACCATTCCATGTTTGCTTGCTAACTAGTTTTCACACACTTTTATGTAACTGCAACATGTAGTGTTTAGGTGTTACAGTTGACTTCATGTTAATATGTGGATATATACTTTTTTATTTTTTTTAAAATTACTTGAGCTACTCTACGATTTTGTTCCTGTAACCCCTGGCAACTGTAGAAGTACCCCTGGCTGGGAATCACTGAACACAACACCAGCTTGAGCCAGGCTGTATCAGGCAACATGCTCCTGGGTTTGAATGGGAGCCACTGCCTGCAGCCATGTTCCAAAATCTGGTGTTATAGCAGCACATTAATGTCCATGGATTTGGAATAAAATGTTCAACAGTCATATATGGGTGTAGTTTTCAGGTGTCAGCATACTTTTGGCAATATATTACTTAAAGACACTTTAGCAGAGTGGGTGTCAACATAGGGTTAATACTATACTATAACACCAGCTGACTGCCTTATCAGGTCAAAATGAGATGAAGCTTTCAATACACAATACAATTTTCAATACAATCTTGTTTAGTTATGAAGATTTAATGTAATAGATCAGGGGTCTTCAACGTTTTTTAAGCCAAGGACCCCTTAACTGAAAGAGAGACGGAGCAGGGACCCCCAATTACATATATTTTATAAAATGAAGTTGCATATTAAACTGGGCATACACTAACTTGTAGGGCGGCCTAAAGCCCACATAGCGTTTTTTGCATAGAATACTAAGCTATTCAAATAGCCTATTAATGGTTGGCATGATTTTATAAATCATGTTTTAATGTTAAACATACATGTGGCACACATCTGTGGATGGTTACTTTAGTGACTACATTGACTATAGGCCAGTAAGGGGGGATTAATATTTGCTAATAATGTTGGATTTATGGTAAGACTTTGGTAATGGTAAAACTTTCAAAAATTAACAATAATTTGAAGCCCCCCGCATTGACTCTGAGGACCCTTTAGTTGTCCCGGACCCCCTGTTAAAGATCCCTGTTATAGATAAATACAGATTTGAAGCCAGGATTTTAGAGTATTTAAAGGAGCCCACCATCAATTTCAAATGGATTTGGAGATTGCAAATCTATAACAGACTAGGGGTGTGGTGCGTATGGGAAGTGTAGGATCCAATGTTTTTGGAGCTTCACTCAAAAAATGCATGAAGGGGATGGGACAAGCATTTTGATCATTCTACGTACGTACGTGCATGCGTGTGTGTTTGTGTTTGTGTGTGTGTATGTATCCGAATTAAACTCGCAATACAATACAATAGGCTACTTATTATTTAATGGTACAGGAGACATATCAAATAACTGGCATTGTCATATTTTCCTATCTGTGGTCATCTTCCTGGGTGTTACGGGTAAAAACACATTCGTTACAAATCAGGATTTACAGCAGTTTACTGTACACAAGTCTTTTGCCACATTGCAGAAACAGAGGAGCTCCAATTACAGCAGTGAGATACATGATACGGTGTGTCTGTATATGGGTTATCATCAGTGGTGGAAGAAGTATCCAGATCCTTTACTCAAATTAAAGTAGTAATGCCACACTGTAAAAATACTCTGTTACAAGTTAAAAGTCTTGCATTGAAAATTGTAAAAGTATGTAATTATCATCAGGAAAATGTATACTTAAAGTATGAAAAATAAAAGTACTCAATGCAGAAAAATCCTCACATTTTAGGACATGGAAAAGATCGAAACAGTTCTGTCAATCAACTAAGTGTTTAATCAGCTAATAATTTCAGCTGGAATTCAAATTTTGGATAGGATAGAACACCATAGTGTAATTGTGCTAAATAAAACCTCCCATTCATTATTAGTTTCACTTGTTTTCATTTTAAACAAATTGTATATCCAAATACAATACACATTTTCTATACCAAGAGCTAAGCCTGCCAGTTTTTAAAACAATTCCAGTGCTGGTTCCATGGTATCAGAATTTTGGATAGTCACCATGGAAACATTAATTGGTTATGTGATCTGGTCATGTGGTCTGAGCAGTGGTCTATGTGCATGGGTCTTGGACTTCCTCACAGGCAGATCCCAGGCTGTGAGAATCGGTGAACACATCTCCAGCTCCATCTCCCTAAACACTGGAGCTCCACAAGGGTGTGTGCTTAGCCCACTGCTGTACTCCCTGTACACGTATGACTGTGCAGCCATGCACAGCTCCAACTCCATCATAACGTTTGCAGATGATACAGTAGTGCTGGGGTCCATCTCCAACAATAAGGAGACAGCCTACAGGGAGGAGGTAGAGAGTTTGGCATCATGGTGCCAGACTAACCTGCCTCCAACTTCAGCAAAACAAAGGAGGTGGTGGATTTCAGGAGGGGTCAGCACTCCTATGCCCCCCTCAACATACGGGGCCCCAGTAGAACGTGTGAGCTGTTTTGAATTTCTGGGTGTCAACATCTCTGAGGCCCTTACTTGGTCTGCTCACACCCAGACTACGGCTAGGAAAGCTAATCAGGGCCTGTACCATCTAAGGCAGGTGAGGAAGTTTGGAGCCCAGCCATTTTAAGATCTTTTTACTCTTTTTTACTGCCACTGTGGACAATAAGCGGACGAAGATGGATGGATGGATGGACTGTGGAGAGTATCCTGATGCAGAGTATGGCAGCGTGGTATGGCAACAGCTGTGAGAAGGACAGGAAGGCCCTCCAAAGAGTGATCCATGCTGCTGAGCGTTGTTGCGGTTCAGCTCTCCCATCCCTGGACGAATTCCATCAGAAGAGATGTTGGAGTAGAGCTGTCAAGATTTTAAAAGACACCTCCCACCCCGGCAGCTGCCTATTTCAGCTGCTGAAATCAGACAAGCGATTCAGGAGCATCATGGGTGACACAGAAAGACTTTTCTCCACGAACTGTCAGTCTCCTGAATCAAAACATGACATGCACCTCCCTCATGAACTGCACAATGCACTTTGCACTTTAATCCCTGGATCTACTTTTAGTGAGCACTTTAGTAATAAAAGGTTGTCTTATATTATATTATTATATTTATGAGTAGGGGTAGTCTGGTAGTATATCTTTTATCTCTACCTTCTTATTTATTCATGTTTTAAACTTAACTTTTAGTCTATAACTTAACTTATTATACTATTAGTTATGTGATAGCACAGTTAGAGTGGAGTCAGGAATTCATTTCACTGCTTGTTGTAAGTGTGTGACTATGTTGTAAGTGTATGACTATGAATGTGACAAATAAAGAAACTTGAACTTGAACTTGACTTCTGACTTTCTGTTTTCTGCATGAGTGTAACTCAGTGGAGTGACAGCATCCCATTTAAACAATGCTGTGACTGTAAGGATCTGCTTGTGTCACCTTTGGGGAACTGAACCAATGGGTGCAAGGTGTGCTTAATGAAGCGTTTTCATGCGCTATGCTTCAGCTGAGCTGAAGGGAAGTTGACAGCTGGAATAGCCCCATGAAGCACACTGAAGTGCAAGAGGCCATCAAACCACTTCCTGTGTGTTGGTTAGTCTGCAGGAAGTCACATGTATGTTGCATCCTGCAGAGAGTGACTTTGTGTTCTGATTGGGCGTTGTGTGTGAATAACACAGAATCAGTGATAAATAGGACGTGTACTGCTGTCGTCTTCTTCTTTTTCATTCCTAGAAATAAAAGGTGACAAAAAAAGAATGACAACGGAATACTAAAATAGCAAAGCTCTTACATACACTCACATTACAAAGCCTACACAGTGAGTGTACTTGGTCTTCTTCTTGCCTAGGCTGTGTTCAGTCCATGTTGGAAAACCATAATTACAACATGAGTGCACGTGAATTATGTAACAAAATCATTATTGTGTGGGGAGAGTCTGGATTATAGTGAGCTCAGAGTTTCTAAATGGTGTACTTTGGATACTTTTGACTCTTTGGGGTCTGTTGGAGGTAAAAAAGAAAGAAAGAAAAGCTGCAACAATTAGTCCACAAATCAATAAGTGGTTTGACAGAAAATTTATCAGCAACTAGTTTGATAAGTGATAAGTGAGTGCAGTGATTTTTCAACATTGGTTGAAGCTCTGGTGCCAGCTTTACAAATGTGAGGCCCAAGTGTGTGATGTTAGATGGCATGCCAGTAAAAAAGGTGTGATGTGTAGCCCAACAGTGTCGACGACGTCTAGTGTGTGGCTGTGTGTGTGTGTGTGTGTGTGTGTGTGTGTGTGTGTGTAGTCCTGCCATGCCGGCTTTCCCTTTTACACAGACGTTGATTATGCTTTTTTACTACCTCCGCTGCAACAACTCTGTCCCCTCATTCCGTGTTTGTACCTTTTATACATAGCGGCGAAGCGGAATAACATTCCTGCCTTGAACAGGCTGTGTGAAAGTACTCTACTGTGTGTGTCTCTCTGGCAACTTTTCAAGTGTGGTTCAAGGTTAAGATACAGTTAACGTCAGCTGTAAGAAAAAAAAAAAAAAAACACAGCGTTGACCTTAGTGGGACTCCCCCAAAAAAATACGCTAGTATTCACAAAGCGGGTTTTGAGTTGCATGCTATCTCCTGTTAACATAGCTTTGGTTGTCAGAGGTCGCGTTTATCGCAGAGCAGCACTGTCCTCCGCTCACTCAGACCCTCAGATAACTGTGTAAGAAAAGAGTGAGACAAGTTGTTACTGAGTGTTGGGAAAACAAAGCTCTTGAAGAAAAAAAAAAAGTGACATCCCATGCTTGGGATTGTTTTCAACCAGAGAGTGATAAGCACTTTAGGTCAAAGGTCACAGCGCAGGAAGTGTTACAGTGCTGACAGCCAAGGACGGGCCACACGGATGTGGGCCATCAGGCCTTCCTAACATCCCTCTGACATGTTATCTGCCTATCCAAAGTGACACCACAGCATCACGCCAAGGTCTTCCCTAGCCTTGCTTGGCATAATTCAAGTGTTTACACAGCCAAAGGTTCTACATCTTTCTGGTAATATCCACCAAGGGTGTAACTTTGGTTTGAGAAGTCTGTCTGCTACTAAAGGTTGCAACCAGAACGAGGATTGTCAGGGGGGAAAATATTTGAGATAAAAGAGATAGATATTGGAGTTTGGGAATTGTTTGGCAACAGAAACTTAGATTAATGCTGCCCAAGCAGTTTTCTCCTTGACTTTTAATGTTTTTTGAAGCTCTAAAAAGATGATCGTCCATTGGTTTGGAACTGGGATTGTGATTTGACGTCTATAAAAGATTTTATTTTTTTTACGGTTATCTTTTGGGCTTTTTATAGCCTTTAATCGACAGGCCAGCTTGAAGACAGGAAAGGGAAGAGAGAGAAGGGACAACATGCAGCAAAGGGCCGCGGGGCAGATTCGAGCCCCGGTCGCTGCCAAGGCCTCAGCCTACATGGGGCGCACACTCTACTGGGTGAGCTAGAGGTCGCCCCCGTCTATAAAACTTAGGACTGAGTAATCAATTAATGGCTGATTTCTTTTTTTTTAAAGCTTGAACTATGCCTTTAATTGACTACGTGTTTCCAACACATCACTAGTCTACTAATTCCCAAGCTAAAGTTCGGTGGAACTACATGATCCACATTAGAGATGGATCTTTAATTAAAGTCCTCCTGGCTACAACACAAACAGAATGCATTACAGTTGAGCTTTTACAGAGTTACACCCAACCACATCACTTCCTGGCCATGACTATAACAAATGCACTTGAACTAATCAGTTTATGACCGGGCCACATCATCTTAAATGGCATTCTTGTGTAGGTGGTTTATATAAACATTGGGGGGCTTTCACAATTTTCAACTGTATTTAAAGTACAGGTTGAGAAGAAGGGAAACATACATCACCCTGCAAAATCTGGACCATGCTTCCATTTACAAACAATCATACATGACTCCCCCCACCACCAATACAAACTGTGGGTTCAGGTCAGGAGTCCCTTCTCTAAAGCAGAGTAGCAAGCAGATAATTCAATTCCAACTAGTTTGTGGTAAGACTTGCAATGGCCCCTGTGGTGGACATTGCTGCCATGCTGCCCCGTCCCTATGCGCCACAGAAGGAAAAGGTTCCAATCCAACAAAATTCTGACATTACTTATCCATCTTGATTGTTTAGATAAGCTTTAAAAAAGATTTTAAAAAGGTTTAAAAAGCAACAGATTTAACCTTGACTTTTGACAAGCTGGGCCCCCCTGAAATAATATTGCTCCGGGTGCCCGTTTTAAAATAAAGCAGCCCCACTGAATTAGTTGTGGCTGCCTTTCAGTTTAGGGCTACCGGATTCGTCACCACCTTTAACCCCTCTAGCGACGGTACTGTTGCGTTTATTATAGGTTTCAGTCAGACTGTTGGCCCCTTGGTTTGGCTCCTCACATGGGACATTCCTGCCGAGCAGCCCCTCCCTGCAAGTCCCTCAGTGCGCAGACTCGCGGCTCTCCGCTGTCAGGGCAAGGCAGACTGACAGTATGGCGGCGGGGTGCAGCTGGAAGGATGCTACTGTCGCCCGTGATGTGTATATTGCCGGTAGGACGTAAATGGACAATTGACGGCAAAAAGAAAAGAGGATTTAGCGAGAAAGGCTCGTCGCCGTGAGCTCCAAAGATGGCCAGGCTCGCCGACTACTATTTAGTGGTCGGTTACGACCTCGACAAGCGAGGTGGGTACTTGAGTTAGCCTGCACAGCTAGCTTTAACGGCGTATTATTAGCTGTGGGTAAAAAGGAGGCGGGGAGGGAGGCGGGGACGGGCCGGGTCGCCACTCACAACTGACCGATGCTAGGTGCTGTCAGCTGGCAGTTCTGACAACTTTGGGCCGAGGACGCGAAGGCCTCACGGGATTAGTGTACTTAAATGCTAGCCCTGTCGGCTGATGTCACGCATTTCTTACGTGGAGACACACCGAACGCACAGCTCCATTGCAATGCTTAACTCCCAGGCATGTTTTAGCTTTAGAAAATGAAACCGTCTTACACTGTTGACAGCAAACTTAGGCTAACTTTATTTGCTAAGAGCTAACGTTAGCCGGCTAGCTCTGAGGGGGGAGAGGGGGGTTGCTTGGTCTGCTGTGACCTAAGACGGATTTATTCACAGTTTCAGCTGCATCTTCCCTAGTTGTCTCTCATTTATAATTGGTACTAGTGCAACAGTCGCCATTTAAACGTGTCATTTGGAAAGCAGGACTTGACACAGAATGTGCTGGGCAGTGAGTTGTCAGTGTTGTGGATGCAGGCTGCTGGGCACTTAATTGGGACAGTCACACCACGAAAACCTCGCTGATTTCCGCTTGGACACTATTTTAAGCATTGTTTTTCTTATTTTTGAAATCGATGCTTCTCCTCGGCGGAGTTGCTGATTGTTTTCTTTGTCTGTGTTTTGTGTGGATTAACCCAAATGGCTTTGCCCCTCCCTGAGCCCCCTCGGACCGGAGCTCTGTTCCCTTGTGTTGTGGGACGGGGTTTGGACCGTTATCTGAGCCCCCACCCCCCTCCCTTCAGCCGGAGCCTTGGCCTAGATCTGTGCAGTATAATGGCCTGTTTAATCATGAAATATTCAACCCGCCCTTCCAATGGAAGCATGCAGCTTGTAACGTGGTAGAGTCTTTTATATAGAGTGGAATTTTGTCTATGATTAATTCATTAGAGGCAAATTGTTACAAGACAAGCTCTCTGTGGCTAAAAGCAGAAAGAGAACTGGCTTTTATCTTGATGATGCTGGAGCAACCTACATCACTTTTCTCATTGCATGAAAGCACTTATTGGGTGAACGCAGGATGTTATAACGTGGACACTGCAAGCGCTGCAGAAACTCTCCTTCCTGCTCTATGAATGCAATGCATTGCAGAACAAGGCCTGTAAAAAGCATCTGGGAACCAGACATTAAAGCCACTGTGGCTTAATGGATCAAGGCTCCCATGCCTCGTAAAAACCAAACACTTAACTGTGATGATGATTGTTGGCGTTGCCCTACTACTGCTGCCTCACTGTTTACAGGAACTTTACTCAGCCATTCGAAAGGTTTCTCGGTGGAGGCACTGTGTTAAACGTCTCCAGTGGCTTCAATGGGATTATTCCCATCATTAGCGTCATTTCCAACACCGTTTGATGCACTGGCAGCCATCATTAGCTTCCTAATTTCAGTAAGATCAATACACTTCTGCACGTGTCGTTAATTCTGATACCATTGTATGCTCTTCTCGTTTCGTCTGGTTCCTCACACATCATTGCTAAGCTCCGGAAAAAAAGATGGAGAGCGATTTTGATATTGTATATGTGAGCATGCTCCTCTCGAAAGCATGCTCACCAATGAATAACTGCGTCAAAAGTAGATGTCAGGGGTTGGGGTTGAATTTAGAGTCTGACACCCCCCCGGTTTCCATGGTTGTGCGGTACGATAGTTTTTTGATCAGAATGCTAGATGACTTTGAGGAAAACACTTGGCTTGGAATCAAGAATGAATGGTCCTCGATCATAACAATACCTCAAATTCTGAAGCACAGTGGAGTTTCCTCTTGTGTTTAAATATTTCATATTTCATACATCCTGTCTACGTGAGTGTGTGTGTGTGTGTGTGTGTGTGTGTGTGTGTGTGTGTGTGTGTGTGTGTGGTAGTAATAATAATAATAATAATAAATTGAATTTATATAGCGCTTTTCATGAACTCAAAGTCGCTTTACAGGGCAGGTAGATAATAAAGTGTGTGTGTGAGATAGAGAAAGACAGAGTGAGTGTTTGTGGTTTCTGGTTGTCATTCAGTCAGTGGAATGTTTTGCAAGCGTGGGCACTGACAGGTTTTCAGCCAGGGCTGACATCATCGCTGCTCATCTGCCTAAAGAGAGTGCCATCGCTAACAGAAAGCCTGTGGGTGTTTCCAAAATGCACATCCTGCAGGCAGAACTGCTTCTATTCTTATTTTTCTTTTGATTTCAGCGGTTGATCCTTGTTGAAAACCCTTGTGATCGTTTGGTTTGTTAACCTGGGGGGGTGGGGGAGGCAGAGCCTTGAATCTTCCATCCAACCTCGGCATTTGTCTCTAAGGTGTCAGGTTGCTCACACTGTGCTCAACCTAGATGCTGTGTTCACTGCCACTCTCGCTGGATCTCACTTTGAGCCAAGATGGCTGCTCGTGGGGTTTGGAAAGGGTCCGTAGTTGCTGGGGTGTGGTTCTCCTAGCACGGGGGTCTCTTGAGAAACCGTCACTGTGTTTGGACAGCGGTTCCTCCGACTGCGCCGAGTGCACTGCCCGGCAGCCAAAATGGATATGCAGCCCGAGGCCCAAACAGGAAACTGGGGAGAGGACCTGAGGGAGACTTATGTTTAGAGCGAGAATCCAGATTGTGTCCCTGTGCGTGTCTGAAAAACCAGGAAAGGGGCGTGTGTTTGTGTGTGCAACTGTGTGAGGCGTTCTCATTCAAGACAGCGAAGAGACACACTCACTTGCATTCTCTCTCACACACACACACACACACACACACACACACACACACACACGCTAACATACAGGCTCTATTGTAGCTCCATCTGTGTGCCTCTGGCGGTGCAGTGATGGTCATTGCCGCGGCGGCCCTAAACAGAATGCAGAATGGTTGTTTTCAGGCTGGAGTGACAGCTCTGGCACACAAACCCTCATCTGAAGCCCAGCTTCTCCTAGATACACAATACACTCTCACACACACACACACACACACACACACACACACACACACACACACACACACACACACACACCCCTACAGCTTGCAGTCAAGCTCGGGCCATTCACAACATTAGAGGCCAGCGAGGACACGAAGAGGTGCATGCATGCAGGCTGTTGTGTTTACAAATCTCAGGTTTTCTTGGTTACTGCCGTACAGTGTTGCCACGATGGTAGAATCGTGACACCGCTAACAATGAGTAAGGTTTAAGGGTTCTACGATACCGTGGTAAAACAAAAACAAGCCGTGTGCTGCAACTCTCGCCTGGAACAGTTTTGTTGCAGTGATTGTGGTGCCTGTTGGTTGTCAGCTCTGTAAGCAAAGTAGTTTCATATTTCACTTCTGACACCAGTTTTATAACCAGATATGTCAGTTTGAGTGTGTTAAGGGATGCCAGACGGGCTGACCGTGAGGTTTTAAGCGCTGGGTGTCAAGCGTGCTTTTATTTTGTGTTCAGATTCATAGGTCCTGATTTAAAATCCGGATTTTAGCCTACCAATTTTAGACAATTGTATCCAGAGCAAAGGATGCTTGCGTGTAGACATTTAACTGAAACTTTGCTATAATATTGGCTGGCTCTAGTATTGAAACATTTCAAATGACAACCAGCCCTTGCTGTGCCATTTATACGGTAGTATGACTTCACATACACCCCAGTCTGGTTACTTTATCAATAAACAGTTCCCTGTTTAATTTTCCAGATAAAAAATACCATATCACAATATGTATTCTTTAAATAGGCCTATAACTTAATAGATTTTATCCATAACACCCTCTATTAAGAAACACACATACTCCCCTTCGAGATGAGATATGATACTTCTTTTTTTTATGATTAGAGATGACAGGAAATGAAGTGAGAGGCAATGACATGCATGCATGTAACAAGAAATCACGTTGCGATTGGTGCCCTAAAGCCCAAGGCCACCAAGGTGTCCTGAGTCAGGATATGTCTGGCAAAGCTATTGATCATTCATACGATTTGATTCAGACTGATTGAAGGAGGGATATCCGTCATTGTGACAAAGCTGTGACTCATTCATGTGGCGCTCACAGGTGCATTCAGTAGAGTGTGAATGCAAGCCAAGGCCTACATGAGGCTACATAGGGGAAATCGAAACCTCTCCGATTGAAAGCAAGATAAAAGCGAGGGAGCGAGCGATTGGCGGGGAGAGGAGTGAGTGTGATGCTGCCAGCAGTGCCTGCCTGTGGGCAGCCACTTCCTCCCATCGCTGCAGAGCATGGCTGCAGCCTTACAGGGCCTCCAGAAATAGCCCTCACAATTTGCCTTTCATAGGGGGGACAGAGTGACGCTGGGTCGTGGCTGCGGTGTACTAACGTGTGTCTGTGTGTGTCTGTTTGTGTGTGTCGGCGTTACAGTTTTCTGCGTTACCACGGCAACGTTTACCCCGCTTTGGGCTAGGCGTTGTAGTTAATGCTTGTCACATATTGACCAGTTTGTGACTAGTCATGATGTCAATATTTTAAGCGTTAATACTATCAGTTAAACAGTTAAAAACCATAATAAAAAATACAGCTTGTTTTTGCATGATAAAAGGAAAAATAGGTTATACAATCAATTTCTTAACTGCTAGTTAAGTTGCTAGTGCTGGACGGGTGGACTGGGACTCCGTTGCCTGCTTGTCAGTTAAAGGTTAACAAGGGTCAGCTATCTGTTATCTGTTATATATGTTATTTTTTTAATCAAAACAAAGTTTCTGTTTTATTTAAGGTTTTGAAGCCAGCATGTAGACCACCACGGGACACCAAAACATGAAGAAAAAAATAAATACAATTGTAATAAATTATAATATATTTGATTTAAAAGAGCAAGGGACATGTTGACAGGCCTCGCAGACAGCTGTTATCATGCTGTGGTCTGGGAGAACCTCCAACCATATCACTTGTGTGTGTGTGTGTGTGTGTGTGTGTGTGTGTGTGTGTGTGTGTGTGTGTGTCTACTGTGCTGAATACTTGTTATTCATGAGTAAGACGGTGGCCCCAACACAGCCCTCGTTCCTACTACACAGATAGAGAGGTGTGTGTGTTTCTGTGTGCCACCACACATGTATAGCAATTGTAAGTCGCTTTGGATAAAAGTGTCAGCTAAATGACATGTAATGTAATGTAATACACACATGCTTTTTTTTTACTCACAGTCTGCAGACACTTATTCTTCTGTCATACACTGTATACTCAAATCGTAGTCCATGGCTATGTGAGACAATTTTTTGTGCGTGCATATGTTAGAGATGCCCTGCTCCTTGGGTGCTTTGATGGTTTCCCTGGAATTTGGAGAATTTATCGGTCCCCTCTCGGGACAAAGGCTGAGTCAGTGTTGCTCACAGTCAGCCCGTTGGTGCTCAAGGGAGCAATCGCTAAAATCGCCGAGGAGTGATTCAAGCGTGTCCAGAGCAATTCTGATTTAAAGATAGAGAGTTGTTGGGATTAGTAGAGTTGGGTGTGTGTATGTGTGTGAGTGTGAGTGTGAGGCTGGCTGGCTGGCTGGCTTTTGCGGTAACCACATCACTGCAACACCCTGTTTGCTTGACTGTGTATGCATGGGATAAACACTTGCTCATGCAATATTATTGCCAGCTGTGTGTTTAATATTAAATTGATCAACAAACAGTTCTCCTTATTTACTTAAATTATATTTTTGTGCTCTTAATTCAAAATCTTGGAGGTAACCTTTTACCTTGATCATATTTAGGGCAGCCCCCTCTGAGTCGATTTGTTTATGGGTCGTTTTGGTCTTTCTCGACTAAGATTTCTTTCGATTAGTCATTTCTTTATGCTTTTTCATGCTGAATGACTTATGTCCAAGAAACGTAGGAGCACATCTGTGTTAAACACAATATCAAGTGGTGTTTTGCGTAATTCTTTGTGGAGAAACTCAGTTTTACAAATCTGTTGATTAAATCAACTAATCGCTTGGTCGACAAAAATCATACGGTTGGTCGACTAAATATTTGTTTAGACGAGGACAGCCCTTATCATATTGGAAACGCTGACTGATGCGTCTTTCATGACAGATCCCAAGTCAGCCTGACACTTCAGTGCAGTGGTAATATTAACAAACGCCGAGGTCATCGCTATTCCAGATAGCTTCTGTAACTCAATGCAATCTCTCGTTCAGCATTTCTTCCGTGGTTCTTTCTGAGAAAAGGGAGTGTGTACCTGGGTTACGTGATGCCTTTAACTTGACTGTGCATTACAGGGTGGAGGTAACACAAGCATTAAAGCGCCCATATTATGCTCATTTTCAGGTTCAAAACTGTATTTTAAGGTTGTACCAGAATAGGTTTACATGGTTTAATTTTCAAAAAACACCATATTTTTGTTGTACTGCACAGCTCTCTCTCACTGCTGCAGGTCCTCTTTTCACCTGGTTTCTGTTTTAGCTACAGAGTGAGACCTCTTTTCTTCTTCTTCTTCTGTACTATCTTTGATTGCACTCGCACATGCTCAGTAGCTCAGATGTAGAACATGTCAGCTAGCTAACTCTAGAGACAGTAAAAGAGAGCCTGTTTCTCCAACTTTGGTCAGTTACAATGCAGGATTAGCTGGGAGACTTCTAAATGAGGGCGCACATGTAAGTAGTTCTTTTGTAGATTATGGTGAACTTGTGTGTTGTAGCAGTGCTTTGCTATTGAGAACGACGTAGCATGCTAGCGTTAGCATTAGCATGCTAACGCTAACGCTACGAGCTAACGGTTGCGGTTAGCCAGCTCATTTCGGACTGTGACGTCACAGTCCGAGCCGATTTTTGAACAGCTCACTAGGAGACTGAAGGCAGGACACATTCAGAAACCAGATCTCACTCAAAACAGCATGGATGGATTTTTTTCAAAGTTTGTATGTGTGTGGAAGCACCAGAGACACAAAAGAACACCCCAAATCCCAGAAAAAGTGTTTTTTTCATAATATGGGCACTTTAACAGAGTTAATCAATGAGCACAGAAAAATATATAGCTCCAAACAAACAAAAAACTACAAGCGCGGTGGCCTTTTTGTTTATGTATTTCTTCTTATGTTTGTTCAACTTTGTATGTCAAGATTGAGTAATTGACATTTCAAAATTTTAGTATTTTGTACATTTTCCTCGATAATCAAGCAAGCATTATTATGTCTAGGGCTGGGCGATATGGAGAAAATAAAATATCACGATATTTTTGGCCAAACACCTCAATATCAATACCGCAACGATAGTGTAGTGTTGACTATTGGTGCTTTCACAAAATATTTACACAATGAGATTTTTTATAAATAATCAGTAATGTGGATATAATGACTAAGTGGGTCAAGGCAAATAATAGAACAGTTACAACAGTCTGGTAAGTTCAGAAAATGAAATCACTTTACTATATTGCAGCCTTTAAAACCAGGAAAAGACAACAGTTATGCTATATTACGATATTATGATATCCAAAATCAATGACAATGCATAGTCTCATATTACGATATCGATATAATATTGCCCAGCTCTAATTATGTTGCCATCGCAGCATTGTAAATCGCAATCGCAACATGACTTCTTTTTCTCCAAATCACCCAGACCAAATTTTCAGTTATTGGCATAGTTACAAATGTCAATGGGATTTTAAATCCTATGTTATGCATATGTTAGAGATGCCCTGCTCCTTGGGTGCTTTGATGGTTTCCCTGGAATTTGGAGAATTTATCGGTCCCCCCTCGGGACAAAGGCTGAGTCAGTGTTGCTCACAGTCAGCCCGTTGGTGCTCAAGGGAGCAATCGCTAAAATCGCCGAGGAGTGATTCCAGCGTGTCCACAGCAATTCTGATTTAAAGATAGAGAGTTGTTGGGATTAGTAGAGTTGGGTGTGTGAGGCTGGCTGGCTGTTGCTCCACTGTCTGTCTATGCATGGGATAAACATGCAAGTCCATCAATTTTTCTCTGCGGTGGCTAAAGAAATGCATCAAAAACGGCGGGTGAGTGACTATAGTGGTAAAAGATTAAACTTCATCTTTATTAAGAAGGCCTCCAGCTTAAATCTGTTTGGAGGAAGAAAAAAAATAAAAAGCAAATCTGCCTCCCAGACACTCACTGTGCTTGCTCTAATCTGATGGGTAGTCTGTGACTGGTTTGAATATGCAGATTAGAGGACTGTTTTGGGTCCAGACCTGGTTTGATGTTTATATCACTGTACCGTGTTGTGGCACGTCTTTTTTTTTTTTTTTTTTTGTCCAAAAATCTGTTGTGAAACATTTTGAGGGAATATTATTTGAAGAATTGTAGATTGGTTTTAACATCACACTATTTTTGTGCATACATGTAAACATAGTATTGAGCTGAGAATTTTTATATTTTTTTGTATCTATAATTTCACCTGGTGAAACATTGATGATTATTTATCTAAAATCTCATTGTAAAAACCACCAATTGTCAACCCTACAATATCGCTCAATATCGCTCAATTTACTATTACTATTTACTATTTTACTATTTGGTCAAGAATATTGTGATATCTGATTTTCTCCATATCGCCCATACACCCCTAGAAAATGCAAACTTTGTTTTATACACAGTGTACTACTGTTTTAATGTTGTCACATCAGCAAAATATATAATACTCCCGTGAGCTCCACATGCTACACGACATGCAATGTCGTACAGGTTGCGGAAATTTGATGGCAGTTTTACATGTCGGACTCATGCGCGAAAAAGAGCCCAAATCAGTTTTACAGTATGTAAATGTCACAATTGCAATCTTACAAGGTTGGATTGAGCAACACACCACAAGTCTAAACCTGCTGTCATTAGCAATGTAAAAGCTGCTGCAGCACAAGGTTAAATATGCACAGAAAGATGAAATGTACATCTTGTTCTGCCTTATTACTGTAAGAGCTAAGTAACACATTCTACTGGTCACTCATTACACACAGGCCTGAATTACACACACACACACACACGCTCAGTACCTATACATGCACTAATGGAGAGATGTCAGAGTGAGGGGGGCTGCCCATGGAAAGGCGCCCCGAGCAGTTGGGGGTTTGGGGCCTTGCTCAAGAGCACCTTGGCAGTGGCCAGGAGGTGAATTGGCACCTCTCCAGCTACCGGTTCACCACCATACTTTGGTCCGTATGGGGACTTGAACCAGCAACCCTCCAATTCCAATGGTTATGCGGTGCAAACAAGTTATAAAATTACATTATTTTATTATTAACCAGTACATGGTTGTATACTGTATATTTTATTCAATATAATAAATCTACATCCAGCAAAACACTTATGCATATAGCATCTGAGCAAATAGGAAATAAGTGAGAGTCTGGACTTAAGGCTTTGTCATTTTATATTGGTGGACTGACGTAGTAGAATTCTTTTTCAAAACAGGCTATTTTGGGCCTGTGGAAAACTGATATGATGAAATGAATTAATAAGGTGATTGGCAGTTTACTGCATTTCCTCTCTAATGTAGTACACACGGAGATACACTGGTAAGAGCTAAAGAGGTTTAACCATGTATCCAGCTCATTTCAATAGCTCACGTTAATGTATTGTGTCAACAGTTCACTTCATTTAATATTGTGTGTGGCGTTTTTCTTTTGCGGGGTGCAAAAGTTCCCCCAAAACAAGTTCCTTCCCGAGACTATTTAGCAGAGCCACCGTTGCTGCGAAGACGATTGTGATTGGTTATATAGAAAAAATACAAACAACTCAGAGCGTTTTTTTCCCCCTCCTATTCTAAAATGTATGTGGAGCTACTGTAGGTCTGGCAGTACGAAACTACTAAAACTGTAGCAATTATTTACATACTCGACACCTGTCTGAATGACAAAAACAGGAAACTGAAAAGACATAGATTAGACCATGTCTGCAAAGGTATACCACTGGATTAAAAGTCTTTAAGGGAACATAAGACCCAGAAGTCACACAGTCCCGTTTTATCTGCAGTGTGAAACCCAGTTTGGACCAAAGATCTCCGCTCCACTCAAGCCAGCTGCTTTTAGAACGTTGTAGACCGGCACGTTGCAAGTAGTTGCACGTTTCAACTTGCCTTGCTGCACATTTTTGGCCTTAACTGGGTTTGAATAAGACATTGTGCAGTGTAAGTAAATGAAACCCATGTGCAGTATGTTGCCAGCAGCCACAGATGGCACACGTATTGTGCGTCCATGTGTCCCATTGGACTTCTTCAGTTGTTGAGGAGAACCATTTAAGCATTTCTTTTGGGAATCATAAAGTCAGTCCGCTTCAGGTTCAGCCCAAGCCGAGTTGTCTGCCTCCGTTGTTTTAGACTCACTTGGTCTGGTTCCGGTTTGGTTATGAGACATGCACACAAGTCGGCTTCTTGGCTATTGGTTGCCTGAGTAACAAGATGTCATTTCCGTGCCATGTGTGTGGGTGCTGTAGTAGGAGAAAGAGTTTTATTGGGTTATTTTTTTTTTTTGCCACTGCATTAGGGATGGCGAAAACTAAAAATTTTCTTGACCGGTCACCAAGCCTCATTAACCGGTTGAAACCGGTTAACCGTTTAGTTTAAAATATGCTACGCTATTTGAAATAACAGCCATTTCGAGCCGCGCCTGCAATTTCTCAACTCTGTAGCATCTCTCTCTCTCTCTCTCTCTCTCTCTCTCACACACACACACACACACACACACACACACACACACACACACACACACACACACACACACACACACAGCCCCGGCACCGCCCTTCCACTCACGTCACGTTTTTAAATCCCCTACAGCCTTGAAACAAGTCCCATAAATGCGGCGCAGAGGAGCTTGTATGTAATCGGAGGACAAATGGCTCCTTAGTTTCGAAATAGTTTGGGTACAAGCCAGGTGATCGCGTTTAAAATAAAGTCGTTTGTCTAGCGTTAGAAGCTCATTAGAAACATTTCCGCGGCTCATTTGAGAAAATGACAGCTCCGAAGAGACGCCGCTTTAGTTTGAGTGTAGTGCTAACAATAATAAAGATGATGATCATCATCACCTTATCTGTTGTAATGTGTTTCCAAATATAAGCCCATCTTATGCGGAATATTGCCTTATAGACTGCAACAGGATACAACCAATGGATAAAACAGGCACCTTCAGAATGCGTAAAACAGGCGATTAGGCCTAACAAAATTAATTGTTTGGTTCCGGTTTCCGACCTGTGCGACCCAAATTTATTTTATGAGCTTGGGGAAGAAATGATACAAATTAAATAAATACACAAAAAAAAGTTTAAGGCGAACTATAATTACATTTTTGTACAGCACTCTTGCGATGCAAGATGCCCGTTTTCCTCCAGCAATGCTGGAAGAGGACCCGATGTCGCCGCAGCGCCACTTAACTTTGCCGTGTCCAGTTTTACGGCAGCAGCAGCAGCGTGAGGACGGCGCCTTCAACCAGCCCTCACCGGCCACGGCGGCCAGCTACAGCGCTACTGCGCCGCCGGGGAGCTTCAACACGTTAAACAGGGCAGATGAAACCACTCATGAACTACATGTTGTGTTTAATGTCGTTCAAGAGGATGGCAACGTAGCAAGCAAACCAGTGGAGGTGGCTAACACTCTTCATGTGCTTCAGGTGTTCTTCATGCGCTGTCCACTCTTGTTCACCGCACTGTGCAAACAAAGCTCTACTCTGCAAATAACGACTTTACAAACAAGCTAAAATGAAAGATGTCAGTTTGTAGTCTGTTTCTTAGTTTGCAACGAATCTTGATTTTTGGACAAACTCTTGTAAACGTAGCTGCTGTCTAAACGAACCATCCTCTCCGCTGGAGTGGTAAACCTGTGGCTGTATTATAAAACCAAAACAAATACATGTGGCTACTTAATATGCATGTGAATTACATGTTTTCAATTTATTAAGCGCCAACTGTACATGTAGTAACAGGTAGGCTATGTTATGAAAATATTGAGTATCCATCGCTACTGTAAAGGCAAACAGAAAAATCCTACTTATCCCTTGCTGCCAATGGGGAAAAAAATAAAAATAAAAAATAAAATAAATTCCCTATCGACCCATGACCTCAACAGACAACAAACCGGAACCAAACTATTTTTTTTTTTATGCCTTATGAAAAATTTTGCGTGAGGGATTATTTCACTTCACAGAAAAAAAAATATTGGAATGAGATGGCTAACTGTAGTAGCGTTTATTCCAATATCTATAATTGCCTAATTTAGAGATCCCTTTTTTTTTTTTGTTCAACCGACTAACAATAATTTTGACCGGTTAACGTTAAAACGGTCAACATCCCTACACTGCATACAATCTGGCACAATGTAGTAGAAGTAGTAAAGGAGGAAGGAAGAGCGTTTGAAATGATTAGAGGGACGTAATGTATTGCTGTGTAAAGACAAAGGTCTGGCTGGCAGAAGATAAGTTGTGATTGAGTGCATTAGCCCACAGCTGTCGTGTTTCCTGTTGCAGCATTCTGGGGTAGCACACATAAATCTTGTTTGCGTTTTTTAGTTTTTAAGCAGCTGCTTGCATTAATACCATATTTTCTGTGTGTCAATGTGTCTGAGGTGGATTCTCAGGTTCATTAAGACAACCATATCCTCTGGTTGACTGTTACTGTGCTCTTCTGACTCCTCCCCCTGCTACTGCCTTTCCTGCAACGTTCCCAGATGCTGGGTGGGTGTTACAACTGGTGACCGCGATGATTGAATGATGTATTCTTGACATCTTTAAGTGGTTTGTGCTAGGGCTGCGAAATTTCCCTTAATACAAATGTATTCATAACACAAAAGAAAGCGTTTACTTGCCAGGGTTCAACGCTAAGGTTTTTAATACGAGGGGAAAAAAGTTTGAAAAAACTACCCTGTCAAAACAATTGTCGGGGTGGAAAAAAAACATTAAAAAAATATCTGGAAAAAAGTCCAACTTCGAAAAAATAAATATGTCAAAAAAGCGTTAAAAAACACCATAAAAAATGTAGACAAAAACAAGGTTAAAAAAGACGTTGAAAGCATCAAAAGTGTAACAAATATTAAAAAAATACGTCAAAAGCATCAAGTGCCAACTCAATTCCTGATTGGCCAATTCCTGATTAGGACACGATGATGCCTGAACGGGCAAGTGCGTTGTTATATTTACTTGCCCGAAGTGGTTTTTAACTTGACCCCGGGCCATCGGGCAACCCTTATTGTTGAACCCTGCTTGCAAAACGTAATGTGCAAAACCATCGTTTTTTATCGATTATTCTTCTGTTTTTTTGATCAATAGGAGCCAAAATTGTAATCGCGATTTAAACATTTTGATTGATTCCACTGCCCTAGTTTGTGCAGAGTGAATGATTTCCTATATATATACTATTCACCAAACACATTTATCTTGAGTGCCTCCCCATGCTTATCCCCCTTGTTTACTGAAAGCTCCTTTAGAGCCACAAGATTGATTGGTGACAGCATTGTGTCAGCATCGCGTCAGCATGCGGGCCATGTGCTTTCCTCATCATGTGATTGTCCTCCAGCCTCAGTGTTACATACTGGACACTCTTTGCATACTGACAAACATGCATGCCTCTCATGAGACGACTTGTAATCTGTTCCTCACCTCTTCCAGACCTTTGTCTTGACTTCTTAGATGTGTCTCAAGGCAACACCTCAGAAAAAGCTTGATTTTTAATAACCACTAATTAAGAGGTGTGGCTCGTTCATAGGGCTGGGCGATATGAAGAAAGTCAAATATCACAATATTATTGACCAAATACATCAATGTCGATAGCGACGGCATTGTAGGGTTGACTATTGGTGCTTTAACAAAATATTTCCCAATGAGATGTTAGATAAATAATAATCAGTAATGTGGATATAAGTGGGTAAAGGCACATAATAGAACAGCTAGAACTGTGTGTTTCTAGCTGTTATATTAGTCAGTTTAGAAAGTGACATCACTGCACTGTAATGCAGCCTTTAAAACCAGGAAAAGACAACACTTACATTACGATATCCTAAAGCTAAGATGATATCTAGTCTCTTGTCACGATATTGATATAATATCCATGTATTGCCCAGCCCTACTCCTTCATTGCTGTCCACAGAAGTACACTGAAGCCTGTTGTTGCCGTTTGGCGAATTACACATATGATCATTTTACTAGTGGACCCAGTTATTCACAAAATGTGTTACTGCTGTATTCTGAAATGTAGTTTATGGAGTGTGGATGTATGTATAACAAGTTGAATATACAGTACAGGCCAAAAGTTTGGACACACCTTCTCATTCAATGTGTTTCCTTTTTATTTTCATGACTATTTACATTGTAGATTCTCACTGAAGGAATCAAAACTATGAATGAAGACATATGGAATTATGTACTTAACAAGAAAGTGTGAAATAACTGAAAACATGTCTTATATTTTAGATTCTTCAAAGTAGCCACCCTTTGCTTTTTTATTAATAAGGGAAAAACTTCCACTAATTAACCCTGACAAAGCACACCTGTGAAGGTAAAACCATTTCAGGTGACTACCTCATGAAGCTCATTGAGAGAACACCAAGGGTTTGCAGAGTTATCAAAAAAAAGCAAAGGGTGGCTACTTTGAAGAATCTAAAATATAAGACATGTTTTCAGTTATTTCACACTCTTTTGTTAAGTACATAATTCCATATGTCTTCGTTCATAGTTTTGATGCCTTCAGTGAGAATCTACAATGTAAATAGTCATGAAAATAAAGAAACACATTGAATGAGAAGGTGTGTCCAAACTTTTGGCCTGTACTGTATGTCACTGTTGAATCCATTTTTCTCAGGCTGTTAAGGCTCATAATGCATCGGCACAGGAGGATTCTCCCTAACACCAGCCGTTAACGTCATAGCACGATAACATTAACAGCGGTTGACTCAGTGTTACAGGCAGCCTCTTGCCTTTAACACCACTATACCCAAAACCATAGTGTCAAAACCCCAGCACCTTTTTAAGGCCCAGTCACACAACCACACTGTTCATTTTGTGGAACAGCAACATGGATCAAATGTGTGGTTAAATTAGGCTAACATTTGTATTATTTTATAGTTAACTTTCAGGCGTCTTTCAATTTCACCTCCGAGTATTGCAGTGGGTTTTATTGTCTGCAATTAAAAACCAATCCAAATTAGTACACGGATATGCTATTTAGGACCAGGATATGAAAGACTAAACAAGCTGAGGTCTGTGTTAAGTGGAAGTTGACTCCTGGATGTACTTTAGTCTGAAACAATGGCCAGAGTGACTGCAAAGTGGATGGCCCGTGTTGTGTGAGCATTGGCCGGTTTCTCCACTCTAGTGAGTCCGTTTGGTGGCTCGGACTAATGCACAGCACACATCGCACACATCCACCTGGAGCTGCAAAGGGGAAGTAAAAGTAAAGCTGGGCGATATGGAAAAATCTAGGGCTGTGCTCGATTGAAGAAATTCTTAGTCGACTAACACTCATTCAATTGTATTGACTAATCGATTAGTTGATTTAATCAACAGATCTGTAAATCTGAGTTTCTCCGCAAAGAGTCATGCAAAAGCACCACTTTAATTCTTGTGTTTACCAGAGATGTGCTCGTACGTTTCTTGGAAATAAGTCATTCAGCATGAAAAAAGCATAAAACATGACAAATGGACTAAAGAGATCTAAGTTGACTAAGCCCAAAACGACCGATTAGTCGACTAATCGACTAAGAGGGAGCAGCCCTAGAAAAATCTAACCTCATGATATTTGTGACCAAATAGTATTGCGGCAATATTGTAGGGTTGACTATTGTTGCTTTCACAAAATATTAATACAATGAGAGTTTTGATAAATAATCACCAATAATGTAGATATAATGACTAAGCGGGCAAGAGCAAACGATAAAACAGTTAGAACAGTCTTCAGAAAGTGACACCACTTTACTGTAATGCAGCCTTTAGAACTAGAAAAAGATAACACTTGTGTCATATCACCATATTACGATATCCAAAATCTAAGACAATATGTAGCCTCATATATCGATGTAGATACAGTATTGATATATTGCCCCGGCCTACCCTATAAGTCATGTTATTAATCATTAGTCTGTGACAATTTGATTTGAGTTAGATCTGAAGCAACCGACTGCCTCAAACTGAAATACGTTTAGTCACTGGAGCTGTTGTGCCCTCTCGGAGGCCATTTCCCCTCCTGGAAAGCCTTTCGATTTTGTTTTGGGGCTTTGGGTGATGGGGAGGGGGCACAAGTTTTGCAGGAAGGATGTGAGTTTGCTGAAGAGCTTTTGCACAAAGAAAATGTCCCAACGTTGTCTCCAGGGTGACGCCGGTTTCCAGATTGAGCAGGGATTTCTTTTTTCACCCCTCTATTTGCTTCCTAAACCACGGCTTCACTTGGACAGTTGGCTTTTCAGCACGGACTGGCTCGTTTATTTATTCAGGATTATCATCTTTGTCATCAAATGTCAAGTTTTGCCAACTGATGTGCTGCTCCGTGGGTTGCCTTTGACCCCACACAGGGCCTCAGTCTGTCCCTGTAGTGCTGCTTTTAATCAGAGAGTGACTCACACTCCTTCACATTACTCAACAAGACTGTCCTGCATGTGTATGTGTGTGTATGTGTGTATCATAAAACGCACGTGCACGCATTCATGTGTAAATGAATGTGTGTGTAATAGTGAGCTGGGTGGACAACAGAGAGCCCTGTCAGAGGGTGTGGTATAGAGCCTGGACATAATGATGTCATAGTTGTGTATGTTTTCACCCAGAGGCCTCAGCTTTGAGTCTTTCTGGAAATGTGATGTGAACACAGTGCAGATACTGTTGAGAAGTTCTGCAGCGCTGGCAGCTCACCTCATGCACAATCTGATCCCACTTGACTCGCCACGTTGCTGCAAGCTGTTCATGGGATTAAACAAACGATGCACAGATATTAATAATAGTACTTACTACATGTAAGCATAATAATTGCAGTGTTGTATAGCACATTCTTGCTGCTGCATTGATTCACTAATACAAGTTTTCATCATAAGGAAGGCCACAGTGCTAAATAAGTAGGAAAAGTGTAATGGCAGTAAGACATTGCATCAGTAAGATGGCGTTTCATTAGTAAAATAAGGAAACTTCCCCTCTCAGAAGAACTAGACTTGTTACCATACCAGTTTCTTGCGAGTGGGCGAGTCTATGCACAGAGCCGATACCTCGTAATGTGGCCCGAAATAAAATACTTTAAAGTTTAGTCAAGTCATACGTTCTTTTCCCATTATGACTGACTGTCAAAACTAGATAATAAAAGAAAGTTCTATGGCATTCTTTCTCTGTATTTGTTCATGTTTTACAAAGAGCTTAAAACCGAGCCAGGCAGGGTTGGGAGTATACAGCTGAAAAAAAATCGGCCAATACGCAAGTTCAGGTTTCGAAATCGGTATTGGTAAAGGGAAAAAAATAGTATGGGATCAGAGCCTTATGCAGGAGGGAGCTTGCTTTAGGCCAAATTGTATTCCTCGTTTTGTACATAGTTGCAAATCTGCACACACACACACACACACATGCTGGTTGTGTATGTGCACACAAAGGCGGATGAAAAACCCACACGGCTCACTCAGAGCTCTTTTGTCTTTGTCTATGACTGCTGCAGTCGCCGTGGAAACCGCCTGATGTCGTGTCACTGTGGTTTGGAAGCTTGCGAACGAGAAGCTGTGGTCTGGTTCAGCACCAGGAGCATGACACACACACACACACACACACACACACACACAGCTACACACACTGTTCAACTCTGACTGCAATTAGTCAGTGATCACATGACCAGGCAGTCTCCTTCCATCCTGTGTCACAGAGTATCTCTGCTAGTAGTCATCTGTGTGACCCACATTTCCTCCCTTGCTCCCGCCTTTCATCCTCGTCAGGCCCGCCTCTATCTCTCTCTCTCTCCCATTTTAAGTTCTCTTCATTGCCTTTATTCGACCAGGTCTTCTCAGCAGGTGTATACTTTGTAAGAAGCCGTCTGCTGCAGGTCGGGCAGCTGCAGACGGTGAGCCTCGTGGTCGTTCGGTGGCTCTGTTCAGGTTGATCGTGGCTGGCATGAGGCTCTGATTAGATCTGTGGTATTGGTCTGCAGAAAGATAGATTTGTCAACAACAAAGGAAACCTGCACTTCTTGCTCCTCGTTAGTATTATTTACTGTTTATAGCAGCACAAGTCTTTAAAAAAAGCCCTCTTTTGCTTGTGACCTATTTTGATGCAGCTTACACAATAATGTTTCCAAAGCTACTTATTCACACACTCCCCTTTTTTTTTGACAACCGCACACATTATTATAACCGAGATAATGCTCTCCAGGGTTTTCCCTACCAATAGAAGGCTTAGGCAAGCAGTTTTAGACACCACCTAAGCTAAATGAATGTGAAATCAACGTGAGCATCTAAATGACTTTTCTCACATCTAATGATCAGAATTGGACCCCAGTGGACTTATTTAGCAAGTTTTGTCTTTAAGCTTTTCAGTGTAATTTATTTATTATCTGCTCTACCTTTTCCAACGTTTCAGACACAGATATGGTAGTAATAATAATGTGAGAATTATGTGAAATTGCATATTTCTTTTTATTGAAAAACCTAATGTTGTTGAGGGAGGACCCCTAAACACCCAGCCAAATATGTGCACCTAAGTCTTCCACAAACCTAAGGAAAAACACTGCTCTCAGGAAAGCAATGAACTTGTAGAAGGGAACTATTTTCTCTCATGGAAATCTTTTACTCTGCCTCATCTATTATATTCCTGTATCAGGAGAACTATTGTGCATTATTGTTTGATTAATATGTCTTTCACAAACAAGCGGTCTTTGCATAAACAATATGTATTCTCAGTATCAGCTGCTGTCCTCAAAGTTGCTAAATCTGTTTGCTGGCTTACGATGACATCAGAGCAGCGAGATGGTAGGAATTTAATCCATATGTCAGGCTATATGTACTGTATTTAGCATACATTTAAATGTGAACTGATCCCTTTTCATTGATCCCAACAAATGGACTTTCAAAGCTTTCCAGCTTCAAACCACTTTGAATGCCTGTAAACAACCTGCGGACCATTTTAAAATAGCGAGACTGAACTATTGTTTACGACTTTGGATGGCAGACCCGGAAGCTTTGAGGCCTGATTTGGCTGTTACTGGCTGCTTATAGAGAGTCCACAGTCTGCACAATGATTGGGTCTCTTTGGTTGCTCAGCACTGTAGGAACTGAATGCACTGATTGTGACTTGCTGATTATGTTTCTCACACTGTGAAAATACAGCTGCTTTTACACTCACAAGGTGGACAGAAATAACAGGAACACAGGGCGATGCAGCACAGGAGCCTCACAGTGGTTACCAGTTTGGTATTTGAGTGTACGTCGCTGTGACTTGTGGTCACTCATACTCTTTGTTGATGCTGTTTTTAGATATTTGTCATGCTTTTTGATGTTAGAACTTTGGAGGCATTTATACTTTGAGAGGGGATGAGATGAGTGTGGTATGTATAGGGTTGGGTACCGAGACCCGGTGCTAATACGGCACCGGTGCCTTTACAACTGATATCTACTGGACCGAACAGCAACGCGGATTTCGGTGCTTCACTTCGGTGCCACTAAAATGCCTGCCCTGCTTTTTGATGGTCCGAAAACGAAAACGGAAGTTATCTAAATAGAGAGAGGATGCAAAGACAAATGGGTACTAAAAAGACACTGTCCAAAAACATGGACTGAGGTGTACAGGATGCAACAGCATATCAACTCAATCAACAACATTCTGCACTTTTGGCATCGTGTTTTTTTTTTTTTGTATGACCTCCTAAGCCCGTACTCCAATGAGAGAAGTAAGTGCTTAATAAAAGATGAGAAGCTGGCTGGGTTTGTTAAATAAAACATGAGTGAAAATGTCACAACTTCTAAATGCCAACCTGCAGGAAGCATTGGTTGCTGAAACTAAATCACAATGCCCATACAGCATAATTGGAAACGGTACATCTGTGCATCACTGCTGTATGGGGGGCTCCTTTGCACACATCCCGCTGGAGCGTCACGCGCCAAGTCTAGAGTCATTCAACTGGATCTGACAGGGAAGCCGTGGGTGGGACCAGGACCGGGAACTGTATCAAGTGAGATTTTAGATGGATTCTGCAGTCATTGTAGGTCCAGGTGTGATAGCTTTTAGGCTGGTCTCATTGTTTAATTTAGTGTCCATTGCTTTAAAACACCCTACCACTTTTGTGTGATCAGCGTCACGTGGGACTGAGTACCGAATTCTATGCTTTTTAGGCACCAACCAAATGGCCTCCTTAGTATCGAGTATTGGAAAATACCTCGTCATTCAAGACCAAATTTCAACACCTAAGGAGTAAATCTCATCAGTGAGCCAATAAGCACGCAGCATGCTTCTACCAAGATCTAATATTGCTGGCGATTGGTGGTCATAACATTACTCATCGGAGACACGCGGGAAAAACTCAACGTTCCACACAGATGTGGCTCACTTAGTGGGAGCTAAAAAATAAATGAAAAGATTTTTGTTGTAATTTCTTTTTGTTTAAATGGCTCTTATAAAATTGGCATCAAAAAAAGTATTGTTTAGGAACCGGTATCAAAGTCACGATATTGGCATCGGTACCCATATCCACATTTTTGGATCGACACCCATCCCTAGAGTCACATGCAGTGATGCATCTGTTGCCTTTTAAAGTTGTTTTTAGGAGCCCCAGAGAGCAGAGCAGGCATATAGTGGCACTGAAATCTGCGTTGTTATTTTGGCTTGTAGATACCGGTCATTTCAGGTTTTGGTACCCAACGCTAATGATATAAAAATGCAAAAAATCGCAGAAAAATAAAAGGCATGCAATTTTTCATTCAAGAAGTGTGAAGCCACAAGATCATCATCACATAGCTCTCTACTGTTCACTTGATTGGTCCAGCAAATTTCTGGACAGGCATAATTATTTTGGGTGGAGATTTTTAGTTTACTAGTTGTCTGTCCTTGCAGGAGGTAATGACCACCTTGATACAAAACGATTTAATTGCCATTGTGGGATCACATTATCATTATGTGATATAGTATAATTTTCTGATAAAGATATCAGCGATTTCCCATCATAAAAACCGCTGACCCCGCAAAGTGCTTGTGCAATTCTGCAGGTGCAGGTGGGCATATTGCACAGTTCTTCAGTGAAATGCAGCTTATCTCTTTCAGTGTTTCGGTGTTGCAGAATCTTCTACAAACGATTAAGTAACAGTATTTGTTTAAAGTCAACACAGCTTTTGTTTTTTTATTTCATTATCATCAGTCGTGCATTAGCTGTGGTTTCCCTCAGCAACCCCTTTGTCTTTCCACCCATACTGACATGGGTGTGCTTCTAATGTTCACACACTGTACCAGACACAGAACTTGTCGCTTTGTTTACAAAATCCTGATTTAATGTCATATTCCAGGAAGCCTTCAGGTATAATCATGAATAATTAGATTATATTGTTTACATACAACGTCTGATTCCAGAACTGACTTAACTGTTGAGTGTCGGTCACTTGAAGAGCTGTCAAGTAACGAAGTACAAATACTTCGTTACCTTACTTAAGTAGAAATTTTGGGTATCTATACTTTACTGGAGTAATTATTTTACAGCATACTTTTTACTTCTTCTCCTTACATTTTCACGGAATTATCTGTACTTTCTACTCCTTACATTTTAAAAATAGCCTCGTTACTCCTATTTCAGTTTGGCTTGTTTTCATTCCGGCTCGTCATCGTTCAAACACACACACTCATAAAAGCCTATCCAGATCGCTCCATCCGGAGAGAGTTAATTAGATTGTGGTTGGATGAGAAGTATAAACATAGCCATTCTGACACCCTATTGGTTTGTACGTGATCCATCACACCTGCACAGACCCGGTGCTAATACGCCACCGGTGCCTTAACGACCGCTATCTACCGGACCGAATAGCAACGCGGATTTCGGTGCCTTATTTAGGTGCCACTTAAATGCCTGCGCTTCTCTCTGATGCTCCGAAAACGGACGTTAGAGGGAACAGGAACATCGCCGCACAGGACGCTAGTTAACACTACAGTTGGCAGCAGCTAACGTTATCCTACGGTTAGCTAGCAGCTGGAGTAAACACGGTTAAAATGCTGAGAGCTAAACGGTGTAAAGTGTGTCTGTATTTCACTGGAGAGGATTGTAACACCAGATCGTAGCTGCCATTGTCTGAAAAACACAGAAGAGATGTGTCACCTTTTTCAGCCCTTCTGAGTTTGCAGGTATGATTTTAATATAACATTATTATAGTCATATGATTTTGTCCTAACGTTTTGGGGTTTTGAAGCTGTTGTCCATAATGGCAAGGACCCCTTTACTTAAAGTGAGATGTAGCAGGGACCCCCTACTACATATTGTATGAAATTAAGTTGCATATTGAACTGGGCCTGCAATAACTGTTAGGGCAACCTAAAGCGTTCTTACATACCCTTTTTTCATAAGCTATTAAAATATTAATTGTTGGCATGATTTTATAAATCATATTTTAATGGTACATACTGTATGTGGCACAGTAAATCTAGGATTAACTATCTGTGGGCTGATATCTTAGGGACTACCTTACCTATAGGCCAGTAAGCCTATCATCAGTGGGAATTTATATTTGCTAATACTATGTTGGAATTATGTTAAGGCATTTTAATTTTAAAAGACTCAAAGATAATAAAAAGACTCAAAAATTTACAATAATTTAGAGGCCCCCCTGCAATGACTTTGAGGACACCTTGTTGAAGATCTCTGCCTTACATTACTTTTATACTTTACACGCAATAGTATTTCTGCAGAAGCTGGAAAAAATGTGATTTTAACAAGGGGTAGTGTGATCCAAGCAGTCTCAACGGCCAAACAGTCCTGAATGAACACTTGTGGTGGATCTATCTTTTGATTTAGATTGTATTTTCTTGTCTGTACACCAATAGGAACATTTCAGACATATATATATATATATATATATATATATATATTAGGGCTGTCAATCGATTAAAAAAAATTAACTAATTAATTGCACAATTTGCTGTAATTAATCGCGATTAATCGCTTTTTTAAAATTGAGACTGAAGCTTATAATAATGGATATTTAAATGCTAAATCACTTAACTTTGCAAATATGAAGAAAAAAACAAACAAGGAAAGGTTCTGCTAAGTTCAGAATGTTTAATATCTTTCAGAACAACAGCAGCAACAATTTGGCTTATTTAGTCCTGCTGAAGGCTGCTGAAACGGCTACAAACTGTCTGACTTGAGAGCAGATTTTTGTCACCATCCCCGGCTGCTGTCGCCTGCTCTCGTCTACTTTACAGGCGAGGCGCAGTTCATCTCCAACGAGCCGAGAGTTCAGTCGGCGGCAGGGCAGTTGGGAATTACCCGGAAATGGCGAGCAGGATGAGGATTGAGTCTCTCAAAATCTGACGAAAATCTTCTAAACTGACTAACTTTGTTGAGCTGAAATGAAGACCGATTCCGCAACTGCACGGCCTATTTCTCGCTTAAAATGTTTTCAGAAACATGTTTCAGTAAACTATCTTAGTACAATATGAGATCGTATTCTGAACGGCCGCCATGACAGTCTGGCTTTGGATTTCCGGAGAAAACAAACCCATGTGACGCGTTCGTCCAATCAGGTGCCGGTTTTCATTACTTGGGCAACAATACAGAGTAGCGCCGCCTGCTGTTATGGAGACGTATTACGTTTCTCAGCCGCCACATGAAGTAAACAAACACAGCTGCGTTAATTTCGTTAATTTTTTTTAACGAGTTAAATATTAAAAAATTAACGCAAAAATTAACGCAAAAATTTTGACCGCCCTAATGTATGTATGTATGTATGTATGTATGTATGTATATATATAAAATGTATGTATGTATATATATATATATATGTATATGTATGTATGTATATATATGTGTGTGTGTGTGTGTGTATATATATATATATATGTGTGTGTGTGTATGTGTGTATATATATATACATACATACATACATACATACATATATATGTTGACAGGTTTTATAAAGCCTGTATGAAGGTTTTATAAAGCCTGTATGAAATGTAACCTGACACCGGTATAACTTCCATATCTTTAATGGAGGTGTGGATACTAGCAATCAAAACCAATACTGGCACATTAGAACAGGCAAAATGGCCACATGAAAGAGGAAAGGTGGGGATGAGGTGCATAATGTATGTTTTCTATGGTCTATTTTGTATACATTACATCCAGAGCATTGCATCTGATTTGTACGTAGTGGCAGTGTAAACACTACAGCACTATATCTTTAAATAAGAAGCTCTGAGATGACATATGTGCCTGCAGTAACCGGCTTACCCGCTGTCTGTACCACAGCGGCACACTTCACCTTCCTCCACAGCGCTGCAAAGGAGGGTCTGGCTATATGGGTTAAAAACATGCTCTGGTTAATTGGCATTTCTTTAAACTAATTGTCTTGGGCGGCAGAGCCACAGTGCCGCTGCAAAATAGCCTTGGGAAGGAACTTGTTTTGGTGTTACAAAGTAGTTTTAGTGGTGCAACGGAATACTCTGATTGTACGGATAGTCTAGCTAGCTGTCCAAAAGTCCATAAATCCACCGGAGTTTAGAACGCCAACACAAAGAAAGAGGAAGGTAGCAAACATCCGGCCGAAAAGCGTGACATGCGGCGGGATTTCCGGCGGCAACGGAGCAATCCCGGAAGTGGAATGTTGTGGGTATAGACTATGAGGCGAGTGTCTGTACTGGTTCCGTCTGGTCCGCGAATTTCAAATCCTCAGCAGCAGGGAAGTGTTGGGGATCGGAAAGTAAATGTACAGCGTAGGTTACGGTTTGTCCATGAATAAACACGCACCTCCACAATACCCAAAAAGTTCTCGTGTCTTGCTTCCCTGCTGCTGGGAGAAAGTGAAGGGAGAGTCTGTGGGATAACAAACCGGAGCAGAACGCGCCGCTCTCTGGCTCCTTCCAGAGACACAGCATCTCCGCTTCGCCTAGGTTGCAAAATGTAGCTAAAGGTATTGTCGAAAAACTAGACTTAAAGCGTAAATAATGCTAAATAAATAAGGTCACGTTTACACCCGTGAGACGAGGCTGAGACATTAACCTGATGCAGCCGGTGCAACCACGGTAAAGATTAAAATGACAGTGTATCTATTGCGTGAGACGTGCAAATAAAAAAAAAAACCTGGATCGGCACTGTGAAGTTGGAGCTTTAATCAAAAGTAACCGTATGCTTTATCTCAAACCCTGACTTGTGTGTGTGACCAAAGTATCTAAACTTTTTGCCAAACAGATATGAGACATTATGCAAGCCAGCATTTCAGTGAAATCAGTCAGAACATCTGTGGCTTCTGTACACTCCTAAAGAATAATTCTTCACCTGTTCAAAGGGACAGAGCAAACATTTGCATCATGGTTGCAAAGTCTTTTTCATGTAGGTGTCCATCACTCAGTTTTGCATCACGCCAGATTGCGTTATTATGGATCCCACGCCCAAGACCAAGACCCGCCCTTCAATAGCATTCACACACTACTATTGGTCAGGCGTCCATGCTTACGCAAGGTAACGTAACCCGATTTGTACAGGTCCTATCTCCTGACCAATCGGCTATCCTAACCTTACCCACTCTAGGTCAGTGCCTAACCCCAACCAATCGGGCTGCTTCGTAGGGCGGGACTTGCCTAGAAATTACGTGGGTTCCATAATAACGCCACAAGATCCCTTTGGCATAAGTTTGATGCCAGTAGTGGTTCCCGTCATGGTGCCAGTAGGTGATAGGAGGTATTACTGCAGGCTCATATCTTAAGATAAGATAAGATAAGATACAGCTTTATTAATCCCAGCTTGGAAATTCGGTTGTTGCAGCAGCACAACAGAAACGACAGATCTACAAGTATAGAAAGTAACAGAAATAAATAAGAGGTACATGAACTAAAATAGAATAGAATCAAAAATAGAAACTATAAAAAACATGTACTAGGTTCTCCAGTCAGTGTCCTTGATCAAGGCACTTGATAAAGTAGCTAAGTGTTGCTGTCTGTTCTGGGCCTTATGCTCTCCTGTCGGCTGCAGCTCTCTGCAGAAAGTGTTAACAACTGCAGAGGTTACGTTTGCTTTTTGTTGCCAAGAGGTTATAGACTTGTAGTTTTATTTCAGTTTTATGAGCTAGTTCTGAGTCTGGCAGCGTGCTCCGAAACTGCTTTAAGAATATATTGTCAGACCGCTGTCCGGCGCTGCCTGCCGGCATACTCTGCCACTTCAAGTGTGCTCTGCTAGTAATCCATGCTAGGTCACGGACTGTGTGAGGCTTGGTAGGAACAGACACGACTCAAGTTCCCCCAAACAGGAAATATAGAGTACTACTGTTCATAATTAAGCAGTTGCAGGTGAAGGTGTATGTGTAGGTGGTGGTGAACAAAGCTGTGGAAACGTTGAAAGAACAAGTCGGGTGGACCAGGTTTCCTACCGAGCAGAGATTGAAGCTAAATGAAGGGATTCCTTTTGGTTGCAGGCTTGCTGCTTTGCCAAATCTGATAGTTTGATTTTAGATACTGCTCATTTTAACATAATGGCTTTGGTAGCCAACACAGTAGATTTTGGTCACTGTCTTCTCATATACATACAGTATGTATGTATGTATGTATATATAATCTATAACAGCAAATTCTCCTGAGCTCTAATAGGGGAACAGATGTGAGGGTATGTTGTGGAGGGTTATGGAGTCAGTATCTCGATAACCTATCGGTGCTTTAAAGAGGAGCTAGCTTGAACCATTCTTTGTAAGTGTAAATTACTAGTGTGCCACGCCATATTGTTTGCGATACCGATACAATTTTGTAATCTCATACAAAAGATTCCTGTCATGATAGTGGTGATACTTTGTCTCGTTGACATAATGATGTCACAGCAGCAACAAACATGTCTGAAAGCGAAACGGCTACCGGCTCCACGGTGGAGTGGTTGTAACACGTTTTGACCATGGCACCGCCGCTATCTCGCTCTGCACCTTTTTGAGGCAGGTTTTGTGAAGTCTATTGGAACCCTTTTTAAGTCTTGTTTACATTCCCTAGATTCCTTTTGCATACGTGCACATATTCCCGACATTATTGGATTAGAGAGATGATTAGCCTCTTGTGACGAGGACACACTTCTTGTAGCTAGCATACCCAGCATAAGGAGTGACTTGGGTTTAGTTTGTGTTGAGAGTTTTTTCAGGGGAAAGGAGTTCAACACAAAACAAACCATGAGAGTGAAAGTGAGTGTGTGTGTTTTATGTGTGTGTGTCTGTGGCTGTAAGGCCTGCATGTCACTCCCAGCAGACTCATTTTCTGGCTCATTGATACACACTCCTCCCTCAGTTGCAGGATGTCCTGCTTTAACTGGCTGAATAATCCCCACCCTGCCTGACTATTGGCTGATAAGGAGTCTGCACTAGCCTGGCTTTGTCACACTCTGTGTGTGATTTTCATTGTGTGTGTGTGTTCGTGACACACCTGTAGCTCGTCATCCACTGACAACATATTGTTACAGAACAAACACGACATCCAGTACATACAGAGCGACACGTGCACTGCTTTTTCAAATCGCCGTCTCTAAGGAGGTAGTTGGGAAGTAACACGGGGTCCCTGCATCCATCGGCTATGGTATACTGCACCAGATGATTCGTCACATTGTACCAAGGGGGGTTGGCTAAGTCAGATGTGCTTAATAAATCTTAATAAAGTCCATCAATCCCTTTTTACAAGTAGACTGTGATTCATTTTACCTCTTTTAATAATTATTATGCCATAGTCTATTAAACTATCTACTCATGTGGGAGAAATGTTTGACCGCTGAGGTTTCAACTGTGCTTCAGGAAAATTGCAAAAAAAAAAAAAAAAAAAAAAAAGGCAAGCTACAGAAGTGAAACAGTGCACTGCTTGGCATTCCCTCTCCAGGTTCCAGCACTTGAGAGCTGGCTCAGTGATCAGGGCCAATCAGCTCAAAACCAAAAAGGAAATGAACCTGATCCCAGAGCACCACTCCCACAAGCGTCCACATATCTTTGCTTCGCAAGGGAGAGGGGATGACTTTAGCATTTCCCTGTGTGTTTTGGGACCTGGCCTACTTTCTGTTTGTGTATTGTCTCTGGGTGTCTGTGCTTCTGTTTTAGTTCCCTTGGTAAAGGCTCTGTTGTTTTCTCCGAGGCAGGACCAAACCATCGACGTTTGGTCTAAATGCTCCTTCATTTAGCATGGGGTAGTATTTAGTTTTGTGCAGTTTTTAAGCTACATTTGGAAGCTTTTGTATTGGGAGGATGAGTGTCGTCTCTGTGCGGATGAATGCTGCCATTAAGCAGCCTGCAGGTTTTCAGATGGAAGTAAGCTGAAAGACGGGCCTGTGGTGGTTACATAAGTCGGCCTTTGTTGTGTCATTGTGCCACTGTGATGAGCCAGGCCCCGCAGTGAAAATGGCCTCATTAACTAGCCGCAAATAAGCATTTTAACACGTCACGCTACTGTTTAGCTGATATGGACTCAAAAACAGCTGTAACTAATAACATGTTTCTCAGACTTTAACTGAACTTATTTGTTGCCTCCAACATAGTGAACTATTGATTTAGTGACCACGTCAGCTCTACAAACACCATACTTCAATAAAAGGAGGCACAAAATTCGTCAAAGTCATAGTTGTAACTAGGGTACTCAAAGCCTAGTGTAGCATGAAGACTGGAAGTAGGCGGGAACAGCTACCCTACCTTTTGTCAAAGGTCCATTCACATCCAAAGCTGTCATAGTTGAAATAGAAATGAGCATTTATGTTATTTACTGACAAACAACAGCTGGGCCCAGTGGCTGCACGCATCACCTCTGTAGTCCGGTCTTCATGAAGTGTGTAAAGTCTCTTTATGCACTTGTCAAAAGTGTATGTTAACTCTTTTGATGGAGGCTAGTAGTTTTCCCCTGCATCCAATCTTTGACCAATCCCTGTGCCAAAACATACATTTTCTGTTAACATGAATTCATAATTTTTTTTTTTTTATATGCCAAGATGCATTTGCAACACACAATAATAGAACATGAAAAGAAGAGGATAAAAATTGGCATGCTGATATGGTTTAAAAAAAACAAACTCAAAGGAGCTTATTTAAGGAAACAAACAAGACAACACAAAATGTAAATCCCATGGACTGATCTGTGTCTGTCTCTCTCTCTCTGTGTCTCTCTGCAGTGGAGGGTGAAGGGCTAGGTCGCATTCTCCAGCGGTTTCCTGAGAAAGACTGGGAGGACAGCCCGTTCCCACAAGGCATAGAGCTGGTAAGTCAACACTTGTAGACATGCTCCAGGGGAGCTCCGTGGGTAGAACAAGGCACGTAACACTCTCAGGGTTAGGGGTTCAATTCCCCGGGCAGCCAAATGCTTAAAGACTTAGGCCCTGTTTACACGAATACGCTTGCGGGTGAAAACGTCAAAAATATTTTATCAGATGTGCCTTTGGTTTAGACGCCGACGGCGTTTTTGGGGCTCAAAAACGCAAAAAAAAACTAAACCACCCTCCAGAGTGGAAATCTTAAAAACGCTCCACGGGTGCGTTCCCGTTTAAAGGATAAAAACGCACTTGTGTGCGTGCATGCGTGTGTGTGCCGTGCGTGTGCGCCCTGTGCGTGCAGTGTGCGTGTGTGTGTGTGTGTGTGTGTGTGTGTGTGTGTGTGTGTGCGCATTGTTTGGAGCAATAACTCCATCTTCTCGTCTGTCCAGACAAAATTGTCAGCTTTTGTTGTTCGCTTTGCCATTTTTTGGTTTGGCGCTACTCAGGAGAGAAGTAGAAGGATGGTTCTACGCAGGTGCGCGGACTTGGTGGCGTTGTGTGGCAGTGCTTCACACTACCACCTAGCTGCCTGGTGTGCATACTACATTGAATTTTACACAGTTTTGCGTTACCATATGCACGCAGATTTCCCCCCCAAAACTCTAAACGCGGAATAAAAAGTGAGAACGCAGCGCCACTTATGCGTTTTCTCTTCAGATGGTTTCCATTTAAACATAGCCTAAGTGCAGGTATTACTTTTTTATAGGATTGATACATTCACCCCACTCTGGCCTGGCTGAGAGCTATGTTTACGGGGGGGGTTAGAGTGTTAGAGTATCAGTTATGGATAGGTGAGTCTGTTTAGCAGACTAAAGGTGCTGACACACCCGGGAGATCGTTAGAGCTGTAACAATTCCAAATGTTGCTGTAGAATCTGTTGTCTCAGAATTAATAGCAATTAACAATACAATTGTCTCTTTCATTCATATCTCAAAATATTTATTTATTTCTTATTTTTTTCCAACAAATAAAGTTTTGAATGAATACACAGAAACACAGTCTATGAAGTAAACTACGCGTCTTTATTATCATCACACCCATTAAACATGTTGAATCGGCAACAAAAAATGAGAGATCCAGCGTTGAAGCGGCCTGTCAGAGGAATCGCTCTCATTGGCTGTTCAGCTTACTGTAAGCGAATGAGTGCATGAGAAGAAAACGGGATGTGAGGAAAGCGAGCAAACCACTGAAGGCTCTTCTCGTTTTTTATCATCATCAATCCAATACACCAACGTTTAAATATTCCCTCCTAAAAACACACGATTGGCATATCGAGTTTTGCACATTATATCCATACGAGGGCAAACGTACAACAAGAAACATAGCTACTTGTATAGGTATATTTTATTTCAACATAAACATGTCTTTTAAAAGATCTACATATCTACACGTTACACAATTGGCTAGTAAAATATAAAAACTTAATGTCCCATTTACACACTCCTGTCACAGCGTAGGGAAGCACATTGCTATCGCCAGCTGATTGACAACTTAATTTGGCTCATTCGTCGCCACTTTTTTTTTTTTGTGTCAGCATCTTAACAGTCAGCTGTCCTAAACTCCTGCTGTCTTGAATGGAGCTTTTTATGCCTGTAATGAAACTGCGTCTTGTGTTGTGTCGGAGGTATATCCCCTTCAGGCTCAGGTTATTCAGGGATCATAGAAAAACCCATGTTTCACACACCAATGTGTGAGGAAACATGTGAACTTGAGATCAGAAACAGAGTTGTGACTCACAAGGCTGAGCGGGGTTGTCATGCTTTCTCATGCTAAATTATTTAGTTGCCCCAAAAAAAAAAAAAAAAAAAAAAAAAGAGAACGCATGCTCAGAAACTGAGCAGGATGGAGGACGTGATGTAATAATTAGGGATACTCCCAATTCTTTGGGATCTTCTTTTTCCATTGTGGAAAATAGGGGCATGGTTTCATATGGGTGCTACTCTGGGTATCTGAATCTGTATCGGTTGAGAGAAAGTCAGTTAGCTGCATTCTTAATATTAATGCAGGTGAGTTGCCAGGCCTGTTGAATCAGCATGGATTCACACATGGGTTAAAAAGGTTGTTGTTGTTAAAACGCTCTGTGAGTCAGACGTGAAAAAGGGCAACTAAAATGGCTTCATAAACGGATTGACTTAAGATAAAAGCATGTGTGACATGTTTACACATGCCAACTTCAGCTCGAGTCATCAAGTCATCATCATGAATAATTGCCATAACATGATAAATGTCATATCGTAACAAAGAAAACTTGCGAATGTTGACTGTCTATTGTTTGCTCTCCTCAGTCAACCATGACCGTATAATAATTATAATATTTGGAAACGACATACCATAACCTTTCTAAACCAACTTATGGCTGCTTGATTATGGAACAAAATCTTAAAATATTGAGATCACGATCGTTTAACACGATTACTCATCGACTTTTGGAAAGTTGTTGCATTCACTGAACTTAAAACAACAACAGTTAAATAAATCAACAGTGAAAACACATTGAACCGTGAAATTACCCATTTTTTCCATTCAGAACACAAGACAAAATAAAGAGTTTTATTAGCCGAATTAGTAATAGCGATTCAAATTTTGATTCATTGCACAGTCCTAAAAGCAACTACATTGTGATTAGAAATGAGAGCCAACATATACTTTCACATCTATTCACATGGTTCAGTCAGAGCTTTTGGTGTTATTAAGTAGGCGGACAGTTTTCAGAACCTGTTTTGTTGCGTTAGTGATAGCCTAGCCCTGGATGAATCACTCTGAGGTGCAGTACGAACATGTGTCTGTGATATGTCACCCAGGTTGCTATGTACACTAATCTTGTGCCCTTTCTTTCCATCGCCATCTGATTCCAACCCATGTCCCTGTTTCCCCTCGCTGCCATCACCTTTTCACCTCTTCAAACCTCCACTTCCTCCTCCTCTCTAGTTCTGTCAGCCCAGCGGTTGGCAGCTGGTTCCTGAGCGGCAACCTGCTTCCTTCTTTGTAGCGGTTTTGACCGACATCAACTCAGAGCGTCACTACTGTGCCTGCTTCACCTTCTGGGAGGGCCTGGACAACCCCCAGGTGAGACGGACTGCATTGAATTTGCACATTTTTTTGTAATACAAGTGCAGTGATTGTTCAAAACATGCCTGTTTGGAGTGGGCTGATTGCTTGGCCCTCTGTATTGCTGCTCGTAGCTTTCTCCATTGTCTCGCTTTGCCAGACCTTCCTCCACAGCGCTGTGGAGATAGGTCTGGCAATGACGAGACCATTATGTTACAGATCCTGCGTGTGAACCAGGTTTTACAGTTTGAAGTGTTTATCTCAGCCTGATGGGACTAATGATCTATCTCTGCTTCTCTGTGTTCAGCTGCAGAAGGCTAAGGCCAGCGAGGCGGATGAGGTGGACGAGGGGCTCGCCGTCGTCCAATCGGCTCAGGTCTTCGCCCCCAAGAGCCTGGTGCTGGTGTCCCGACTGGACTACACCGAGGTGTTCAGGGTACGACGCACACAACAGCCCCAAATACTCTCCCACTCCTACATCATTTTGTGGAAAATGACACCAACGTGTATTTGGGTTTGTGTGCATTGACCTTCTGGCGACCGATGTCGTATTAGCACGACGGCCACCATTTGGGACACACAAAGAGGCTAAAACTATGGACTGTAGGGCTGAACAATTTGGGGAACAAAATCTAATGCCGATTTTTCTGCCAGATATTGCGATTACGATTCGATTCAATTTTTTTGTTTAGTCAAAGTTCAATATTCACTGTGTAATAGATAAAACACATCATTGAGCATTATAACATGAGACACCATAAATGCTGCTCTATATTCTCATTCAAATGATGAAAACATGGATATGAACAGCCAGCAATAACTGTTTTTCTTTTAATAAGCATGGAACATCAAACAGTCAAACAGAATATCACAAAAGCTAAAGTTATAATAATAAAAAAATATCACTGCTTTCCTGAAAACTGAAATGTCTGATATGTCTCAGTTCAACAGCAGCATCTACATAATGCACCTTCTACCATCATGTTAAATAAAGTCATAAAAATTAAAGAAAAAATCCACTGAAAATAGGTAATTTCTGGAAACAATCTGTAACATTATTCCAGCATTCATTTTATGAAAAAACAGTAAATACTATTACAAAAAGAGGAATAAAAAAATGTTAGACCAAACGTTCAACTAAATATTGCTTTGACTTGAAACCGATTAATCGTTCAGCCCTACTGGACTGTATAGAATATGGACGGGGGCCATGCTTTTGTTAACCTTTGACCTCTGTGTGCCACCCCCATTGAACAGAACTGTCTGGGTCTGATCTACACCGTCCATGTCGACGGCCTGTCTGTCCCCTTGGAAACGGTAATCGGGAACCTCCTCACGTGTATCATCCCCATCGCTGGAGGCTCCCAGGTAACTGCTGCCCGTTCATCTCTTTCTCACACACACACACACACACCTGTACAAGCTACACGGCCCTACAAAGTCTGAAGTCCAAGTCATGATATGATGTCATATAAATCAGATGACCAAGGACGATGCTAAGCTGTGACTAGGACTGGGTACCGAATTCAGTACTTTAGAGGCAATGCGTTCTCGGTGCCTAAAAAGTATCGAGTATGGAAAAATACCACGTCATTCAATACGTAATTTCAATCCCTAAGGAGCAAATCTCATCAGAGTGAGTGAGCCAATAAGCATGCAGCATTGTTCCACCAAGATCTGATATTGCTGGTGATTGGCTGTTCAACATTACGCAGGAAAAACTCTACGTTACGCACAGAGACTGGGTTCATGTAGTAGGAGCTGAAAGATTAATAAATAGATTGTGCCACAATGTGTAATGTTATTTCTTTTTGGTTTATAAAATTGGTATCAAAAAAGTATAGTTTGAGAACGGTAGTCTGTATCCTTCATGTTCCACTTTCAGGATTACTCCGGTGCTGCAGGAAATTCCGCCGGATGCGTGTCTTTTCCGTTTCCTTCCGCTCTCTTTGTGTTGAAATTTTAAATTTGGAAGATTTGTGAGGACTACGGTTAACCGCTCCTCAGATCTCTGCAGGGTAAATCCAGACAGCTAGCTAGACTATCTGTCCAATCGGAGTTTTCTCTCGCACGACTGTTTTGCAGCGGCTCTGTGCAGTTTAGCACCGCCCATGACGATTCTGATTGGTTTAAAAAAATGCCACTAAAGCAGAGCTTGCTTTCCTCCCATCCCCAAATGCTGTGTGGAATAGCCAGACCCTCCTTCAGCGCGCTTTGGAGGAGGGTCTGGCAAAGCAAGACTAGGAACAGGTATTCATTTGGTTGGGGACTCGTCATAGTTGGGGGCGTGGCCAGTGGCGGAGTCACCTGACCAGATAACATAGCGTTAACTCAGTGTGGACTACTCAAAAGCACTTTTACCACTTGACAGAATAAGATACATGACATTTTTTTATTAACCCGGTAAGAGACAGCTAACGTTAACTGTTTAACTGTCTTATCTTAGATGATTCCATCTGAGAAATCAAGCTATATTAAAGATAAGTATGTCCAAGCACGTTAAATGAATAAATTCCTTGCAACTGTTACAGTTTTGACTGTAGCAGCGACGTCAGTGGTATTAACACTGGCTCCGTCTCTCTGTTTGACAGTATATAAAACTTTAAAACACAATATTTTACTTTATTAGAGGCACAGAACGCCACAAAGCAACTTTTTTCGGCATTGTACCAAGCAAAAAAACAACCGTAAATATGATAAAGATTAACTGCTAACAAGGTCTACGCTCATTAATTAGAGTGGTTTGTTTTTCCCCCACTGCATAAACAGAAATTATGTTTTAGTGGGCATTCCAAGTGATGCCGATACCCAGCCCTGGCTGTGACAGAATTCAGTCTCATTTCTTATGCTGTTCCAACTCTTTGCCTTTGCTGGGTGGTATACTGTACACGCCTTACTGTTGCCCCATGCCTTGCTCAGCCGTGCAGCTTCTTGAGGCAGTAAGCAGTGTAGAGAAGTAGAGCTTGGCGCAGCCCGCTAGTATAGCAACTTGTTTTCAGCATGGACTGCTGGCTGCTAAACCTTCACCTGTGTCAGCTTGGTACGACAGAAAAGTATTAGCTGTGGCTATAGAGGTTTGGACCCTGTGTTCCTTCATGTGTGTATACAGTATGTATGCCTGTAGAAAGACTATGAATATGCACATGCCTGCGCATTTCTTACTTGGATTACTATAAACAGAGAGTCATGAGGTTAAAAATGACACTAATCTCCTTCATACAGCTGGTTTTACAGCAGATCTCTCGTCCTGTAAACACACTTTAATGTAGACATTTCAGCATTATTTCCGTTCATTTTTGTAGTCTTGGGCCTACTGAAAGACATTTGTCACCTTTTTTTTTCCTTTATGTTTTTCCCCTTGAGTTGAGGTCTGTTGTATAAGCCTAATGGTTTTTGGCCTGTCCTGACACATCTGTTATTTGTTATTTCATTATCTGGATTTTATGCAGTAATATGTATGATTTAAAAAAAAAAAAAATAATAATAATACTGGGAGACATTGATTTCAAAGCTTTGCGAAACACATAGTCCTTTGTTGATAGTATTTATCAGATTTAGACCGATTCACCACATTTTGCGAGCAATATTGGCCATTGAACAAAACAACAATCCTCCAATTTATAACCAGATAAACAAACTTCTAACAAATCTGCAATACCTCCGATATGATAAAACCCAATACTTTTTGTGTTTTTGTGAACACTTGTCATTTTCTTCTTCTTTTTTTAAATTATTTCTCACTCCCCTTTAGTCAATTCTTTTTCTCATATATTTTGTAAAAAAACATGTTATAATTTTTTTTTTTATCTCACTTCCAGTGATTCAGCATTTAAACATCCCAGTTACACATGTCCGTGCCCATGGTGCACATACAGTATGACGTATCTATTTTCTCTAAATGCACATCTGCTGTGGTTTCCAGATGTTCTAACCCATGTGTGTCTTTGTGTGCACCCTACTGTACACTGGTTCCTCTGTGTTACAGATAGAGGAGTCCCCAGTTTGTAGTTTAGACACGTTTCCTCAGGCCCTGGCCTGTGACTGGCTGCTGGCCTGTCTCCAGGTAACTTTACTGTTCTGCAAGCTTCACCAGCAACCAGCTCAATGTTAATGATTCTGTTAATCCAACAGACCCGAGTTGGTTTCTTTTCTTTAAGGAATGTGCAGTCATTACAAATCATGCGTGATTGATGGCGCTTTGGCTATTTTTGACCTGCTTTGTTGTGTGTTTTGTCATCAAAACAGGATCATAGTCATCATTTCAAGCGTTTCATTTGATTTCTTTCATCTCTTGTATTTGTCTTGAACATGATTTTTATTTTTTTTATTTTTTGCAAAGTCTTAGAACACTGACCACGTTTACATGCACACTATATTCCACTATTATTCCGAATATGACTATTTCTAATTTAATCCGGGTCCTGTAAACCCCATACCCGTTTGGATATTCAGAATTAGGCTTAATTCCGAATATAATATTTTCTGATAAAGACGTGGGATACGCCGATATTATTCAGGTTTGAGGAGCATTCTTTGGACATGTATACAGCCCCTTCAGAATATGCGTCTCAGTTAGGATTCTTACCGCAGTTTGCGGCACACAGCCTCTTTCCTGTTTACGGTCAGCTCTCTGCGTCGTACACAAACCAACTAGCCAACAGTTTACAAGGCTGGGGTTTTCCCACTCTCTAAAACACACACAGACACACACACACACACACACACACACACACACACACACACACACACACACACACACACAAAAGGCGTTGCGGTGCAGGTCGTAGTTCAGTTGCTGGGCAACTATATGGGACAGCAGATGGCTTCGTAGCAGGCAGCACAGCATCTGAATGAGAGAATCAGATCTAATCAGCATTAACACACATACAGACCCAAACAGTAGAGGATAATACGCAGCTCGCCTTACACACTGACACACATCTGAAAACACAAACAAGCATCATATATATATATATATATATATATATATATATATATATATATATATATATATATATATATATATATATATATATATATATATATATAGATATATATAGATATATAGATAGATATATAGATATATAGATATAGATATATAGATAGATATATATATATATATATATATATATATATATATATATATATATATATATATATATATATATATATATATATATATATATATATATATATATATATATATATATATATATATATATATATATATATATATATAATCTCTCCAGCAACCTCAATGTCTCAAGTGTTACAGTTAAAATGATTTATATATTACATAAACAGGTTTGGAAAAAGTATTGAATCTCTATAAGAAGATATTGTAATCTCAATTGTTTGCTAAACCCTGCCCCCAAACAGCGCTTGTCCAATCACAGCTTAGCAACCGCAACTAGGGATGGCAGGTCAGTCGAGCTGTGTACATGGGACTGTAGTAAGAGTGATACTCCGTGTGTAACACGTTTGGATGATTGTTTCTTTCTGTACTCTCTCCAAACCTAAAACTTTAAGTAAAGGTGAAAGAGTAAAAGTGTGTGGAATAAATGAAATATTTATTGTTTATAAGTTAAACATATTAGCATGTCCGGCTATGTAGCTTACTACCTACAGCTAGAGTTGCAAAGATTCATCGATTCATTGTCAACTATTAAATCAAAGTGTCTTTTTATTGAGCAGTTATATTTCATATACGTTACATTTTTACATTCAGAGCTCTTTTTCATAGATTCGCCAACTATTTTGATAATCGATTAATAATTTTTTTAGGAAAGAGAAGTTCATAGAATTAAGACCTAACACGCTCAAATCACATTGAAACTTTGACAACTGGGTCACCATATTACCTTCATACGGAAAAATTGTTAAAATTCTCTGATGTCAGCTTGTTAAATGTGAATATGTTCTAGTTTCTTCTCTCCTCTGTGACAGTAAACTGAATATCTTTCAGTTGTGGACAAAACAAGACATTTGAGGACGTCATGTTGGGCTTCGGGAGAAACACTGATTGACATTTTTCACCATTTTCTGACATTTTAGAGACCAAACAACTAATCCATTAATCCAGAAAATAATCAGCAGATTAATCAACCGTGAAAATAATCGTCAGTTGCAGCCCTAAACTCAGCATGATGAAGGAACGCCAAGTATCTTTTGTTCTACATCACAGTGTTTGCTTCTCCTCATCCATTAAGCCTTTTTTTTTCCCCCCTGTAACATTAAAACGTAGCATTGTTGGACAATGCAAAGCTCAACCAGCGTAGCAACGGTAACTAACTAGGAGACAGGACTTAGTGAGTGGTCGGTTTGGCAAAAATGTTGAACGTGAACGTCCGCAGGCGTCTAAACGTTTGAGCTACGTTGACATGCGCTAGTAATGGGGCAGGCTGTGACAGTTCCAGCTTGTGAAATAACCAAAGTTTTATTTTTTTATATATATATTTACAAGTGTATGATTTAGACAGGTTGACCAGCAGGATGTTACAACACTCCAGTCATTTATCTGAGAAGTTTACACAACCCTAATGTGAAGTGAACTTCTGGCTGTTGGCCTGCTGTGGGAAATGGTGAATAACAAAGGGAGAGCAGCAGGGTGGCCTTTACACAGACGTGACAAACCACGGAGTTCTTATGCATTCTTTCCTTATCAAGTCCTCTTAATCAACATCGTGAATCCCCGCAATCTGTACAGTACACAGCCCTGACCTATGACCTTTGTGCAAGTATGTGGGTTGTAGTTACAGACTTCCCCCATGGTGTGTGGGGTGACTTGTTTTATTTACAATGGAAGAAAGTACAGTGCTCATCGAACCATCCATCAGTGACCAAACTGTTCCAGGAATCTGTGTAAATCTGTCTCTGACACGGCTTCATGTGACAGAGGGAATTCCGATCCCAGTTTCTGGACACGGTCTGTCTCACTGCCAAGTGCTCTGACTGACGGGATTTAATTTTGGAATGAGACATTGGAACTTTGAGGCATAACTGACAGAAACCCCACTTCAAAAAGTTGAACAAGCTGTTAAGCTGGAGGTCATGGCCCCTTTCTTTTGGTTGTCACGTAGCCTGTGGTCTTCAGTTGTTCCCTTTACCTCTTATCGTTGCAGTTTGATACTGAAGGGGATCTCAGTGCAGGCAGTCGGTTTCCAGTATCAGTTTTAGGACAGATACTTTCAGTTTTCGAATAAGAATACCTCGGCTTTAGAAATTCCCTTATGCATCATTGTTACTGTTACAGTGTAATTTCGAAACCGTGTCAGGATTATAGACTGTAAAAATAATGGACTTAGCATCCGTGACGTCACCCATTGGTTTGTGGACTGTCATTTGAAAGCCTTTAGCTTGGCAATATTGCCGTCGCCATCTTTTTTTTTTTTTTTTTTTTAAACCCGACGTGACAATTTGGGACGAGAGGGTGGAGCTGGGGAGGATGACTCAGCCAGTGTTGTTTATGGAGCTGCGCTAAGCTAAACGCCAAAGGGGGGAAGTTAAAGCATCCCCTGCTTTATCGTCTATTTTAAAATACATAATATACAATATGAACATCATGCACTATTGAAGAAGACTTGGAACTAGCGATTGAGGCCAGGTGTGTGTGTGTGTGTGTGTGTGTGTGTGTGTGTGTGTGTGTGTGTGTGTGTGTGTGTGTGTGTGTGTGTGTGTGTGTGTGTGTGTGTGTGTGTGTGTGTGTGTGTGTGTGTGTGTGTGTGTGTGTGTGTGTGTGTGTCCAATAAGCGGCACTAGTAAAAGTAATGTGCATACCCCTCTATCACTATATTACTGTTTTATATGTCATTCATGTATCCATATTTGTACTGTTGTTGCACGCTGTGTGTTTATTTTGAGTTTTGAGTAGAACGAAGTGATGAATCATCTGTTGCTGTTTTTGGGCTGCCGGATGCTAAGTGATGGCTATATGATGCATGTGTGTGTCTCTCATGTCTAATGTTACAATCATCCTTTTTTTTTTTTTTTTCCACAGCTGTCATCCTGCAGTTCATGTTCACGATATTATTGTTTGTGCAGCTTACTTGTTTTGCCATGCTGAGACATTACTGTCATAATGTTATTTAGTTTGGGCATTCTGTGCCCTCACTCCTGTTGTTTCTAATCTGTGTCTTATCCTGCTCTGTGTGTGTGTGTGTGTGTGTGTGTGTGTCTGTGTGTGTGTGTGTGTGTGTGTGTGTGTGTCTGTCTGTGTGTGTCTATCTCTCTCTCTGCTGGGTGCTTGTGTAGCCGGGCCAGGAGGAGAGAGAGGAGAGTTTGGTACGCCGGCCTGCCTTTTATTCTCCTCTCGCCACCAATCAGCTCTGAGCTTTCTCAGCTTCCTTTTCTCCACCCATTCCCTTTAGCCAATCCGTGCTCAACTCCTTGTGGCACAAGAACCAATCAAAATGCTTTGATGCAGACTCAATATGTGACCAACATCTGATCATTCATTTCATATTCGGTGCACATCTGATACATGCCTCAACTTTTCTCATATAATAAATAAATGTATAAGTAAGGGGTGTCCCATGGACCTGCAGTTGTTTATCAAAACTTTATGTCCCTCTAGTAACATTAATACACGTTTATTAAATGGTTATAACACATTATAATGCAGTTGTATGCAGCTATAAGGGCTTTTTAAGTGTGCAAAAATACGTACAGTATTGTTCAGCAATAAGTTCTCCAATGAAGACATACATCCGTGATTTAATACTTAGTCATTCACTATCTGCTAATACAGCAGCCTCTGCATCTGGGTGTCTACAGGAGGAGTTCCCTTTCAGGCGATTCACTCGGTACAACACATATAGAATGGGATATCACGCCCCCGCCTGGCCTGACTGAAGACCCCTCTGTTCACACCTAGAAGGCTGATCTGTGGTGACGTATGTTGGGCCCCGCCTGCACATATAAACAGTCATCACACCACAGTCATCCTTCAGTTCTCACGCTCTTCGCTTCGCTAAGAACACCTCTGCCGGGTGTTAGCCACCAACTACACTAATTTTCATAGTAGTAGGAGTATGTTATCCAGGGGCTCTGTGTCTCGGTATGAGCACCAAGCCTAAACAGGCAAAGAAGAGTTATAGCTGTTGACAAATGCATGAATGAACTCTCACACCTGCTTATAACTACAATATAGGGTGTTATAAACTATTTATTACACGTTTATATACTATTTATGAAAGTGTTGCTCTGTGAATATGTCGACAACTTGAGGCCACAGCTTAGTGACAAAGCCTGTAGCCTTCCAGGCATGAGAAGAAATCCTTTGGAACAGTGATGAAGATGCTACATCAGAGCCATGTAGACCTTCAGCCTATCAGAAAAGAGTATCCTCAACGGCGATGTAAATAACATTAGCGTATCGGCCCCTTATCATGACAAACGGTGAATCGAGCACACCTGATGATCAGATGTTGGATCACAGCATTGAATTGCTAACGGCTCGCCTATGGTCGCCGATGCTATTGCTGCTGCTGCTGCTGTAGAGAGCATGAAATAACGCTGCACTTTCCCCTCCCCGCTACACACAGCCATACTGACTGGGTGCATTTCAACCACTTGAGAAGAAGTTCTATTTCAGAAACTAATTGCAGATTAAACTGACTTTAAGCCCCTCTGACGAGATTAAAATACAATTTAGATGTCTACTGTTGCTCAAAATAGTCCAGGGGCTTTCATCTCATTTTGTTTTCTATATGCAGTAGGTCAGGGAATCTGTGATTATCTGCGAGAAATATCTGGATTGTTATTTTGCCCATAATTGTGCCATTCAAATTGACATATGCAGGTTTTTTTTAAGCATAACCTGAAATTTGATTTGTACCAATTTTAAGCAAAATTAACAAGTCCCACATGTTTCATGTATTTTAGAAATATCGTCCCCAAGGTATACTGTGTCCACTAGTCATTCATCTTGCGCTGCGATGCTTAGTGGTACTGTGTTATTGTGCTCGTACTGTATTGATTTCTATTTTTGCAGTCTAAATCATCCCCATTTCCACTCCTGGCTTGTTATCCAAACCACACACAAGTCGATATTTATTGGCTTTGCATTCCGTCTGGAGCAAAGTAGATTTCCACTTTTACCAAAGTTAATGTGCCTATTCTGTAATGGAGGACATAGTTATTAGACATAATGTAGTGCAAATCAGAGCTCCTGAATGTCAGCCCTGTAATGAGCAGTATCTGTGCTGTCGTAAGCTCTTTAAGAAAGGCATTTTGTTTCAACCTTTAAACAGATCAGAGAAGTGTTTCTACACTGTGTTGATGCTTCACGGTCCCTAAATGAATCCTCCATACAGATTGACTCGGATCAACCTTTTTCCGCCTGTGCTCACTTTAGACTGCAGTGGAAACTCGTCGCCGGGATTTTTCGCTCCCACAAAAGCTTGATTGATACGGTGGTGTTTTTGCAGTAAGGTTGTTGGCGTGGAGTGCTGCCCACCTCCATTCATGTCCCGATCGGCTGGAATGGCTTGTCTTTTAATTTGTGATGTACCTGCTAAGCTTCTGGGATTCTCCATCTCTCTGTCGCTGATGCCCCGCTGCTCACTGGACACGCACCGCTGTGATTCAACCACGATGCCAAACCCTGACTCTATGAGAAGCACCATTCGTTCTCAGTTTTTATTTTCTTCTCACCTCCCTTTTCAATCCTTCTGTTCACTCCTCCCTCTCTCTCTCTCTCTCTCTCTCTCTCTCTCTCTCCATCGCTCTCTCTCTCAATCTATAGAGGACTATAACGTTAGGTGCTGGCGACCGGCAAGTTATCCAGACTCCCATCGATGACGCACTTCCTGTCAGTGGCAGCACCGTGGCCCAGCTCTTCAGACAGCTCGGTACAGTTAATTAAAATACGGGGTTTAATTCTACACCTGTCCCATTTCCAAGTAGTGTTCCCCCCCCCCCAGTAGGGTAGAACATATGATTATGAATTTGGTTTTCTGTCCTGGACGTCCTGTGATGCCTCTGTGTCTGTGCTCTCCTCGCCTCTCAGGGATAGTCAACGTGCTGTATCTGTTCTGTGCCGCGCTGACGGAACATAAGATCCTGTTCCTGTCCAGCAGCTACCAGAGGCTGACCGACGCCTGCCGGGGATTGCTGGCCATCATGTTCCCCCTCAAATACAGGTGGGATCCCACTCCTCAGTCTCTCCATACTGCGTCTTTAGATCTTTCTTTCAGGACACATCTGATATCTATCTATCTATCTATCTATCTATCTATCTATCTAATGGGTGAAGCACAGTATAGTTGACAGCAGATGTGCTAAATCTCTTCTCTCCCCCTCCCCCCCGTTTCAGCTTCACCTACGTTCCCATCCTGCCGGGGAAACTGCTGGAGGTCCTGAGCACCCCCACCCCCTTCATCATCGGTGTCAACTCATTCTTTCGCTCGGAGACACAAGAATTGGTGGGTTCTCATCACTACAACACCATAGACCAATGCTACACAAAGAAGAGAAAAGGGGACTGCTCAAAGCTAGCACTTTTTCTACTGTAGTAGAAGTATAAGTAAACTCTATTGGTCGTATGTGGAAAAATGCATCACGTGGAGACAATCGCATGTTCACACATCCAGATAAAAAGAACCAGGGAGTATTTGACTCTCAACAACAGTTCCCGCTCTGCTTTTACACACTGGATTTATTTATGTTAGATTGTGAAGTATTCTGTTAAAAGAGGTCCAGTTACTAATATTTCCTCTCAGCAAAGGTCCGAACCGCTTAATGTCTACATTGCATCCTACCCCTACGTATGTCAAATAAATATAAATAAATAATACATTTCAACAATATTTATTGTCAATTTTCAAAGTGGGATAACATATAGACGCATTGAACTTTTTATGGATAACTAAAAACCATCTTTGACATAAAATGAGTAAACTTAAGGCCTACATTTCAAGTGAAAGACAACAAGACAGACTCTTCTGAATAGAATTAGAAAAAGTGCTAGCTTTGAGCAGTCCCCTTTTCTCTTCATTGTGTTACTTCCTTTCCTAGAGAGAGCCATGGGCCCGTGGCTGCCCCGCCACTGTTTTGAATCTTGGCTTAAATGGAGTTCGTTCCATTCCCATGCGCGCGTCTAGAGTAAGCCTGGAGCGGTACTTATAGTGCGCTCCATTTCCCTCGGAACTCTGCAGCCGGAGCTGGGAACGACGTCACACCCGAGTTGAATGCGTTCCATTTACAAGTCAGATTTTTTTAATTGTGGTGTAAGCTCTAGCCAGGTTAGCCATTGTCAGCAATACGAGAAGAAAACAACGCATTGCGCCATTTTTTTGTGCATACAAACAGCGCAGCAACATGTCCACAGATAGACGTTTGACAGGGCTGTGTGTATCACTGATTTTGTGAGACACAAATGAGACAGAAGTGCTAATAACCCTATGTTACTGCAGCGTTTTTTCCGACTTTGACCTCAGAAAATCCGACTTCCGAGTACAAATGGAACGCATTATTATTTTCCTAGCAGAGAACGCTGACACACAGCTGTTAGTTGATACCAACATGGTCAAGGTGTGTAGGCCACCTGTGGTTAGACCAGGCAGAACCGTCTCAGTCTGGAGCCAGAAAGATGCTCCATGCTGTCATCTGTCACATCGGTCTGTTCTCTCGAGTGAACTGTCTATGCACGGTAAACCGTCGGTTTGATTGGCTCAACTGAGTGAAGCGATCGGCGTAATAAGTGAATTACCTGTGCCACGGTCGAAAAATAACTTTGCTTTGTGAAGACAATTATTTATTCTCGTTAATTTGTCAGAAATTGGCTCACCCGGTAGAGCGTGCGTCCCTTGTAGGCTGAGTCCTTGGCAGCGGCCTGGGTTCGAGTCCGACATGTACCTCCTCTCCCCCTTTTCCTGTCTTCAAGCTACCCTATCAATTAAAGGCCATAAAAAGCTACAAAAACATAATTTTAACTATTCCATAGTTTAATAAACTTGCTCCCAAAATAGACCAGAATGGCCTTTTCAAAATCAGACGGAGGAGGCCAAAATGATCTACGAAGAAACCCGGCTATATACTTTAAGACACCCTCAGCTACACTGACGTGGATCTGAGCTTTGATTACAATGGAGAGAATGTTCATGTAAACTCTCACTGACCCATTAAGCAATGGTTCACCTGTCTTTTAATAAACGGCCCATCTGGCTATTTGCTACCTGCCTACCTTTGTAGATTTTGCCAAGATAAATTATACCAATATACGTAACAATAATGACTTGTCTTATTAAAGCTCGATGAGAGTGTAATGAACCCATACAGTGCTGCGTGCCGCCCTGATGGAGCCGTTGTCTGACATCACAACCACACACTGTGTGATGTACAGTAGACACATGGCCATTATCAGTGTACAGGTCAGAGGTTATCGTGTGGGCAGCCTTTCCTGCCGCCTGCACTGAAATGGGACTGTGTTTGTGTTGTTGGACGGCTAGCGTCCTGTAATGAGCAGCTGACGACAGAGACCACTTTGTCTGTCTTAGGGGATCGACCGATACTGGTTCTTCAAGGCCTATACTGATTATTAGTAGGTAATGGAACCGATACGCATTTGCAGTGAAAATGAAAATCTTGAAGTCAAAATGTTAACCGCTCAGGGCGCTGGTCCAGCCCACTCACTCTGACATCTCTCCATTTGTGCATGAATAGGTCCTGAGCATGTCTGTGTGTATTTCAGGCCTGTGTGTAGTGATTTCTAACAGAGTGTAAATTTTAATTTCCCCACTGGGGATCAATAAACAGTATAAATTATTAAATTAAATTATTATAATTAAACTTAAGCAATTATTTAATAAATGAGAAACTTTGAACGTAATACCCAGTAGAAAATAGTCAGTCAGATAGTGTTGTGGGGGGACATGAAGTCAGACTCAGTGGGGAGAGAAACCGGAGCAGAGGGACAGACACAGAGCTGTAGCTGAGCCAAAGTAGAGCACTTTTTAATTCATTCACTTTATTGGTTATTAAGCTAATAATAAAACGCTGATACAGATCATCTGCAAACTGTAAAAAAAAACGGCCCAATAATCCGTTGAGCCCTAGTCTTTCTCTGCGTTAACGTCAGTTGCTGTAATCATATTGTGTATCTACGGCTGTAACAATTATTACATAAGTCTCATTGTCAATTCTTTTGCATAATTGCGGTTTCTTTGTTTAACTGCAATTAATTATTAACAGTAGCTAAGGCGTACGACTGGTAATTTTGTTTAGATATGCCAAATTGTAATTATATAAGTGATTATTGGTCGGACTATATGTTTTTATTCAATTGTTAGTTGTTGGCACTTGGCTCTGCACACGTTCATAATAACAAAAATGATCGGGGGGGAAACAGTTAGAAAATAAGGAGGTGTTGTTTACATTATAGACTGTGTACTTGTGTTACGACATCATCTGGGTCACATGACAGAGATAGAACCTAAAGATGTATCCTGGGATTCATTCAAAACTGTATTTGTTTAAAAAAAGTAATACCTTAATAACTCTTTTTCAATTTGACTGAAAGAGACAATTCTATTGTTAATCGCAATTATTTCTGAGACAGTTAATTGTTTAGTAAAATGTGCAGTTGTCATGCTGCAGTACTTTTCTCAACAGTCTCCGAGGCAGAGATAAAAGTTGTATTTATGTGTGCGGGTTTTCAGTTGGATGTGATCATCGCTGACCTGGACGGTGGCACGGTGACCATCCCCGAGTGTGTCCACATCTCCCTGCTGCCTGAGCCGCTCCTCCAGCAGACCCAGACTGTGCTCTCCATGGTAAGAGCTGCAGCCTTAACTCTGAAACACACACACACACACACACACACACACACACACACACACTACCAGTGAGTACTGGGAAGTGTGATTAACATCCAGTGGGTGGTTTCTACCAAGCAATAAAATTCCCCGGTGGTGCTTTATGGGCTTAGATGCCAGGAAGCTTTAAATGATTTTCCTCCCTTTTTTCTTTGCATTACTTTTTTATGTTGAATTTTGGTTTGGGTGTTGATCATCTTTGAAACTTTTTTTCATTTTGTTTTGCATGTTTTAAGTGGTGGATTTTATTTTTGTTTAAGTTAACCACCCACAAAACTAAGAGGCACTCAGTGAGTGCAGACCTTCGCCAAGGCGCGCCATATCTCACAATGGTAATGCAGTGTGAATTTTTTTAGATTCTATAGACACCACATGAATGCAGCACGAAAGTGCAAAAAATACAAATGGTTCGACTCCAACCTGCAGTTCTTTGCTGCATGTCATTCCCCCCTCTCTCTCTCTCTCTCTCTCCCCTTTCATGTCCTCAGCTGTCCTATACAAATAAAAAATATCACAAATATTCTTCTCTCAAAACACACATACAGTGCCATATTATAGTGGCTTCAGAAAGTATTCAGAAACCTTCACTTTTTGCACAATTTATTGTGTTGCAGATTTACTTTCAAATGGATACATTTGCCACTTTTGCCCATCAATCTACACTCAATAACCCATAATGACAAACTGAAAACATGTTTTTAGACATTTAGGCAGATTTATGATTTGGTATTTAGGCCCTTAATTCAGTACTTTGGCAGCAGTTACAGCTTCCAGTCTTCTTTGGAAAGTCTCTACAAACTTTGCACACCTGGATTTAGGAAGTTTATCCCCCTCTTAAAATGACCTCTAAATAAAGTGTGCAAAAAAGTGAAGGGGTCTGAATACTTTTCTGAAGCCACTGCATATTGTATAAAGCCCAGGAATCCTTTAGTAAGCATGACATGTTGCCTTCTCTTAAGTTTATTCCCAGACATTTTTAAGTCCATCAAATCCATCCATCTTCGTCCGCTTATCCAGGGTCGGGTCGTTGTTTAAGTAAATTCTTCTTCAGGAGATGCAGACATTCACAAAACTGTTGTACGTTGAAGCATTTAAATTAATTTTACAAGTTTTGGTTTAGTCTTCTGTGTTTTTATCAGGGCTTTAGTTGAAGCTTTGTGCCGATGCGGTCGTTTTAACCATATCACCCTCACACACACGTAGTAAAGAAAGTTCCATCAAGTGTACTATTGTGTTCATATCAAACACTGCCAGCTCATGCTGTATAAAGCACTTTACAGCAGCTTCTGGTAATCCAGTGCCAGCCCATTTTGAGAAATGCTTTATCTGTTTAGGTATGTAAACAAATGCTTATCCTGTTTCCTTATTCTCTTATTGATATTTGAAGAATGCCTTCCTGTTGCTACTGTTTACTGTGTTTGCGTTTCATGGTCCTGTAAAAATAAAAGGGGAATTTGTTGTCTCAGGTATTTGGATCACAATGACTGAAACATAATCAGGAAGAATGGGTTGGTTAATGCAAGATATTGTTTTGGCTTTTCTGGACTTTGATTAAATGGCTCAGATAAACTTTAGAAAGATGCTCAGTTTTTAGGTTCAGGTATTAGGTGGGTAGATTTGTTTTGCAGCAAAAAATATGACATCCGTTATGACACACAACTATGAAAACATATTTCAAACTGATACAACTACTTTGGACGGGTTAGCTCAGTGTGTAGAGCAGGCGCACATGAACATAGAGGTTTATACCTCGACGCAGAGGTCCAGGGTTCGAATCTGACCTGTGACGATTTCCTGCATGTCTTCCCCCTCTCTCTTTCTCCTCTTTCTCACCTAGCTGTCCTATCCATTATAGGCAGAAAAGCCCAAAAAATAATCTTAAAAAAAACTAATACAAGTACTTACAATCTGATACAAATACTCAAGGTTTCACCAGTCAGGCCATAAGAGGGAAAGATAAAGATAAATAATAAAGAAATAAAGTAATTCAAATAACTATTCTCTTTTATAAAATCAAGATAAAAGCAAATAAATAAATAATGCTCCTATCATATTTGTGCGAATATGGCTGTTCAGCTCAGCGATGGCAGCAGGAACAAAGCTATTTGTGTAACGCTTTGTTCTGCACCTTGGGACTAAAAACCTCCGTCCGAAAGGGAAGAAGCTTAAGATCACTGTGCAAAGGGTGGGAGCCATCATTTAAAATAGAGGTAGCTGTCCTCTGTAACTGTCTGGTATACAGGGACGCTGGGTAAAGCTGTGGCTCCCCAATCATCCGACTGGACCATTTAACTGGTCAGGTTGAAGGGTTTCCTCTCCTTTTAATGATTTCCTCTCCTTTAAGGATGCGTGGCCGGACCGTGACACCAAGGAAAGGTTTCCATGCTATCATGCTGCTCTGCTAGCTCACGTGCTGCTGAGTCGTAAACACTTTGCTGCACAAACTACACATGATGACTCTGCTCGTTTTACACAATTATACAGCCCTCATAAAAAGGATTCATTCCCATCAACTTTTATGATTTTATTGAAAAACAGTGGATGTAATTTGGATTTTATGACAGTGATTGGCAGAAAACAAGACAAAGAGTCTACAGCCATGCTAGCAGCTCGTGTGTCCATTGTCAGCGTCATTTCAACGCCTCCCATTCAGTTCTATGGAAGCAGCAATGCATTCTGGTAGCGTCGCGGGGACTTTGGAGAAGCGGGGCGTCGAGTCGCCCACTCCTCAATTGCATAAAGTTGAATCCAGCCAACTTTATGCAAACAAGGAGCGTCCGGCTCGACTCGACGCCTCTCAAAAGCTGTACAGCTGCCTCTAATAAATGTTGTCCTGAGTGGGGGAATACTTTTTCAATCAGTTATTTAATCTCTGATATTTAGAGATATTTGTCAAAGTATTTTAGTCTTTGTCTGTTCATCAGTGTAAAAGATTCAGACACTCAATATTTTAAGAGTGAAACGTGAAACTATTTATAGTAAACCTCCTGCTCAAATCAATTCAGGACAACCATCGTGGATCCATCTCTATATGGCGTTGGATTGCTTCTAGTTATCTTGCTCTCTATAGCACTGGGTCAGTTCCCGGTTATGGGAAAATCCTTGTAATGTGTGTTATGATGCCAAATCATCCCTCCCTGGATAGTCTGGTTTGTTTGCTGTAGCTGTGATTGCAGTCCTGTTTAAAACATGAGGATTGACTTTATTTGATTATTGTCTCCTGCTGATGAGTTTCTGGTTAAAGATTGGTACACCCTAGACGACGGTTTTCTCTCTGCGGGTTGAACAGGGTTGGAGTTTTTGGAGATGTCACTGAGGCAAAGGGTAGGATATGTTTATTTGGGAGAGGATGGAGCTGGCATTCACTGCTCTGTCTCAGCTGAGATGTGCCAAGTGTGTATTTGGATGCTGCGAGGAGCCTAAAGTTTGGGAATCGATGCTCTTCCCACGGACTCTCGTCGTATTTGAAATGTTTGTGCTGTAAGAAATGTATTGTCCTGTTTTTGTTACTTCAACAAAACAGAAACTGAAGATACAGCCTCTCTCTTTGCAGACGTCGAGTAAAAAACTGCAATGAATACTACAGTTGCAGTTGGATGTTATGCTGCATGATCTACATAGAAGAACTGCACAGTTTATTTTGTCACATGACACCCGCGGAGGATACGCTAGTTTTCGCCCTTTCCCTGCGCGATGCTGTGACTCTGTCACAGTGCTGTAGTACTTGAGTCCGGAGTCGAGGCGCTTTTCGGTCGTCTTGGACTGGTTGGTATTTGGACTTGGACTTGTCTCGAACTCGGCCATTGGACACGCCAAATATTCTAGTTGGTCTTGACTTTGTTACTTGAGTTCTAAAGTAACTTCCGCCTTCAAAACAAAACCATTGATGAAGCTCTCGTACAGAAGTTAAATTCAAAATCCATCTAGAACAAGCATTGAGATTGGTCGCTTGGTATACACCTGGCTGCATCATAATACCTCAATCATCACCTATCAGTCATTTTCATTTTGGCCACAGACACAATGTCGGCGAGCACTTTGTACTATGGTTTCTTCAGGACAAGAAATAAGTTCAAGAATGGGAACATTTCCATTTTATATAAATCATGTGGCCTTATTTGACCCTTTCTTTCTACAATCTTGGCTGTCTCTCATTTGGACTCGGTCTTGACTTGGAATCAAACTTTTTTGCACTCGGTCTTGACTTGGACCCCTTTGGTGTCTGTCTTGACTCGGTCTCGACTAGTCCTGGTCTTGGATTCGTTTTGGACTCAACAAAGGTGGACTCGACTACAGCTCTGCTCTGTCATCTCGGCCACAAATTTTGTCCATCTCCGTGCAAGCAGCAAATTACATCAGAGAAGCATGAAAACCAAGGCACCCTTGTTAAAGAAAAAGTTCTTTAGGGAGAAGGCCTGTGTGCCGCAACGCGTTGCTGCCTATTTTTTTTTACCTTTTGCTATGCCTTAGAGGCATCAATAAAGGCGTTTTAACTTTTGCGTTAACAAGAGTGCCTTGTTACACTTTTTTCAACCACCACCAAAAAGAAGCGCTCCTTTTCTCGGTCTTCCCACATCGTTCCAAATTGGTTTGCACCGAGTTTGAAAGAGGCACTGAATAATAACAGATGAAAAATAAGAAACCTCCTTAACATTGTCTATGGCCTCCATGCTGCTTTCTAAGGTTTACTAAATCTGTTTTCCGGCGCATTCATGACACAAAGAAATGCACACGTGATGGGAGAGGGCTTGCTCCACGTATAAAACCTGCATATGCACACTCATTTTAGTGGAAAAGGGGTATTTGTGCAATAAAATAAACCACAATTTTGTCCCATGGATCCTACAGTATAAGGATTTTGTTTATGATTGCATCATGGACTTTTGACAGTGTTTTTTTTTTTTTTTTTTTTTTTTTTTTTAGAACTACTGTCACATAAAAACAGATGTGTACAATCCCAGAATCCCAACAACAGCTTATCTGTTCCTACCATCAGCTGTGGGTCAAAGTGTCCTCAACCGAGACATTGAACCTCAACCCACTGACCGGGGCTTCTGCTAAATGCCTGAGATGACAAGGCTCAAAATAAATAGATTTAATAAATAAAGTTTTTTTTATTGTGAAATCCAGGGGGTCATGCCACATGTGTTTGTGTTATGGACAGTTTCTGTCACTGGTTGCTCTGTGTGCGTTATGGCTTCTAACCTGGAGACTCTTGTGTGTTGTGGTCCTTGCTCTGCATGGATGGAATGCGAGCTGGAGACGGGTTGAAGGGAAGTTCACCGGGCTATGGGCCTCAGCAAGCAGAACTGTGTGAACAAACACCAACACAGATGTATTAACTGAAGGATTGTAGCTCCAATTGAGCACTTTTCCACCTGGGTGCAGGATTAATGACCCCAACAGACCCAGAAGTATCAGTCCGATCAGCTCACATGGGTGGGGTTGACCTCCCTCGCTGCAGGCTGCACGAACGATGGAGCTGGAGATTGTTGGGTAGCAACTGTGATTCAGGGCTTAGCTGCTGTGCTCTCCTTACACTTAGCTGAATGAAATTTTAATGGAATGGCCTGAGACTGGCACTGATATGGTTTCCAAGGTAGTATTTGTTGATAGGGCTCTGGCTGCTGCTGCTGCAGTGTCTGTCTCCACACTATAAAACATGGACTATTTTAATTGCTTCCACTTTTCTACAAGCTTTTGACCAAAATATATTTAGTCATATTTAGTCATGTGTTTGTGTTAATTGGTGATCCACATGAGTAGCCCAACCACAAATTGTTTTGTATAGCAATTTATTTATGTACTATAGCCACTATGGCTAAAAATAAATAAAAAAGGGCTGCAACTAACCATTGTTATCATTATCAATTAATCTGCTGGTTATTTTCTCCTGTTAATCGATTCATTATTTTGTCTATAAAATGTCAGAACAACAAGTATGGGCCATACCTGAGAAGTTTCTGCTAGCACACTGTCACTAGGAATCACTAGATACCAGTGTTTTCACGAGGTTTGTAAAAGACTTAGGTGCACGTATTTGGGTGTGGGTGTGTTTTCCATTTTGTTTTCCATTCTGTGGTGACAGTAAAGGAAGAATGTAATTGTACAGGGAACATGTTTTCTTACTGTTCATATGACAATAAAACTTTTTTTCAAAAAGAAATTGAAAATGCTTAAAAGGCAAAACTTGCTAAAGAAGTCGACTGGGGACCAACTACAACCATTAGATGTAAGAAAAGTCATTTAGTTTAATCAATTCTACATTTGTTTGGCTTAAGTGGTGCCCAAAACGGCCTCATAATAGTAGGGAATAGCCTGGATTTCTCTTGAGGTCTTGACTCAGTTACCCAGAGTTCCACTGATGCAGCAGGAAAAAAGCTCCAGTAGAGCGCCTATGAGAGGCAGTTGAATAGTGATTGACGGTAGCTTTCATGTTGTTGCTGTTGTAGGTTTTGGATCCAGAGCTGGAGGTCGCTGATCACGCCTTCCCCCCTCTCTCCACACAACCCTCGGCACTCAAGATCCAGGTAAGAAAACCTCTCTGCTGTCAAATGGCCGGCTTTTCTCAGCAGCTTTGTTCTCAATAAAGCAGGCCGTCTCATGTTTATGTTGAGGTTTTTATAGTCGATATCCACAACGTTCCACTTCCGGGATTGCTCCGTTGCCGTCGATAATTCCGCTGGATTTCACTCTTTCAGCCGGATGTCCGGTTACCTTCCACTTTCTTTGTGTTGGCGTTCTAAACTCCGGTGGATTTGTGAGGACTATGGTTAACTGCTCCTCAGATCTCTGCAGGGTAAATCCAGGCAGCTAGCTAGACTATCTGTCCAATCTGAGTTTTCTGTTGCACGACTAAAACTACTTTTGAACGTACACACCTTCCACCAAAACAAGTTCCTTCCAGAGGCTATTGTGCAGCGGCAACGTGTCTTTTCCCAGTGCTTAGCACCGCCTAAAAAGACTGTGGTTGGTTTAAAGAAATGACCATAAACCAGAGCACGTTTTTCTCCCATCCCGGAATGCTGTGTGGACTAACCAGACCCTCCTCCACACTGGTCTGGAGGAAGGTCTGGCAAAGCAAGACTAAGGTTTTAATGATGTTAAAAGTTTCTTCACTTTATTTCAATTAACCAAATGAAAATGTTTTTCATTAATCCTAATTGTGCAGCACTTCCCCTAAATGTTGCCTGTAAAGTCAGCACAATGACACATTCTGGGCACAGCATTAACTTCAAGAGGCAACACTTTTCAATAGACAGCATACCGAGTTACCGCAATCCGAGATCTCACCAGAGTAAACTGTTGTTACGGCCAAATTGCTCATAGCCTCAACCAAAACAGACTTTTTATAGCAGACAGATTTAGTCCAAGTTTGTTCACTGTGCTGCTCTGAGAGGCCTAATGTCTAACCGGCAGGGTAGGTTTTATATTTGATGCTTGTTGGCATGAAAAAGATGTTAAAGGGTCACTGGTGTGGGTGTGGGTGTGTGGGTTTGGGTGTGTGGGTGTTTTTTGCTGTCTGGCTGACTTTAACTTGACTGTGTGTTTCAGGATAAGGAGATCCGGGGAGTCTTCCTGTGGCTGTTCGCTCGGCTCTTCCAGGGCTATCGCTGGTGTTTACACATCATCCGCATTCACCCAGAACCAGTGATCCGCTTCCACAAGGTCTGTACTGAATACTGCATGTGACCACAGCTCTGACCAATCATCTGTGTTCTCAAGAGGACGAACGAAGAGTCGTCAAACGGAGGCCAGTGTGCGATTTGAGAACAGCAGCTGATCAGTGTGACGTGTGTGTCCACAGGCTGCCTTCCTGGGTCAGAGGTCGCTGACGGAGGACGACTTCCTCATGAAGGTGTTGGACGGCATGGCGTTTGCGGGCTTCGTGTCGGAGCGAGGGCCTCCTTACAGAGCCACCGACCTGTTTGATGACGTGAGTCTGTCAGCACAGCTAGACTAAGGCCACATCTACACCACTACGTTTTCAGACAAAACCAATCTCTGTCTACACAGGAGCGTTTAGCCCCCTAGCAGAACTAATCTCCGTCCATATTAACACGTCTGACGACGCATATCACATGACCAGTGGCTCTGATATGAAAGGTAGTTGCTGACATTTGAGGTGAGCTTACTTCTTTTGTCCCGTTTCCACAGCTGGTGGCCAATCACGTGGAGCGGATACGACAAGAGGAGGCCTGTCCACACAAAGTCCTGAATCACGTCAAAGAACTGGCTGAGCTGCTCTTCAAAAATGTATGTTTTTAATATAATTGGCAACAAATAGTATTTCTTAAAGACTACCTGTTACTTACCCTTTATCCTGCTGGTCTCCTGTTAGTCCTGCTGTGTCTCTTTCTTTCCCACCAGTTTCCTCTTGTGAGACTCTCCTCTCCGTCACTTTTTTGGCCCAGTATATCTCGCCACTCTCCATTTTTCTTTTTCTCTCCCTGTCTCTAATAACTAATAGTATGAGACATGTCCTTTTCTCTTCAGGCTCTGTTTTTGTTCAGTTGCTTCTTTGTTTTCCTTTTCTCACCAGTTGTCCCTTCTTTATTCCCTCTCTGTCTTCCCCTCCCTCTAGGAGAATCCGTACCCCGCTGTGGCCATGCACAAAGTCCAGCGGCCGTCAGAAAACAGCCAGAGCGCGGGAAACAATCGGACGCCGTTCCCTGCGCTGGACGATGTCGCTGTGCAGCTCTTCATCGACCACGCTGCCGCCAAGCTCAAGACTGCACCTCCTGTGGTCAAGGCGGAGCTCAAGGGCATGGTGCCATCTGGGCCCCCGCTGGGTGAGCTGGGGAGGGGACTGACACTGGACTCAGATGAAAATGTCTGGATCATTTGAAATCAGAAGCGTGCAGTTGTAAAGTAGAAAATGTGGAGAAGGGATGTTTAACCCTCTGAGGACAAAAGATGCACCGGCAAGTCCAAGCGATGTTTGACAACAGTCCTATTCAAAAACCGGTATTACAAAATGTCATTTTAGACATTTATTTACTATTTTATCCATATATTATGCTACTTTTGTGAACCCAGGACTTTTGTAAACTCATTTCAAGCACCAAAACAATTGAGTTTAGGTTTGTTTTCACAAGAGATTGGAGAAATTTCAAAAAGCAAACATCAACTTCTCAGCTTTAGGGTCAAATTATCTCTTTCCGCCTTTTTAATTGATAGGATAGCTAGCTGAGAAAGGGGAGAGAGAGGGGGAAGACATGCAGGAAATGGTCACAGGTCGGACTTGAACCCTGGACCTCTGCATCTAAGCATAAGCCTCTCAGTATATGTGCCCCTGTTCTACCCACTGAGCCACCCCGGCCACTGTTCTCACAGTGGGTGTTTAATGGGGTCGAGGCCCGTGCCCAGTGATGAATGAGTGTCTGATCACTTCTCCCATGTCTCCGCAGGAGACACCGTGGACAGGAACGGCATCGTGATGGCCAACAGCGCCCGCAGGCTGGAGGTGGTCAGGAACTGCATCACGTACATCTTCGAGAACAAGATGCTGGAGGCCAAGAAGGTAAGGGGGACTCCTCCCTGCATGACCAGACCGACGGGACACGAAACACTGCATATCTACTTAGCAGAACCAAAAACACCCAAAGATAATTTTAGCTTCTAGTAGGGATGGTCACAATCACAGTATCTGATCGGAGACGATTTTGGCTTTTTTTTTTTTTTTTTTTTACTGATTGGGGATCGGCATTTATCCTGATTACCTTACTCCGATCATGTACATCAGCTTGTAGTGATTGCCGACTTTAATTACACACGCCCTGCGCCACAGACACACTGCCAGACTGCCTGGATGCCTTTCAAACCAAGATGGGGCGGCCACTCACCACTGTCCGTCCAGAGAATGTTTCGTAGCTTGCCAGCCCTTGGCAACAAGTAAAAAAAAAGTCTTTCTTAGTCACCCATTTTTTTACAGAAGCAGATTACTCCAATTTTCCACACTTCTTCTGTGATTCCACCAGCAAACCACGCTTACAGGCTGTTATTCCCGATAGCCCATGAAGGCATCACGTGAAGGCAGCGAAGAAAAAGAAAAGCGATGAAGCGAGAGTTGAAGCGACTGCGTTGTTGTTGCAAGACACAGTCACGTGTTGTTCCACAAACTCTTCAGCAGTTCAGTGCTTGGGTTTCATTTTTTTACCTTCGTAACTTTTTTGTGGAAGCGATAGCCAGTGATGTTTCCTGTTTACATTAACGTTAACGGGACTCGCACGCAGCGACACGGACAGATGAGTCTGATCTCCAGTTACATGACTGTCCACCGCAGGTTGGCGTTAGGTTGCTTTTCTCCACAAGTTGAATCAGACTTAACTTTTTGCTAAAGGCATTCAAATTAAATGGAAAGACCTGTGTTTTTGCCGGACTGTCTGATGAGTGACGACAGACTCATTATGAACTGTCATACTCTCTTTACCTTTATCAAATTGCCTGAAAACGACACCAGGCTGCTACAGTATAACCGTCCAGACCTCTACACACATCTGACTGCTCGCTTGTAACTCAGCATTTCTCCGATCTTGGACAACATAGCGCTGCATTAATTAGCCAGCAGCTAGCCGCTTAATATGAACAAAATACCATAGTAAATTTCAGCCTGCATGCACGTTTAAAAAAAACAAACAAAAAACACAAATATTCACATCCCAAAATTGAAAATCAAATACCTACCCATCTAATATTCAAATATTCAGATCCAGCCCTACTGGCTTCTATTGTCTTTTCCCTCAAGAATTGACTCTGTTTATTTTGAAATGTGTATTTTTCCTGTGGGATTCAGCTGTTGTTGTCATCTCCTCTGTCCAGTTAATGCCAGCTGTACTGCGGGCGCTGAAGGGTCGGGCTGCCCGGATTTGTTTGACCCAGGAGCTCAATCAGCACGTCCTGCAGAACCGAGCTGTGCTGGATGACCAGCAGTTTGACTACATTGTCCGAATGATGAACTGCACCTTACAGGTGAGCCAGCAAATACTAGACTATCACTAAAATATATGGTGTAGCGAATAAAATGAGGCCAAATCCTAGTTTCCTCTTGGTTTCTATAATGTGAATATAGATCTTAAATGTTGATCTGTAGTGGTCCCAGTCATATTTGTTTGTTGTGTACTGAAGTAGCACATCACGTCACATGACATAGTAAAGATATGTTTGAGACAAATAATTGAGGACAGCTCATTTAATGTAATCTTGCTATTTTCAACTATTTGTTGTTCTGGATTGAGGGCCGTCCACACCCAGAACTACAAATACAAATATTTAGTTACAAAAATTGTTCTAACTCAATTCCATGGTGAAGTCCACATCACAACTACTAACGACGACGACAGTGGCGAACCGTATCGCTGGGATCACTTTCAGAGAGACTTGATGAGCGATATAAAAACACTGACAGCCAATCACAAACCATCTGATTTTATAACATGGCACGGCAGATGACACTGCGGAGAGATTAGCTCCACGCGGTCGGGTCAGTGGTGCGGCAGGGTCTCTTCCACTCGGTGGGGCTACCATTCCTCGGCTCTGTTTTTTTTTTTTTTTTTTTTTTTTTGTATTTTTGAACATTAGTACTGTGAAAGAAGTTTCTCATGTCCCAGAAGCCACTGCGAGTGAATGTTGTGTTTTGGATGTACTTGTCATACTGTCAGTGATGTTGTCAGTGTTTTTGTTTCGGTGCTCTGCTCAGATGGGACACCCGCCCGCCTGCTCTCATCCCCGGCTCCCTGGAGCTCGGTGCGCCGCCGCCGCCTGGCAAAGGCGGCAGCATCGGCGTCCCCAGGGACCGCTGGTAGACAACAACCTTATATTTATTTGGTTCATAAAATGTACCTGGATTCACGAAAATGTGTGATATTACTACAGGCACGGCTGCGACCTTACGTTGCAACCACAGACTGTAAAAGTAAGGTGGCAGTGTCTGCTGTGACAGTGTATTATGTATTATTATTAATTTGCATGTACTGTCAGTGTGAACTGAGTTACCACGGGAGTACATCCAGTGTCAGATACCACATGCTGGCCAAGCATACCCCCTCCCCCCTCCTCCGCCTCGCAAAAAGAACACACCACGCTGGATAAGAAGTCATGTAGTCATATCTGTTGTTGCTTGATGGGCTTGGTATTGCCATATTTTACTTTCAGCATATTTTTTGAGCATACAGTATTAATGTTGTTCCGGAGAATATTCTAGACAGTATTTGTCATTGTTTTGGATTGTTGCGATAATAATAAACATTTGCATAAAGCGGGAATAATTGTCTGCTCACATACATGAGTATTAAAAACATTTAAACAACAGCACATATACAAGACATAGAAAATGTGTGATTAATCGCGAGTTACTATAGACAATCATGCGCAATCGCGATTAAACAGCCCTATTTTTATTATTCTTTTTTTTTTTTAAGATAATTTCTTTTGGGCATTTTAGGCCTTTATTTCCACAGGACAGATAAAGACATGAAAGGGGAGAGAGAGAGGGAATGACACGCAGCAAAGGGCTGCAGGTCGGACGAACCCACGGCCGCTGCGTCGAGGATATATGTGTGCCTGCTCTACCAGCTGAGCTAACCCGGCCACACATTGACAGCCCTATTTTAAATATGATTTCTCCTTTCTTCATAATGTGTAGGCCTACTACTTTTTGTTATTTGAGTAGTTTATCTTTCACCGGACGCTGATGTGCTACCCGCTTTGTGATCAGAGGTTTCAGAGGTCTTGACTTCAGAAGTCCTTACCATTCATCCTAGCATGGCTAAACACACCAGGACAAAATTACTTTATCTTTTTGATAATGATGCCAAAGGAGAAGTCATTTAGAAGGTCTACGAGTGTCCGATTTTAAGATGTGCTGTTTAAGATACAGTGTAAAGAGGACAAAATTGAAAGTGGATACAATAAATAGTTCAATAATAAGCCTCAGATGATATATATTTTTGAATAAAGTTGTGTTTTATGGGTCACAAGTTGTCACATCATTGGTTGCTTATCTGTTTCTGTTCAGGACTGCTCGCATATAGATGAACATGGTATCGCAGCTGCCCTCCTTCCACTGGTCACAGCCTTCTGCAGAGTAAGTTCCTAACCCGCATCGCCAAAGTCCTTCCACATTCAGCCTTAGCCACAGCTAAGAAGTCAGTAGAGATCCAGTGTGCCCTCTTGGTTTTGAATGATTGAGGGGATTTTGAGATTGTGGGATGGCTGAGCGTGAATACTCTAGTTCGGAGTGTTCAGACATGTCAAGTGGCTCGTCTCCCTCATAAACTTCTCTTCCTGTGTGTGTGTGACAGAAAATGGGCGCGGGCATCACTCAGTTTGCCTACAGCTGCGTCCAGGAGCACATGGTGTGGACCACGATGCAGTTCTGGGAGGCCATGTTCTACAGCGACGTTCAGAGCCACATCCGAGCTCTGTACCTAGAGACAGAAGAGGGAGAGCAGCACAACAACTCTGTGAGCACCTACGTTCCACTCAATATGCTTCTACAGCTGAACGATTTGGGGAACAAAATCTAATGGCCAATTTTCTGCCAGATATTGAGATTCCGATTTGATTTTTTTTTTTTTTATTAGTTTAGTTCAATTTCAATATTGACTGTGTAACGGAGCATTATAACATGAGACACCCTCCAAACTGCTCTATACAGTATTATTATTATTTTATATATATATATATAACTTATGCCAGCATGAGAACATGGATATGAATTGCCAGCAATAAGTTTTTCTTTTAATAAGCATGGAGCATTCAACAGTCAAACACAGAATATCACAAAAGCTAAAGTTATAATAATACAATAAACATCCCAATAAAAGAATATCAGTACTTTCCTGACAGACATATAATTTATTTCATTGACAAGAGCGCAGGAAAATGTCCAGCCCACGGGCACTGAGCTTTAAGTACTGCTTAGATTTGTCAAAACAACAAAATAATAAATAAAAAGTGGTATCGTTGCATCTCTATACCAGAGTGAACAAAGAAGTGATGATTAATGGACTTGAACATTGTTCAGAACTTTTGGTGATTTAGTTTTAAAGCAATCTGCCACCACAGCTGGTAGACTAATGAGTCCGTGTGCCAGCCTTCTGAGCCCAGTGCCACTTTGGCCTCGGAGATGATTAATGGTTGACGGATCCTCGTGGTGGTTTGTTCTCAGGAGCAGCCAGACGGGTCAGGCAGTCGGAGGGAGATCAGCGCCCTGGAGCTGGCGTCGGAGCAGAGCCGCCTGTGGCCGACACTCAGCAAGGAGCTGCAGACGGAGCGCGTGCAGAAGGAGGAGAGCACGGTGTTCAGCCAGGCCATCCACTACGCCAACAGGATGAGCTACCTGCTGCTGCCGCTGGACACCAGCAAGAACCGGCTGCTGAGGAGCTCCGGCCTCGGCGACGTGGAAAGCGTCAGCAACAGCTACGTCACAAACAGGTACCAGCCAGCGGTCAGCCTTCATGGGGGTCGGGGGTTCAAAATAACTGCTCTGTGGCTGGCTCTTAATGGTCGCCTTCTCACAAGGGCTGGGCAATATAGTTATTATCACTGTAACATATAACCAGGGTGCCATTTGTGAAAAAAGCGGGGGGATGCCATTTGATCATGCACAACAACACAAAACATGCAATAATTAAATTCCATGGATATAGTGCCACTCGGCCAGGCATGCCCAAACACTTCAATATGAACTTCAATATCCTATGGAAAATAATCTCCAAATGAAATAGCACAACGTGGTGTCAACATAAAAAGAAAAAAGGCTGGACCACAGTAGAGCTGTTTGGAGCAGTTTGTCAGCAGTGTTTTCTGTTGGAGATAGTAAGTCCCTTTGGGGGGGACTTTGGGCTTTTTCACTTTGTAAACTTATAACGTGCACAAAAAAGATATATAACACAATAAAGGAAAGGGGAAAAGCCAAAAAGTATAATATGAGCACTTAAACATTCGTAAAGATGAACCTTTATTTTAAAATCCCCAAATCTTATTTTGGGCAACCAATCATTGGGCGAACTCATCCTGACGAGTGAGTGATAAAGGATTTCTCCTGCCTCTAAAAACTGACGTTATTTATTTACAATCTGCTATCAGCAATAAGTGAATATCATTTAATTCCAATATTAATTTTTCATTGCCGATAGAAATTAAAAAAAAATTCAAAGTAAATAAGTAAAAACCGTTGCGAATTTAATTTGAGCCCAAAGAAGTTAATTCAGCCCATAAGGAGAAACTGTTCCCACGTAAAAAAGTCGACATCTCTCCACTGATACAGGGTGGCAGGAGAGTGATGGTTTCATACTGAATGTAATCAAACATTGAGCTTATTATTTTTTATTTATTTCCTGCTGTGGTATTTTTTTTCAAAAGCTGGTTGTGCACAATTCAGAAACCTAAATGTTTAAAGCCGTTCTTTTTGTCTTGCAGTATTGCGGGCAGCATGGCGGAGAGCTACGACACAGAGAGCGGCTTCGAAGACGCCGAGAGCTCCGACGTGGCTAACTCGGTGGTGCGCTTCATTAACCGCTTCGTAGACAAAGTGTGTAACGAGAGCGGCGTGACCAACAAGCACCTGAAGGCTCTCCACGCCATGATCCCAGGTACGGAGCCACCGAGACGTGCCACACTCACGGATCCCTCTTTGTACCGCAGAAGAGCATCACAACCAAACGCCATGGCGAAATGCGTCACTTTATCGCTGTGCTTTCTGTCCGCCTCTTTGCAGATATTGTTCAGATGCATATCGAGACGTTAGACGCAGTCCACCGGGAGAGTAAGAGGCTGCCTCCGATCCAAAAGGTAAACAATTCCTATTTTTACATTCCACTGGACAAAGGCCATGCAGAGCTCCCGCCAGCCGCGCCCACTCCCCTCTCCACCAAACCCTACAGCTCAGGCTCACAGTGTCAAAGCAGGTACGTCTGTCCGCCAGAGACAGAACTGTGTGACTCACAGCACGCCTAAGCAGTGCATGCCTGGTGATTGCGCTCCCTCGTTGTGCCGTTTGGTCTCAGAGGCCCAGGTGGAGCTCAGCCTGGCTGCTGTAGCACCCCGAGGCCCTGCAGAGTCGAGTGCCTTCAGTCTGAAGGGTGCTGTTGGTCCTGCGTGCAGTGTGTTGGAAAGGGACGCTGGCTTAATGGGACACGTTTTGTCTAATTGACTAAAGACTCGTGAGTGGTAATGTCGTTCCGCGTGTCTCTCACAATGCCCCGTCAAAATGTTCTTTTGTAGCGTGCATGTCGTGTCGTGAGCAGGCATGCTCAGTGCAGCTAGTGGATATGAGATCGAGGGCTGAGCAGAAACATTTGTGTGAAATTTACAGCTATTCAAGTCTCAGCAGTTAAATGCCCACAGAGGAAGCTCTGGCCTTTTTCTGCCATGTGGTTGCCAGCTGCAGTGGCGGTGATAGCCATGTGTGGCAGTAGGTGTTGTGTAACCGATTAGGAAACGGGTTGCCAAAGTTGTAATTCATTTCCTATCAGAGGTGGAGTTCCTTAGGAAGCTCCCCGGGGCCTCACTGGGGGAACAGGAAGTGATGTAAAGGGGGCAGAGGACAAGGCCAGCTTCATATTTCATACTGTTGGTATTCCGTAAAGCTCAGCAGCCCACAGAGTCCTGTAGTCGATCTCTGGCTCCTCAGGGACTGTTCAAAACAACACAGTCCTTATTTTTATTTTTTTTAAATATGGAATGAACATCCCATTGCATAAACACACCCAAATCAATATTATTATACTTTTATTTCTGTGTATTTATCTCCTATAGTTTCTAACATCATCTCTGCCAAGATCCCACAAGTCCAGAACATTTGTGTTATGCAACAATCATTTCAATATCAGTCTTTTTTTTTTTTTTTTTGGTCTAAACTTCCCAAACAGTGCAGGTCAGCCAGCCAGTAACCTCAGCATGCTTGTGATTCGCATGAGATTTTGATTTTGTGGAGTGATTGTTTGGTCATGAAATGTATATACAGTATATATGTAGGGATGCACAATTACTGGTGTTTTATTAGTTATTAATTAGTGCTGCATGTTGCCATTTCATAAATTAATAATGGTAACGAGTGTTGTCAGCAAACTTTCAGCATTGCTTTAGTGTAGAATTATTCAGTTGTATAATCCTTGCTGAGCCCAAATAACTTAACAGGGTTCCCACTGGGACACCATGCAGTTTGGAGCAGCCTTTTTTTTGCTTGTGACCCATAAATTCAAAGCTGTGTCTACTTGGGACCCCTCATCCCAGGCTGCAAGGGTTGTGTGAAGTTCAGAGTGATTTTTATCTTTTCGACTATTTTATTTGAATAATTTCAAAGGCCCAACGGGGTAAAACTGTACAGTTTTAACTTGTTTACTACTTCTCGTGACCCCTTGGATTCATCTCAACACCCTTAGGGGGTTCTGGAGCCCCAGCCTTAGAGGGATTTGTTTCTTAAATAAACATTTTCAGGGTCATTTTAGTGTACAGTGTTTCCCTTAGGGGTGGTGATGGCACAGTGGATATGACACGTGCCTTTAGGTGTGGGAGATCTGGGTTTGATTCCCACTGTGATACATCAACCAATGTGTCCCTGAGCAAGACACTTAACCCCTAGTTGCTCCAGAGGCGTGTGACCTCTGATATATAGCAAAATGTAAGTCGCTTTGGATAAAAGCGTCAGCTAAATGACATGTAATGTAATGGTACCCCACACTAAATTCCATTCTCAAATGTAACACTTTCAAGTTTCTTTAACTATTTGAAGGAACTTTAGACTATGAAATTATTATATATATCAGTAACTTCCAAATCCACATGAACCTCTGTTTACATCGTTATAAATTAGATCCACCGCACAGCACTTATTTAAAACCCAGAATCCTTCAGCATGTTAGCGTTAGGGCTGCCACCTCTTAGTCGATTAGTCGACTAATCAGTCGTTTTGGTCTTAGTCGACTAAGATTTCTTTAGTCGATTAGTCATTTTTTATGCTTATTCATGCTGAATTACTCATTTCCAAGAAACTTCTGAGCACATTTATGGTAAACACAAGATTTAAAGTGGTGCTTTTGCAGGATTAATTGTGGAGAAAATGTGTTGCTCCGCGTCCGTGGCCATGTATTTTGGCCGTACCCGCACTCTGTAAAAAAAGGAGAGCAGAGGTGTGCTGCTGCAGAATGAATATCGGGGAAACACTGGTGTGTCATTATGCAGCCTTATTATCCTGCTAGACTGAAATGTCTACGCAGGGTCATTACAGTTAGAGATCCTGATGAATTATATGGCAAATTGGCAGCTTCACAGAAATTATTTTACAAATATGTTTAATTTATGGTACATTTTTCTGTAAATCAGGTGTGGAAATATTTGGCTAAAGAGTCTTTTTTTTATTTTATTTTTTTATAAATGTTGTCATTAATCTCCCTCCTCTCTTCCTGTCTGTGTGCAGCCCAAGCTGCTGAGGCCGACGCTGTTGCCCGGGGAGGAGCTGGTGATGGACGGCATGCGGGTCCACCTGATCCCCGACGGCCGCGAGGAGGCCACGGGGCTGATGGGAGGGCCGCCTCTGCTCCCTGCTGAGGGCGCCATCTTCCTCACCAACTACCGGCTCATCTTCAAGGGCACGCCCAACGACCCACTGGGTGAGAGATGCCGCACACACTCGCACTAACACACAGACGCGCACACACAGACACACACAAACAAGTCTCCAATCACGGAATAGATCGGCTAAAGCCTGAAAACCGAGCCAAGAGGAGCTGCAGAAGTCTAGTTTTCTTTGTAAACACTTACAAATTGCTGAAAGGTTATTATGGAATGTTTGTCCAACGATGACAAAATTAAACTGGCCACCACAGCTTTATGAGGAATTGTTGCTGAAATAATAATATCAGAAAATTTGAGTAAGCATATTTTTTTGATTATTATCCATTCATATGATGAAAAGCAAAGCTACAGTAATTTTGACATTAACAGGGCTGGTCTCACGTACACACACACACACACACACACACACACACACACACACACACACGCACGCGGGTCTGTGGGTCCTCTAAACCCTGCTCTTTGTCTGTGTCTTCCTCCTGCAGTGGGGGAGCAGGTGGTGACTCGCTCCTTCCCCATTGCCTCTCTGACTAAGGAGAAGAGGATCTCGGTCACCATACCAATGGATCAGTTCGTCCAGGAGGGGCTACAGCTGCGCTCCTGCACCTTCCAGGTACTCTTAATCTGTGGTTACACGCTTGTGAACGTAGATGTTTATGCTCAACGCGGTGTTTGTTGCAGTATTCTCCGAAACACCAGGGGACGTACAAACAAAATAATCTGTGAATAAGCATGAAATAGAAGGGAGAAGAAGAGAGCGGTCAAGGAAAGGAAAGCAGGCTGCCTGGCAACTGTAGTAAAGACATGATAAACGCCGACGTGCCAGCCAAACATTGCATTTATCTACTCTAATCATTAATGTGACGGTCGTTGATCTCCAAATCCAAACTACTGTCTGTCTGTAACACTCTTTCCATGAAGCCGTTGTTTTTGGCTTCGAGAAAGAGAGACCCCCTCATGTTTTTCCACACTCTTCAGCTAAATGTTTTTTCTTATCCCAGTGTGGTGTCTCTCTCTGTCCACATATTCAAGAATGTGGTCTGTACATGAAGAACCATACAGATGTTTGTACAGGCGAGGCTGTTCCCAGTGGGCCATTTTGAGCTGAAAGCGCAGCGCGTGCCGAGTTATAAAACCGCGGCTACCGTAACCTAGCTTTGTGTTTTCACCTCCTATAGCAAATATCCAGTTCTTTTCTTTGCCTACTGTACTGATTTCACTGTTTCTCTGTCTGTAGCTGATGAAGATTGCGTTTGACGAGGAGGTCGCGTCAGACCTGGCTGAGGTTTTCAGGAAGCACATGCACAAGCTGCGCTATCCTCAGCACGTCCAGGGCACCTTCGCCTTCACTGTGGGTCAGTGCGGGAAGATGGTGGTGGAGCACAAGACCAAGGACAAGAACCAGTCACTCAGGTAAGGAACCACCCATGCAGAATGAATGTTATTTGTCAGTACATAAAATGTTTATTGTGAGAAATACATATTTTAAATTGAAGATTTAATTCCATTAGTCTGAGGGATTTTAGCTGAGAGACATGAGATCAAAACTGCCACATCATCAAAGGGTCATATTTTCCATACAAATGGTCAGAGGACAGCATCAGAGGGTTTCTTTTACCACAACAAATGGATATGTGGAGGATATTAACATGACTTGTGGACTTATTTTAGGAAAAACGAAGGAAACGTATTGTGTAGCATGCATGGCTCAAAACCTCTCCTGTCTGAGGACAGACTGTCTGTCTGTGGATTAAACATTGTGTATGAGGAGAGGTACGCTGGACGGACGAGAGTGAAAGTGGCGTTCCTCCCTTGCGCACGTAGTAAAGCTTCAGATTCAACACACCGAGCAACTCTACACTTTTTAAGAGAACAAGTAGGGCAATTCCTACGACATTATATGCAAGAGAAACTCAAAAACTAAGAAGGTGATCCATCCATCAGCAACACAAGCACTGTGTCCATCAAGGAAGCGACAGGCTGTTAAATCCTCCCGCAACACCCTGTGAGTCGAGCACAGCGTGTTCATTACAGTACAGTAACTCACCAGGTGACACAGATGATGCTTCACATCTGTACGCCAGCTGTTGCATTTACACCTCGAGCTCAAGAATGCTCAGCCCATATTTCATCAGGCTAAGGGCCCGTTCACACTAGAAAAAGCCATCCAGTGTCACTTAAACGGCCCCTTTGTGTGATGTCCTGTTGTGTTCTTTAACCCCCAAATGTAGCACTAGTTGACTTTATACACTCACCTAAAGGATTATTAGGAACACCTGTAAGATTTCTCGTTAATGCAATTATCAACCAATCACACGGCAACTGCTTCACTGCATTTAGGGTGTCTTCTAGGTCTAGACGATCTCCTGAACTCCAAACTGAATGTCAGAATGGGAACGAAAGGGGATCTAAGCAACTTTGAGCGTGGCGTGGTTGTTGGTGCCAGATGGGCTGGTCTGAGTATTTCACAATCTGCTCAGTTACTGGGATTTTCACGCACAACCATTTCTGGGGTTTACAAAGAATGGTCTGAAAAAGGAAAAACATCCAGTATGCGGCAGTCCTGGGGGGCGAAAATGCCTTGTTGACGCTAGAGGTCAGAGGAGAATGGGCCGACTGATTCCAGCTGATAGAAGTTCAACTTGGATTCAAATAACCACTCGTTACAACCGAGGTATGCAGCAAAGCATTTGTGAAGCCACAACATGCACAAACTTGAGGCGGATGGGCCAGTAGAAGACCACACCGGGTACCACTCATCTCCACTAAAAATAGGAAAATGAGGCTACAATTTGCACGAGCTCACCAAAATTGGACAGTTGAAGACTGTAAAAAAGTTGCCTGGTCTGAGGAGTCTCGATTTCTGTTGAGACATTCAGATGGTAGAGTCAGAATTTGGCGTAAACAGAATGAGAACATGGATCTGTCATGCCTTGTTACCACTGGGCAGGCTGGTGGTGGTGGTGTAATGGTGTGGGGGATGTTTTCTTGGCACACTTTAGGCCCCTTAGTACCAATTGGGCATCGTTTAAATGCCACAGCCTACCTGAGCACTGTTTCTGACCATGTCCATCCCTTTATGACCACCATGTACCCATCCTCTGATGGCTACTTCCAGCAGGATAATGCACCCTGTCCCAAAACACAAATCATTTCAAATTAGTTTCTTGAACATGACAATGAGTTCACTGTACTAAAATGGCCCCCACAGTCACCAGATCTCGACCCAATAGAACACCTTTTGGATGTGGTGGAACGGGAGCTTCGTGCCCTGGATGTGCATCCCACAAAACTCCATCAACTGCAAGGTGCTATCCTCTCAATATAGGCCAACATTTCTAAAGAACGCTTCCAGCACCTTGTTGAATCAATGCCACGAAGAATTAAGGCAGTTCTGAAGGCGAAAGGGGGTCAAACACAGTATTAGTAGGGTGTTCCTAATAATCCTTTAGGTGAGTGTATGTCACAGTTACTGTTAAGGAGAAAGATAAGAGATGACACCCTGTTGGCAGATCACGTTGATGTGCAATTTGTGTAAAGTTTAAAACTAGCCTGACTACTGACTGTGGACTGCATTGCATTGTTAACAAACACTCAAGCAGCGGTTCAAGGCTCATTAAAGTCTATAAGATTGAGAGTACAAAAGAAGTCTGTCTACAACACTATTCTTAGCCGATGTTACTGCAAACCTGCACAAAACACAAGCCACTTGAGTACATGTCTGTGTTTGTGGTTCCCCTGTGATTTGGCTGTATGAACCTAAACAATGTGTGCACAACAAGGAAGGCTTTCAGAAACCAGGTCAGGAGATGCCTTTATTCTAAAGCGTTGTCATGTCATGTGGTTCATGTGCGTGCATGTATCGTCACCTCTGTCACGCGCGAGTGTGAAAACATGCTCTCAGGTCTGCAGGGAGTGAGTGCAAAGTAGCTTTTTTTTTTTTTTTTTTTTTTTTTTTTTATTCCCGACTGGCTAGTCACATTTATCTCTGAGCTTTGTTGCCGTATCAGCCACATGATACTTTTCAGTTTAATCTTCTAGCGTCCCACTTTGCTTTAACCGCTGAGAACCGATTTGAGCTCTCAGAGCAACAACATGGAAGCAAGGTGCTAAATTGTGTAGTACCTTACTAGCCAATTGCTGGTAAAACATGCAAGTGGCAGGTGGATTTGCTTCACTCACAAGACAAAAGAAACAATGGTAATCTATTGAGCAGCTGGTAAAATTTGGCTCGTGGACGAAAAAAGTAAATTTTGCACCCTGCATGGAAGAGTTTCATGAGTATCATGCATTGAGAAAAGATTGCTTTAATCTTCCTCTGCTCTTTCCCTTTTTTAATTATTTGGGTCAGAGTGACCTTATGAGTAATCTTCCGCTGATGTTATGTAGCCTCAGATGTGCGTTACTTTTCTATATTATATAATGCCCTGGTTTCGACTTAATGTGTTCATCTAATACATTTTAGTTTCCTGTCTGCGTCCTCATTATTTGTGTTCGCTTTAGTCTCCGCAACCAACTCTCAGTCCCCTCCCAACCCCCTGACCACACTCCCACTTTCCCAAAGGAGCGCGAGAAAAGCCTTTGAATAATTCATCAGAGGAAAATGTGTCAGCCGTTTTATGGGCCCTGTTGTTTCCCTCCTCCATTCAGACACATTACTTCAGACTGTTGCCGTGTGGCATGCTAAACCAGCGGCACACTCAGCTTATTGTGAGCTGGGGTTTGACACTGCTTTCAAATGTATGTGTGTGCGTGTGCGTGTGCGTGCGCTAAAAGTCCCAACAGGAAGTGGATGCCAAGTGACTTTGAATGGGATATACTGTTGAACCAGGACAGTGATGTTCAACTTTCTCTTTCTTTCTCAGGACACTGTCCAAAAACCTGGTGAAGAGTGCCAAGAGGACCATCGGCCGGCAGTATGTGACCAAGAAGAAGTATTCTCCCCCCACCTGGGAAAACCGGAGCAGCTTCCAGTCAGAGCTGGATGAGGATGAAATTTCGGGTAATCACTGTCAAATGCTCTTTTCAGACCTCCTTAGAAAGTGTCTTAATTCTCTGTGTCTGGTGTCACTATGTCATTTTTAGGCATGCTAATTTAGAGGTTTTTTTTCTGACCGATATATGACCCTCGTTAACCGATCGCTAAGCGTAAACCAACAAGCTATATTGATGTCCTCATCAATATAGTGGCATTTGTCTGTGAGCCACGTCCAGCAGAGGGCCAGCAAGTTAACTAGTAGTTAAGAAATAGATTGTATAGCCTATTTTAATTTACAATGCTTGTAAAGTTTTATTAATAATTTTTTTAATAATTGTTTTTAACTGATTGTATTAATCGGTCAATATTCTTATTGTTGGTTAACGGTTAACATCCCTAGTCATTTTAAACACAAATGACATTTCCTTAAGGTTCCCAGCTCAGCTGTAGACCACTACCACAGGTGTATGAGCTGTTGTTAATGCCGCGAGTTGTCCCGTGTGCCTTCACAGTTTCAGAGGAAGTGGACCAGAGCTCCCTCACCCTCTCCTCCACTATGCGCTCATCCGACAGACAGACCATGAGCAACGTCGTGGAGCGCGCCTGTTGCCGCGACTACCAGCGCCTGGGTCTGGGCACGCTCAGTAACAGCCTGACGCGTTCGAAAAACGAGCCTTTCAGGATTTCCACCGTCAACCGCATGTACACCGTCTGCAGGAGGTGAGAGAGCACTGGAAGACAGCAGGCACCATGAGGGGTTAGAGGATGGACTCATGTATAGACAGAATCTCTTCAGTGCTTTATAGTGTGTGTGTGTGTGTGTGTGTGTGTGTGTGTGTGTGTGTGTGTGTGTGTGTGTGTGTCACAGCTACCCCGGCCTGCTCATTGTGCCTCAGAGCATCCCAGACACAACAATACAGAGAATCTGCCGCTGCTACCGGCAGAATCGCTTCCCCGTAGTTTGCTGGAGGAATTCCCGAACAAAGGCCGTCCTGCTGCGATCTGCAGGCCTCCACGCAAAGGGGGTGGTGGGCTTCTTCAAGTCCCCTAATGCCCCTGCTTCAGGTAAAAGACTCTGTTCTATCTATTTTAGGCACCACGTTGATTGTCATCAACATTGAACCTTTATATTGCAAGGGAATGTTGCTGGTTATTTTTTGGGGAATGCCCTGCTTTATACATATGTCCACTCATTTCCTCACCAGTCGTTAAATGTTAGCTGCCTAGATAAACACTCGGAGCTCCTCCAGTGGAGGAGTGACCTTGTAGGAAGGAGTACCGGGGTCACAGATTAATAAATTAAATACTTTATTGATCCCCGGGGGGAAATTCAGTTAATTCCAGGACAAACTGCAATCCTTTTTGCAGCTCGTATGCTAACAATAAAGAAGAGTTACCGGAAGCATAAAGGTTTGTTCTAGGGCTGGGTATCTTCACCGATTTCCTGAATCAATTCTGTTTCATAAGGTCCCGGTTTGATTCAATATTGATGAGATTATGGATATTTCAGTTACAATACCAATTTATCTTTGATATGAAATATATTTTGGGAGAGCTAATGCTTGTATATTGTACAAGGAACCCTCTAACCTAGCGGATTATTCAAAATATGACTGTTAAGAATTGACCCCAAAGCAGTAACATTAATGTACACACTACAGCAGTCAATAAAAGAGTGAAAAATGCAACTCTACAGGCTTTCCAGTCAGTGAGTTATGAGTTGTACAAAAACACATTTTGTTCAAGTGCACATTCAAGTGCTTTCCGCAGTGCAGAGGGTATGATGCAGAGACGGTATACCCTATTATGAAGCGATGTCACATCATCCAAATGAAGATTGATTAGAATCAGAAAATGTATTTTTTTGTTTTTTTGTGCAGGGCCCTCCCAGGCCGACTCCACCAGTCTGGAGCAGGAGAAGTACCTCCAGGCCATCATCAGCTCCATGCCTTCTTACAGCGACAGCAGTGGCAGGAACACACTCAGCGGCTTCACCTCCACACACATGAGCACCTCCGGTGGGTGGACACACACACACACACACACACACACTGACATGACACGACACATGACTGGGACTGTGGGCTCACTCAGCTGACACTGCCTCCTGTCCACAGACTCCTCAGACAAGCTGAGGCAGCCCAAGATCGGTGCTCTGATGAAGCAGGTGATGGGCACCAGGGAGGATGTTCCCGGGACGTTCAGCAGAGGAGGTGAGACATGTCTGTGCGTCCCGACGGGGCTCCCGTAGTTTCTCTGTCAGTCTGTCGCAGTCCCGGTTTCAAAACGTTCAAAAGTGTTTGCATTGTGTTTTAAGTCTTAAATGTGTTACTGAAACTGGGACTGGACCTGGAGGATGATGTATGAGTTACTGCATCTTTAGGTTTTGTGTCGGTCTGTCTATCTGTGTGTGTGTGTGTGTGGGTGTGGGTGGGTGGGTGGGTGGGTGGGTGGGTGGGTGGGTGGGTGTGTGTGTCAGGGTTCACTCGGGGTCCTAAAAGTATTAAAAAGTCTTAAATATAATATTCCAAAAAATAAGGCCTTACAAGTATTTAATTTGGTTTACAAAGGTCTCACTTTTTTTTTCTTGTCTTTTCGTAGAATTAAATAAATGCCGCAATGTCACAAATAAATATTTTGTGTGGGAAACATTTAAATCTCCTTGATTTTGTATATTTTTTGTTTCAAAGCACAAGAGCTTTAAATGTGACAAATATTTTATTCCTTTTATGTTATTAGAGTACAAACACGCTTAACAAAAATGCTTTGTTAAATTCAGGCAATGATACTTGGTCAATACTTCTTTTCTTGGGCTTAAAATCCACACTGATTTTCCATTTAAATGGCCGTGAAGTTGGCATTAAATTTCATCCTAGGTGGTATAAAAAAGGTCTTTTAAAAAATCTTAAATTTAACTTGAAGAATCCTGGGGGTACCCTGGTGTGTGTGTGTGTGTGTGTGTGTGTGAGGGAGGGAGTGAACCCATCTTCCATTGTGTGGCGTTGTTGGTTAACTAGCCATCTCTGTCGTTTGGCCTCAGCTCTTGGTCAAAGGGCGAAAGTCATCTCCCTCTCTCAGCCCAAAGTGTCTGGCAAGGCCAGGAACCCTTCTAGAGGTACAGTAGGCCCCGCCCCCCCTCCACTCCTGTCTAACCAATCAGATCTCTCTTTAACCGTAGCGTCAGTGTTTGCCGTGGTTCCTGTCTCTGTTGGTATTGCTTGTGTTCATCAGAGAGCGGCTGCGAGTGCATGCCGCGGCTGCAGCTTTGCTGTCTGACGTCTCGTCTGTTTCTGTTTGATTCTTCTCTCTGTGCAATGTCAGCAGCCAATCAGTCGACGCCTTTGGATCGTAACGTAGCTGTCACTGAGCTAGATGTAACAAACTGGGCTGGGTACTTTTCAATCATTTCTGCCTTGTGTACCAGCATGGCTATTAGTAGCTGTGGACGTCATACTATACACATCCGTGTGTTTTAAAGGATCATTCCAGTTTATTACAACTTATGAATAGACTTATAATAAACCGGAATGATCCTTTAATGGCTGTTGAACATGGAAAGAGGCTTTCACAAACGTTTTGAGGATTCCTGTTTTCACGTCATGATTCCTTTAAAGGCAACTTTGTGTGTGTGTTTATCGCAGGTAAATGGGGCAGTATCCGGGGCAGCGGGCGTCTAAGTGCCTACAACCCAGACGTGGGGACGCGCCTGGCGGGGAAAGAGTCCCCGCAGTCCAACGGAGGGCCGGGCGAGGCACTGTTTCTCCGCCAGCAGAAGGCCTACCTCTACATCATTGGAGACAAGGCCCAGCTCAAGGTAACAACTGACACACTGATTAACGCCACGTTTAAAGTGTCAACTGGGATTAAGGGCTAAAGAAAGATAAAAGGAGAAAGGGAAGCAGACGAAAAAGAAGAGAGGAGCGTATGAATTAGAGCTGTAACGGTCAGTCGTTCGACAGACTGTTAGCTCCCTTTACATCGTCTTTGCCATCTATTTTCCCCTCTCGCTTTTCCCTCACACAGCCGCTACGCTATTGTCCGACGCCACTCACGGTCGCTCTCCTCTCTTGCTTCACCAATCACACGCTTTTTTTTGTTAGCACCTAAAGCACATTGCGCATCACCACAAGCCTGTAAACATATATACTTCAATGAATAAAGAAAATAAATACTGACATTTAAGTACAGTAGGCTACCAAACATAGGGACATAACATATTGAACTAAATATGGCCCTGATACAGGCTCTATCTGAACTCCTTCAACATGTCTTTACATAATTAAAACATGTCAATTAACATGCTGCAGCTAAAGCTTCAGTTTCTACAGAAATGGAGTTTGTCAATTGCCAATTTAAGTACAGTATCAAAAACAGAATGATTTCTTAGCACACTTTTTAACTGCTTGCCTTTTATAGAGTTAACATTCAACAGGCCATTCAAGTAGGTTACCAAAAATAGAAGTTTAACCCACTGCGCCGAATATGGCCCTTAACGTGGCTGTAAATAGGCTAATAGAAACGTCTTTCGGACCTCTTGCCTTGTACGGCTTCATCTTATTGCACTTAATGCTGACGTTTGAGGTGCTGGTAAAGATTGGTGGTGTTACTTTGCGGTGCTGCAACAAGGGCAAAGCATGCCTTTCAAATCCCATCGGACTGACCCTCGTCGTCTTGCTTGAATCCAAAATACTTCCACGCCACCGAATGCGAGCCTTTTTTCGGAACGAGTTCGGTTTGAGACTGAGTGGTTGGCTGATTCTCATCACCAGTACCTGGGTTTTCATCAACATCCGTTTGGTTTATTTCCGAACTTCCGCGCTCGCTCGACGAGTGAAACACGTGACTAAAAGGCGCTTTGTCATTGGCTGAGAGTGAAGACTGTGTGAGAGCTGTCCTACCAAAACAAAGGCCAAAAATGACCCCCAAAAGAATTTTATTTTTTTATCAAAGTCATTTAAAAATTCAATCGTGAACAAGGTGAATCGAGATCGTGATTTTATAACGATTTATCCTGCAGGCCTAGTGTTGAATCTACATTCTGCCTTCTGAGTTATCCTGCCCCATGGATGTATGGTGGTGACTGTCACAAGTGTAGAGGGGTTCACAGCATGCAGACTTTTAAGAAGAGGCTCTGAACTGTGTTTTGTGACGTAATCATTAGTTATTATATTACACCCATCTGTATCTTTCTTATTTATTGTTCTATTTTGTAATGTTTAGCAAAGCAAAAATGTCTATTTTGAAAAGATATTTATTTCATTTTTTTAAATAAGTTATTTAAAATTTCTTCTTATGCTCGTTTAACTTTGTGTGTTTAAGTTGAGCTAATCAAGCAGGTAGACTCGTGATACCGTTATATCGCCGTATTGTAAATCGCAATATCTTTGGGTTTTGGACTGACAAAACAAGACATTTAATGGCACCACCTTGGACTTTGAGAAACGGGGATGTATATCTTACTATTTTCTAACATTTTATAGACCAAACGATGAATAAGAAAATGATCTGCAGATGAATCAACGCTGAAATGAATCATTGGGTGAGGATTGTGCTGTGAAATGACGTGGTTGTTGTTGGACGGTATCGTTGTGTTCAGGGAGGGAAGCAGGACTCGTTCCAGCAGTGGGAGGTGGTTCCCATCGAGGTGTGCGACGTGCGGCAGGTGAAGAACAGCTTCAAGAAGCTGATGAAGGCCTGCGTGCCCAGCTCCTCCACCACTGACCCCAACATGAGCTTCCTGCGCTGCCTGGAGGAGTCGGAGTGGATGGCTCTGGTTGGTGCTCCCTGCTGAGACACAGCACATTTACTGCTCATTCTGTCATCTTCAGTGTTCTTACTGACCGTGTGTGTGTGTGTGTGTGTGTGTGTGTGTGTGTGTGTGTGTGTGTGTGTGTGTGTGTGTGTGTGTGTGTGTGTGTGTGTGTGTGTGTGTGTGTGTGTGTGTGTGTGTGTGCGCGCGCGCGCGCAGCTACACAGAGTGCTGCAGGTGTCTGTGCTGGTGGTGGAGCTTCTGGACACGGGCTCGTCGGTCATGGTCAGCCTGGAGGACGGCTGGGACGTCACCACACAGGTTTGTGGTCGACACCCTTTACCCAACTTCCACTTCCTTCCTGAGAAGTGTTCTCTGAGTGTGGCGTGCTGTGTGTGTGTGTGTGTGTGTGTGTGTGTGTGTGTGTGTGTGTGTGTGTGTGTGTGTGTGTGTGTGCAGGTGGTGTCCCTGGTGCAGCTGCTGTCTGATCCATACTACCGGACCTTTGACGGCTTCCGGCTGCTGGTGGAGAAGGAATGGCTGTCGTTTGGCCACAGATTTAGCCACCGTGGAGCGCAGACGCTGGGCAGCCAGAACAGCGGCTTCACCCCCGTCTTCCTGCAGTTCCTCGACTGCGTACACCAGGTGGGTCTGCAGTGCTGCATGTGAGCTTTCTGGCTGACTATGCAGTGGCCGGAAGAGGGGAAAGTTGTTTTTTAACCCTTCTTAAGCAAGTCATCCGGCAGAGATTTACCAGCGAGTAAACGCAGACCTCTCGTTACTGCCGCCATTCATCCGCCTGTACGGCAGTACAGAATATCTGCAAACTTTCTCTTGGGCTTACTTTACACTAAAAGAAGAGTTTTTTTCAGGCGACCAAAATGTTCCAGTTAACTTTTGATGAAGTGAAAATATACAGTGAGAGGGTCAAAGTTTAAGAGGAAAACAGACCAAACACTCAAAAACAAGTTCAGGTCTATTTTAATGTATACCATGGTTCGCATTGCTAAGCCTCTTTCCTGATCAAAAGGTCGGGGTGTAGCCATGCCCTAAAGCCATAATTTACAAAATGAACATCATGCTGTAGCGATTAAGACCATAAACTCATTATAAAAAAATGTTTATTGAGGTAATAAATCAACTGAGAAGTAGGGTAATTTCCCCATAGACTTCTATGGAAATGTTTGTTTCTTTTTGGAGCCAGTGGAGTCGCCCCATGCTGGAAATTAGACAGAATGCAGCTTTAAGGCACTACTCCATTTGCTTTGTCCATTATTTTTACAGTCTATGGTTTTGGACCATAACTAATAAATTCCTGCGCTAATTATGACAACATTTCACACGGCTGACTAACAGGATAAAATGATGAAGTGATAACATCTTATTTCCAAACGGTCAAAGGTCAACTTCATTCTAACCGGATGTCGGGCTTTATCCCAGCCGGTAAGCCAGACTAGTCGGGTACTGAGTTAGTGACACTAATCTTGAAACTGTGGTGATTGTATAGATCTATTGTCCTGCGGGGTTGAAGATGTGCGTGTGAAGCATTCGCGGTTAAAATGTGTAGCTTCTCTGCAGCAACATCCATATTTGAAGCATTGTCTGCCGTCTGTTCCTGCTGATGTTGAGCTTCAGGTGATTGTCGTCGCAGCATGTGGTGAAGCTCTCCATCACTCCTCTGTACTCCTCTGTATAGTATCTAAGTGAAGACAGCATGTTTCTCACTGGAAATTATTCACTGGAATCTTACATGCAAAATATAGTCATAACTTAAATTTTTCCACGGACGTGCATGATGTAAACTTGACTGGTTGGTGAAGCCATTGCACTGCGAGGTGATAACTCACAGGGTTTCTGCAGGTTTCATCAAGTCAAATTGAAGACCTTTTTAAAGACCATTATGAATGAAATTTAAGATAAAAAAAAAAACAACGTCAGATGTCAGAGTCCGGAAACAATGTCTGCAACAATTCCCCGATTTCTTCATTCGGATTATAGGACTGGTGTCTAGTCAGCGTGTGGAGCACCCCAAGCACCTCCGCTCTTAGTGTGGGCTCTGATCCCAAAGTGACCGGAGGGAGCTTACATGACTTGCGGTGCTGCTGTGTGGGTCTGGCCACAGTGTGGAGGTATTGCTGGGGCCAGGTACTTGGCAGAACTGGCTGATGGCTGTCGTTTGCTGGGGACCCTTCACAGCAGTTAGATGATTCTCACTTATTGCATGAGACTCCAGCGCCCGTACACCCAACGTTCCCAGTTTAATTGCTTCCTTGCATAAGAAACAGTAGGCTTGAAATGCGTTGTTAGCAACAGGCTTCAACCAATCCTATTAAAAAAATGTTCAAGCCAACTATCGCTAAACTTGCACTTCCCCATAGCTGAAGAATGTCTGTGGTACAACCCGAAAGAGACTTGCGCCAATAACACAAAAGCTGATTGGCTATAATATAAGTTGCATGTTGGTCTCATTTGTAGTGGTAATACAGTGAATTATATTTGGACTCGCAAAATAAAGAACTACAACACCACGGAGTCAAAGAAATCATTCTAAAGTGCTGCGGGAGCATTTCAATGAGCATTAGAGGTAGCCTTACATGAACGAAGGAAAATGAAGACCTGTAAGGACAGTATCTTCAGTGCTTTCGTTGCTGCGATGCTGATGATGTTTTTGAACTTCTAAGAACACATGAAGATCAGAATGAAACTAATAATACAAGTAGGTTTATTATTTAAATAATATAGCACAGAAGCACTTTGATTCCTCAGTCAAGGTGCGATGAATTTGCGTTTGATGGAATAATTGCAAAGTGAGCAGTCAACACAAACTAAAATAACACAACAGCTGAGACTAGAAGCAGTGTATAATGCTATGTGTTAAATGAAGGCCCACCTCTTGCTTTACATATATTTATAATGCTCTGTGTGTGTGTTTACCTGTACGCATGACTTTATTTCCTATTTTACTGATTAGTAACGTGGGTTCTGCCCTCTTATCTACATGCAGGAAGTGTGAACAAAATATTCTGCTGTCGGACACACCAGATGAGCATGTTGTGGTCGTTTACGCTCTCTGTTCAGTCTCTGTGCTGGATAAAAATAGCACTTTTGTAAAGAATAGGGAGAGGGACAAGATGTAAAAAAAAAAACTAAAAAAAAGCACACACCAACAAACTGTGCCATTTCTTTTTGAATGCAGCCCAAAATGTACAACTGCACAAGATTGTATGTGTGAACATAGTCTCGCATTGCCAGACCTATCTCCACAGCGCTGTGGAGTAAGGTCTGGCTACCCCACACATACATTCCAGGATAGAAGAAAAAAAACGCTCTGGGTTGTTTTCATTTCTTTAAACCAATCACCATCGCTCTAAGCTCCGGACGCAGCGACGGCGGCTCTGCAAAATAGTCTCGGGAAGGAACTTCTTTGGTGGAACATTTGCACCCCGCAAAAGAAAACGTGACATTTGAATTTTAAATGAAGCTAACTATTCACACACTGTGAGCTATTTAAATTAGCTGGATACATGGTTAAACCTCATTTGTCCTTACCAGTGTATCGCTGTGTGTATTTTGTCCTGAGCAATCGTCTCATTTTGGTCCCAAAACGTCCCAGTTAGAGGGTAAATTCTGAAAAACATATTCTTTGTAAACTTTACAATCCATCCCTGAAAGAACCAAGCAGACCTGCCTTGTTGCACCATTCAAAAACATTTTCAAAACTTGCCATTTTTTAGTGCGTACGTAGCTTGCTAGCTCAAAGCTTGTTGTTGTTTCACAAAAAACAACACACAGAGGGCAGAAGGTGATAATTGTCTGACATGGCACCGGATGTCAGGCAATTATCCTGGAAATGTACTTTCCGTTGATCCAGTGTGTGATCTAATGCGAACATGCCCATGCATGGAGTACCAAGGGAAGCATGTCAGCGTCCCTTGTTGAGCTACGTGTATCCGCCCCTTAAAAGTGTAACCCTGACCTGTGTTCCTCTGTCCCTGCACCCTCAGATCCACCTGCAGTTCCCCATGGAGTTTGAGTTCAGTCAGTACTACCTGAAGTTCTTGGCCTACCACTATGTGTCCAACCGCTTCCGCACCTTCCTGCTCGACTCCGACTACGAACGCATCGAGCTGGGTAAGGACAACTCCTAGTCTCAGTAATGCTATTGTTTACACTCGTCCATCTCCAGAAACTCAATCATATAATACTCACAGATACAGTGTATGTTTACCTGACAAACCGTCTGTCTGTCTGTCTGTCTCCGTGTGTGTGTGTGTGTGTGTGTGTGTGTGTGTGCAGGAGTGCTGTATGAGGAGAAAGGTGAGAGGAGAAGCCCTCAGGTGTGTAAGTCTGTGTGGGACTACATCGACCGACTCAACAAGAAAACCCCCGTCTTCTACAACTACATGTTCTCTCCTGAAGACGACGAGGTGAGGCCGCTGCACTCACGCCCAACACGCTGATTCCATGTGTTCACTTCCTGTCTACAAGACCCAACGTGAACCAGGCCCCCAGAAAGTGCGCCGGGCTTTGAAGCCAATTTGATGTAGCAGCCAAACGGTGGAATTACAACTTCTGTGTCCATCATGTTATGCCGTGGGGCCCAACAATGCTATTTCCCATAGACTGACTTAGAAAGAGACATCTGTAAATCAGTGGACACATTTTTTTTTCGAGCGTCAAAACCCCCCTAAAACGACTCATTTCCCTGTCAGAATTTGATCCATTTGGTCCGATAGCATTTAGAAAGTCTACAAGAGCCGCACGATTAAATCATTCGATCAGGGCTCCTTCTCAGTCGCTGTGTTCAGGTCTTATTATCCATGACATGTACATACACTTTGACCAGGCTCCTAGCTTTTGAGGTGAAATCAGGCCTCACAGTGATCGCCAGGAAACCGCTTGTTGCCGCCACATTCTTACCTCTCCTGGGTTATGGTGACGATGTTTATATGAATGCGTCTTTCAGCTCTCGGTCTGTCACGGAGCTCTAAGATTCATTACTGGTTGTAAACCCCTCTCCCATCATTGCCCTCTCTGCTCAGTTGGTCATCATTATCCATCCGTAGACTTTTGCACTGGTATAACTTCATCTACAAATCCATCCCTGGGTTGCCGTCAACATATTCATCCAGTTACATGTCCTGCAAGCACTGCAGTCACAGCCTACAGTCCCAGGCCTTCGTCACCGTCTGCGTCCCATCAGTTCGCACAGAGCTTGGTGAAAAAGGCTTTCTCTTTTTCTGCCCCCTCAAGCTGGAATACACTGCAGCAGGACCTATGATTGTCCAGCTTGATCCCACTAGGGGATTTAAACTCAATTTAAGGGCACTGGGGAAAACCTCTTTGGAATCTTGTTCTTGTTTTTAGTACTTTTAGTGTTTTAAGTCTACTTGGCACTTTCGTTCAAATATTGTATGTACTATTTGGTAAATCTTGGTAACCTGTTTGTCTGTCTGTAACTGATGTTGTGTGTAATTTCAAATCGCTAGTGACCAGCTTCAGTAAATAAAAGAATAGTCAAACGTAGCTCCTAAAATTCAGTTAATTCCGTGAACATCATACAAGCATTGAAACAAAGGAGACTCGTCGGTCAGTCAGTTTAAAGTGAGTGATTGTGTGTTCCAGGTGCTGCGGCCGTACACCTTCAACTCCAACCTGAAGGTGTGGGACTTCTACATGGAGGAGACCCTGTCGGAGGGGCCCTCCTACGACTGGGAGCTGAGGGGCCGGCAGGAGCGCGTGGCGGAGGAGACGCCGGAGAGACCCGACAGCAGCGGCCCCAAATCGCAGCGGCACATCGTGTGGCCGTGCTACGACAGCCTGAGCAAGGTAGTGCCCGACGCCATCACCAAGCTGCTGCAGGACCTGCAGAGCCTGGAGGCGGAGCTCGGCCAGACGTCGGAGAAGTGGAAGGACACGTGGGATAAAATCAAGAACGCGCAGAGGACTGAGATCAAACTGGAGAGCAAGGTGAGACCGGCGGTTTAATTCCCCTTGGCTCATTTTACTCCTCCTGAGTCTCCTCCTCACTGTGCATGCCACTACCACCGACACCACCACCACTATCCTCAGCCACGGGCACTGATGAAGGTCCTGCTACTGCCGAAAACATGTCTGTCAATTTGACACATTTGGCAGCGTCTAGCTGAAGGGCCTGTTTCTTTTTCTCACGCAGCTTCTCTGCACCTCCTTTGCGTTTCTTCTCCATGATCTCTGTCACTCTTCTAGCCTGGCAGATGCACACTGAAACTGCATGCAGGCAGAAAGTTACCTTTAACTTTCTGCTGAAGTGTGTTCAGAAGATCTGGGAAGAAGTCTGAGATATGTTGTGCTTTGACCACACATAGGTGTTGGTCAGTAGGAAACACTGGACTCTATGGTAGGACTTTCACAAACTGGACTTAAACCACAACTTGTGGCTTTGGGCCGCAGTGTGCATAATCAAATTCTTATTCATTCATTTGTGAAACATATATTTACACATACTGTACAAAAAAACACATAAATCAAATCATGTCACACATGTTGGGCATTATTTCAATAGAAATAAAGAAAATGGACCCAAATTCCAGAAACAAACCCTTTGCACTGGAATGGTGTAAGGCGTTTGAGTTGATAATGTGTTGAATGACCAGTCCACCTCTTCTTTCATCCAATCAAAGATCTTAAACCAGTAACTGTGACGCAAACACTGAACGTTGAAATCACAGATAAAGATGAAGACAGGTGGAGTTTTCCACTTTTGGTGAGAAAGCAGAATGCAGTTAAGAACTTAAAGGCCTACGTTTGCATGTTTTAGATCCAAATCCAGACCGTTTCCAAGATCATTTTGAAAGTATTCTGAAGGTTTTTGATTTCTACTTCCCAGCAAGCCATTGTCGTGTTTCAGTATGGTTTGTAGAAGACTTGCTTTGAGGTTGATATGTCACATTTCGATGCTGCTTTTACTTGTGGAGTGGCCTGCGCTTTTGAAAACATTCCCTCTTCTTCATTGATTCCAACTCTCCCTGAACCCTTCCCCCCCCGGCAGCCGTCGTTCTCCAGCTCCCTGCTGATGTCGTCCAACCTGAGCCACCAACGGCGCTCTCAGGGCGTGTACCTGCAGGAGAGCGGCGTGGGCTCCTCCATCAACCTGGCTCTGGACTGCGAGGCCAGCGCCACCTCCACCCCCGCCGCCGGGCGGCCGAGCACCAGCACGCTCTACAGCCAGTTCCAGAGCACGGAGAGCGAGAACAGGTGCGTGCCCAGCCCTCTGAGGCTCCCTGCTCTGTGAAGGGTAGGAGCTGAGAAAACCGCACAGCTGACCTCATTTGTATACATTAAATATAGCGAGACATAACTTAGTATATGGATGTTTCCACTAGGCCTGCTCCCTCCTAGTCGATTAGTCGACTAATCGGTGGTTTTGGTCTTAGTCAACTTAGATCTCTTTAGTCCATTAGTCATGTTTGATGCTTTTTTTCATGCTGAATGACTTATTTCCAAGAAACGTACGAGCACATCTCTGGTAAACACAAGAATTAAAGTGGTGCTTTTGCATGACTCTTTGCAGAGAAACTCAGATTTACAGATCTGTTGATTAAATCAACTAATTGATTAGTCGGGGGGGAATATGTGTCATACCAGTCTGAATGAAGTATTGTGGTGCTGCAGACGTCCCGGCCTACAAATCGTATCCTACAGACTAAAGGAAAACATCTTTGTTTGGTACAGATCCTCGCAAAAATCACACCATAATCATTTCGGTTGTTTTCAATTTTTATATTTTTCAATGCATCTGAGAATGATGATGAAAAAAATTATCATTCCCTCCAACATCGTGAATCATATGGCAATCTGTCAATAGCAGCCCTAGTAAATACCAGTGTCGGATAAATCCCTAAAAAGTCCAAACGTCTCTTCACTTTTGTTGTGACTTTCTCCCATCAGGAGTTTTGAAGGCATCCTTTATAAGAGAGGGGCGCTGTTGAAACCATGGAAACCGCGGTGGTTTGTTCTGGACAAGACCAAACATCAGGTGAGAAATGAAACGGTGGAGCAGTGATTGAAGTCACATCAAATCCTGTCATTTCTAGCAGCCTGTGTCTCTAATAACGTGTCCCCCGTCCCCAGCTGAGATACTACGAGAGCAGGCGGGACAAGGAGTGTAAAGGGGTGATAGAGCTGGCCGAAGTGGAATCGGTCATTCCAGGAACGTCTGCCATGGGAGCACCCAAAAACATCGAGGAGAAAGCCTTCTTTGATGTAAGTTGGCCGTCACTTTGTATAAGCAGCACTGGAAATCATTATTGAAAAACTTTTGGGAATATTCACGCATTATTCCGAGACGGGTACCCCTCTTGCTAGCATTATAGTAGAGGATGGATACCCGAAACCGAGCCTGTCGGGACCCGTTGGGCGCGGGTCGGGCTCGGTCACATCAGCGCGATAAGGCATTGAACATTTAAAATTTAAAACAGCTTATTATGTAGGTGCGTGTGTTGCCCCGTGTGCGCTGATGCGCTCATCTGTTGACATTTCCAAATGCCTTCCTACAGTAGCTTAATAAAAGCTTTCCACACAAACAACCGTACATGTGTCATTAGTATGAGAAAGAAACAAGCTTTTAACTGGGTCGGGCTCGGCTCGGGCTCGGTTACCCCTCTGTTGGCCCGATCAGCACTCCTCATTGTAGTCACACCACCAGATAAATAGAAATGAAGCTTAAATTATTGTGGCACATATAGCAGTTAAGTGTTGCCCTTTTTAATCAGCTGAATGTATCCGTCTATTTTCTTATCTAAACCTAACCGGAGGCTTTGCAGCTATTTTCTCTCCTGTTTGTTAAATCCTGTATCGGTGCCTTGCTCAAGGGGGTCTGGACTGGCACCTCTCCAGCTACCAGTCCACACTCGGTACCTTAAACACAACTGCTGCGTTGCTTAAATACAGCAAGGCGAAAGTTTCCTTCTTTGGTCACCCATGTTTTTGCTAGCGCATTTGCGTAACCGACCAGCGTGTCGATGTGTGCAGATAGCCGGAACTAATTTCTCTCCCCTCTCTCAGCTCAAGACGACCAAACGGGTGTACAACTTCTGTGCCCAGGACAGCCTCAACGCACAGCTGTGGATGGACAGTGTTCAGAGCTGCCTGTCGGACGCCTAGACAGGAGCAGGGACTCTTTTTTTTGTTTTTTGTTTTTTTATTTTAAGGAGCAATGCAACCAGGAACGAATGAGCGGTGCTGCGGCACCTGACGGACACCTCTGCCAGGCCGATCACAGCGGAGCAGGGGGGGGGGGTGCCTTTCACCACTTAAGCTCGGTTCTGTTCGCTAGTGTTGAACTAATAACCTTGCGTCACAACGTTTCAGTGTTTTTGTTATAAAAAAATTTTTTTAAAAAGACAGAAAAAAAATGTACTGAAGAACCACTCGCTGTCGTCTCACCAAGTAGCTGCAGCCTCTCACCCCCCCCCCCCCCCCCCCCCCCACACACACACAGTCTGACCACTATGTGCGCTGGATGTCTGTATGCACAAAAAAAAAAAAAAAAAAAAATGCATATTAAAGCACGTTGTTGCATTTCTGTGAGGCAGCTTGGACCAGCACGAAGATCTTTCCAGACCCTCCACCGGTAAACCACAACCCCCGCTCTAACCCTGCTCACCCTTTATGACACCCGGGGGGAGGAATGACGGAGGAGCTGCAGTAGTCGCCCACCGGGCCCAGCCGCCACAAACAGGAACTCCCCCCCGCCCCCCGTCGTCACACTGCTGTGGAAAAAAAAATAAAGGACCTACAAAATGCACTAGTGCCTCTCACTGCCTGATGGAGCCCTGTCATAGACGGAGTTTCAGAGGAGCCTGAGTGGGACGCTGCAGCTGTGAGGGGAGGGGGCTCCTCAAGGGTTCATGAAGGATTTCCTTTTCCCCCCCAAAATCTCCCATTTGTATCCGAAAGAGATCAATGCTCGTCGCCTGTCCTCAGCAGGCGAGGGCGGCGAGGGTGACGATATACTGTGAAAGCCATGGATCAGGCGCAGCGATCAAACCAGGAGAGCCGGGCGCAGATCGGAGCCGGTCAGGTATTGAGTGTGTCGGTGAACTTTCACTGAGAGTGTTTACAAAGTAGACAAAACTTCCCCTCACTAAGCTAAACTCTGCTCTTCACCTGTGTGTGTGTGTGTGTGTGTGTGTGTGTGTGTGTGTGTGTGTGTGTGTGTGTGTGTGTGTGTGTGTGTGTGTGTGTGTGTGTGTGTGTGTGTGTGTGTGTGTGTGTGTGTGTGTGTGTGTGTGTGTGTGTGTGTGTGTGTGTGTGTGTTTTAAATCCGTAAAACCACTATTAACATTCAGATTTTTTTTTTTTTTTTTCCAAGGGATGCTGAAGGAAAAAGGAGGGATTTATTTTGTAGTGATATCTTTAAAAAATAAATAAATAAATAAAAAAATCTATAGAAGGAGACCTGGAAGGTAGGAGAGATTAAGAGGAGGGATACTAATGAACAGAGTGATATTATGGGATGCCATTGAGAGACTACAGTTTTTACAGATGGACATGGACTCGCCACAGTGCTCCTCAAGTGTCGGAAAGGAGAAGATATGTTTCCGCCTAGGTCTTATTGTCGTTATTGTGTCCATTATGGGCCAGGCTAAGTATTATTCAGTATATACGAGGCAAGCACCGTCAGCCGCCAAGACTGCCACATACTTTTAAATACAGAAACCATTTCAAACGCCTGTTTCTGAAGCCGACTGAAAGGAAACGCAGGCTGCGAGCTCATCTGGTCAGCAAGGATGACCAGCCGGCTTACCCCACTAGCTGGTATGGTCGTGTGTGGTTATGGGTAATAAACAAGCAGCTGTTATTTAGCTGCATGTTTCATTATATCTTCATTGGTAGGAGAATTCCCTCAACTCGTAAAGGAATCTTTGTTTAGCCGGAGTCACGTTTTCTCCACTTTCTACAAACGGAGATGGTTAAGTGCAAATTTAGAATGAGCCATTAGTCAGAAATGGCCACAACTATGGAGATAAGACTCAGGTTGGAAACTCTCAGGCTTTCCCTGTAAGGCCGGTTACACACTGGCTGCGTGGCGTCAGCGTGGCTTTTCTGTTGCGTGTTAACCTTGTCTGGACACATGGATGTTTCCCATTGATAAAATGAAATACCATGTTAAACATAAATATATACTGATCTGATTACAGCAAAGACAACGTCGGCAGTATTGACAGCAAAGTAGGCTACAGAATATTTTCTTCTGTATTGACAGGTGCTTAGAAAATCAAATCTTTTTTTCTTTTAATTACATTTATATATCTGCATTTATATCAAAACCTAGAGACTTTCAAACATCAACCTGCCATTTATTAATATGTATTTGTATCTAAACGACATATAAACATCTTTTCCTATTCTATTTTGCCTGGAAACACTTCCAACACACTCGCGTGTCGCGTGAGAAATAGGCGTCGGTTCTATTTCTAGCACGTCTCAAGACGTGCGTCTCAAGACATGCGTCTCGCGCCGGCTGTGTGTAAGCTCTAACCTGTTAACATGGGAGCCGAAATATAAACGGACACGCCACGCAGCTGACCTGCTCACGCCACGCAGCCAGTGTGTAACCGGCCTAAGGATGCTGGGGCACGGGGGGCACATAGACGAGTCGACATCTGGTAGAGTTTTAGAGAAACAGTACGTTTAGCTGGAAGGTTTCAACATCAAGTCACCTTTTTGAGTTAATGTCAATGGTTTGTCAGACCCCCCCTCCCTTTCATTCCTCCCCCCCTCCCTCTCTATTCACATCTGTCCTCCACACACACAAACCTCTCTGACCCACACTTGTTAACCCAAACCCTGCTATGTAAAATAAGGTTCTACTGCTGTCTTTTGTTGAACTTAAAATTTTGAAATTGTAGATTTTTTTTTTTGTGTGTGTCTAATAACTCCTTTGTATATACTACTCCAGATTTGTATGTAACGTTTATGGTAGTAATTTATTTAACTTGTCTCCTCAGTAAGAAAGTTCCTCAAGCACCACTTTATTTTTAAATTAGGAATTCATTGTGCCATTTGTTTATTTCTGTATTAATGTGACTAATGCATTTTTTTTTTTTTTTTTTTATTGTACAAGTAAACCCTCTGTCTTTTTTTTTTTTTTTTTTAAACACGGTTGTCCTTATGCCAAACCAACCATAAATGCAGGAGTGTAAATGGTGTGTTAGTGGGATAGTTAGCGATGGGATGTTCTGGATGGAGCTTACAGTCACAATAAATGTCAGACAATACAAAGTTGTCCTGGTGCTGGCTTCTGCTGACTGGCCTGCTGCGAGCGAAACGGACTCCTCTCGTCTTCATTAAATAGTCAGCGGCGGAGTGTCCCATCGTAACACATCAGGCTGCCTAAATGTGCCGTACGGTCAGTCCCCATAATGAACTGAAGAATATCAGCAAGTTCTTTTTCAAATGCACGGTGTAGTCAAACATTGTAATAATAGGATTTAATACAGTGATACGTATTCATAAGTGTCTGGGAATACAGGGTGTTCACAAACATTAGGGTTTGAGTGCCATTCTGGTTGAACGTTTCAGTCAACGTGTGGAACGACACCCAACAGTGATGTCACAGCGTGACGTCACAGCGGGACGTCACATCTGCAGCAAGGGGGATGTTTCCGACTTACCGTTTGATCCGACCAACAGTCTGACATTTGATCCACTATCGTATAAGACAAACCAGCAAATATTCACATTTTAGAAGCAGAAACTCGAGCATTTTTGGCTTAAAAGCTTGCGTGCGTAACTTTTTTTTGATATTAATGAACGTCCGTTAACATTCCAGCCGTTGCCATATGAGTTGCTACAAAGCTAATTCAGACTATCAGCTCCACACAACTCTCTCTGGATTTCTCAGCATGGCTATGTTCAGAAGATTTTGAGGGGGGTGGGGGTGGGTGTGCTGCACGATCACGGAAGACTTGTATCATGTGGACGCTCCGACAGTGTTATTACTTAGAATTCCTCATGGGGGGAAACAGAAAACTACGCACTGTAGCTTTAAACGGTTATAATCGATTAGCGGTAGGTTCAGCAAAACAAGAGTTCCAGCTGGTGTTAAGTTGCCCTTTAAGGTCCCAGTCAGCGACTAGGACAGAGCAAGATGGCTCTGTTCCGGCAGCCATCTTCTCACTAAATATTGGTCTTCTGAACGCCTGTTGAATCCCCCTGAATACCTAGTGGTGTCTTAACTGCCATCCATCCCACCACGCTGCCGTTAGTTTGGAGACACTTCAGCATCCATACACCGTTTGCTGGAGGTCTGGTGGTACACAGCCAACATCATCATGACCCCCCAGGAACAGACTGACCAAGGTGACACAGCAGCCACAGCCCGCCTGTGGTAAAGACTCGGTGGGTTTCCGACTGCAGTATGCATCCAGTTAGCCCCCCCGCCCCCGCTCATCTTTTCACTCTAGTTTACTCATCTGTCCATGGTGACGCTCTGCAACAGCTTCATTAACCACAACATGACATAATCTTTTTTTTTTTTTTATTTTTATTTCATTTCTTTCTTTTTTTTTTTATTAGAAATGATTTTCTGAGCCTGGGTTATGTTGTCAATCATGTCAATATAGTTTTTAGGATCCAAATAAAAACTGTGGGTTTAAATGTTCATCTGTGTTGTAATTTCATCTCAGAATAACACCACAATCTAGAGACTTTTTTTGTACCAGGCTGTAAACATGTTTAATTCTGCTGTAAAGTTGGGCATTTTAAAAGGTCCCATGGCATGAAAATTTCACTTTGAGGTTTTTTTTAACATTAATATGAGTTCCCCCAGCCTGCCTATGGTCCTTCAGTGGCTAGAAATGGTGATAGGTGTAAACCGAGCCCTGGGTATCCTGCTCTGCCTTTGAGAAAATGAAAGCTCAGATGGGCCAATCAGGAATCTTCTCCTTATGAGGTCATAATGAGCAAGGTTACCTCCCCTTTCTCTGCTTTGCCCGCCCAGAGAATTTGGCCCACCCATGAGAGAGAGAGAGACATCATGGCTTTCAAACGAGCAAAGTGGCAGTTGGTCAAGGCCACACCCCCACCCCCACCCTCACCCCCACCCCCCCCAAAAGAGACTTCAGATACAGTATTAGGGGACCACTAAGGCCTATATAAAAGAGACTTCAGATACAGTATTAGGGGACCACTAAGGTCTATATAAAAGAGACTTCAGATACAGTATTAGGGGACCACTAAGGCCTATATAAAAGAGACTTCAGATACAGTATTAGGGGACCACTAAGGTCTATATAAAAGAGACTTCAGATACAGTATTAGGGGACCACTAAGGTCTATATAAAGAGACTTCAGATACAGTATTAGGGGACCACTTCAGATACAGTATTAGGGGACCACTAAGGTCTATATAAAAGAGACTTCAGATACAGTATTAGGGGACCACTAAGGTCTATATAAAAGAGACTTCAGATACAGTATTAGGGGACCACTAAGGTCTATATAAAAGAGACTTCAGATACAGTATTAGGGGACCACTAAGGTATATATAAAAGAGACTTCAGATACAGTATTAGGGGACCACTAAGGTCTATATAAAGGCATCCAAAGAGCACCATGTCATGGGACCTTTAACATCGGGGTCTATGGAAATTGACTCACTTCTGGACCCACCCTCAGGCGGCCACTCGATTAACTGCAGTTTCTGGCACTTCCAGGAGGTCGCCCCTTGATGTTTACACGTCCAGCAGACGCAAAGCATCCACTTGGCGTCACGTTTCTGGCCACCTAAAGAATGTCCAGTACTCTCCACCATGTCCTGAGGGGAATACCTGGCTCCTCAGCTGAAACGCTCCACTATATTCACCATGCAATGGCTAACTTTGTCTGCTGTCGGTGCTGTAGGCCTACAGTGGATTTATCCAAATGACCCAGATGGGAGTAAGACTAAACCCAAACGGTAAAGTCATGCCAGAAACACCATTAAGGATGGATTCTCTATCTCAAGTGAGTTCCAAGTCTGTACAAGTTTATTTACTGAAAATACTGAGATATTTTGCAACCAACGGCTGCCTTGAATTTAAAATATAGAGATATAACAACTAAGGTTAAGTTTGGCTAGGGGAAATCAAATCAAATATCAAGATATGTTTGACCAAATATTTCGATATGGATATTGCGGAGATATTGTAGGGTTGACTATTGAGATTTTAGATACATAATCACCACTTATGTGGATATAATGACTAAGTGGGTAAAGGCAAATCATAGAACAGCTGGAACAGTCCAGAAAATGACATCACTTTATTGTAAGCTTTCAAAACCAGAAAAAGACACTTGTCATATTACGATATCCAAAATCTAATCCAATATCTAGTGTCATATAAGGATATATTACCCAGTTCTCTCTAACTCACACACTCTCTCTCTAACTCACACACTCTCTCTCTAACTCACACACTCTCTCTCTAACTCTCACACACACACACACACACACACACACACACACACACACACACACACACACAGCTCCTGGGCTGCTGCTCTGTAGCTGACCCTGACCCCTCTGTAGACGTCCCTGGATTATGCGGACTCGTGCGGACCGCACTTTCGCACCTGTTTGGGGCGGGACAGATGACACCTTTATCATCCTTATATGGCAGAGGTCCCGATCAGCTTTTTTTTCTTCCCGATCTGAGTTTTTAAATATTGAATATCTGCCGAGTCCCGATCCAATACTTGGATTGCATTGATAGCCTAATAGGGGAGAACCGGGGCGAAAGTAACACGGGACGAAAGTAACAAAGCGATTTTCTCTGAGCCCTGACTACATTTGCATTTCAAGCTTTGACAGCACTTTCAGCACGCAGCCAGTGACGGAGCCGCAAAATATCACGTGATTTCATCATTGTTTCCCGCTGTTATGTCCTGAAAGCTGTTTTCGAGTACGGTAAGTAAATTACTGAAGCGGTACTTTTTTTCTATTTACAAGTTGTGTTTCTCGTTTCATGTGTCACAATAATTATCAATCTACAAGTTATTTAGTGCTGTAACGCATATGATCAAGTTTGCCTTGTCAGAGTTTTTCAGTATACAAGTAATTCGGGTTTAAATGTCAGGAGTTCCAGTCGGGACGAAAGTAACAAGTGTTACTTTCGTAACACTTGTTACCTGAGGGTACCTGAGGGTGCTGCTAATGAGGTAATTTTCTCTGTGTTGCAGAGTTTATTAAAACATGTTTATGTCATATTATACCAACAGAATATGCCAAGAGTGAGGGTCAGAAAGACAGGCAGAGGTCTGATTCAGCCAGATGTGTATGAGAGGGCGTTTCTGGACATATCTGTAAGACACATTAGTCTTAGGGCAGCTGCAAAGTCGCATGGCATTTGCCATGTCACTTTGCTCCGATACTGCAGGAGGAGGGCAGAGAACAGCAGGGAGAAGACTAGACCACCAGGGTACAGGTCACACACCAAAGTCTTCTCTGTGGACCAAGAGAGGAAGCTGGAGGCTTATATTAAGAGGGCAGCTGATTATATTTTGGCCTGTCTCCTAAGGAGGTTAGTGTAGTAACGTTACAGTAAAAACATTCAAAATGCAGCTCACTTACACAAAATGTGAGATTTGTATATTCTTTAAATAGATTTTTCATTTTGATTCTAATTTTTATTTTTATTGACATTACATTTGATTGTTCCACTGTCTGCAAAGCTGCTGCAACATGTAAAAATCCCTAGTGCAGGATCAGTAAAGTCTTATTTTATCTTAATTATGTCATAAAAAATGTCCCTCTAAAAGGACACAAAACGGAGAGGCAAAAGGAGGTGAGTAGCGTTTGGTTTTTGCTTTTTCCTGAGTAATTTATTTATGCTATCATGTGGACAGAGGATGAGCAATAACTGCCTGTAAATTTATACAAATGTTGACAAAAAAATGTTGTCACTTTGAATGTTGCAGGTCAACGGCGATCCTCACTGACTCTCCGGTGAGGGCAGCTCTGGAGGAGGAGCAACAGAAGAGGATCCAGAAGAAGAAGCCCCAGAAGAAGCCGCCTGCTCCAAAGAAAAGGTTCCTCACGGCCAAAAACACTGCGCCCACAGTTTCCTCGGACAAGGATGAGGAATGTCTTGTGTGTGACGAAACATCAGCTCATCCTTGCCTGGGGAAGTGTGGGTTCAGTGTCTCTTTTGCCAGCTCTGGTCACATGAGGCATGCACTGAGGGTGCAGAACATTATATCTGTCACAACTGTGACAATGAGTAGGCTAATGCCTTTTTAATGTTCCTTTTTGTTTGTTTACATAAGTCAGGTTTCCATCAAAGTTATGGTGGCATCCCTTTGCTGTTTTTGTTTCTAGGATTCACTAGAGGAACATTGAGGAACAGCTGATTTCGGTAGGTCACCCTCACATTTTATCCCTCACATTTAGGTTAGCCATACCTTAGCTTTTCCACCTCCACCTATGAATTTTTTGTGTTTCCATCCAGATGTTTTTATGCACATTTTGAATTTACACATAAAAACATGACTACTGTTAGCTTATTTTGAGATTTTATGCTAATTTAGTTTAATTTTCATATTGTTCATACTGTTGAATGTTTTATAAAATGGATTGACATTGCCAATAAAAAAATATTCTAAACAAATCAAGTTTTTACTGTCTTATATTTGAAACATTTGATGAAACTGAAATTTTAAATGAAAATGTAATTTAATATTTTTTTTGCAAAGATAAAGGAAAAAATATGTTTGCATTTACATATTAACAAAGTTTTAGTCAGATATATTTAATGAAAACAAGAGTAACAAAAAAAATCTAGCTTGTATTGTTGTGTTACTTTTGACCCACCTGTGTGTTACTTTCGTCCCTACTGATGGGGTCGAAAGTAACAATGTGCAACTTATGTTCAAAGTGAAATTATACTGAAGTCATTCGATATTTGTACAAAATACCACCTGGTATTGATAGACCACACTTGTGAGTTATTGACCACAGCAAAAATATATCTCTGTCTAAAACAATATCTTTTAAAAATATGTTTTTCTGAAAAATTGTACTTTCGCCCCTGCTCTCCCCTATAGCGGCACACTGTCTTTGTTGTTGTTTGTTTAGGCTACTGTTGGGTGAGCAGTGTTCCCTTTTTTTTTGGCATTTAGGCCTTCATTTTGACGGCTCAGATTTGCAAGGGGAGAGAGAGGGTGAATGACGTGCAGGAATGCGCGGAGGACCGAGGCTTTACATACGGGCACGTGCACTACCACCAAGGGCCACCCTGGCACCCCCGGGCGGTAGGCAAAATTACGAATCCCACTATGGCCACGCCAAGACCCGCCCTACGAAGCAGCTCGATTGGTTGGGGTTAGGCATTTCGCCTCGAGTGGTTAAGGTTAGGGGATTGGACCTGTACATGTAAGCATGGACGCCTGGCCAATAGTTGTGTGTGAACGCTAATGAAGGGCGGGTCTTGGCGTGGCCATAGTGGGATTCGTAATATCGCCGGCCGGTAGCTGGGTGCTAGTGGGCGGGGCTTATCAATGAACCGCAGGTGCTCAGAGTTGATGAGAAGATGGAGTCTCAGCGAGCTGGAGGAGAGACTCGGTCCTGTCGCGGAATCACCGAGGTGGCGTGTTTTCAGCACCTTTGCGTGTGTCCTGGAAGCCCGAACGCCTTGTATTACCAGCTTTGTTTTCTTTTCGACCACCCACTAATAATATAACCTTGAACTAGACACCATAAACAGCAGAAGACGGGGCTGGTCGCTTAATTGTGTGGAGCTGCTGATGGAGTTGGCGGAGGTCGCTGTTCCAGGTAAGCCGCACTCAACCCACTGCCAGCCAGCCAGCCTTTACTTTACTAGCACCGTTTATGTTAGGCAATGAACGGTTAGCCTAAACGTCCTACAAGTTGTTTGGAGTCCACCGTAACATTAATGGGCGCTGGTCTGGGATTTTATTTCCCCATTACGCAGGGGCGTAGCAAACTTTTCAAAAGTGAGGGGGATGGATGTGATTTGTTTATTAACAATAAAAATGATGGATACAATGACAGAGGGGTACAAAATGTATAACATACAAGATATAAAAAGCTTCCCATTTAAATGAGTGATACTAGAAAAGTATAAAAAGTTTGCGTTTAAAGTCCGTGTAGAGAGAACGGAGCATAATCTAATTACGTATGTGGTAATTTGCATAAATAGCACAGCAGATCTAAACATTGGGTTTAGCCAGGTGAAAATGTCTTGTTGACATAAAACAGTAAAAGACTTAATGTAAAGGTCTGAATGGAACCCATAGGCTACCCATGAGCATTAATACATAGAGGCAGGAAGAAGTGCTTTAACCCAGCATTTATTAATTAGCCTATTATTGCAGAGATGGGGTTTGGGGCTGGGTCCGTGGGACTGTTTCTGGGGGTTCACTTTTTTATTTTACCTACCTTTTGTCTTCTGCATTCTCGTTACCCTTGTTCTTCCCTCAGACTCATCCCCCAGAAACAGTCCCACTGATTCAGCCCCAAACCCCATCTCTGCAATAATAATACTGGTTTAATACACTCAATAATCAATACTGGTTTAAAGCACTTCTTCCTGCCTCTATGTATTAATGCTCATGGGTAGCCTAAATGGGTTCCATTCAGACCTTTACATTAAGTCTTTTACTGTTATATGTCAACAAGACATTTTCACCTGGCTATACCCAATGTTTAGATCTGTTGTGCTATTTATGCAAATTACCACCTTTGTAATTATATTATGATCCGTTTATTATGAATGCTATAATGCAGCTAATGTTACAGAACGTTATACTTCTTACATGGGAAACTAGTCGTACATATTAGCTTTCATTTAACGTTGCTAGTGAAGTTAAAAAGGTGCAGTTACCATCCATACTAAATACAGGCTCAGTGACCACCAGCTGGGTCAGACAGAGATGCACTTCCTCAGCCACTGGGAAAAACTATCTTCACTAAGAGATTTACACCTTGGAAAAATAGCCCAAAAAATAAAACTTCCCAAAGTTAACACCAGAAGAGAAGCTGGTAGTTCTCCTAGGAGAGGGGACAGCAGCTCCACTGACAGCTAAACATGGATCTGCCTGCCACAGCCTGAGGGACTCACAACCACTTAGGATCCCAAAATTACAGATTTGTTTAGTATTGTATAGTAATTATATTAGAATAGTATATATGTGACACCTACATATTTAATATATGACATGTATTGTAGGCTATGAGTTCCTGTAAACTGCTGAGAGAGAGAGAGAGAGAGAGAGAGAGAGAGAGAGAGAGAGAGAGAGAGAGAGAGAGAGAGAGAGAGAGAGAGAGAAAAAGAGTCTGATTACCTCCGCTGTCTGAAAACTCCCGTTTTCTGAACGATAGTTGACACATCGACGTACTATGTGAAGGCATTTCATCATCTGCTGTCTCAGTGTGTAATCCCCTGGCTCTTCTTACTAATAACAACTGTTTTCGTCTTCTCTGAGGTGATTTTCGACCGTTTTCAACGCATTTATTTTGACATTCTGATAGGGCTGCCACCTCTTAGTCGATTAGTCGACTAATCGGTCGGTTTGGTCTTAGTCGACTAAGATTTCTTTAGTCGATTAGTCATTTTTTTATTCTTATTCATGCTTAATTACTCATTTCCAAGAAACTTCTGAGCACATTTATGATAAACACAAGATTTAAAGTGGTGCTTTTGCAGGATTAATTGTGGAGAAACTCAGTTTTACAAATGGTTAATTAACTACATTTATATTGTGCTTTTCTAGTCTTAACCACCTCTCAAAGCTCACAGCTCTGTCGATTAAATCAACTAATCGATTAGTCGACAAAATCCTATAAGTGTTAGTCGACTAAGAATTTCTTTAGTCGAGGACAGCCCTACATTCTGAACTACCGCAGAAATGTCAGAGCACGTCACGTGACCATTCTAAGCGAATCACGTTGTCAGAAATGGCATCAGCCAATGAGATTGCGCTTTTAGAATCAAATCCCCCTTTTACTTTCACGAATGGTTGCTGATGAAAAGGAAATTGCCATATTTGGATCCGACAGCATTGTAGAGGAGAGAGCTTTCCAACGGTATATGCATTGGGTATATGAGATGACCGGGTGCAGACAGCGATCACGGAGCAGCGGGATGATTAAGACCGCTGCGAAGTACACACCGTTGCCATACAGCCTACGACGTAGCTACGGCGGCAGTTCGACGCGAGGCGTTTGTGCAAAACTGCGGAAAAACTGCAGAAAAAGTGTGGGTGTTGAACCCTCTCACCGGGAAAAGTGTGGGTGTTAAAACACCCACATCCCCCACGGGTGCGACGCCCCTGCCATTACGCCAAAGCTAGCTGGAAAAGTAGTTTGGAAAATATTGTTAAGTCAGTTTAACGTGGCGAGTTAGTGGCATATAAATATGGTATTGCCAGACCTTCCTTCACAGCGCTGCGCAAGAGGGTCTGGCTAGTCCACACTTTGAGATGGGAGAAAAACTACTCTGGTTAATTGGCTCATTTTTTATTTTTATTTTTTAAACCAATCACAATCATTTTGGGCGGTGCTAAGCTCTACACAGAGCCACGGTGCCTCTGCTAAATAGCCTGGGAAGGAACTTGTTTTGGTGGAACGTTCAAAAGTAGTTTTAGTCGTGCAACAGAAAACTCCAATTGGACAGATAGTCTAGCTAGCTGTCTGGATTTCCCCTGCAGAGATCTGAGGAGCAGTTAACCATAGTCCTCACAAATCCACCGGAGGTTAGAACGCCAACACAAAGAAAGAGGAAGGTGACGGACATCCGACCGAAAAGACATCCGGCGGAATTTCCGGGTCTGACTCATTGCCGTTTTCACACGTGTTTGCTTCGGTTTTGGGGAAATGTTAGCAGTTAGGTTGTCAAAATGGAAGTAGAGGCATTTTGTCAGACGGACTTAAGTTGTAGTGATTTGTGCAAACTTACAAAAGACCAGTGGACGTTTGATCTAAGGAAAGGTGAAGTTGTTGATTTCCTGTAAGAAGTTTTGTGGTTACCAGACCCTAAACTGGAACGGCGGGAAAGGGAGCATGAGCGGTAAGATTTAATTGGAACATTTTTCAGCGGCGCGCGACAAAGGGGAAACCGGAAGCATGAAGGAGCTCGAGAGTAACCGGGTGCCAGGACTCTCAGAGTGACTGCAGGTCTCTCTGGTAAACTTACTGGGTTAAGATGAGCTCTTTCATGGTGAATGAAAGGCTCGATCCGACCAAGTAGCTCATCCAATCAAATCGAAGCATTGACGGCATTGCTGCTGCCAGTTCTGCCGTCGTTTACCTTTTTCTTCTTCTTCTAGTCCGTAAGAGCAGAAGAAAGAACAACAACATCAGTAGCCTTTGCTCGTTAGCGCCACCACTGTTCAGGAGAGGACTGCAACTAGTGTCGCGAGCACCAGCGCGGTATAAACAGTCACATAACACATGACGCCACATTTGCAAGCGCCAGGTGGGCTGCGTCTAGTATATAAGAGCCTTAAGTGGCCTTTGCTTATTCAGATTGTACTAGAGGGCAAGGCACAAGAGGTATATGCAGCTCTTAACCAAATCCAGAGCAGGGAGTATGACACGGTAAAAAAAAAGGCAGTTCTACCTGCACGAGGTCGTTCCTGAAGCTTCTAGGCAAAAGTTTAGGTCACTTTATAGGAGACCTATCTTGATGTTGCACGCCAACAGGAAGCGGCGTTTGATAGATGGCTAGCAGCCTGTGAAGTCTAGATCCATATCAAAACCTGTACCTAGTGTCCCAAAGCATATTGAGTCTCGCATAAGGAATCACGAAGTCAAAGATGGCCGAAAGGCTGCTATGATGGCTGACTCCTAATGAATGAACTAACAAGGATGTGCCTTGGAAAAGTAAGTCGGGGAGACGGGAAAAGAAACCAATCAGTGAGGGTGATGACTCGGGAGGCTTGGTGGCAAGGCACGGTACATCAGTACCACCTCAAGCGTGGGGTAAGAAGCCTAATAAGCCCCCATCATCTAGAAGTGAGGTCATTTGCCATTATTGTAAATAGCCAGGTGACATTTAAATCCAGTCGTTTCGCACTGAAAAGGAAGGAAAACCGGTTGCTCTGCTTACAACTCAGCCCCGAGGTAGTCCTACAAACTTGCAGGTCACAACTTCCAAGCGGCCTCCCGAAGCCTATAGAGGTTTTGTGTCTAAAGGGGGTGTGGCCATAGCCACAGACAGAAAAATGGCCCCTATATCCATATTGAGGTGCAGGTGCCCCCCATAGACAGTGAAAGAAATGGACCAACAGAGCCCGTGTCTCTGGACGGAGACCAGTGAAGGATATTAGAAGCACTTTTCCAATGAGCGCTGAGCGTTACTGAGCAGCCTCCAACTGAGAGAGACAACGTAAATGTGACGTGAGCAACCTGTCTGACAGTGTGAAGTCTTCTGGTAGCTGTGCCAAAAGAAATCTCAATCATTCCCAATCTTACAGAGACGGAGAGTGTAGATATATGTAAGGAGATCACATGGGCACAGGCTAATTATTGCTAACTAAAATGCTAGTTCACATTAGCAATTGAACAGCTAAACAGCTAAAGTAAGTAGAAACTGCCTGCGAGCTTCTCCCTTGACTATACGGTAATTCCTCTACTAAGCGTCAGTAAGTCGCGTTGTTATGACACAGTCTATTTTTATAAAAGCGTCTGCTACGGAGCCATAACGTGAGGTACAAGGTAATGAAGCCTTGTATACATTGTCGTGTTTCTTTAGAAATAAACAACGGACAAATAGTCTATAAACGCTTCAGATGTCAAGTTATTCGCTGTCAAAGTGGCGCCAAAATGAATGGCGGTCAATGGAATGCTAACGGGAGGTGAGTGCTTGTTAGCATCAGAATGGCGCCATAGGAGCTACGCGTTGTGGAGAGAGGCTTACCCCTTGGCGCCACCAAGTCCTTGCTGGTTCGGGGGTGTAATAGACCTACCACCCGCCGCTGCCTTGAATGCTCCTACTCCGGTGCAGGAGGTGGATTTGTTGGTGTTCTTGACATGGGTTTCCTGAAATCTGACACTGTAAACGGACCCATAGTGGTAGCCCGTTGTCCCGAATAAATTTTGTGTTGGGTAATGATTTGGCTGGAACACGAGTTTGTATCACCCCAATAGTGACCGGTGAACCCTGTGAAGTGCCTGGGGCATTGGCATTGGAACAGGAACACCCTTGTTTAGGTTTGAGGTGTAGTGGCACGGTCAAAGTCTCCCCTGTCAATTTAGCAGATACCTTCTTTGCGAAATTTGCAGGTTTACAAACCGCAAAACTGTTTTCACAGGAGGGTCTCGTTGGTGAACATGCGCAAGATCCTTCTTCAGCTTTTGTAAGGGAGCAGGCTGGAAAGTTGGAAGTCCTACAGGAAGTTATCCAAAGGTTTTTATTTTCAGGAGGGAATTTTGATGAGGAAGTGGAGGCCTCCGGGCCGCCTCGCAAATGAGCAGTGGACTTTACGTACATATTATTACTCCGTGTCGCTTTAATTCAATTTGAATACATTTATTTACTTTGCAAATACTTTGTCATGATATAGGTCTTAAATCTCCTTCATAAAAAAAGTCTTACAAAGTCTGCAGTTTGACTTGGTAAATCCTGCAGAAACCCTGCGATCAGGACATCCCTATTCTACGGAGTTCAGTGATCTACCGAAACAAAGAGTTTGAGAGGGGGGGGTTAATTCTTATTCACATCAACAAGCAGCTGGATCTTTGCAGAGGTGGAAAGACAACAACCAGACGGGCAAGGCAAAGCTTTTGGTATTAATGTGGTCGACCAGACAATTTTAATTTCAATTGTTGCTTTGTTTTTTTTAACAATGATCGTAGAAACTGATCGCTGTCGAGTGATTTAAGTAAGTACAACAAAAAAAAAAGGCCTGGAGCTCTGCAGAACCCAGACCTGCCCTCTTTCCAATCCTGCTGCTCAGAGACAAATAAAATTAAACTTTAAAAAAAAGAAAGAAAAAAAAAGACATACAGCGTCACTCTTACCAGATGCCCTGTGAATAAGTGCTTGGTGGAGAGAGAGAAAAAAAAAAAAAAAAAAAGGAACAGACAATAGTAATCTCAAGATTGCTTGTAAAAATTACTTTTAAATGTAGATAATATTTGTATATAGGCAGATAATGTTTGGTTTGATTTAAGGGGGGGATAGCAATAACAACTTAAAGGTCAATACAATCAGAAGGTCTTAGCTCACTAGCTAGGTCAACAGAGAACCGGTTATACATGCACTAAAAATAAAAAATAAAACAAAAAAAGAAAAGAACATTTAAAAAATAAATGATCAAGTTGAGAATATATCTAAATTTGTGTGCCCCAAAACTACACCAAATGAGTATCCCACCCTAGATTGATTCTTTAAAAGAAAAAACGGTGAATTTCATTTTTTAAATTAAATGGCTAATTGACATTATTGCACATGAGCAAAAGACAGTAATACTATTGGAGCTCTGTTCATCGACCTGCCCCTCCACCGACCCCTCCCGAAGCACTTTGAGAACATTCAGAAACCTGGTGATGTACGACAACAAGAGATGTTTCATCAACGGCTACCAAACAGAAGAGGAAAATGAAAAAATAAAATAAAAATAACCCGGAAACAACGGATAAAAACCTTGATCTGGGTGAGAGGACAGATAAGACAGCCAGCAGAGATGAGGGTAGAACACTTACATTGTGCTATAATGTACAGTAAATGGCTGCATAAGTGCTTTTTCTTAAGCTTGAAGAAGAAGAAAAAAAAAATATTTTCAAAATAAGGTATTTATTGTTGAGGCATCATTAAAAAGTTAGCCTGTGCTATCCATTCAGGGGCGACGATGTAAAAACAAATCCCTATCAATGGGATTCCAACAGCTTTGACCAAAGTGGGAGGAGATCTTTTCAGGACATAAAAAAATAATGACGATGTTACCCCTCGGATTCTGTCGTTTTTCAAAGATCGCTGCTACATTAAAACCGCACGTAATTATGTGCAACGTTTGGGGAAAAAAAGGCTTCGAAGATGATTCCTTACACTCCGTTCTGTCTGTTGGTTTGGTTGATGGGTTGTTTGTTTTTTTTCCTCATGGTTTTTTATTTTTATATTTTATTTTACATGTTCCGCCGCGTCATTATTGGTGTTGATTGGCAGTGTCCAGGTCCAATAACATGGCCGAGGGATTCAGTAAAAACACCGAAGTTGCAGCGAGGTTATTTCTGGGGGAGTCCCTCTGGAGGAGGCTGACAGTCACTGACGGATTTAGCAGTGTGCTGGCGCTCAGACCGGCCCGTTGACAGACACTTCCTGGGGCGGTGGTGTTTCCTCTCTGTTGGGGGGACACAGGAAACAGTCACATAAACACAGAACCTGAGAGGATGAGCATCTATTGTAGGAGTTTAACACACAGTACCATGGACAAACACACCGCCTCTAGCCTTAGCCTTCATCTCTCCCTGACCAAAGAATGTGGGGCCAAAATTACTTTTCCAAAAAAGAGAAACTAAATTGATAAGTTGTTTATTAGATACACAATGCTATTGGTAGCTAACCGTACCCATTAGAGTCTATGGGGTGTCAAACTCAACTTCACTAAGGGCCACACTGGAAAATGAGAATCCCATCAAGGGCCAGACATGTAGAGTTTTGGTTTTGGCGCCCAACTAGGCGGGCCAAAATGTATTGTGAATCTAAACTGATATTCGGGCCAGATCCAAATCTGTGAGGGGCCGGATTTTGCCCGCGGGCCTTGAGTTGACACCTGTGCCTTTTAGACAGTGTCATAGGTCTAATCCTTTTTCATCAGGATACAAAGACAAACATGTTTTCGACAGAGTCCAACTGTCAATTACTATTTATTACAGCTGCACAGCTGGAGACAGCTTCCTGAGCAGTACTTTTAGTCATCTATTAATCTGCACATACCTTTCTCAGTTAATTGAATCATTTCTCTGGGTCTATAAAATATCAGACAAAAAGTCAAAACTGTAGCTAATCAGGGTTTCCCCCAGAAAAAATGTTTAAGCCCGGTGGTAAGTGTCTTTTTTTTTTTGTGTGTTTTTGACAAGGGCCCGGCTGGGGCCAGTCCCAGACTGATGGCAGCATTCATGTAGAGCCCAATAGTTTCTGTGATAACAGAATCATGGATGGAATTGCGAAATTGAGAATAAAAAAAAAAGCTATAAGACCCTACATTAAGTCCGTGCTAAAAGCTAACTGGAGATTTGAAAATATCTCTAGGTCTAAGTTTCCAACCGAGCCACCCCACTGCAACTGGAGTTTAACGTCTTAAAACATACATTAAAAAATAATTCCCAGTTGCTTAGGCCTGGTGGGGTACCAGGCTTGCAATACACTGACTATGGTGAAGTACCTCATACAACCCCACTTCAAAAAAGATCCAAACTATCCCTTTAGGTCATTATTTCAGCACAAGAATAGAGAAGAGGCGGGGCTCCTACCTCCTGTCGGTCTGCGTGGCTGCAGGTGAAGTGTCAGCAGGCTGCTCCGAGGCTTCCGGAGGATCTGACAGCGAGAGTTTCTCCAGAGACACGGGACTCTCCTCGCTGCAGGACACAGACAAACAGTGAGGCCACGCCCAGAAACATTCAGCACAGTTTGCAGGTTTCAACTCAAGTCAGAGAACTTTGTCTTCACTCTTTTGTTCTGTAGCTGACCTTTGACCCCACTGCAAAGGCAAAAGGAAAACCTTTCTATTTTGGGCTCGATAAATAAATCACTTCATTTAGTCTGTTGACGCATGGAGCGACGGTGCTAGTCATCAGCAGATATTACTCGGCGCTCGTCTCAAGAGCAAAATTATTTGACCACGAACACTCTGGGATTAGCCATTCTTACGCTATCCTGGATGCCATGGTTACTGCATGAACCAAATAGTGTTACTGATATTTCTGACGCCCTTTGCTCCAGAAGATTAAGTAGCGTTGTGTGTGCGCTTATGATGACTGACAGGATTAGGGTTAGACAACGGTTTGACTTAAAAACGCCTACAGTACATGTACTGTAGAGGTTATAAAACGTTTAGGTTAGGTTATAAAACTTCTTATACGTCTCAGTTTACCCTCAAATGTCTGTAGATTACCAAAGAAGCTGCCAGGATATACTTTGCTTTCAGAAGTTAGAAGAAGAAGCCTTTAAAAAGGCCAAAAATGAATCCAGTAATTTTCAAATCCCAGTCCAGTCTATGATTACCTCACGGTGGTAATTATGTTTCAAATATAGATGTTTACGCACACAGACCAGCTTCTGGCGTAGGCTGCAGAGTGGACTGGTCAGCCAAGGAGGATTTTACCACTCGGCATCTGACAGCAAAGCTTCCAGCTAAAAGATGCAAACCTTTTGAGGTCAGCTGTCTTGTTGCTGGGGGCGCCGGCTGTTTCTGAGACGACGACGGCTGCTGCTGCTGCGGTGGGAGGAGCGCCGGCGTTTTTGTCGTCCTCCTCGCTGTCGGATCCCCCGGAGGAGCTGCTGTCTGAGGCCACGAGAGGAGCCTTCCTCCCCTCTCCCACCGGCCAAGCACCAGAGGAGGCACCAGCGTCTGACGACACAAACAAAAGAACAGGAAAAAAAAAATGAGGTTTTCCAAATCAATTGACAGTGCATTCCATTTCCCTCGCAACTCTGAAGCCGGAGCAGGGAATGACGTCACACCCGAGTTGAATGCGTTCCATTTACAAGTCCGATTTTTCATTGTGGGGTTATACAAAGTAACGGTTCTGAGGATTGCGGCAAACACTCACCACTCTTCTCGTGGTTTTGTTTGGCTTGTTTATCGGCATCGCCGCTGCCCGAGTCCACCGGAGAGCTGCACCTGGGATCGGTCTCTTTCCTGCAGAAAATCAACCACAAAAACCAGAGAATCGTGTTAACGAGCTGTAAAGAATCACAATCGTTTCTACATAATTTCCATTTTTTGTGACTGTTGTCTAATTTTGAAGTGTTCTGTGTTTAATATGTCAAATGGTAAAAAAAAGGCAATACAACTGTGAAATGGTGCAACATCAGTCTGCATATGAACAACTGGCTACACCGCCTATCTATTCTGGGATAGGGGGAAGAACGCTGTGGCTTGTTTGTATTTCTTCAAACCAAACAACAGTCCTGGGTGGCGCTGAACCCCAGATTCGGCAACGGCGCTCTTACAAAATAGATAGCGGAAGGGGAGGGGACATCACGCCGGATGTCAGGTTTATCCCAGCAATGTACATCCTTTGGCCCAGACTACTATAGGGCAAACAATGTAAAATCGTCCCGTACACACTCTATAGTTGTAAACTTAAAAGATTTTTTTGAACAAACATGTTGATCTTCCTACTGTCTACTAGCCAAAATAAGGCTCCTCTTCCTACAGAAGGTCAACAGATTGGTAAAATAAATCCTTTTTTCAACCAAAAAGCTCCAGAAAGTATGGAAACTGTCAAGATCTAAACTACGCACTAAAAATGCCTTGAAGATTAGGTCAAATAGACCCTAGGATTGAAAAACGACTGCTGCATTTAACACGCACTTTTCACAAATGAGAAAACAACACAATGGCATCCTGTTGTTCTTTGTATTTACTGTTGTGTCACTCTGGGGTCTTATAAGTCCCCAGTACTATTTGTGAAGGAACTAGAAGGTTCCTTGAGCCCATTGTTTTCTGTTTCCACCGCAGTTTAAAGACTCGTGAAGATTAGGCAAATTAGTCTGCTGACAAAACTGAAAAAGTTTTATCAAACAAAAATAAATGTCTTCTCCTCTTCCTAAAATGGTCATAAATCGATACTAGGAGTAGCCTACTTCCTTGTTTACTACTGCACCGGTATGAACGAAATGCAGAGGAGGAGAATGACACTATAAGAACATTGTCTCCACAAAACCATCTGTTGCTGTTTTTGACGTTTATTTATTTCTGCTTTAGAACATAACCACCATGAAACAATTCAGTTTTACTACAGTACTTCTTTGTTTTGCGAATGAAGCGGTACACAAGTTGAAGCAACCGCAGTGTATGTTTATTCAGTGACTGTCGGCACTTAAAACTTCCCCTCTTATGTTCCTGAACCTGTGGAAGTACTACCCCCTGGCCATCGTATCGTACAGAACTAAATTTGAGTTTCCTCCGGTTGAAACGCAGGTTTAGTTTGTGAGTTCCTCAAAACCGTCCCCTGGTAAAGTTCCTGCAGTGGAAACGCCCTAGTAATGATCCCTGTTGCATCAATTAAACAGCAGACTTGCTAATTTGGGTCAACGGGTTTGCTTCTCACCCGGAGAAAGGCTGGAACTCAGTGAAGGTGGCCCAGCCACCTCCCTGCGTCTGCGTTCCACTCCTAGACGAGCTGTCCCACTGGGCTGGGGTTTGGGATGCTGCAGTCCCTCCAGACTCCCTGAAATTTGCTGTCCAGCCTGCATCTGGAAACAAGACCAAAAATAGACTTTCATACTAAGACAAGAGCCTATTTTGAAAGTTCATAGGTTTACACAGAGTTTCTGCAGGTTAAAGTTAAATTTAAGACCATTATGAGTGATATTTACGACCTATATCACAATATCAACACATTTTTTTTTCATGCCAAGTATCGCTTAACTTGCACTTCCCTATAGCTGAAGAATAAAATCCAATTTACATCTGAGGTACAATCCGAAGGAGTCTTGTGGCAATAATAACAAAGCTGATATATAATGCAATATAAGTAGCATGTTGGTCTCCTTTGTAGTCGACTAGAAGAAAAAAAAACTACAACCATGGAATTTAAAAAGAGCATTAGAGGTAGTGTTGCATGGAAGTAAGAAAATTGAGACCTGTTTCAGGGAATTTAAGACTTTTTAAAAAGGCCTAAAATTTTTATTTTGAAATTTTAAGAGTTTTTAAAGACCCCGCAGAAACCCTGTTGCATGACATTTGGCTGTGTTCTGTGGGTCGCTGCTGTCCTCTAATCTACCTGTTTCTGACGTGTTCTGCTCAGATGTGTTCTGCTCAGATGTGTTCTGCTCAGAGTCCTCGTCCTCATCAGATTCAGAACCGTGGTCCCGCTCCCTGCCTCCGTTCTCCATGCTGCTCCTGGAGCTGTTCTCGGAGGTTTGGGAGATCCCAAACCTGGTGGAGAGTGGCAGGTGGATACAGGTTGAGGAAAGGAGTTAACAGACATATGACAGAAATGCTTGGTGAACTAAACACTGCAGTGAGGGAACCAAAGACTGGAAGACATAGTCGGGTTTACCTTGTTCTGGATTTAGCTTGTGTTGCATAGTTCATCTCCTTCTCCTCCCAAATGTCCTCTTCCTCTTCAACATCGTCAAACTGGCGTATCCGCTCTTTACAGCAGGCCTCAAACGCAGCCGCATTGGCCTGTTAAACATGGGGGGAAAAGTCAGTCGCCTTTTTGCGACGATGCCTAACAGACAGAATTTGCATCAAGTTTAAGTCAGTTTCCCATAGTTAAGTCAGTTACCCATAGCAGTGTTGACCAAATAAACTCTTAACAATAGCAACAGCTGTTAAGACATTATCAGTAGCTGTCATATTAATACTACTGACAGTAAAAGCAGAAAGTTGCAATGTTTTTAATGAACTGAGTAGGACACAAACACCAGCAAAACACTTACACTATTATCATCAGCATCTAGATTGAAGTTTATTTCGGCAATTCGGTCAAATGTGGCACTGAGGAAAGAGAACAAGAAAATATTAGTTAACATGCTGAAAGTTACGGTAATTGCTGTGGGATAACTAAATGGGTTTAGCAACAAAGAATAAGACACCTACATTAACGTTGACAGTCACGAAATCAAACAGTGTAGCAGAGAATGAATACAAATGTCTGAGCTCTGGTATGGAAGGATTGTTGACTGCACAGGTTGGGATGCAGAGTTGTTTGATGCAGAATGGCAAATCTTGTTTCATTTTCCTAAAATGCCAACAAGCCGCGTAAGACTTCTTACTTGATATTTTCATCGTGCTCGCTGAACTCCTCGTCATTGAAGCCAAACTGATCCACAAAGTTGGCAGTCATCTGTTGGATCTGATAGTCAGAGAAGGCCTGGGAAGGTCAAAGCACTTTTTAAGGCAATATCATTATGGATAGAATAATAACTTTACTTATATTGCACTTTTTAAAACAAAGTTACAAAGTTTTACAAAGTTTTAAAACAAAGTTACGAAAACAATTACAGAAAAACAATTTAAAACAAATTTCAAGTTCTACATTATAAAAAGCAACAAGAGAATATGTATAATAGAACAATATATTAACTATTTAAAATTATAGCTTTAGATAATGCCATTTCTTAATATATAGACATCAGCCTAGACTGCAGAATAGCTAACAGAGCATTGGCTGAAGACCTCAGGTTGCGATCTTCTGTATGGTAACAGAAGATCTGATATATACTCTGGGGCAAATCCGGAGCGGGCCTTAAAAGTTATCAGTAATATCCTAAAATCTATTCTAAAATTTACCGGAAGCCCATGGAGAGAAGCTAACATTTGTGGAATATGCTTTCTTTTTCTACTAGAAGAGGTTACTAGGAATGGCTATGTATTTATTATTATAACAGTGGTGCGAGGTGTCATTTTAGTTTCCATGCTGGTGTGTGTCCTACCTGCTGGAGAGACAGGTCGTTGGGGAACGGGCTCTCCATGTCGTCGTCTTCACTGGACGAGTGCATGTTGTGGGTGCTTACCTGCAGGACACAGAGCAGAGCTTTGGTGAACTTGTTACAGAGTCTTAGGGTACATTACAGACGCCCAGTGGCCTACTAGACACATTTGAACAATTTTAACTCGAGTACTCTATATCCTCGAGCTTCCGCTTCCGGGATTGCCCCGTTAGCGCCGGAAAATCCGCCGTATGTCCTTATTTTCGGCCGGATTTCTGTTACCTAACGCTTCCTTTGTGTTGGTATTCTAACCTCCGGTGGATTTCTGAGGACTGTAGTTAACTGCTCCTCAGATCTCTTCAGGGTAAATCCAGACAAATAGCTAGACTATCTGTCCAATCTGAGTTTTCTGTTCCACGACTAAAACAACTTTTGAACGTATACATGTTCCACCAAAACAAGTTCCTTCCAGAGGCTATTGTGCAGAGGCACCGTGGCTCCATGCAGCGCTAGTGCCACCAATGGCCATTGTGATTGGTTTAAAGAAATGCCAATAAACCAAAGAACCCTCATGTCCCATCCCAGAATGCTGTGTGGACTAGCCAGACCCTCCTCTGCAGCACTGTGGAGGAAGGTCTGGCAAAGCGAGACTAACTCGTGAGAAACCAAATACAAGTAATTGTTCAGTAACATAAAACCATCATGTAAAAAAAACAAAACAAAAAAAAGACATTCAAAAATGATTTTCTTTTGATGATGTGGAAAACTGCAACACCAACAGCAGATTCATTGAGCCATCCTACAGTACACCACTGGGCCTTTGTCATGAAGCCTGAATTCAGAGATGTACGGTTGTTTTTTTTTTTTTTTAATAAGGGAAATAGGTGTAAGCATGTTTACTTTTTGACATGTTGGGAGTTTATTTTGTTTATTTATAAGACTTGCATACAGACCTATAGTCTTTTTGAATACCACACCACTTTCAATGCAGCAAAAATCTGTTCTTGCAATGCAAATGCCCATCTGCAATTTGTAAACATGTCTAGTTCAGTTTCCTGAAAAGCAATCAGCAGATATCAGTGCTGCCTGGGACCTCACTGCTGCCATGCTTTGAGTCTACAAACTAGAATCAGGGCCACTATTGTTGTAAATCAGTTAAACCAGCATGTCTGACTTCAGGGCTTATATTCTGAAGATTTATTGAATGAAAAATGTGATTTGCTGAGAAGCTGATAGCAGCTGCTCTGACACGGCCGGGCCCAGTCTCACCAGCTCCACCGTGTTCCTCCGGTTAGTCTCTCGCAGGGTCTCGTCCACAAAGCTCTCCCAGCGGCCTCTGCAGTCTTCTGGCAGCTCTGCAACAACAGGCACACTCATTTTAACTGACTTGTCACTTAAAATGGTAACTCATCTGGCAATCAGGCCTACAGCAACATATGATATACCTTTGATGAGGTCGGTGATCTGGGACTGTACTGGTCCTTTCTCCAGGTTCTGGACCACCATGTTGGCGATTCTGGTCAGATGACCCATGTTGCCTCTCCTGGTACCGCCCTCACCCCTGAGATTCACAAATTACACTTAAGCCCAGTTCAGACCAAAGATTCGCAAAACCGTTTTAGAACGTCTCGGAGAAGAGTTTCAGCGGTCTGAACCGGCCCGTCTCCGCTCGACTTAAACCAGCTGATGGTGTCGCTGCGACTCAGCTGGTCGAGTCTCCAGAGGCTGGTTTTAGAACGTAAGGGACATCTCCTGTTTCAACAGCCAATAGAGAAGCCATCTTGTAAAGTCGGCTACAATAAAATGATCCATAATCCATTTTATTTCTGTTACAAACTGTTCATGGAGGCTCAACGTGCGTCCGCAAGCACATACGGTGGAGCGAGCTAGAGTGATTGAAGAGAGGGAGCGCCTAGGACAAAGCCGTGAATCAGAGAAATAAAACGTGTTTTCGCCGATTCATCACTAGAAACGTAACTGTAGCAAGACTCTCACATTATCCAGATTCGTATTTAGATCCAGCAAATGATAAATTTAGCTACAAAAAACCTGGCAGGCGGAAGTTAGGAAAGAAGTACAAAGGGTTGTTGCTATGGCAATGATACACGGTCTCGTCTCGGCCCATTGGTGTGAACTGAACTGACTGACTGTTTTAGAACGCTGAAGCCCGGCGCGTTTCAAGTACTTGGTCTGAACTGGGCTTTACGATTCCCTTCAATTGGTGTAAAGTAACTTCGCTGCCACACCACAACTGTGCTTGTCAAAACTAATCTCCAATCCACTGATGTTGGCTGAGGTCTAGGCAGTGATCACACAGCCAAGAGATAAGATTCGGATCAGAAACTCATACCAATGTTATTATTGCTGCATATGTTTCTCTTTACGTTAACCACAGACTCACCATAAATAAAAACACAAAAATGTGTTTCAGTTTTACAATTACTACAATAAAAACATATTTAGCAGGACATGCATAAAGCAGGATCATGCGGCTGCAGAGGTATGATGTGGTGGTTTTGATGAAAGAGGTCCTTACTGTATTTTATCATTCTCCTCCCAGGCGTCAAGGATCCTCTGTACCAGTTGACACTTCTGGAAAAGCTGAGGGTTCGACAGAAACAGAGAATGAAGGTGAGTGCAAGGTTTTGGTGCTCTTCCTTCCTCAATTATTTCCACAAACAAAAAGCAGCAGAGAAGGTTTTGGGTGTAGTATAGCAAGTTTAGGACATCAAGCCGCTTAAGCCACCTACATGCGCTACGAGGGCATTGTGGATGGAGGTCTGTGGGTCACTGGTCCTGCCTGTCTCCACCGCCTCCCCCTGCGGCTCAGGGTCCGATGCTGCGGGATTCCCATCGTGGTTCTGGAGGCCCGGGTTGGGCCGCTCCTCCGAGGAAGGATGGTTCAGGATAGCTGCCACACACAGCTCCACTTGGAAGTGCAAAAAGTTATTCCAGGAGTATTTGAAGAACAGATCCTATGCAGAGAGAGAGAGAGAGAGAGAGAGAGAGAGATCAGTCAGTGGCATGCTGCAAAAGATTGCTAGAAGACCGGACTGTAAGCAGCACTGAGTTGAGTGGACACCTCCCTTAACAGCATACAGTTGTCAAGATGTACCAATAGCGCTAGCAGTTTTTAAGCATTTTAGCCAATTACTGCAAGACCACATGGCTCTGTGCCCTTCTAACGTTGGCTATTTAAAAAAAGTCACGGTTATATCTGGACCAGAAAGGACTTCTCCAGTTCCCCCCCATGCAGTTTAACCAGGTCAACAGTCTGCTGCACTACATACGAAGCTCCATGGTTTTATGTGAAATAAGCTACACCCACTGCCCTTTGGTCAGGTGGTGTGATAAGGTTATCGGTGCTTCCATGCCTCATGACCAACCTTGTGCAAATCTGATGCAACCTTTTCAGATATAGCACACAAACAGGATCAGGCAAAAGCATCACTCTAAAACATCTCCTCAATAGAATTATCGCCTTGCGGTTGTATGCCTTTGCCAACCAGTCAAGTTGTGTGTGTGTGTATATATATATAATGAAGACTTTGAAGCAATTTAATAAAAAGATAAGTCATTAAGCAAAAATTCTGATTCCAGTTTCTTAAATGTGATTTTTTTTTTTTGTTTCTTTGCTCCTCAATGACAGTAAACTGAATATCTTTGAGTTGTTGACAAAACATTTGAGGACCTATCTTGGGCTTTGGGAAACACTGATCGACTTATTAACATCCCTAGTGCAGAATCAAGCCAGGCTTAGCCTACCAGTAGTAGGTCCATGGTGGAGAGATTGCAGAGCTCCTGGCAGATACTGAGGGCACTGGTCTGCAGCAGGGCGGCCACCAGCCGGGCCACGTGAAGGCGGGCGTTCCCCAGCGGCTGCTCTAGAACACCAACGGTTGTCAATATTGCACTTTTCTGTAGAGGGAATGAGAAAAGCCCAATGTTGTTTTGATGCCAATCCACAAGAATCCAGAGATTCAATGCTATAACTGTACTAAAGAGGGGAACAATGAAATACATTATTTTTAAATATAAGGCTGAAACGTGCTAGCTAAAGGCGCTACCTGCTTATGTTTAGAATATATATATATATATATATATATATATATATATATATATATATATATATATATATATATATATATATATATATATACTCATGACATGGCACTGCTCCGTGGCTTTACCTTGGGGGGATCCAGAAGAAGCTGCTGGAAGTCCTTTATATGGGGCTCAATGGCATTTAAAATACTGCTGCTGACAGTGTAAGACCTTTCATAACCCTGAGAATACAGATCCATCAGCCCTTCCAACCTGGGAGACACAAGCAGACATTAGGCCATTAGACTTGAAATTATGAAAATGCTAACTTAGTTACTGAGTCAGTATTGTTTTTGTTTTTTTTTATGTACGCAGAGGGGAGCATTTCCTCTGCTTTCCTGATACATTATAGAAGTAAACGCAATACAAATTCACCATGTGGGTTTATTGCTCAAAAGACTCTGGAGGACTAGGACCCAGAGGAACAAAAATTAACTGAGCTCCCAACATATACATTTAAAAGAAACTAAACACTTACCCAGACCTCCTGGTCTCCAGTAAGGTAAGTAGCACTTGAGTTCCGTTAACAATGGAGGCCTCACTCCTCTCCCCTTCAAACATGTTCTTCAGGAGCCCCGCTACACTCTCCTGCCTGAAAGACAAAAAGGTTTATGCAGTAGCAAATTTAGTAAACAAACTACTGAACGATGATGACACGCTAGTGTGGCGTTCACCACTTAAAGCCAGCAAACCAGTTGTCCAATGTCTTTGCTATTGTTGATACTGAGGAGTGGAAATTCATGGGTGAGATGTTGTACACCGAGGAAGTGTTATGAAAGACACAACCTCAAACTTGCACAAAAATCTAAACTTATCTAACAGGCTCTGGCAGCAAATCATTGTACACACAACAACCTTTTAAAAAGAACTCTCCACTCCAGATTTGGACATTTGTAAAACTACATAGGAGTGTTTCAGTAGGTTTACAATCCTGGCTTGTGTGGACATGTAAGAGCACACATCCTACCAAGTCTACCGTCAACTGCTTCAAAGAAGACAAAAATGTAAAAAGAGCCTACCAATTAGGTCACACCATTAACCAACAGCAGATTTTGTGTGATTGTAATGTACTGCAGCCAGATAAATGTCATGTTTTTCAATACATACTCACTCTAAATACAGTGGGGGAAATAAGTATTTGACCCCTTGCTGATTTTGCAGGTTTGCCCACTTACAAAGAATGCAAAAATCTACAATTTTAATCATATGTACATTCTAACAGTGAAAGACAGAATCCCAAAGAAAATTCCAGAAAAAATCACATCATATGAATTTATTAAAATTGATAACCATCTGATGAGGAAAAACAAGTATTTGACCCCCTGGACAAACAGCATGTTAATATTTTGTAGAAAAGCCATTATTGGCCAGCACAGATGTCAAACGGTTTTTATAGTTGGTGACAAGGTTTGTGCACATTTCGGCAGGGATGTTGGCCCACTCCTCCCTGCAGACAGCCTCCAAATCATTCAGGTTCCGAGGTTGTCGCCTGGCAACTCGAATTTTAAGCTCCCTCCAAAGATTTTCAATCAGATTCAGGTCTGGAGACTGGCTAGGCCACTCCAGAACCTTGATGTGCTTCTTCTTCAGCCACTCTTTTGTTGCTTTGGCGGTGTGCTTAGGGTCGTTGTCGTGCTGAAACACCCATCCTCGACCCATCTTCAGCTCTCTCACTGAGGGAAGGAGATGTCGGTCCAGAATTCCACGATACATGGCCCCGTCCATCCTCCCCTCAATACGATGGAGTTGTCCCGTCCCCTTTGCTGAAAAGCACCCCCAAAGCATGATGTTGCCACCACCATGCTTGACGGTGGGGATGGTGTTCTTTGGGTTGTACTCTGTGTTCTTTGCCCTCCAAACACGACGAGTGGAGTTGAGGCCAAAAGTTCTATTTTGGTCTCATCTGACCACATCACCTTCTTCCAGGCCTCTTCTGAGTCGTGCAGGTGGTGAATGGCGAACTTCATGCGGGCCTGTACATGTTTCTTCTTGAGCAGGGGGGACCTTGCGTGCGCTGCAGGATTTCAATCCATGACGGGCGTAGTGTGTTACCAACCGTTTCTTTTGTAACTGTGGTCCCAGCTGCCTTCAGTTGATTCATCAGTTCCCCCTTGTGGTTTTGGGATGATTCCTCACCGTTCGCATGATCAGGGACACCCCACGAGGCAAGATCTTGTGTGGAGGCCCAGACCGAGGGAGGTTGGCGGTGGTGTGGTGCTTCTTCCATTTCCTGATAACTGCACCGACAGTTGATCTTTTCTCTCCAAGTTGCTTTCCGATTCCCTTGTAGCCCATCCCAGCCTTGTGCAGATCAACAATCTTGTCCCTGATGTCCATAGAAAGCTCTTTGGTCTTGCCCATGGTGGTGATGTTGGATGCTGGTTGTTTGGGTGTTGACAGGTGTCTTTTATACAGATAACGAGGTGAGGCAGGTGTATTTGATGTAGATAATTGGTTCGGATTGGGGCTGTGTCTTAAAGAAAGACTAACTGGCTTGTAGGAGCCAGAATACTTGCTGTTTGTCCAGGGGGTCAAATACTTGTTTTTCCTCATCAGATGGTTATCAATTTTAATAAATTCATATGATGTGATTTTCTGGAATTTTCTTTGGGATTCTGTCTTTCACTGTTAGAATGTACATATGATTACAATTGTAGATTTTTGCATTCTTTGTAAGTGGGCAAACCTGCAAAATCAGCAAGGGGTCAAATACTTATTTCCCCCACTGTACCACAAGCAACTTGACACTTTCCCTCCTAGAACTTTAATCAAAAGGCATTGCACACTTACGACTCTAGTACAGCCAATAGTGGGTCGGCCTCCATATTCTCCTGCATCTGATTGGCCTGGTCTCGACTAAGGCGGATGATGTCACAAAGCGTTTGGGATGCATTTGATTGTCTCTGAAATGTAAAATCATTGAATTAGAAAATAACTAACTAACCTAATTAACAGATTATGGTAACACATGTATTATAGAATTATAGCTTCTTCATCTGACAAAGAGAGCATCGTGCCAACATGGTGACAGGTCAACTCCCAGCACGCCTGACCAGGGTTTCTGCAGGCTTCACCAAGTCGAATTTTTTTAAGACCATTGTGAATGAAATTTAAGACTTATGTCACAACATCAAAAAACAAAAACGTCAGTTTTTTTTCAAGCCAAGTATCGTTGAACTTGCACTTCCTCATAGCTGAGGAATGTCTGTGGTACAACCTGAAAGAGACTCGCGCCAATAACACGAAAGCTGATTGGCTATAATATAAGTTGCGTGTAGTGGTAATACAGCAAATTATATTTGGACTAGTAGCGAAAGAAAGAACTACAACACCACGGAATCAAAGAAATCATTCTAAAGTGCTGCGGGAGCATTTCAATGAGCATTAGAGGTAGCCTTACATGGACGTAGGAAAATGAAGACCTGTTTAAAATTATTTAAGACCTAGAACACAATACTTCAGCAGATTCCAGACTTTTTAAGGCCTAAAATTTGGATTTTGAAATTTTAGATTGTACTCACCTCCTCATCTTTGCCAGTATGGATGAGCTCTGTGAGTCTTTGTACCAACTTCTCCTCATTCAGCCACTTAGGAAAAAAAATCACAAATGGTGTAAGATACTTTGAAGGCGTTTAAAGACTGGTGTTTTTACTTATAGGAAGTACACAACAACATTAAGAGTGCTTACATGGAGGACCTCCTGCCTCAAGGGGGCAGGTTCCACACAACTGATGAGGCGAAGCAGCAGGTCCATCATGGCAGAGGCGTCAATGTGTTTCAGCACCAGACCAATGAAGCCTTCCTTTTTCTTTAGAAAGGTAATCACCTGGAAAATAAAATCAAAGCGCTCAATACTTTTGGTTCCACGTAGCAGCCCAAACCAGGGTACAACTGAATGTGTGAGATATAACATCTTCGTTTTCCAGAGTACTGCACGCTTGCTTATTTACATGCTCTAAATCAAGGCCGCCCAATTTGGGGCCGTGGGTCAAGGTTGGCCCGTACTCCCTTTGTTTTGGCCCACCATGGTATTTGACATGCTCATGCTTATTCTTCTCTTATTTAAAAGCTGTAAAATCCTAACCATAGGGACTACAAAACGTACATTGCGTGCAGCTAAAAAATACTTAATCTCAGTTTTACAGCAATGTAAAGCACAGTGCTGGTAAACTTCCCTATTAAATTAAAAACACAAGTTTTATCTACGACAAATTACAAGAATCGCTGTACTCTTCAACATCAACATTTATTTTGGGCCCATTTTGGCACCCCTGCTCTCAATCAAGAAACCGTTGCTCAAGCCGTGATCTTTTTCAACATACCTGTTCGGTTTTCCTGGCAATGAGATTGCCGATGGTTTTGCTGAAGAAGCTGGCCAGTAGCGGGTTGAGGGGGGGGTCCTGCTCCAGGAAGTGATAGAGCACCTCAAGAAGAGAGTCGTCTGCACCCAGCTTATCGTTAATAATGGACACGTCTGATGTCAGGAGCTCACAAGCAATGTTGGGAAACCTTACCAAAAAAAAAATTATCACAGAATAACAATGAGAAGGAGTCTCGGTGCAACTTATGATTTTAAAAGTGCCATTTCTGACATGAGGGGGGGGGAAACCAATTTCAATTAATCCTTTTAGAGGAGTTCACTGTCCAGAGCAACAAAAAAATGGGATGTAATAAAGTACAATAAATGAAATCAGAGCAGAAAATGGTACTCAACACAACCAGTAACACTAACAAATTAATTTTGTATGTTCTCTTTTTAAGAGAATATATGAACAATATAGGATTTTAATGTATGTTAATTCAAATGAATTCTACTAGGTGTGACATTATTGCAGAGACAAAGATTTAGACGTTTAGTATGAAGAGTTTTTTTTCTTTTCAAGATGAGAAAAAGTACATTAAATAAATTGATACAACTGCAATAGTTCTTGTGGTGTTCTGTCCCAACAACTAAACAGGAACTAAGAACAAGAACTGAGTTAAGCAAATACTGCCCTGATGCCTCCATCTAATGAAAACGTGCTGAAAAGAGTTCAAACATTTAGTCAAGATGTCTGGCTTCATCTGCTTTCATTTTAGGGAATCTCGTGCACTTTTTGCATGTTGTCTGATAAAAATTAGACAATATAATACAACATGAAGTGTACCTTGTAATTACAGCAGTTTATAATGGTTGCGCTGACTGTGTACGACTCACTTAAAGCGGCTCCTCTCCTCCAGGTCGGCGGGCGGCTCCGTGGTGATGAGGTGGACCAGCTCCTGCATGCAGTGGTCCTGGGAGAGGAAGAGGAGCAGCCTGCGGTTTTGGGCCTTGCACTCCTGCAGGACGTCATCCTCCTCCATCAGCTCTCTCAGCGTCACGTCCTCTCTGTCCAGCAGCTGGTCGATGTGGGAGGTGGTGTGCAGGTCGAACTTCCAGAACATGGTGGCCGCTGGGACGGGGGACACAGCCCTGGGCCGCGGGACAGCAGAGTGAGGATGGAGGGAAGGTAAAAAAGGACAAAAACACAGGAGGTAGAGGGAATACAGAGAGGTCCGACAATAAAAGAAAGGGGGTAGGAAAAGGGAAGGGGAGTAGTGGATGCGTAGGTGGGGGAAGGAAGCCGGGGAGAGAAATGGATGTAAACAAAAGATGTGAGATAAAGGATTAAACTGACAAGACAGCACTATCACTTGCAGTAAGTCCTTTTACATCACAGAATACGTTCACAGGGGCTGCAACATTCTTCTATTAACTTAATGAGAAATTGTCTCGTAAACAGCATTTTCTGATCATTTTAATTATAATCTAACAACCACCCTTTTCTAATTCACAATGAAAATAAACTGATTCACAATGGAACTTTTGTTGTACATTAAATGTAAATAGGGTGCCAGAGTGCATAGAAAAGCATAACAATAGAGCTTGATCCCATGGCCTAGAGACGCCCCTGCATACACCTGACCTGTGCGGGGCTGCCGCGACTGCATTTGCTTCTTGGCAAAGATGATTGAGGACAGCAACGTCAAAAGGTTGAAAACAGGCTATTTAATGAAAAACGGACAGATGAATTTGCCTTTATTTTGTTTGTTGAAGATCCCTGCTCTACTGTGTGGATCTTTCAAATAAAAAGACAGGGTTTTCCCCCAGTGTATTGCAGGCCTGGTGGCCCAACGGGCCTAAATTGCCCCCCACCAGGCCTAAGCCACTGGGAATTATTTTATAATGTATTTATAATAAGTTTTTTACAGTGAGGCGGCTCGGTTGGAAACTTAGACTTAGTGATATTTTTGACTCTCCAGTTAGCCTTTAGCACTGACTGAATGTAGGGCCCTACGGAACCTGTTTTACAACTTTTTTTTAATTCTCAATTTCACGATTCCGTCCAGGATTCTGTTATCACAGAAACTATTGGGCTCTACATTGATGCTGTAATAAGTCTGGCGAAAAAAAGACACTTTCCACCAGGCTAACAACTTTTCTGAGGGAAACCCTGAAAGGCATAGAAGAGCAGAATTTGTAAGTTGAGCTCACAAAGGAAAATCACAAAATGAAAGAAAGATTGACTGTGAGGTTTAAATACTGGCAGGTCATGACACTGTGACGTAATGTGGAGGCGACATCTTCAGTCACTAATCAAGCTGTGTGCTCTACAGAATTTAAACATACTGTAAATTAGGAATTTAATAGATCTGTCGGCAACTCATGTTTGACAATACGGACAACAGCAACATTATTGTGGTCCATGTAAGTGTAGTCATAGACTGTACAATAAAAAAAATGTAAATGCCACACAGTAAAATGCTCACACGTACCAGTGGATGAAAGGTGGATATCTTTAATCAGACCTCCCCCGCGGGCAGGCAGGCATTTGTGTTTGTGCCGACGACAGAGAGTGTGGCGAGGCCTGGCATTTATCAGCATGGGTCTCCTCTTAAAACGCAGGCCTCTTTAGGAGATGAGACGCAGAGAGGCTCACCATAACCTGCACGACACAAAACACCGGGCATCATTAATCAACTGCGCAACATGATTTTAGACGAAATGACAGTGTTAACATACTATTCAGACCTTTTAGATCTGCACAAATACTGTATGTGAATGTACCCATGAAGAGTTATAATGTATGTTTTGCAAGTTGGTGAATAAAGTCAACTTTGCACTAGGGGTGGGAATCATCAGAGGCCTCACAATAAGATATCACCACCATACTTATGTCCTGATAGTTATGTTCAAAGCTAACGTGTCTCCCTGAGCTACCAGCTATTAACGGTTGATCGTGAAAGTAAAACTGAAAGGGGAAATCGAAACACTTCCTCCTTTAACTTTTCCTTTTTTTTTTCCTGAAGAGGACCCTTCCCTGCACATGCGGCAGCAGCAGAAGCGTCCATCTGGCATACATTTACAGAGTACACAAGTGCCATAATAACCCGCTGAACGCTCCCTGTGGACACTGAGAGCAGGAAAGCAAATGCTTGACTTTACATCCAAAATAGAACCCACCAGAGGCAACCTCAACAAAAACAGTCAACTGGCACGTTTACAGACGATAGAAAAAAAAAGGAACAATGGCACACATAAAGGGCATGCATGTGGATGTTGTGAGCCAACAATAGTCTGTAATTAGGCAAGTTAAAAAGCAGTTAAGTCAAGCAAAAGGGAATTCCACCTACACTTTTACTTGAACTCTCCTATACTTGCTGAGTGTAAATAAAGATGCAACTGGTGGCGACTGAATGTTTATCATATTGTACTAGCCTAGTGACATGCACTAGCAAATAATCCAACAGTATGCAAAGGTGCACTTTGGAGGACAAACACAAGCTACAGTTTTAATCAGCCTGTTGCTGCTTACTTGCACTTAGACGCACTGAAGTTGTAAAATTATGTAAACAGACCTGTGTCTAATGTTTGATACAGAGATGATATATTTAAAAGGGTAATTCATAAGAAGATAGGCCAGTGACTTTACTTGTGCTTTATAATACTCTTTCACACATGTATCGAGTTCCTGGGCTTCTTCCATTCACATTATTGATTACCTTTGGGTTTGTTGGCTGTCAAAATAAATATACGATGGCTTCACACTTTAATAACTTAAGATGGCCACATGGCATCATTTTTTAACATGTGACAGCTAACAATGACACATGATAGAACAACCAATAACCTAAAAGGATGTGTCTGCATCACTCCCTTATAACTTTTCAAATTCAAATTTTATTTGTCACATGCAAAATATTTTGGGAAAGTAAGAGTATCCCCTATTTAGTGCTGGGCAATATATCGATATTGATATATGAGGCTAGCTATCTTCTTAAATTTTGGATATCATAATATCGTGATATGACATAAGTTGTCTTTTCCTGGTTTTAAGTGCTATATTACAGTAAAGTTATATCATTTTCTGAACTTACCAGACTGTTCTAGCTGTTCTATTTCTTGCCGTTAACCACTTAGTCATTATATCCACATTACTGATGATTATTTATCTAAAATCTTACTGTGTACATATTTTGTGAAAGCACCAACCCTACAATATCGGTCGATATCTACATCGATGCAAAAACATATTGTAATATTTTCTCCATATCGCCCAGCTCTAACCATGTTTGTTAGGAGTGTCCAACAATGATAGACACACTGGTGTGTTGTTAAAGAAATGTAAAGTGAGCTGCCGTAGCCAAGGCATTAAGTGCACATCAACTGACTTGCGGTAGGAGCTCAGATTTCTGTTTACTTCAACTCCCGTGGAGGCAACACTACCAAACAAAACAATAAAAACAGCAACGCAGATTTACTTTACAGTAATTCATTATATTCGTCACAGTTGTTTAAACACGAGGTTCATTTATTTTTTTATCCATCCGTAATTTGTACATGTGTACAAATGAACTTAAAACAGCGTGTAACGTTACTTAATTTCAGGAACTCAGCAAGGCTTTCGGTGCTGTTGGCCTCACCGAAGAACACAACTTAACTAACTATAGCTCGTTAGCTACTAGACAATAACGACATTTTAAAAGATCCGCTGTATTATAAGGAACATGTCAGTTGCGTTGATGTCGACGGCACCCAACTACAGCTGTTAAACGTAACTTTTTGACTATATTATGTTAACTAGCGTTAAGTAATCGAACGTTAGCAACTAGCTAAATCGATACATTAGGCAATGTTTGCCGATAAGCTGACATTAGTTTCCTCATCAACAAACTGTGAATTGGCTATTGTAAGGCTCTAACTTAGCAAATAATTTAGCAAACGTTAGTTCCTCCTTTCCTCTGATTAGCTCGTAAGCTAATTAGCTAGCTGCTAACAGTTAACGTGTAATGTTACTGAGCTGAGTTAGCAAACTTAAATAGCTCTCAATCTTAGGTTCAACTTTGTCGATGCAGCAGTAGAGTTAACGTTAGCTAGCTAGTTGCTCAAACTCATGACGATCTTTCCTCCCAAAACTTACCTTTTGATTGAAAGTCCGCTTCTATGCCTCCCGTGTGTGTTCAAGATTGTTAGTTGAGTTTTTCGTCAAGCAGTCAGCTACTAGCGTTAAGTCACCAGCTATCCAGTTAACTATTAGCTGTGTTAGCTAAGATACATACAAGCGAATAGTGATTTGTTTTGAAGAAGGGTCAGTCTGCGACAGCACAGGCTACAGTTAGCTAGCTCAACTTACCTAACGTGAGTCAAATGGGGCTCTGAAGTCTATCAAATAAACAGTTCCCCAGCATGAATGCTACTTGACATTAATAACAATATCTGTTATTACAGATCTAGAGTGTATGATTCGTACTCACGCACAAAGTAATTCAAACGGTAGGCTAAGTTTAGCATGCGAAGCAGGAAAAACTCAGTCATATTTTTCGAATCAAAATGGCGACCTGGTTACGAGAGCGCGCAGTAGACCCACACAGGGGACGCGCATTGACTTCAGACAGTGCACTCAACTCAGCAAAGCCATGGATGTATAAAATGACAAATAGTTTTGGAGTACTACTGAATGATGCGACAGTGCTACACTGTTATTTTTGTATATCAAATTAAACTAAAAGTCCAAGTCCAAGGGCATTATATAAAATAAACAGTATTTCTTAAAATGCACCTGAAGGGTCCTATCTATGTTCTATACTACAAGTGACCTTCATTATTTCTGGTATTTTAAGTATACAACCCTAACCGATTTGCTGTAATATCTTTGTGTTATGTGTGCAACGAAAACAGTTAACCACAAATGGTGTTCAGTTTAATTAAAAGGGAGTCCATCCACTATTTATCATCATTGATTTCAACCAATCATTAACTCCCACAATACCAATATGATTTTCTAACTACATTTAGTCATAGTGATCTTTAATCACCCTGACTTAATAAACAGTTTCCTATACTAAATCTGACACTAATTTAGTATTGCGTCTGTTCTTCAATATATAGAAGTTTGCATCACAACTATTTATTCAAAATAAACATAATGCAATATAAAATGACTCGCTCAATGAGTTGCATTGAATTATAACCATAACATGTATTTTATGTAAATGTAAGAAGTTAAAGTTGCAGTTCTTTGTTGAGTTCCATTTAGTTAGACATACAGGTGAAGTACTGATTAGGGGAGGTACTTGGACTACGGTGTTTTGTAGCTGAGTCTGACCTATAACCTTAAAAGAATATTATGGTATACTGCATAATTAATAATGTTTTATGTAGGAAACCCAACCACCAGGTCACATCCTCACTATTTGAAACCACAGATGTCGTGTCACAAGTAGTTGAGCACAGTGGACTATTTGGCAGAGTAAGATAATCAGGACAGGCAGATTTGCAAAATAATGGTTGTGGGTTGAAAGGCAAGGTGTTTTGGCAGGAGTCACCAATTCTTTTTTGGTGCTTTTTTCTTTATTAGATAGTACAGACAGAGAGGAAAGGGGAGAGAGACAGGGGATGGCACGAAGCAATTCATATCAATTTCATTTATAGTGTCAAATCATAACAGCAGTTATTAAATAACTCAGCCTGGGGCACACACTCTACTGGGTGAGCTAGAGGTCGCCCTGAGTCACCAATCATTTTCATTATTTATATATTAATATTTCTTTAGTCCATAAAATGTCAATAATGACAAATGTGGAGAGTGTAACAACTAATTGTAAGAGCAACTGAATACCTGATTGTGAAATGTAAGCCCAATGTTTAAATTTAAATAGCACAAAAGTAATACCATTGAAATGTTTTACTTTGAAAACCATCTATCTGAGTACATGAGGTCCTCCTCTTTAAAAATGTCAGTTGGTGAAGTTGTGCCGTTTAAAAAAATAAAAATCCAGATAAAAAATTCATGTGTCCTCGCTCCTCACTTAAACTTCTCTTTCTTGGATCATACGACAAAGCTCTGCTTGATTCCATTCAGGCTTGATTGTTTCCACAAGCTGGATTTTCCAGTTTGAGTTTTTCATATTCAGTGTTAATGTCTGAGGGTGTCAGTGTCAATGTTAATCCAATTTTATTTATTCATTTATTACTTTTTTTTGTGCAATCTGAATATTTGACTCTGTGAACCCTAAACAAGCAATAGGCTATTTGCTATTATGTTTTTGAAAATGCACAACTTGAAATGACCCTTGGGAAACTTCATAGAGACAAATTCAAACCACCTAAATTCAGATACATGGTTTTCAAAATAAAATATTTCAATGCAAAAGTGGTATTTCATTTTCAGCATTGAGTATTCAATAGTGATTTAATTTCACAATTAAATAATCAGCTCCAAATAGGATTCAAAACCTTATTGCCTTGCTTTGCTTCCATATTGGCCAATCAGAAAGCAGTGGTTATTACAACTTTTCTGACCCACAGCCAATAAACTATTAGGCCTAATGATATTAAACCATGATATGCATCCAAGGAACTGCTCTCGCTTAAAAGACTGTAAAAAAGTTATGTTTACGTGATATAATATTCATTAAAAATCATTAATTGTTAGCAGAATCTGTTAACTGATTAAGCCATTCGTTATTAGATATTTATATCAGCAATGAATGATGAACCCTTGAGTTTGTGGTTTTAGATATTCGCTCTTAATCATTATGTCCTGAAATGTTGCAAATGCTTTCTATTGTTTTTTCTCTTTCCTTAACTTATCTTTTCTTCATCTCTCACTCTTTTACCTTTCTCCCTACTTCATATTTTCCTTCTCTTCTGTGTTCTTTCCTTTCCTCTCTTCACCTCTTCTCCTCGCCTTCTCTATCCCACAATGCATTGTGTTCAGTCGTTGGATCATGGACCAAAGCGGTAAGCAAAATACCCTGTAGGGCGGACGTTAGCAAACTTATTTTATGTGATATATTTTTCACCACACAGTTATAGTTGTTGTTGTTGTATCAGCTCTTAGGATAACGACATATCACCCACTCTGTAGACGGGTTTGCTACGACACCCTGTTATCTTCTATAGCAGCGTTTAACGTTAAGCTAACATGGTCCAGGCTAACGTTAGCTAGCTAAAACTGGCTAGCGATGGAGTAGCGCTAGAACACTTGTGTTCACCAAAAGTTAACGTTACGTTTTAAATTAATCTATGAGATCACATACAAAGTGCCAGCCGAGTATACACCGTTACTACCGTATATTGAATGCGTTGCATAGCTTTTCCACATGTTAGTAGGCGTAACCGCTAGCTGCGATTGACTTGGGGCGCGAATGCTAGCTACATCACCAACGTTAGCATAATGCTAGCCAATCTAAGAGCTGATATAACGCTAATCGCATGTTTTCAGAATATTTGCTCTAATTTCTGAGTCAATCCTCTTAGCTTTCAATGTATGGTCCCAAAGGCATACCGCTAAGGTCATAATAAATGAATTGCGAGTTCATAACATTAACGTAACGTGATTCGAGCTGGTAAAGTTAAAAGACGTTATCAGAGGTTACTAACTTTGAATGTAACGTTATAATTCTTCGTGGGATATGTGGTGTTAAGGATGTTCGCTAAAATGTGTCCCCTCAGTAACATTCAATCAAACTGGTGTAATTCTGACTAAATGCTGGCATGGCCTTTGAGTGCATGTTGAATCATTTTGTGTTTTTCTTTTTTTAATCATTGCACTAAAGACTCAAAAGTACTGTTTTTGTGTTTTACCTCTACCCCCAGCAGACAATGATCTTCAAGGAAGTGATGGTTCTGGGATTTTGGGTGGCCCAGATGTTCGCAGACGAATCCCCATCAAACTCATATCTAAGCAGCCCATAAGGAGCAAACCTCAGCCCCGCACCCAGAGACCCAGCAGCAGGCCATGTAAAAGTGAGGCTGGAGAAGATGGTAGGCACATTCTGCAGTAGCTGAGGTAGTGTTGTTAGTGTATTTCAATCAGGGTTAGTGAGGGTCAAAAGTTTGACCTCTTTGCCAATGCAGTTTTTCTGTTTCCTCTGTCATGATGTGGAAAGTCTCATTTATGGTTCTGCATTGAATCTACACCATAGGTACGTTTGTAGGCACACGTAGATTCAGACTTTACTTGTGGCAACGCAGAATGCAACATATGTGATTGTCAACTTGCCCGTGGATTGGTAGAGTCGCGTTCCCTCCTACTTATTTCTTGGTGCTCTTTCTCCGTGAACAACATGAAATCAAGGAGAGGGTGAACTTTTCCACTCTCTCACTTGCTCTACCACACACTTCTCACACACACACTACGTACTAGCTCTGCCATTCTCCCAAGAGATACGCTAGAACGGCACAGACACACCAGCTCACAAGTCTAAATCAAAAGTTTTTGTTGCTGCTGTTATTCAGTCAAAGACCACATGGAGGATTTTGTTCTTGTAACGCAAGAGGAGCACTTGAAACAAAATGTTCATCTGTCATTTTCAATGTAAATAAAACAGAATTAAAACTCCGCTATCCATGAATCAAAATTTAAAAATGAGGTCAAGTAATCCTTGACAATGTAACTGTATTCTAATAATACATTTTTTCAAATTTAATCTGGGCTGATTATAGTTGCTCATGTTTTTGTAATTGATAATTCTGATTATATGTAACAGGGCTTGTCATTAACACTTCCCTGGTGCAAGTAAACTCTTTCTTTGGGCAAGTGGAATGCCTCACGCAGGTGTCCGGTCATGCAAGTGAAAAATAAATGAAATCTTGTGAGCGAGACTTGCTGCTCAGGGACAGGCTTGTTCAGTAAGCTAACCCAGTAGCACAAAAGGTCTTACTTGTCTTTCTAGTCTTACTTACACCATAAAGCCCTAGACATATAGGCTACACTGCGTAACTATTTACCTGAGGGAATTCAATTCACAGTATTTTGGTAAAAGGAACCTCAAATAAAAAAAGCTTACAGTAGCTCAGTGTTAGCTTTTTCCTGCTTTGGCTTTCCGATTGTGGTCTCCCCTCTGCTCGGATTGCTCTCTCTCTCCTTCTCGCTTCACCAGCATCTCCAGAAGGACCTTAAACTGTCCCATCAACATTTTAACCGGCCGTGGTAGATGAGCTGTCGCAAAACCTTTGATTGAACAACTGTCACAAATTTGCATCGCCGGCGGTGTGAATAGTTTTTGATGTGAAATATTTGCCGCTGAGTTTTTGTGTTTTTCGTCATACACCCAGTGTGTAAAGGCCGTTAGCTAAGTGAAAGAGAGAAACTTGAATTCAAAAGGTGTATGGTTGCATTTGTCTGTTAAATAAGGAAAGTGTGTGGAAGAACATTGACGTGTGAGTTTATATCAGCAATCGCTGGTTGTTAAGCTGACGATGGCTTGTTGGAAAATTGACTAGGTACAGCAACCTCACAAGTTGATATTCGTGTCATTTACTTTTATTAGTCAAATTTTTTTTTTTTTAAAAGACAGCCCCTCGTTGGCCACATATTATTAGTGCATGCATAGTATTGTAATTTTCGGTGTTCTTATGTCATTGTAGGCTACATTAACGACGTCATCCAGGTACAACATTCTAGAGGCTCATTATAACAGCAAAAGGCACCACTGCACAATAGCTGAAAAAGCCAGAGGCCCTGAAGCACCTGTTCCTCCTGTAATTGAATGAATAAGTTAGAATCGTTCCAGCTATGTTATTGCTACCTGTTAATTTTATTTCATTTTTAACAAGCCTACAGTTGGGCGATGTGGCTGAAAAAGCTTATTGTCAAGCCCTGTGTAATCAGTTAGTATCCAACACTGATGTACGTACATTGTGCCGTTTACCTTTGCACCACCAGAGTGTGCCAATGTATCACCCATCGTTACCATAATTTGGCCATAGACTGCAAACCAAATAATCTACAGAGGCTCTTACACAATACAATAGTCTCCTCAATTGTTATATCACATGCGGTATTACTTGAACATTGATATTGGTTGTTACTGAAGTATCTCGTCGTAAGGCAGTCTTGTTTTCCTATAACACTTTAAAGTTGATCATGTCAAGACATCTAACTGTTTGATGTGTGATCTCAGAAAGACATAGATGTCTACAGTAACTTTTTATGTATTTATTTAGTTTTTGATATATTACAGGCATCTAGAATTATTAATACATTAACTTCTGGTCACAGCCCTATCAAGGCCCAGGGCTTTCTCTGTTTGTTTGTTTTTCTGCATTACATCATTAATATTTGTGCCTTGTTTGTTACAGATACCTTTGGCTTCAAGCAAGAGGAGAGGTTTGATTGTGGAGCTAAATCTGGTGATGTGTTTGCAACTCAGAGGAGATTCCCCCAGGCACTGTTTTGGGACTATAAGGTACATCATCTGTGGGGAGTGAAACAACCCATACAGCGTAGACCAGGGATGGGCAAAATTTGTGATAATTTAATTAAATTTTTTTTATCCTCACTACCTGAGGGCCAGATTGTGACTGCGCACTTCCACCAGTAGGATGCTGTAACCCTTATCATTCAATTAGCCAAGTGTAGCTACCAATTACAATGGGAATTTAATGGGTTTACTTGCTCCCAACACCTGTGAAACAATTTATTGATATTTGGAAATTGATTCGCAGGCCGCACTTAAGTGAGGACGAGGGCCGGGCGCCGCCGATTGCCCATCCCACGGCTGCTAACCCTGTGAAACCCAAGCTATTTCTGAGCGTTTTTTCTTGCTTCTCAAATTAACAAGCACAATCATGGCCAGAAGCAGGAATAGCTTCTAAATGTCTTTTAAGCAGTATAACACAGTTATATATAAAATATTTTATAAAACATTACAACACATTTATTAACTTTATTTTAATTAAAAAGATTTTATGGAAAATCAGATAATACAGCATACAGGTAAACATTTTGTCTGTAGATCATTCACACAAAGAATTATTTACATTTTACAAACTTAACACCAGTGGTGAAATGTAATTAAGTACCCTTACTCCAGTACTTAAGTCCAAATTAGAGGTACTTGTACTTTACTTGAGTCTTTTCTTTTCATGCCACTTTCTACCTCTACTCTGCTACATTTCAGAGATAAATATTGGACTTTTGAGTACTTATACTATTAATACTAAGTAGGGGTGCACCGATCCGATATTAGGATTGGATGTCGGCCCCGATATTGAAAAAATAGCTGGATTGGAAAAATTAACAGACCCACGGCCGATCCAGTTTTCTTTACTTTTTCTTTTTTCTTCCGTCGCAATACCGGGACCCCTGTTAACTGCGTACCCTTCTCACTCATGGTAGTAACTTTATAACACAACAATTAATAACCCACAACTAACTCTCTTTAAAAGGATAAAACACCATAGCATATAACAATTTGTGACTTAAACAGTTTCTAACACTAATAATTTTACATTTACAAATGTAGCTACACCGCCCAACGGCATGCTGGGTAACATTATAGCTGCTGGCCTAGGTAGCTAGCCAGGTAGCATAACATCTGTTAAGCTGGGAGAGGCTCCGGTCGCTACTGCACATTCAAGAACCGAGAAGAAAGTTAGCTAGAGGATGAAGAAAGTTAGCTAGAGGATGAAGAAAGTTAGCTAGAGGATGAAGAAAGTTAGCTAGAGGATGAAGAAAGTTAGCTAGAGGATGAAGAAAGTTAGCTAGAGGATGAAGAAAGTTAGCTAGAGGATGAAGAAAGTTAGCTAGAGGATGAAGAAAGTTAGCTAGAGGATGAAGAAAGACCGGAGATACACCAGAACAACATGTGCTCAAGAGAAGAGCCGTCTGTTGTTGCAAGGTTTTTTGTTTCTAAAAAATCTGACATAATTTAGCCACTGTTGTTGCCCGTCGCTCTAACGTTACCGTGCTGACGTTAAAGACGTGTCACTTCAAGCATGCAGCAGAGCAACGTTATGAAAGCAGTCCACCTCCGGTCCCGCTACAGACAGTTGAGAAAGATGTTAAAACACTGGATTTAAGATGTCTCACCTCGCTGAAATACGTCCGCCAACCTGCTAACAATATTCAAACAGTGAAGGATGCTGACTACAACCTAACTTACCTGTGGCCAAGGTAGTGTCTATACAACTAGCTTACAACTATTTTGTTTTGAAAGGGAAACAATGTTGTTTGTATGTGTAGGCCATTCATTCGATTTTAGTTTATTTTACTACTTACTGCAGTTTGCACAATAAAAATAGTTTAGCTTCTGTAACTGTTTGATGGATTCTCCTTCATATAAAGTTATTGTATAATGTGGAGCCAAACCCTTTAGTAATCAAAGCTTTTGGTAAACATGATGACATTAACATGTTTTTGTAATATTCTATGTACTCCTGACAGTAGAATAAGCCATTATAAACCTATATAAAGGTGGCCCATTATTGAAGGCCCATTATTGTTATTTATTTAAATTTATTTTAAGAAGTTTGATTACATTATATTTTCGATTTGAATGCACAATTGTTTTTTAAATAACAAATAAATAAGAATTCAATACATTAGATCTATGTTATTTTGTCTTGGTTATGATAGTAATGTTTAGTTAGGAAGGTCTGGTGGCTTTAGTCTCTTCAACATGGTGGAAGGAAGGTATAAGGTGGAAGGTATACAGTTAATTATTAATTCAGCAACGGTATCGGATCGGTATCAGGTATCGACAGATACACAAAGCCCAGGCATCGGTATCGGGACTGAGAAAGTCGGATCGGTGCATCCCTATTACTAAGTACATTTTCCTGATGGTACTTAGAGACTTTTACTTAAGTAACATTTTCAATGCCGGACTTTTACTTGTAACAGAGTATTTATACAGTGTGGTGTTACTACTTTTACTGCAGTAAAGGATCTGAATACTTCTTCCACCACTGTTTGACACTAGGCTGTGCTTTAGTTTGGTGCTGGGGGTAGCAGTCTCAGTGGCAGATTGGATGAATTTTCATCACATGGCTATGCCTTACAGTAAAACTTTTCTGTCGGTTAAAACACATATATATGTATATATGCACTTCACAGCTTCCTGATCATGCAAATGGTTGATCTTTTTTATTTTTTTACAATTTTTTGAAGTTAGACCTGTTCTCTGCGTGTTTTTTTTTTCATCCACTTATTGTTTTTTTGGCTTAACTTTGGAGCTTTTTCATAATTGCGCTGCGTTCTACCAAGATACATTCACAGACGGACGTAAATGTAAGAATCTGATTAACAATTTTTTTTTTAACTTTTTTCTAGAAGTGTTTTTTTTTTTTTTTTGTTTATAAACAAAACATGCTTTTTCAAACCCGCCAGAGAATCAGAAAAGTTGTCCTGATGTCACACTGTTTTAAACATGTATCTTCCTATTGGTCCCGGTCTGGGGAATTCTCAGATTCAGTCAGAATGGGCAAACACAAAAGTAGACAAATCCTCAGTACTGATGATATCCAAGTAAGTGTATATGACTGTTTTAATGGTAGTTACCTGTGCTTTCTCCCCTCTTTTTTTCTTTTTCTTTTCTTCAACAGTTAAATTTGATTGGAGAAAGAGATGAAGTACCAATTCACTTTTGTGATAAATGTGGTCTTCCTATCCAGCTATATGGACGAATGGTATGTATTTAGTTGAACTGTGCGCAGGCAATCAGAAAAATGTTCATATGTTTGATAATTGTCCTCTGACTCCTCAGATCCCCTGCAAACATGTTTTCTGTTATGACTGTGCTTTGCTCCATGAGAAGAAAGGAGAAAAGATGTGCCCTGGGTGAGCCTTTTGAGACATTTGAACTATTTTCAATGTGGTGAATATTGAATATTGCAAGACCTTTACAGTTTTAACATCCTGTATTATAAATGAGATTCTGAGTGGTGAATCGGTTGATTTAACAATAGTTATTGGACCCCATTTAGCAATATATTACTAAAAGCGGTATGTGGCATTTTGTGATGTTGCTCCTCAGATGTGTTTTATTACTGCTTTGTGTCTCTGAACTGTTGTCCCTGTGTTCAGCCTCACAATGTACAACTGTACAGACCCAGTGCAGCGCATCGAACAAAGCCAGCGGGGTGCCCTCTACATGTGCAGCGTTGTGCCGGGATGCAAGCGCACCTACCTGTCCCAGCGTGACCTGCAGGCCCATGTCAACCACCGCCACATGAGGGCCGCCAAGTCTTCCGCTGGCCGACAGGAGCCTGTGCACCTGCCCCCTGCATCCGAGGTCCCGGACCGTTTCCGCGTGCCTCCGCCTCACCTACCCAAGAACCACGTGCACCTCCCAAACCCGCTCCAGCACGGCAGTCATGATCCCTACAGTCAGCCGCCCCCACCTACAGCTCACGAAGCCCCGCCCCCGACCGCCCTTGGTCCCGAGACATTCCGCATCGCCACGGTAACAACCCGTAAGCACAGCAATCTCATCACCGTGCCCATCCAAGATGACTCCTCCTCTCGGGAGCCCCTCTCTGGTGGGCCAGGCCCTGCTCAGCCACCCCACCACCACCCCGGGGACTATCCCGGGCAGCCGCCTGTAGTGTCCCACTCTCACCACATGATGGCCCCGCCGCAGCAGCACTTCGGCCCGCCACCTCCCCCGCCTCCTCCTATCAGCCACCCTATGCAGCATCCTCCCCAGGCCTCTGGTACACCACATATGGTGTACAACCAGGCCCCTCCGCCCCCCATGTCCACAGCTCCACCACCCATCACCCCACCACCAGGGCACATCATGGGCCAGATGCCCCCCTATATGAACCACCCGCCCCCTGGGCCTCCACCACAGCACAGTGGCCCTCCTGTCAACGCCCCCCCACCTCATCATTACAACCCCAACTCCATGCAGCAGTTCCCTGAAGACCAGGGCACCCTCAGTCCCCCATTCAGCCAGCCAGGAGGGCTCAGTCCTGGGATGTGGCCCGCTCCAAGAGGGCCCCCACCTCCACGAATGCAGGGCCCTCCTCCCCAGGGCCAGATGCCCGGACCACACCACCCAGATCAGGGCCGCTACCGGCCTTACTATCAGTAACCTGCCATCTGAATGAATGGGCGACAGTGTGTCATTCTGTTCCATACCACTTGTCTGAATAATGTGATAGTAGACCTCAGGGTTACAGGGTGTAGGACTTTGATATGACACTTGCCCCGAAGAAAATGTGTATGTGCTGCACATTTTAGTTAAGTGTACTGAACTTCCCGCTGAACATACAATAGACTTGGAGAAGAGCACCAATGTCCCTTTTTTTTTTTTTATAGTGTATGGTAAATATTTCTGTATATATGTCAGCTGATTCCACGCATATGTACTGTACATTAAAAGACGCTAACTATGTCTCAATAAATTTTTAACGGCAGATGTGCTTCTCATCTTTGTTTTGATATGAGGACTGATGAAGGATCACCAGCTGGTTTGTTTGCTTTGGATGTTATTCAGAACCGTTAGCATTTTAACATTGAAATCATCTTAAGACATTTCATTTGGTAATTAAAACATGTTTTATAAAAGACCCTTGGAAATAACCAAATGTGTGTTATGTTTTATAAGACATTCTGTGAGTCCCTTGGATATGTCTGGTTCTTTCAAAGCTTATGTCCCAAAGTTGAAGTAGTAATTCTTCTCATGTGTTTTTGTCCGTTGGCTTTTCAATCAGAGCCACGGTTGGGACTAAGGAATGCCGTGTTTTTATTTTGTCTGCTGTAGTTTGTGTATCCTCCATCAGGGATTAGCTGATACTTTGGCAGTTGTTTGTCCTCTTCAGGTCCTATTGCTTTTAACTTTTGAGTTTTTTGTTTAGAAAAAACAAAAAAAATTGTATCTCTTAAGTGCTCGCTTTTTCAACTACATAAGTTTAGTTTGTTCATGTACTGGTTTAAGAATCTCATAAATTGTCTTTGAAAAACTTGCAGATAGTCAAAGTGAGGGCTGGTTTTAACCATCTAGATGCCACACATTTGTGGAGTATTTAAGATATACTTGATTGACAAACAATCACACGTATAACATCTTGTTACCCCAAATTCTTTGAAATCCTCGTTTAATCTTGAAAATATATTGCACTTATCAATCCGTGAGAAAAAGGACACTACAGCAGTAACAAGTCATGGGACAACAGACTGGATCACCCATAAAAATTACATGAACTTCAATAGACTTTTACCTAAACAGCATTTCAAAATAAAACTCACTCATACAAAATATTTGTTTTAGTATAGTGACAGTAGATGATATGGTATAATATTTTTAACATTTTTATGTGGTCTTTTTGAAAGGATCCTTCTGGAGACGGTTGCTCTTTTAGAGTGCGGTATCTGCTAACTGCAACAACAAAAAAGAAAGTTGTAAAAGTTAGAAAAAGCAAAGCATTATAACTGCTACAATACACAAGATGACTCACGCAGACATATCTACTCCAATAAAAGTTTCTTGTGTTGCATAACCTTTTAGTTTAAACTTTAAAGACATAAATGGTCCCCATACACCCATCGAAGATATCGTTGCTGTCCGGCAAAAACCTTGTATGTGCAAAATCGTTGGGACGTTCAGACTAATTTGAAAACATTTTCTCGAGCTATTTTTCTCAGGCGAAATCGCCTCATCTGTTTACATTTCATGTGCGATTGCCATGAAATCTGCTGTGGATATTCATGGTTCCCATTGGATGAGTTCTATTTTTTTTTTTTTATGTGTTGTGATTTAATTATAATTTCACAATCAAGTGTTCAATTATCCCCCCGTGACCTTTCTTCTAGTTCCACCCTGAGGATAAACCTGATATGTTTAGCTCCATGACTTGTGACCAGACTCAAACAGAATATATAGATTTTGCGGCTCTGTGCGGAGCTTAGCACCGCCCAAGACGATTGTGATTGGTTTAAAGAAATGCCAATAAATCAGAGCACGTTTTTCTCCCATCCCGGAATGCTGTGTGGACTAACCAGACCTTCCTCCGCTCCGCAGCATGTCCATAGTCCGGCAAAGCGAGACTATACTGTAGCCACACCATAACACACCATCCTTTATTGTCTTACGTTGCTGGTTTTGTGTTGTTTATTGCTATTCAGTTGTTTGGTTGCTGTCTGTTATTTCTGTTACTTTATAATGGTGATTTTACACTGATGGATTTATTGAGAAGCCCAGTACAGAAAGGAGAATATAAATAGTTTCCCTTACCACCAGGCCTCTACTTTTGTCCTTGTGTTTTTCAAGCACATGCAGCATGGCGTCATGAAGGGTCGGGTAGAACATGGAGGTCACAATCTCGTCATCGAAGAACGTACAGTTGCGTAGTTTCTCCATGACGTACGCTGTCAACACATGAGAAGCATGTTTTCACAGGCAGTATTATAATTATTAATATTTTACTCACCTGATGTTCAGTGTACATGTGTCCTCATCAGCGGTGGAAGAAGTATTCACATCCTTTACTCAAGTAAAAGTACTAATACCACTGTAAAAAAAACTCTGTTACAAGTAAAAGTCCTGAATTGAAAACAGTACATCAGCAAAGGTATGTAAGTATCATCAGGAACATTTACTTAGAGTATTCAAATTAAAATTTCTCAATGCAGAAAAATCCTCACATTTTAGAAACTGGAAACTATCCAAACAGTTCTGTCAATCTAATAAGTGATTAATCAGCTAATCATCTCACCTGGTCTTGTAGGCCTGCATATTCAGCGGTGGAATGTAACTAAGTACATTTACTGAAGTACTGTACTTAAGTACAAATGTTAAGGTACTAGTAGTTTTCTTTTCATGCTACTTTCTACTTCTACTGCGCTACATTTCAGAGAGAAATATTGGACCACTCCATTCATCTGTTACAGCTTTAGTTGTTTAACACATTAATATTTTTGCACACAAAGCACATGAAGTTTGTAAAAAGTTTATTATAAATTAAACTACCCAACAATATATAGGCCTGGATCTTTTCCAATTTTTAAAATGTGAGAAATACTTTTACTTTTATTACTTTAAATATATTTTCCTCATGATTCTTACATACTTTTACTGAAGTAATATTTTCTATGCAGGGCTTTTACTTGTAACAGAGTATTTTTTACAGTGTGGTACTAGTACTTTTACCTAAGTAAAGGATCTGAATACTTCTTCCACCACTGGATATATTGTTAGGCAGTTTAAAAATCACACAAGTTTTGTGTGCAAAATTCTTAATGTGTAAAGTAACTGGTAACTAAAGCTGTAACAGATGAATGTAATGGAGTAAAAAGTCCAATATTTCTCTCTGAGATGTGGCGCAGCAGAAGTAGAAAGAGGCATGAAAAGAAAAGACTCAAGTAAAGTACAAGTACCTCAACATTTGAACTTAAGTACAGTACTGGAGGAAATATACTTGATACATTTCCACCGCTAGTCCTCATCACTGACTCTGTTGGATTTTGTCCTTTTAAGAATAAAACTCACCGTCACAAGAAACAACGTAAACATCCACATCCACACGGAGGAAGCTTTTGAGTGTCTGATGAAATAAAGTGATTTTAAATAAGAAATAATCCCACGTGTGTTAGTATATGAAGTATAGAATTACACATGCAGCCGATGAGTGATAATTGGCTACACGTTAATGCAGATTGCCAGTGTTCCCCATTTATTTGTGATGTTAAAAATATATTTAAATATATAAAATAGTGATGGCAGGTTCATGTTAAGCTCTTTCTAAAACATGTTACATTTTTCTGTCACAAGTTGTTATTGCTGTATAGTATTCACCATATTCTTATTTTTTGTATTACATCCATTTGTTTTTTAATTTGATGTTCTGAACACTGTCTTAAAGGTCTCTCCCAAGGTCTCTCTGCTGCAGAGGAAGCAATGTCTTATACTCATCCAGTTTTGATATATTTGGAATAAACAAAATCGTTTTTGCCAATAGACACACCATCTGTATCAACAGAATGTTACAGTCTTGAAGGGAAATGTGTCTTTTTGTAATTTATACATCTATTGAATACTCAAAAAAACTAAATACCACACTAAAAGACAGGGAAATTCCATAAAAGCATAATAGGGGCTCTTTAAGCTTTAGCATGTGGGCGCCCCCTGAACAACTTGTTACCATTTTGAGTCCCTTCAGAGCAGAGATGTCCAGGAAGGAGACAGCAGAGAAGTCCAGCACCAGGCTGTGGAGGTCCACTCTGGGAACATTGACGTTAGCGGGAAGCTCGGCGCTCCAGTCCAACCGGAACGGAAGGTCCTTGGTGTCAGAGGGCAGATCCAACTCCTCCACGTTCATGCAAAACTCATCAGTCATCCGGTGTACTAAATCCCTCACGCCTCTCTGGTTGAAAGATGTAGGAAAGTAGGCTTAAAGCTTTTTGGAAGAACATGCTGAAGCGCTCAACTGGTGCAGTGCTTTCTAGTATATTAAAGAGTAACTTCAGTTTTTTTTTCAACCTGGAACTTATTTTTCTGTTTTTGTGTCTAAGTGACTGATGGGAACAACAGTCTTTGACATTGGTCCAGTATTAAGCGAGATCGCTGCAGTCGGCAGTCTGCAAAATAAGTTACAACGTAAGTTAATAGGGCAATTGCGCACCTTCAATTTACGTCCACAAAAAGTGCTCGTTTTGCCATTGACAGGCTGACAGATTATTATTCTAAGAGTCTGACAACATTATGGAAAGGATTCCAATAGAGGTTGACCTTTCGGTTAAAGAGTAAGATCCTTTTTTTTAAACATAAAAACAAAATAGTATCGCTTAACCCCCCAGACTCCATGTGAATAAACAGTAATTTTATCATCGTAAAACACACTTCATTCAAAGTCAACAGAAACAAAATTAAACTATGAAAAGCCGTTTTGGTTCGTCTTTCCAATTTGCCAACAATCATCACCCTGGTTTGGTTGACCTGAACACATAATTCATCCATTTACATGTGAAAAATATGCTCTCTCTACACATGCTAAAGGGATTGTTTAATTAAATGGAGTCTGGTGGGTTTCGCGATAGCGATCTCGGAGCGGTTTCTGGTAGAACAAAAAGGATTTTACTCTTTTAAAAAAAGGTCTATCTCTGTAGGGATCCTTTCCATAATGTTGTCAGACACGTAGAAGAACAATCTGGCCTGTCAAAAAAAGCACTTTCAGTGGACGAAAATTAACCCTATAGGGTTACAATGCAGCCTGGTTACAGCGTTGTCGCTCAAGACAGGACTAATTTCAAAGATTGCTGTTCCCATTAGTCAATTACACTAGGGCTGCCACCTCTTAGTCGATTAGTCGACTAATCGGTCATTTGGTCTTTGTCGACTAAGATTTCTTTAGTCGATTAGTCATTTTTTATGCTTATTCATGCTTAATTACTTATTTCCAAGAAATTTCTGAGCACATTTATGGTACACACTTTAAAACACAAGATTTAAAGTGGTGCTTTTGCAGGATTCATTGTGGAGAAACTCAGTTTTACAGATGGTTAATTAACTACATTTATAGTACTACTTTTCTAGTCTTAACCGCCTCTCAAAGCGCACAGCTCTGTCAATTAAATCAACTAATCGATTAGTTGACAAAATCGTAGAAGTGTTAGTCGACTAACAATTTCTTCTGTCGAGGACAGCCCTAAATTACACACAAAAACATAGGCAAATAGGGTCCAGGTTGGAAAAAAAACTAGTTACACTTTAAGGTCTCACCTCTGTAATGGCATCATCCTTTTTCTGCAACAGTTTCTTGATTTTCCTCAGAGCCTTGTTCCTCTTCCTCAAAACCCTCAGAGGGTTAAATCCAACCTGGAACAACCACGTGTAGGCATTACATTTATTTTCTGCAAAAAAAACTTATTGAAGCAGAGGATGGAGGAGATGTGTCGTAGGCTACATACAGCTTCTACAAGCTTGTCCCTGAAGAACTCAATGTTGGCGAAGAAGATAGGCGATGGCATCCTGAAGATTTTGACTCCCTTTGGTTCCAATATCTGAGAAGGGAAGCATTATGATCAAACAAATGGCATTCAGAAGGATATCTCGAACGGAAACCATTCAACAGTGTTTACCGTCTTTTATTTGTTATGTTTTCATTGAACATACTTACATGCAGGTAATCTTTGCGATCTTTGTAGAGTTCGGTCCCTGGGATGTTCGCCAAGACGGAACAGCGGGGGCTAGAAAGACATGAGGAGGTTATTGGCCACACTACTCGTCTTTTTCAGATTAAAAACTATATATATTAACTGTAATTTTACTTTATCTTTCTCATAAAAGACACTAAAAGGGAACATCAGTCAAAGATAAGACAAATATTTGTACATTAAATATCAGAGATCTACAGTAGCTGATATTTAATGTGGTTGGATCACGGGAACCAAAAGTGGGGGGGAGTGACAAAGGGGCAAACTGCAGTTTTCTTTACTCCACCCAAAAAAACATTTATCATCCAAAACTTTTTCTAAATGAAGCCCCAAACCAATTGTGTCCAGTAGAGTCTAGTTGGGCCGGACCATGCCGTGGAAATTGGTGTTTTTGGAGTTTGACCCAGACTAGGTACTAAAAAAATCAGGATTTTGACCATTTCTTCTTTTCCATCTCCATCTGTGTATTCAGGGTTTTTCCTGCATAGAAGAATATTTGATGCCCCCACCACCAAAGAGATTTTAGCCAGCCCCAAAGGAAAATCCCCAGCACCAAGAATTGAGAATAAAAACAGCGATTAAAATTCTCTCTGAATGTGTTTTAGAGCAATTTACCAAACAAGCAGAACATAAACTTGAATATGAGAGCTAGCCTCAGTTGTATCTCCAGAGTCAGGCTGTGTCAGACTCTTCTGGGGATTTATTAAAATATTATTATTTTTGTTTTGTTAATTGGGGTTTACTCAAGCATAATATCAATTTTTGTTTATCAAATTGTCAAAAATAACAAGAAATGCATAGATTTCTGTCAAATAAGGTTACACAGACTCTTTGTCTTTACTGTACGCAGACCGATCATGCTTACTGACCCCCCCCCCGAGGCTCATTCTGAGTCAGTATAAACCCTGGTATTGTTAGTCCCCAACTTTATGGAAGTGCAACACTAAATGACTGGAGCGCCTCTTTAAAGGGACAGGCAGATTTACACTGCTCTATGCTGCATAATTCATGTAAATGAAATTAAATGAATACTATATTTGGGGTGTTGACATGAAGTTCCACTATCATGTCATTACAATTGAGTCCTGAAGATGACAGTGAGCAGCTCCACCCCCAAGCCCAGCGCCAGACCAAGATCCAGTCCCAGCAGGATGGCGCCCAGACATGTTCCCACCCACACCACCTGTAGACAAACACCCAACGGGTCAACCACTGAGAGAGAATAGACTGGGCCAAGTAAATAAGCATGTAAACAGGGTGCGATTTTACATATCCCTGCATCTGCTGAATTATTTTTATCCCCGGTGGGGGACAAAATGTCTCCCCCCCCTCAAAGTGATCAATGCTACTTCACCAATAGAGCATTATATACCTAAAATAGACAGCCTGGTCTCACAGAATTCCATGAAATAATCACAAACTGTAACAGCGCATTACCAGGTGGTGGCACGGAATGTGTGAAAATTCCGTGTGGCCACCACGAAAACAATGCCAACGTAAAGTCAATGAGAAGATGACGTTGCATTAGGAGCGACTACGGTAGCGAGTAGTATGAAATCTGCGTAGGGAGGTTGGTTGGAGTGGTGGATGGGTCAAACAACACAGGACTTTCACCCAGGAGACTGGGGTTCATGTCCCGTGTGTCACGTTTCCTAAATCGAACCGTCGCTTTCTTCTTTTACTAAATCCGACCGTCCCGTTGTTGTCCCGTCTCCCGTTCTTCTTCTCCTAAACCCAACCGTCCCGTTATTGTTTTCCTAAACCCAACCGTCCCATTGTTGTCCTGCGTGTCATGGAAACGTAAGCCCACCCACGACCTTTTCCTTAACTTAAGGGGCCGTGTTCATTTCACGGGATTCTACCGTGGGCCCATCACGGAATTTTCGGCGATTCTGTGAAACTGCCACAGATTTTGAGTTAAGGGGCCGTGTTCATTTCATGGAACTCTGTGAGATTAGGTTGCAAATAGAAGTATTTTAAACTAAGTAAAGCACTGCAAACATTAAACAGAACGATAAAATCCGAGCAGCAGTAGCTGGTTGTATTTAGCCCCTACAGAACTCCAGGGTGCCGGCTACCAGTGGCAGTTGTTTACCTGACAGGTGACTGTGAGCTGGGTACAGGCACCGTCAGATGACTCAGGGGCCGTGGTAGTGGAGTTTAGCCAGAAAATGTGAGCGTCATGGGTCGATGACAGTTAGGTTTAGGCATTATGTTTACAACATGCTAAATTAATTGTGAGATTACTTTCTATTAAATATTGAAGTTTATAAATAAACGTTTTGGCATGGCTGGCCGAGTGGCACTATATCCATGGAACTGAAAGGGGGGTTTCATTCTTGCATGTTTTGTTTTGTTGTGCATGATCAAAAAAACATCTAAGCCTGGGAAAACCCTGACAAACTTCCAGCAAATTTGAGATTTGCTCTGCAAGTCAGTCTGGCCAAGCCTATTTCCAATTTTTCCAAATCGAGGCACCAATCACAATCGTTGAGGTGGGCTTTACACGATGACAATAGCACAGCGATGGCGAGCAGCTTTTTGTTTACATTCAACATGACGGCCACCGCTTCTATGTCACCCGGATCGTTGGTCTGATTGGTTGAAGGACTATCCAATTGCGCCCAGAGGCATTTGAGCGGTGTCCATTGGTGACGCCCCTTTGGAAATGGTCTGTGGATGACCCGACCCACTCTCAGTTACTGCTTTTTTCTAAAATCGCACCCTGCACGTAAATACTGTACATCTTAGTTTTGGCAGAGAGACATTTGGAACACCTACACAGTCTGGTTTGTCCCTCCTCCACAGGTACAGGATTTCTCTGAACTGCATCAGCATGCCCTTCAGGTTGACGATGACCAGGGCACCCAGGACAGACTGGAGTCACGTCAAATGTTAAGGGCATGTGTATAAAAAATAAACAGACTTTTAGACCTATAGATGTACAACTGAGTAGGGATAAAACTAACGATAATTTTCATTGTGGATTAATCTGTTGATTATTTTCTTTATTAATGGATTAGTTGTTCGATCTATAAAATGTCAGGAAATGGTGAAAAATGTGGATCAGCGTTTCCCAAAGCCCAAGATGACGCCCTCAAATGTCTTGCTTTGTCCACAACTCAAAGATATTCACTGTCACAGAGGAGAGAAGAAACTAGAACACATTCACATTTAACAAGCTGACATCGGAGAATTTTGACAATTGATTTAATAGTTGACAAGTTATCGATTAATCCCGGGGTCTTCAATGTTTTTTAGGCCTAGGACCCCCAACTACAAATATTGTATAAAAATGTAGTTGCATATTAAACTGGAACAGATGGATGAAAATGGATATAATATATTATTTAAACATACACGAGGAAGTAAGTCCTTAAGCTTTAAAGGTCCCATGACATGGTGCTCTTTGGATGCTTTTATATAGGCCTTAGTGGTCCCCTAATACTATATCTGAAGTCTCTTTTATATAGACCTTAGTGGTCCCCTAATACTGTATCTAAAGTCTCTTTTATATAGACCTTAGTGGTCCCTAATACTGTATCTGAAGTCTCTTTTATATAGACCTTAGTGGTCCCCTAATACTATATCTGAAGTCTCTTTTATATATACCTTAGTGGTCATCTAATACTGTATCTGAAGTCTCTTTTATATAGACCTTAGTGGTCCCCTAATACTGTATCTGAAGTCTCTTTTATATAGACCTTAGTGGTCCCCTAATACTGTATCTGAAGTCTCTTTTATATAGACCTTAGTGGTCCCCTAATACTGTATCTGAAGTCTCTTTTATATAGACCTTAGTGGTCCCCTAATACTGTATCTGAAGTCTCTTTCCCGAAATTCAGCTTTGGTGCAGAACTACAGCCACTAGAGCCAGTCCCACAATGAGCTTTCCTTAGGATGTGCCATTTCTGTGTCTGTAGCTATTGAGGAGGAGAGAGGGTGGGGGCAAGGTGGAGGGAGGGGGTGTGGCCTTAACCAACTGCCACTTTTCTCATTTGAAAGTCTCTCTCTCATGGGTGGGCCAAATTCTCTGGGCGGGCAAAGCAGAGAAAGGGGAGGTAACCTTGCTTGTTATGACCTCATAACAAGCAGATTCCAAAACGGCTCATCTGAGCTTTGATTTTCTCAAAGACAGAGCAGGATACCCAGGGCTCGGTTTACACCTATCACCATTTCTAGCCACTGGGGGACCATAGGCTGGCTGGGGGAACTCATATTAATGTTAAAAAACCTCATAAAGTGAAATTTTCATGCCATGGGACCTTTAAGGTAAACTGTATCTGTGGATGGCTACCAATGGCTAGCGTAAGTGTATCATCAATGTTGTGTAAATTAAATGTTTTTTTTTTGTACGAATAGGCCGATTCATCTTTGCTTATAATATGTTGGATTAATGGTAATGTATATTTTCAGACATATTTTAAAATAACAAACAAACAAACTTTCAAATAATATACAGTATATCAAACAATAATTTGGCGGTCCCCCTGCAGTAACTCTGAGGACCCCCTAGGGGTCACGGACCCCCCAGTTAGAGATCTCTTGATTAATTAAATTAATCTTTGCAGTGAGTTACGACATGACAGAAAAGTTTGAAATCCTCTCTCCATATGAGGAACATAAAACAAAACAAATGTAGGGACCTACAAAAATACAGCTAAATAAATACAAAAGTGTTTGTCATACATGAATAAATGGTGTTTCATTCGTTGACTGTAAAAATGTTTTCATATCTGGGTAAATTCAACGAAAGCTACATTTCCCATAATCCTTTGTTTTAATGTATTTTCTGAGGTTGGGAAATGGGAAAAAACGAGGAAGTCTGAGACGACATGGATCCAAGAAAGCTCGCAGCCATTGACATAACGCAGCACGTCGGAGAGAGAATCGTGTAGTGAGCGACGCAGAGAAAAACGTTAATTGTTGACGTGACGGATGTTTGTAGATTAAAGTAGCCTACTTGTAAAGTATTGGCATTTATTAGCTAACAGTCTTGTGCAAGTCGCAGTTTGGTAACTTGTTATCGTGTAGTTTTTAAGTGAAGTTCAGGCAGGTTAGCCACGTTTGCTGTTTTCACTAGCTTTGTAAAAGTGTTAAGTGTTAACTGTAAAAACGTGGAGTTTAAGCTAGCACCGTCAGGAGGGACAGTCGGCTGTACACGCCAGCCGCAGCTTTCACTGAGGACCGAGGGCCGGGAGAGACAAGGACTTAGCTGGAGGACAGTGCTAGCTAATTAGCCGCTGTGGCTACTGCCTTGTGAGGAGGGACTCCGCCGCCGGACCTGATGGCCACACAGACGGGCTGCCTGCTGAACCTTGCCTGCAGCTGTGTCATCAGCCCAACTCGCTGACTCTACTCATTTGTTCGCGGATGGGATGCGTGAGTAACCGAGGTGTTTCTATCAGAAGGGGCCCAGCGGTTAAAAACCCAAGCACTTGGTAATATTCCGAACGCTTAAAAAGGTTGAACTTGTTAAACCCCAAATAAAAATCCCATTGACTGGTAATTGTTTTCATGTTAAAGTGAACTGTTTAATATTTGATAAGCTAACGCCACCTGAAGCATTGGTTAACTCTGTGTGTTTTTGTGAGAGAAAGAAAATAGTTTATTTCGTTTTAAAGGTTTCCTATATACTGAAATTTAAGTCTACTATAGTTTCATACTTAAGTGAAAAGGGTTAAAGGACATTTGCTTAAAACTATTTGTAGCTATTACTTTCTTTTAGGAATTTCAAGTGCATTGGCACTGGTTTTGAGTTTTTTTTGGAGACTGTAAAGCAACAGTAAATACAAGTACTGTATGTGTAGCATAAAGTGATATCTTGAAGAGAAACGCATAAGAGAAAAATATTAGAATATAACACAGTCAGAGAAACCAGAGTAGTAAAATAAATTTCTTTTTGTTATACATTTACTTTGCATTTTATAGTTACTTATGCCTATAATAACATCTAGGCTACTTGTGAGAGGAGATCTAGTCAATTCACCGTCAACTGCTAAGCACTCAGAATCCTGTTAAGTAATCTAGTATTATACTTCCGGCACCAGGAAGGAAGGGGTTACACAAAGAAAATGACCTACATATTGGCGTAAGCCATTACATTACAGAGGCGAGTCTCACCCTGGGAAGCGGCTCCAGCAGGAAGCCAAGTGCCACAGTTACAATCATCGCCATCATGGCTGAGATCAGCCCTGCTATCTGCATTTGTAAAAAAATTAAAAATAAAATAAAAGTTAATGTTTCATTTCAACATGCCATTATAGGGGGGAAAAAAATCACATAAAACCAGATTGTAAAGAGACATTACAATGAATCATTTTGCTGATAAAAATATTTGCGTGTAGTGACCTATAAAAGGTATTATTTTATATATTTATTTATTTTGAGTTTTGTTTTTTGACCTGTGTCTTGCCTCCCGAGCTCTCCTGCACAGCCGTCCTGGAGAGTGCTGTGCTGGCTGCAAACGACCGGAAGCTTGCACCAAATATGTTGCTAACTCCAAATGCAATTAGCTCCTGGGATGGAACAATGAAACGTTAAGTTACCTTACCTCCGCCATTAGTTGATAGGACAGTTGTAGACAGGAAAGGGGGGAGAGATGGAGAGAGAAGACATGCAGCAAAGGGCCGCAGGTCGGATTCAAACCCTGGGCCGCTGCGGTAAGGACTGAGCCTTGGTACATAGGGAGCGTGCTCTACCTGGCATTTTGACCTTCTGCTTCTTTTTTTCTTTTTTAAACATTAAACAAAAGACATTTGGGAGTTATTCCTACTTCTGGCCATGGTTGTGCTTGTTAATTTGAGATGCAAAACTTGCAAAAAGAGTGAAAATTGGGCTCACATTGAGAAATAATTAGACAGGAGCAAAAAACGCTTGGGTTTCAGAGGGTTAATATATGTAACTCACCTGGTTCCCATCTATGGTGTAATCATGTTTAATAGAGTAGACTTTGGCCACAGAGAAGGCTACAGCAAACCCCACTATGGCTATAGGAAAAGCCTCCACTGCACTCTCCTGGAAGACTTCCATATCGGGTGCAATGGGAGACTCATACCTGAAAGATAATTGTGTTTAGCTGTGCATTTATAGGACCTGAACAGTGGTCAAAAGTAGCTAAACATATTTCAAGAACTGTGCTTTTTTAAATTGGGTTGTATGGCGATTGGCATGGCCCTGCTTTGGAGAAGCAGGCACTGAGTCCTGGGACGGAAGCTAATGTACTGCTATGTACTGCTGTAGACGGGGCAGCAGCAAGACGTGTTTTAGCCACCTAAAAAAAAATTCTCATTTTAGGTGTCTAAAATACATTTAGCCATAGGTGTGGATTTCAGGGGGGATGCAGGGGATATGTAACCCCCAATATTTAGAAGCTGTAGATTTGTCCCCTTCAAAAAATATGATTGGTTTTGGGTCCACGTTGTGACACTTTTTAAAAAAAATGTTTTTATTTTTTTTTATTTAAGAAGGACTTTAAATCCGGTGCTTTTACTTATAGTGAAGACTTTTGTACATTGTGGTATTGGTAGTTTACTTTAAGTAAAGGAGTTTCTTCAACCACTGGATCTGAATTACCTGACAAATCAGCAGGCATCTTGATTTTGACCTATAATCTGCTGATGACATGTAGAACTTGAAACTTACCCACTAACCATTTTGCCAACCACGTCGACGTCATATGTCTTCTCGAAGTTGAAGCCATAGGACACGCCACACGCTATGATAGTCTGTGTGAGCAGGAAAGACACCAGAGAGACAGACAACTCTCAGATCCCAGTTATCAGAACTTCCTTGAATCAGTGCAGGTTTTTATAACTGCATTACCACACTAGATGGTGTTATAACAATTATATAACAAGTAGGTCCGACCAGACAATCTGATTGGTCAACTAGACCTTTAGAACGTGCTCAAATAAGCATGACAGCACACCCAGAGCCACTTGAGCACACCTGGCGCATCACTTAAAATATCACTCCACCATTTCTCTCTGTCATTACAGAGTTGAAATAAAAAACTGTTTAAAAACATTTGTATTCATCTAAGTAATGCAGGAACCACAGTGGATCGCACAAAAGCTCTCAAACTAGTATATAAAGTGATTAAATAACTCATTTGTTACAATGCTCTGAAGATAACTTTCACTGGATATGTTTGGATCAGTTGTGCCTGTGACGGCGCTATCTAGAAAATGGCTGCTAAATGTGATTTTCGTGGAGCGATCGATAAATTATTATTTTTATTATAACAGGATAGAGCTAGCAAAGCAGTTTGGTGTTTATATTTGCGGTAATTATTCAGTTTGGGAAATCCCACGATCTCTACAAAGCTAACGTTAGCTTAAGTCGACTTTCTGACTAAACAGGGAGGGACTAGAAAATCGTCTCTGTTGCATTTTTTTTTTTTTTTTTTTTTTTTTTTTTTTTAGAGCAAATTGCCCAATATGAATACAGTTTGATTATAACTTTTATTTTGTTGGTAACCGTTGTATAATTGCAATATTACATGAGTGGGTCTGATTTAACGTCATATTATTGTCACTTAAGTGATGCTTAAGAACCTCTTGCTTAAATAAACTGTGTTATACTTGGGGAAAAGGTTATAATTAGGGTAGGGCATAGTTTTTGATTTTAACAATTATGATTCCAATTCTGATTTTTGCTTTAGATTATTGTTCTTATTGATTCTCAAATTCCATTCTTTGAGGGATGGACTTGAAACGGGTCATGTGCTTATTTCACAGATAATTTTGTGTTTTGATTCAATGGTCATTTACAGTTGTACCGGGCTTTTTCAATGTAAAATGAAGCCACCTTACTGTGCCCCATGGGTGCAACATAACGAGTGCCTGGAAGTACATTGGCTGGCCGCTACAGGAAAAAAAACTTGGCGCCTGTTAAATTTGGAACCGATGATCGGGTTCGAAACCAAATTTTCCAAATTATTCCAATTTAAAAAAAACAAAAAAATAACCAGATTCCATTGGAATCATAATTTTTGAAACAATTCCAAGTTGAAACCGGTTCTCGATGCTCAATCCTAGTAATAATGTAAAGTGTGATTTGTAGTTAATATGATAAACTGTGCAGGAGTAGTATCTTCCCTCACCGTGATAACCTCTATGGGGATGGGGACAGGCAGCTTGGCTTTGTATCTGTCATTCAGCTCCTTCACAATGAACACCACCACCATGATCACTATGGACATCACCAGGTCACAGATGTTGGTTGAGGTGATCTGGACAAATATCTTCTCCAGGGTCTGTGCAAAAGAAGCAAACACGCTTTACTTAGCACTTTGAGCAGGACTCAAAATGTATCATTTAGTTTTTCAGTAAGGTCAAATTCCAAAGCAAACCACGTGAATATAATACAGAAATTATCAAAAGGCCATATACCGTATTGGGCCGAATATAAGACGACCCCCCTTCAAGACTAATTTAAAAAAAATACTTTTTTAAAATAGGTTTTTTGTTGTTTTTAACATATTTTAAATAAAATAATATTTTCTTACATTAACGGTAAATATTTCCAAGGCCTTCAGCTGAATGAGTGCTCTGGTAATGGGTATCCCATCATTCCGTTTTTCAGCGGCAAGCAGCGGTATAGTCTAGTTTATTGTACTGGGTATACTTCCAAAGCGTTTGTTCAGTTTGCGGTAACATTACTCGACCCGAATTTGCGAAAAACAAATAGCTAAAGTGAATGTTTTGTCACACAACAATGTTATTACATATCAGTGCACATTTTTAAATGGGTATATGGAAATTCTGGACACTGAATGAGTATTCTTGTGTTTGTTGTTATATGTGTATCATTAGTCTTTTGTAGAACAAACATATGGAGGGTTGGTGGTACTTGACTTGTGCTTAATATATTTAGTACCCATAAAATCGCATGTGGCCCCAGCCTGGCCCCTCCATTTGAAATGGTCTAGAAACGCCACTGCTGACCATTTAAAAGTTGAAGCTAACTTGCTAACTAGCTACTTGCCAGTTTAAGCTGGCTACCTGTTTATGCTTGCACTCAGAAACTGTATTGCCAACTCTTCTTCAAGAAGATAAACTATTGTCTGGTCAAAAAATGAGTTTTCAGAAGATACAATGATAGCTTGCATATTAAAACTTTAGCTAAAAGCTACATTGTGTAAGAATTTCTCCCATCTAGCAGTAAAATTGTTTAACCCTTGTGTTGTCCTTCGGGCCACAGGGACCCATTCAGTTTATTTGACGTTTTGTATTGGCCTGGCGTTGAGCTTCGGGTCCCCAGTGACCACTTGACTCATCTCTTCCTCCGGGGTCTCTCGGCAGTTGACATGAAATGAAAAAGGCCCCGGGGACCACGAAGCACAACGCCAGGCCAACACAAAATGTAAATTAACTAAACAAGTCCCCGTGACACGAAGGACAATACAAGGGATATGACAACCAACTGAATATTACTTTCTAGCCCCACCCATTGCGAGCGCATTGTAACTCCTACGGTGGCCGAACCCGAAATTAGCGAAACGATGATGAAAACATTGGGTGTGGTCCATCTTTACTGGTTCCAAATATACAGTTGCACAGATAGAATACAGAATAAACAGAACTGTCAGATACTTCCTGGTAGGGCTGCACAATTTATCACAATTATATCGAAATCGCAATATGGACTAGTGCAATATTCAAATTGCAAGGGGGGCGCAATATTTGTTAAAGGCAAAAATGTGTCAAACCATTTTTAATTAATTATTGTGGTGCTGCATAGACGTCCCAGCCTACAAATCATATCCTACAGACTCAAGAAAAATCTTTGTTTGGTACAGATCCTTGCAAAAATCACACTATTATCATTTAAACATTTTTTTATTTTAATATTTTTCAATGAAAATTAAAATAATGATACAAAAATGATCATTCCCTCCAATATCGTGAATCATATCACAATATCAGTCAAAATAATCGCAATTAGATATTTTCCTCATATCGTGCAGCCCTACTTCCTGGACTTACATATATGAGAGAGAGTGGACCGCTGATGCCTGGAACAGTCAGTCCTAACACAAACTTGAGCTGGGACACCAGGATGTGGACAGCAGCGGCTGTGGTGAAGCCGGACACCAGAGTGTCGGACAGGTACACAACCATAAAGCCCACCTGCAGAACACCCATTGCCAGCTGCATGGGGCAGAACAATAAAGGAAAAGAAGCTTGATTTGAAAATTCTTCCAAGTGTGGTATGGTAAAACATGGAGTCAAATCTACCTGGAAAATCCCCATGAGAAAGGTCACAGAGGAGGCCACCAGGACTCTCTGCTGGTCCGGGGTCAGGCCCTCAAAGCTGGTGATGTTGGCCGGGGGTCCATTCTCTGGGACCAGGCGGGTCACCACAGCCCCCACCATCAGGCTCAGGACTGGGAAAGAGCCTGTGTGGAGGGGTGGGGAGACACTGTTAACCCTTGGTTCAAATTTGTTTTTTTTATATCAGAAATATGGGTTTCTTTCAACCAAATTGCCCAAAAATAACATGGATGTACATTGTATGGAACCGTTGCAACATTCTTTGCAGGTAAAATGATTTACTTAATTATTACTTTCATTGCATTTTGGGTGTTTTATTCAATTTTATAGCATTTGAAAAAAAAAAACAGAAAGTACAATGTTCAAAACAGTATCCTGCCTTAAGATTGACATACAAGTCTGTTATCCACTGAACTTTCTCTGATCTCAACTAATAGTCAAAATTATACATAATGTCTGTTTTTTTAAACTCAGAAATTAGGTATAATGTCATATTAATTAGGTTTATTGACCATGGATATATAAAGCATTGAATTAAGTGACAAAAACGTTTTTAAAAAGCATAGGGAAAAGAGACCAATTGAATTTTGACCCGGAAGGACAAGAAGTTCATGGTTGACGGGAAGACAATACAAGTAATATGACACCCAATCTTATCTCTTCTTGTTAAAATGATACGATCCATAACTTTTCTAAACGGGCCTCTTAATGCCTAATGACAGAAAACCTGTTTTAGGCTATTACTTGGAGACAGTTTGTAGAAAAAAATACTGAGAATAAAAATAGAGTTTTGTCCAAAAGTGCAAAATTTACGAAAAGCAGCTGGTTTTCACTTGTCATAGAGAAAATGTATGTGAAAATATTGATAGTGACTAAGCATTGCATGACCTACCTACAGATATGTGTCTTGAAGAACCGAGGAAGAAGTATGTCAGCATGGGGAAGAAAGCTGTGTAGAGGCCGTAGCTCGGAGGCAGCGAGGCCAGCAGAGAGAAGGCCAGTCCTGAGTGGGACCACAGCAAAACAACAAACATGGAACTAAGTTTTCAATAATAATGGACATTTTGAAAATATCTTTGAAAAAAAACAAACTAATTGAACAAACAAAAAGCCTATTTTTCTGCCACAAAATAATGAGAAAACATTAAAAAAATGGCTGCTAAGGTACTAAAAGAAGCTAATTCTGTGGCTAAATTTGCTCATTCTTGTTTTTTAATGTCAATATTAAAATAGATTGAAACTTCTGGTAGATAACATTTGGTACCGACATACATTTGACTACAACAAAAAGAGTCTGCAGCCATGCTAGCAGCTCTGCTATGTAAGCATGCTAACTGTTCATCGTAGTTTTGTGTGTTAGTATGCTAACTTTTGCTAATTAGCACAAAGTAGCTGAGGCTGATGGGAATAATTAGTTCTGCAGGTATAAACTAAAGTTTTGAATAAATGGAAAATTTGACTTAGAGGAATCAATAGAATACAATACTTTTTTTACAATTATACTTTAAAGAATAAAACTTTTTTTTTTTCTCTGTAACACTTTTTCGCTTACCAGTATCTTAATACAGTTTGTAGTTATTACTATGTTCTTGTATTTAGCACCTTTGTTTTTAATGCCTTATTTTGTATTTAGATGCTCATAATGATTATACAAGTGTGTTAAGGCTTACATGTCGATTCTATGCATCTGTTCTACATACTGAAAAAATAAATTCCCTAAACTGGAGTAAGAATCTGATCGCACATTCAGTGCCAAATTCATACTTACAAATTACATTAATATGTGGCGTTATTTACATTTTCAGGAAATATTCTTTGACAATGCCAATACAGTAGATGCACATACTGTCTAAGTCAGTGTCGAAAGTTTTCTTATGGAAGCATGGCCACAATCTTTCCCCAAGACAGACACTGCCTCTCTCCGTCCTGCTCCTCACCTTGCATAATGGCCACCAGTCCGGTGCTGATCCCAGACACCACATCACCCAGCAGCCACTCTCTAACTCGGTAGATCCGCATCCAGCCGATGATGGGCAGAAGAGAGAGCACTGCATTCTTGGCACGTTTTGAATCGCAGCTAGATTTAACAGAAATAATAAAAAAAAAAGCTCTTGCACTTTGTCTACTACAGTTTGCAAATTTAAAGAATTTTCCTTTCATCAAAACCTCTATCATAATCAGACACTTATTTTGCAGCAGATTTCAAATTAAGAGTGCAAGTTATTAAGTCACATCAAAGATGGTTATCTCTAAACAACCGGGGTTCACTTACGTCAGATACTCTTTCACATGGTCCAGGATGGTTTTGTGCAGTCTGTAGATTTTCTCATGGTCTTCAGCAAAGCTGTCCTCAGAGTACACAGGTCTGGCCACCGCATATTGTTTCCTCAAAGTCGCCATCCTCACACCACAGGTGTCTGAGGAATTCCAGTATGTGAAAAGTTCTGGAGAAAGATTCCTAAAAGAACCTTTGCCCGTTGCTTTCCTGTGCGGTGCTGTGGACTATGTTAATTTATCTCTAATCTGAGATCAATCTCATCACTATGTCACTTTTATCTTTGCTCTGTTCAATCATTAACACAGATTTATGATTCATTGTCTTGATATGTAATTTTCTTGTTTAGAAGCTTGCCTTCAGAATGATCTTAGTGTGCAAATCCAATGAGGCAGTAATCACAACTTCAAATGCATTAACTGAGCTTTAGTTTTCACACAACACATAGAAAGCACAGTTTATCAATGAAGGAAAAGGAAATATGTATCTGTTGTGTGCGCTCAATCACTCCAGTCACATTTAAAAGGGACATTCCAGGTTGGTCACATAAAGTCTGTCAAAAAAAAAGAAGCAGTAGCTGTTTTCTCATATGAACTCCGGACAACGTCCAACAAATCAGGTGCAGACATTGTACAAAGTTTCCCTTTCACACATGATGGCACCACTGTTACGTAGCCGGTTCGCCCTTTATCGACAGGGCCGACGCCAAAATTGTCCGACAAATTCGAGGAACGAACAGAGACTCGCGGTGTAATATGAGTCATGTCCTGCTTTCTGCACGCTCTACCCAGGGGCCACCCCTCACCTAAACAAAACAGAGGCTTTACAGTAGTTCCAGAAGTTCCCGAATCTCATCGTCTCTCCAGTTATACATTATCATTGTCTTCTTTGTGTAAATTACCCATCTTCTTCAGTCAATGATGTTTTTCTTCCAGTTTAGCAACAGCCGCATGATAGAAACTTCATCAACAAGCCCACTTATTCGCTGGGAATTCTCTGGACAATGAGCTGCTCTATTCACACATGGGCTTACATTACACTGACTTTGTACACGGGAGCTGGCAGGGTAAAGTCTGTTTAATGTCGTTCTCATATACAGCTCCTCTGGGTAATGTCTGGAATCAGTGTGCCTGATTAGGTAAATTCCTGCTGACTTTACCTTATTTGAATGTCTAGATAAGTTCAGGGTTGCATTGCATGTGTGAAAGGGACTAGTGAGAGTAAGAAATTCAGCGGAGATACTTGGATGTAGTATTATACACCACCATTTGTTCAGCATCGCGACATTTTTCAAAGACAAATCTGGATCCCACCATAATACCTGGCCTTGACTGTGGTGACATCACTATTCAAAGGCATATCAAGGTTGAATTTGTCACTCAAAGTTGTATTACTGCATCAGGTGTCTGGCCAAAGAAAATTATAAAGGTGCCATATAGATGAAAATCTTCAGCCTGATTGAGTGGAATATATGGACCAGTAAACATAACATTTTACTACTAAATGACTACAGGTGTGAACTTATGTTCTGATGTGCTGTGTGGGAAAAGCAGGTCATTAATGAGGAGTTTTCTGTTTCTTTTATAGCATAGCATTATTTTGAGTTTGCATTTGCTTTTTTTGGTGCTTGTGTCCCCTGTTCTCAGATCTGGGCTTTTTGTTTCTTATGATGCATCAAAACAATATAGTACTACTAGGGCTGCACGATTATGGCCAAAATGATAATCACAATTATTTTGATCAATGTTGAGATCAAGATTAATTGTTGGTTTTAACCAAAACAAATTTTATTGTCACATAGGCTAATTATAACTGTTTTTACATCCATATTGTGTTACATTCCTCCTTTATTGAAGGATACTGTGAAGGAGTATGCCATTTCAGCTGTTGTGCGACCGCTTTCCACACATGCACGTTTGCCATGAAAGATACAGGCAACGCAATTTTCTGTTCACGTTAACGGCGCATGTGGTGCCCGGTATCTACCGGACGAAATAGCAAACGCGGATTTCGGTGGCTCAAAACACTGCCACTTACACATCTGGGTTGCGCTCTGATGCTCCACAACCCACGTTAGAGGCAACATAAACATCGCTGCATGTCACGCTGGTAAACACTAATAACACGTTACACAGCAGGTAGCGTTAGCCGACCGTTAGCTACAGTAGTAACTGGATTAAACACCGCTAAAATGCTGACAGCTAAACGGTGTAGTGTGACAGGATTCCAACAGCGGGGCGTCCAACAGTCTGCTGCTAAAGCTATGAGCTAAAAGACACAAACTAGCACTGGTCACTGCTGTTGTCTGAAAAACAAAACGGACGGGACAAAATGTTGCATTTACTGGTAAACTGGTAAACATCGTGACCGGCTTATGATGACCGACTGCTACCTGTTGTGGAATTTTCCTCACGTTACTCCTCTGTGACTGTCTACATCTAGAAACTAAGCTGTGCAGTGCAGGGAACAACTCTGATTGGCTCATGGAGGCATGGGATCAGACAGTGGTTTATGGAGCGCTAGATTGGAAAACTTTGCAAAAACTTTGATAATGAGTGTTCTATGAACAGAATGACGCATTTTAAATATCGCTCGATCACGCAAATTTGATCGTGGGAAACCAAAATCGTGATCGTGATTAAAATTTGATTAATTGTGCAGCCCTAAGTACTACCATTTCTTAATACTACCAGTGTCACAGTGCAGTCGTAGGCCCCTATATGGTTTACTTTAAGGTTACTGTTAATATGGTCCCATATTCTAGAAAGTGACTTGTGCATGTCTTTTTCTATTATAAAGCAGGTCTAAGTGCTATATAAAGATATAGATTTAATGTTTAAAGTATGAAATTGCTCAATTCAGATACTGTGCCTTTTAAACAAGCCGTCAGGACTTCTGTATGATTGTGATGTCACAACTATACTACATATAGGTAGAAAGTGCTGTTACAGTCATTTTGCCGGCTGCAATGAAGAGAGTGCAGATGTGGAAGACCCAGAAACACTGACCAATCAGAGCCGACGAATACAAGTATATTCAGACGGATAGTATGAGAAAAATAATGTGTTTTTTAAACATTAAAGCATCTAATAATTATAATAACTTTTATTTACAGTATATTGCGGCTGTTACGAAACCGAAGGGCACTTTTCAGAATTACGGGGGTAACCGAGCTAGGGGAGGTTGTAGGCTATTTGAGGATGTCCAGGGATGTAGCATTGGGTTTGAACATTGTTGGAAACATTTGGGATAATGTAAGTACACAACTATAACATATATTAAACATAGGTATAGTTGTTTTTAGACATTTTAATGCAGAAATATTACATATTATATCTTTAATTAACAAACCAAGTTCTACACAGTAAGCCTGGTGCTTTTGGTGCCCGTTAGTAATCCAGCCTAGATGTCCAGTGAGTGTGTGTGACAGCCATTTAACAGTATGAGGCTAAGCTACCACTTACAAAAAATACACAGAAACATTGAATGTCATTATTTTGAGTGATAAAATATTTATTTCAATATTTCAGCCACTGCACATTCAGTCTTTTTCACATTGCTTTGGTCCCAGTCAACATTATTTTGAGAACAGTGTGCCGAGATTTTCATTTATTCTCATGTCCTCTCAAAATGTAACTATACAACATGTAAAACGTATTGCACCTATATTTTCTACAAATACACTATATACAATATAAAAAAAACAATACCATGAAATTAGTTTTGTTACATTACAGTAACTACTGTGTATGGAAATTTAGATTGTCAAATGTATAAAGTCAAAAAAGCCACGTTATTCACTACCTCAGTGTATTGTACAGCATGATCTGTAAAATATTTACTCTTTTTGTCTTTGGTCTTTCTCTGTGTTTTCTCCCAGAAATCATCATCTTCTCATTCAGAAGCTAGAACCAGGTTTCTGGAGCCTGTGGGTGAAGAAGGAGCTGGGTTTCATTTTTAGACACGTGGAGCTATTAAAAATGTTCCATCATCATCACATTTGATCACATCACGGCGCGCCCCCTCACTCTCCCTGTTTCTCTTTATAGTCGTCGGTTTCATCTACCAACCCTTTGTAGGCTGGCTCAGGTTTCCCTTGGACCAGCTCTGAGTTATGCTGCTATAGTTTTAGGGCGTTTTCACACATGAAAGTCCGAACCAAGGTCCGGACCAAGGTTCATGTTTTTGTTACATTGTATACATTTGATCCGGTAAGTTGTGGTTTCACACTGCAGTTTTGCAAGCGCACTAAAGATCTATACGTGACAAACCTACGTCCTGCCGTCATCACATACGTGAGCTACGTCTCCAGATACTTCTAACTGATTGGTTTGTTGAAGGGCTTCCTCGTCCTATGCTCTCTCTGTGTCGGAGTTTTTCCAACTGACTGCTGCTCTCCCCTATTGACTGCTGCTCTCCCCCTACTGACTGCTGCTCTCCCCCTACTGACTGCTGCTCTCCCCCTACTGACTGCTGCTCTCCCCCTATTGCCGCGGCCCTTTTTGTTTTGTTGTGATGTTGAGAAGCAAGACACGGGAACTTTCTTTCTGGAGCATTTATTCAGAGACAAACTGAAACCTACGCTGTACATTTACCACTTAACAAATAAACTGCTGACGTATTCTCTGCTCTGATAGCCGGCAGCTGTCTTCTCTGAACGCATTCACCGTCACTCTCTCTCACTAAGCACCTTAAAGGAGCTTCCCCGGTCTTGTAACACAAGGAGAGCCTGCCAGAGCTTCTTGTATTTGGTCCAAAAGTCCGAAACATCCAAAAAAGGCTTTCACACTATAAACGAACCGGACCATGGTTCAGTTTGGTCCGGACCGAGACCACCTCTTTTTATCGGACCTAAATTTGGTCTTTTGATCCGGACCGCGGTCCGGGGGAGGTTTCACACCTGTAATTTTGGTTCGGATCAAACTAAAAAGTCCGAAAGTCCGGACCAAACGAGGTATGTGTGAAAACGCCCTTAGACTGCCAGGGGACTTCCTTTGACACACTGAGCTCCTCTCTGTTTCCATCTGTGTGCTATAATGTCCCAGTAATACTTATAACAGTAATACTTATTCCCCGGAGTCCTTATGTTTTCTCACCCTGCAGATTTACTTGGATTGTGGCGGCACCACATGTGTTTCTGTTTGATGCCCTTCTACGCCCTGCCCTGCTACTACTATTATTTCTAGTAATAGATCTATTATCTTTATTGGTACTATAATTGCTAATGTTCATCATTCCAACTACTATAATAAATAATCATTATGAATCATAATTCTCCCTATCTGTACATCTGTATTTCTGTATATCTGTATCAGTGTCTCTGCGTCCCAACGGGCAGCGGCAGATGGCCCCCCACCAAGAGTCAGGGTCTGTCTGATTTATGCCTGTAAAAAGGCATTGCACCACATGCATGCTAGTGGGAAATTGTGTGGTCTTTGTAAATTATAGAGTGTGGTCTAGATCTACTCTATCTGTAAAGTGTTCTGAGATAACTCCTATTTTGATTTGAAACTATAAATAAAATTTGAATTTAATTGAAATTTGGAGAATGAATATTTGTGGTCTGTTGATTAAGTGGCATTGTCGCAAAAATAAACCAATAGGTGAGATGAAACAAATCGCATGAAGTATAGGCCATGGCGAGATAAAGGAGATGAAAGCCGTCGCAGGTTGCTCACAAATAAAAATGGATACGTACATTTCTATCTCTGCTCCTCAAATTGCCTTCAGGGTGGTGAACTGTGACCGTTGTTATAATCTGCAGAACAAGAAGAAGAGTTAACTATTCCCAGTATTGTGTTATGCTTTGTTTGTTTTTTTACCAAATACAAATGTGTCTTCTTTACCTTGTCCAAGTCCGATTTCTTCTCCGTGGACTCTGGATGTTTCTCGAGGATGTGCAGCATGGCGTCGTGCAGCGTCAGGAAGAACATCGACGACTGAACCTCATCATCAAAGAAGCAACAGTCGTGCAGTTTCTTCAGGATGTAAGCTACAGGTGATGAGAAGAGGTTAGTCAAAGTACTTCAGTCAGACGTCTATCAAGGATTTGAGGAACGAATTAATGACACTATTGTATCTATCGTGCACAGGGTGCAATTTGGGAGATATGTGGGATATTGCCCTTTTTGGTCTACATATCACTGTGTCTGCTGTATAAAATGAATAGGGTTGGTATATCAAACATGCACGTGTGGGGCAGTATAAATGTGATTGGTTTAAAGAAATACAAACAAGCCAGAGCATTTTTTTCCCCTATACCAGAATAGATAAGCGTTTGCCAGAAAATACTTCAGCACTCACATAACGCTGTGGAGATTGGTCTGGCAATGCAAGAGTACTGTCAGTCTAAATTCCAATTTTGAGAAAAAAACTCTGAATGTCCAAGATTAAAGTCATGTTTTACCAGAAAAAAACTTGCAATTTCTATAATATAAAAGTCACACAAATACAAGAAAACATTTTATTGACAAAAAAGTTTTTATCGTAAATTTCTGACTTTATACTCTCAGAGATATCGAGTTCTTTTTTTCATAAATTTACGATTTAAATCTCGGAAATTCCCCCCTGTAATGCTCTGTAATTATATATATATATATATATATATATATATATATATACATACATACATACATGCATGCATGCATGCATGCATGCATGCATGCATTGGCCCTAATTCACCGTTGTACCATTTTGCTAATATAGTAAAAACAAAAGGATGTCTTTTTAGCGTGTCTGTTGGAAGTGACACGAACAAAAGCAATTACTCTAAATACTCAAGTTTTATACTTACGATCACAAGCCACAATGTAGACCTCAACTTCCACCCTGATCAGCTCTTTCAGCGCCTGTAGAAAAGGTAAAGGTGATTTTTTTTTTTTTTTATTAAACGGATACATTATATACTGTATATAAAAGAACTGCCTCTGTTGCTGTGAATGAACAACTCACAGTTTTAAGTCCCTTCAGAGCAGAGATGTCTAGAAAAGAGACAGCAGCAAAGTCCAGGACCAGGCTGTGGAGGTCCACTCTGGGAACAACGATGTTGGCGGGTAGCTCGGCACTCCAGTCGATCCGGACAGGAAGGTCCTTGAAGTCAGTGGGCAGGTCCAGCTCCTCCATGTTGCTCTGATCCTCTGACTCCTTGATGAATCCACCTGAGGTATTCAGGAAGCCTCTCTGTAATGGTAAAATACTGTTCATACATGTTCTTACTTGTCTTTGGTTCACACAAGAAAAGGTATACAAGGAGGACTAGTCTCTTTGCTACCTGGTACAGTATTAGCATTGCAGCCTTCTACATACAGTGAATTTGTTCAATTCAAATTTATTTTGGAAACACAGGTCTATATCAGTATTAAATGTGTAAAACACAAAAAGCCAAAGTTACGTAAATTGAAGTTCATAAGTGATTTAAACATATAGACATTTGTTCCAATGTTTCCAAAAGCAAATAGTGTACCTTGTGGCACTCTGTGTGGGGTCAGTCAAAGCTATTATAATTACATTTTTTGAATAAGTTAAGCAACACATATATTTGTACATAAAATTTCTCAATGCAGCATGAAAGGTGGGAACAATATAGTCACAAACATATGACTCGCACTTGTCCATCTTGGCGCTATGAGAAAGATTCTGAATGCATCATTACCTGAAGCTTTCTCATTTTTGCCTTACTATAGCTGCACCTCAAGTGGGCTGTGTATAGTGGAGTACAGTAGGCTTTTAAATGGGCAGCTTTAACGTCATCAGTGCACATGTGAAATTTGCGTGCGAGCATATTGGCTTGTGCATACAGTTTGCAACACTGGCGCTGCACATCCTGCAAATCATTTCTGATGATGTGACCTAAATAGCTCACTTTGTTTACCACATTTAGGCTTGGTCTGCCATAAATATCTTGTAATAAGGGGTTAGTCAAACTGAATCATGCAGCTTAAGCACTACTGTTTGTAGTCACAACTTGTGCCCACTTATACCCTTTTCCCCCCAAAATGAGCGTGCATGCATTGTTTTTGAAACATGGGAATACCCTTAAGCCTAACTTCTAACATTGCAAATAATAGTAGTGAATGGAGGCACACGTTAATCTACATTTTTCTTTAGCAGACTTTCTGGAAGTTCGTGTAAAATTTGCACTACATTTGGATGGAAACTTGGCTTATATCTGATGGGAAGCTGTTGAGGGATTCTGAAGGAACCTTGTAGTGCCGCTAAGGATTACTGGTGGGTGTGTCTGCACTTTCTTTGTCCATCTACGACCTCCAAGTGTGGGAGCAACTAGGCTTGCAGTGCAGGGGGAGTTGCAGACTTCCCTGCTTTCTGAGAATTAATGGTTTATTTACTTGTTGGTTATCTGGGGAACATAACTGGACTTCGAAAGTCAAAATGGCAAGAGTACAAGAACTGATTTAGGGAGCTTTCACACCTATAGTTCTCTGGACTCGGTGCGATTCGGAGGTGAAGTTGCAACATTGCTGCATATTTTTTTGGGTTTGGTTTGCGTTCACACTGCACTTTTTCAAACACACCAAATTTTGTAAACAAATTTCATTATTTATTTTATTATTTCATATTCATTCATCCCCTTGGTTCAGTTTCACACAAAAATCCAAGCGTACCAAAATGCATCATTACAAATCACGCAAGAACGTTCACTCCTCTAATTGGTCGGATGTTTCTGGGGCCGGAGCAAGAAAGTAAATACATTTGCTCTGGTCACCGAGACTTCGCTCTGCCGGTGTCTGTCTCTAACTTTAGCGGCGGCTGGTTTGACAACAGAGATGCGAGTGACCACAGTCTATTTCTGTAAGAAAAATACTGCAAGCTGCTACAGTTTGCATGATCTGCCATATCGCAGATTGCTAAGCACACCTGACTTCAGGAGACGTTAGCTCATACTTGCGGAGCATACATACAGTTGGTGCGGTTCTAGGTCAGATCACGTTCTCACCACAAACAAACCGCTCCAGAGTTCGATTGAAAGCGCACCAAAAAGCGGACCAAATAAGCGTACCGAGACCTGCTTGATGAGGTGGTCTCGGTACGCTTGTTTGGTCCGCTTTTGGTGCACATCCAAGTGTGATTGCCGCGTTCTCACCTGGCCAAACAAACTGCACCAAGGGGGAAAAATCAACTCTAGTGCAATTCAGTCGAGCTAAATGAAGCCGGTGTGAAAGCCTCCTTGGTATATTTACTTTTATAGGGTCCTGGCTCAGTAGCCAAAAGATAGAATTATAGCCTGCCTGTTGTAAATGTTGTGTTGCAAGTTGTAAACCAAAGAAAACAAACCCTCAAGACATCACAGACCTGTTTGTATCATGTTCACACATTTACTTGCATCTGAGATAAGTGGAGGTGAACCTTGTACCATCTGCTGACCAAATGCTATCACACTCCAAATCTTTTTATTATGACCTGAATAGATTTCAAACCAAAACAGGAAGAGACAACAATGACAGCATTAAAATAAAAGGGACTGAGACTTATGGGATTTTAAAAGCCTTGCCAGAGTGACATTTTTGTTGTTGTTCACTGACAACGGTGAAAGTCTTTACTTACTGATGTCCATTGAAGGTCTCCCTTCTTTAGAAGTTTCCGGATCATCCATAGTGCTTTATTTCTTTTTCTCAACACTCTCAAGGGATTAAATCCAACCTAAGAAACACAGGAGTGTAAATGAGATTCTGTGTTACAACCTAAATTAGCTAAATTGAGCATTTTTTTAAATGAACGATTATTTTTTTTATGTAATAAGGACGTGACCAACAATTTTAAATAAAATGCATCAGGAATCAGTTTGTTGCCACTGTTGTACTTACAGCTTCCACCAGCTTGCTCCTGAAGAACTCGATGTTGGCAAAGAAGATTGGTGATGGTATCCTGAAGATCTTGACTCCCTCTGTCTCATATATCTGGAGAGAGTCATTCACTTTACACCCTAGTTATAGCCCAAATCACGGTAAAGCATAACAGTAGTGAACGAGCAAAGGCTCTGACACAGCAACCCGACGGCCGACCCTCGGCAGAAAAGGCAGTCGGACTGATCATGTGGATCCCGTCTCCCCGAGGTCCAAAAAGTGCCTCGGAACACACCGAAGCAACGCCAACTTGAGCGTATGTTCTGCGCATGCACGAGACGCAATACGTCTCCATAACAGCAGCCGGCGCTAATCTGTATTGTTGCCCAAAAAATGAAAACCGGAAATGAGGGAACATCTCTCTAGACCTAGTAAACACAGAGCACGCTGTCGTCACTCATTGTTTTCATCAGAGAGTGTTGATAGTAGTCAAGAAGGATCCTTGTTGTCATTACTCGCTGAACGGAAGAAAATATGATGGCTAGTAACAAGAAGACACTGGTGTTGTCAGCTCTCGGGCTTCTTCTTGTGGAAGAAGCACTGATTCTCTAGTCAAGGGCTAGCACTACACCAATCAGATTAGTTCTTGAGTCTGACTGCCCACTGGCCGATTCAACAAGTCAAATCGGCAAAAATGAACGCCGACGGCTCCTCCGACAGACGACGGCACGGAACACACCGAACAGACTTGAGTCACCGACCTCGCCAGACTGTCCATCGGCCAATAATCGGGTTGGTGTGTCAGAGCCTTAAGGTAACTGAAATGATTATAATCACCACTCTGGTTTTCATACAAACTATGAGAGAAGTGAAATTAAACTTTCAGTACAGACATTTTTATGGCATCCCTCCTCCTGCTCATTCTGAATGAATGAAATAATAAAATCAAACAAATGGAAAATACTCCGGTCCTAGTTATGGAACCACTCTAATTAACATGTCATGCATCTCTTGTTTTTATTATTATTGGCAGTTAAACGGGGTCATGTAACAATTACAGATTAAACAAACAATGTGGTTGAATGCTGTAGAGGTGCTGCTAGGTGGATTTCTTTAACCTTTGGACAGAGTTGTGCTAGCTGTTTCTTTCTGTTTTCTAGTCTTTATACTAAGCTAAGGGTGTAGCCCAGGCCTCCAGGAAGTGTGCTCAGCCTTGCAGCCAATTTTGTCCCGTGACTTTTTATATTTGAAAAACTTCCGTTGACTTGAGATAAGTGATTTTAAAACCTGTTCGTCAGAATGTAAAGTCTCTGGGCTCTCTGGGCCGATCGGGAGGAACACTACTGCACATACAGTATTCAGCAGGCCGCGTATCGCGGAAGTAAACTTTTTTGACGCATTCCTCAGGTGAGCAACTCCAATGAACTCAATAGGCGCCCTTTGGGATCTGATATCCAGTTATTATTAATAATCCATGATGAAGCCTTATATTTTGCAAACAGGTATGAAAGTGGTATTTATCTTCTTATCTAACTCTGTCAATAGCAAATAAGAGTTGATAGCAAATAAGAGTAAATTCCTTTAACATTAGTTATACACAAACACACTTACATCAGTATAGTCCTTCCTGTCTTTGTAGATATCAGTTCCTTTGATGTTGGCTAGCACACTGCAGCGAGGGCTGGAAAAAAAGGAAAGGACATACAAATTTCAAACCTTTTTAAATCTGATGATTGGAGCAATATGAAATTAAGTAGTTAAGGAGCACTATGAACTTAAGTAGCCAAGACTTAAAAGAAAATTTCAAGCTATAGGTAGGCTAGGTATAGGGGTTGGTATTTTGTGTAAGGAAAAAGTAAAGAGTTGATGACCAGATGCATACAATTGAGCCCTGAGGACCACACTGATCAGCTCCACCCCAAGGCCTGCAGCCAATCCAAGATCCAATCCCAGCAAGATAGCTGCAGTACAGGTACCCAACCACACCACCTGGACGTGGATGATGGTAAGAAACACAAGTTTTTTAAAAAGGGGCAATGTCTTTTTATTTTTTTTTATTATTTTTTTTTTTAACTGCCGGGTAGCACAAAATGGCAATGCAGAGATGTTTGGCCATTTTTGTGAGAACTTACACAGTCTGGTTTGTCTCTCCTCCACAGATACGGGATGTCTCTAAACTGCATCAGCATGCCCTTCAGGTTGACGATGACCACAGCACCCAGCACAGACTTGTAAAATAATGGGTCAGAGGTCAGACTTCAGCCAGTCCAGACTCCAAAGACTTCACTTGCTTGTTGTTAGAGTGAGGGAGGTGTGAGGTTTACCT